>NW_028136231.1:0-700441 GCF_964662115.1 Mustela nivalis
GGCCTATTTCTGTTTCTCTATTCTGTTCCATTGATCACTTTATCTATCCCTAATGCTAAGACTGTACTGTCTTGATTATTGTAGCTTTGTAGTAATTCTTGAAATAAGGTAGGATAAGCTCTCTAATTTTGCTTTTCTTCCTCAGGATTGTTTTGGCTATTCTAAGTCTCTTTGCATTCTCACATACATTTTAGATTTATCTTGTCAATTTCTTGGAAAAAAAAAAGGGTGGTATTTTTTGGGATTTGTACTAAATGTGTAGTTAAATTTGGGGGAGAATTGACCTCAATGTTGAGTTTTGTAAACCGTGAACATGGTACGGTTCTCCATTTATTTGGGTTTTCTTTAATTGTTTTCATCAAAAATTTCTGTTTTGGGCCGAAATCTTGGATGACTTTTGTTCAATTTACTCCTACTTTGAGACATGCTTTTATAAATAACATTTAAATTTTTAATTTTCCAATGGTCTAACTATGTAACTTTGGGAATGATTTAACCTGAGTTTATTTTAACCTATAAAATGTAAATTCATGTATTTCTCAGAACAAGGCTAAGTATAAAAATATACAAATAGCTTTTTGGTATTCTTTAAGTATTAAATTGGATTTAAATATAGAAAGTTCCTAATACAATACATGGTATATTAGTATTCTTTTCGTCAAAAGTGAAAAAAAAAAAAAAACTAACCCAAACTGACTTAAGTAATAGAGGGGGTATTTTGGCTCATATTGCAAAATCTGGATGGGGGGATGATAGTTAGCTTTAGGCATGACTAAACCAAACATTCTTCGAGTTTCCTCATACATCTCTATTTTTATCACCTTAGTCTGTTTTCTTCTTTGTTAAGGATTTTCTTTTTCTTTTCTTTTCTTTTTTTTTTTTTTAATTCTTCATTTAAGTAGTAGTTCAGTACTTCATTTAAGTAGTTCACATACACTGCATCACCAGTTCCCTGCTTAGAATTTAGTGATTCTTTAGTTGCATATAACGCCCAGAGCTCATTCCATCAAGTGCCCTCCTTAATGCCCATTGCCCAGTTACCCCCCCAACCTTCCCTTTAGCAACCATCAGTTTGTTTCCTAGATTTCAGAGTCTCTTATGGTTTGCCTTCCTCTCTATTTTCACGTTATTTTTCCTTCCTTTGACTATGTTATCTGTTTTGTTTCCTCAGTTCTACATATGAGTGACTGACTTATCACACTTTGCATAATATCCTCTAGCTCTATCCACACTGTTGCAAATGGCAAGTTTTCATTCTTTTTGATGGCTGAGTAATATTCCTTTGTATTTATATCCCACATTTTCTTTATCTCTTCACCCTTTGATGAACATCTGGGCTCTTTGCATATTTTGGCCCTTATGGACATTGCTGCTATAAATATTGGAGTGCAAGTGCCCCTTTGAATCACTATGTTTGTATCCTTTGGGCAAATACCTAGTAGTGCATTTGCTGGGTCATAGAGTGAGCCTATTTTTAAATTTTTAAGGAAACTCCATACTGTTTTCAAGAGTGGCTGCACCGGTTTATGTTCCCACCAACAGTGTACGAGGGTTCCTCTTTCTCTACATCCTCACCAATACCTGTTTTTTTCCTGACTTGTTCATTTTAGCCATTCTGACTCATGTGAGGTGGTATCTCATTGTGGTTTTGATCTGTGTTTTCCTGATCTCTGAAGGCTTTTCTTATGAAATGGGTTCTTAGAGCTACAGGCTTACCATCTTTCCAGTTTAGAATAGCAGTAAGGAGAAAGCATTTTCCCTAGTTGCTCTAGCAAAAGTACACAGGTCTATTGGACCATCCCTGAATTGTGGCCATTGATGTGTTGCACCTGTTTCTCCCTGGAGTTCAAGGTTGGGTCAACTCTCCCAAAATTAAATGGAAACCAAATCACTGAGTGTAGGAAATGGTTCCCCAACAAAATTTGGGTGGTGTTTACTAATGAAGGGGCAATGGCTGCAGAGAGGCCAAAAAACCAAGCATCTGTCATAACTTGAATATTGTAGCCACAAGCTACATGGCATTGTATCTTTTAGCATTCTGATTCTTCCCTGATCTCATACTCCATAGGCTCCGGAAACTTGGTCTTTCTGATAGCGTCCAGGCTCCTCCTATTTTCAATCACTAACATCCACTTATGCTCCATTTTATGATTGAAAAAAAAAATTGGGATTTGTGTTGGAACATAAGAGCCTTTTTTTTTTTTTTAAGATTTTATTTATTTACTTGAGAGAGAGACAGTGAGAGAGAGCATTAATGAGGAGAAGGTCAGAGAGAGAAGCAGACTCCCCATGGAGCTGGGAGCCTGATGCTGGACTTGATCCCGGGACTCCAGGATCATGACCTGAGCCGAAGGCAGTTGTCCAACCAACTGAGCCACCCAGGCGTCCCCATAAGAGCCTTTTGATGATTGTTTCAGCTCTGCACTTTGTTTCTACTATGCATTTAGCCAAAAAGAGCAGATTGGTAGCATAAATACAATTGTAGTGCCACTAGTCCCCTCCACAGCCTCCTTGGAGAAATAAAAGGAGGGCTATTTATAGCAACTGTAAACCAGAGTCAAGTTTAGTCATAATACTGCCACACAACGTTTCCCTGGAATCAAGAAAGGCCAGCATCATAAAAGAAAGGAGCTTCTGTTTTGATGAAGACTTACAGAAATTTCTTGTCTTTTTTAACCTTCAGAAGAGAAATAGCAATTGAAAATCTTGCTTGAGTCCAGGGTGTGTAAGAAACATATCTGAAATGTGGCTAATGTAAGGATTGCAAAATATTTTTTCTTGCTTTTTAAAAAATCTGAGCCCTTTCACAGTAAATTCCAAAGTCCTTAATATGGCAAACAAGACCCTTTAAAATTTGTTTACATTGCTTCCCTCTATATAGTTAACTATATCTACCCTCTACCTCCATGAGGGTATTTGTCCATTCTCTTTTCTTGTCCTGAAATACCTTTCCCTGCTTCATTTGGTCATCTTTCGAGATGATATCACTTCCTTCCTGAAGTCTTCCTAATGTCCAACTCTGTGTTAAATGCCCCTATCTGATCTTCCCCTAGCATGCTGTACTTAACACTACCATAGCATGGATCAGAATGCAGCATAATGATGTATGGCCTTCGTGTGCCTCTGAGTTGTTTGAGAATGAGTTTTGTTTGCTTTTTGTTTTCTTTCTTTGTCAATGCCAAGCATTGTGCCTGGTATGGAGTAAACAATCAGCAAACACTTTTTGAGTAAAGGAATAGAATCGGAGTGTTAACATGAACTTGAATGAAAGGGCCTGTGCAAGGCTCATTTACTTTAGGTATTAACCTTCGAAATTTTGTGCATTCTATATACTGGTATACTTTGAACACATGATGTCTCTAGTAAGCTGGGTGGAAATGTTCCTACTGAGCATTAGTCAAAATCTTATTAATTTGAGAGCTTTATGTATATAGAATATTAGTGTATTCCTGGCATATGCAAGCACTAGAAACCATTTAATAAACAGTGGCTATGTAATAATTTGTGTTTGAAACCCTCAGAGCTTATGGCCCGAATTTATTTATTTATTAGAAAAAATTGCAGGAATAAACTTAGTTTTAAATAATATATACTACACAAAATGAGCTACTTTCCATTTCTTTCACAGGAGGAGTAATTTCTGGTAACTGAATTGATGATTTTTGACATTTGGTTTTACTTTTAATCCTAGGTCAGTTTCAAACAGTAACTCATACAGGCTGCTCCTCTGTTTAGCTCGAGAATCAGGTGCATCAGGATGAATTATGTGAAGTTCAATAAAACTCCTTTGTGCCCATCCACCTGCCCATGCCCTTGCTTTTTTATTCAGTTGACTCACAGCTCCTGAAAGGCAGAGTCTGTTTCTGATTTATCATCATTCCCATTGCATAGCACAGAGTCTGATATATAAAAGGAATGGCATAGATGCTTGTTGATTTAAAATGAACTATTTTGGGGGCGCCTGGGTGGCTCAGTGGGTTAAGCTGCTGCCTTCGGCTCAGGTCATGATCTCAGGGTCCTGGGATCAGGTCCCGCATCGGGCTCTCTGCTCAGCAGGAGCCTCCTTCCCTCCCTCTCTCTCTCTCTCTCTGCCTGCCTCTCCGTCTACTTGTGATTTCTCTCTGTCAAATAAATAAATAAAATCTTTAAAAAAAATGAACTATTTTGGCATTATTCTAGGAGGACAACCAATGTTTACTAGGTGATTCCTTTGGTGCTAGCTATGTCTACTGCATTATCTCTCTTAAGACCTGCTGTGATCTCATGAAGCAGGTGTCTCATGAAGCTAACACCATAGCAGAGTAAGGAATGTTGGAGTGCAGAAAGGTGAGTAGCTTGTCGAAGGTGATTCAGGCCCATCAGATTTCAAAGTGGGCAGTCTATCCAGTATATGTTAAAAGCTATACTTCTCTCACTGGGCTGCCATGAAGATTAAATGAGTTAATGTATGGAAAGCACCCAGCACAGTGCCTGGAACATAATACAAAATGCATACATCTTTGCTTTGCGGTTTCTCAGAGTAGATGGTAAAGAAATGTTTATTGATTTTTTTTCTTTATGCCACACTTAGTAGAAAGGACATTGTTATGTAAAGAGAAGAAAAACAACACCTACTTAGGTATGTTCTTTCTTGATATGTTTACTACAATAACTCAAAATAGTGCTTTAAGACTTGGTTTGGGGTTTAACCCAGAAGAATATTAGTGTCTTCACCAAGTTCTTGGTGAGCAGCTTGTGTGCACTTACTGTCTTTCTGTTACACTTTCTTCTAGCCTGGACTTGGGAACAGCTGTGGCTTATTGCCCCTGTTGGATGTAATGGGGATTTGCCCAGTTTCTGTAGTTGACCTTATTCAACATTGAATATAGAGAGAGTTTTACATGAACCTCTTCCATTTCTATTACTTGGCCAACTCAGCGTCCTGCATTCCCTTCAAACTTCCATTTGTACAGAAGCTGTTATTACGGAATAAGTTTAATGGGTCGTGAATTTTATGCAGAAAGCGAGGGTTTCTCGATGACTTTGTATGTACCAGCAATGGACGTATTGGCTCCACAAGGAGTGCATTAGGCTAAATATTTTTAGCCCATTGACCCTGGGGGTAATGATCCTAAATGCTTCATTAAATTTTCATGGGTGAGTGACAGAAGCTATGAGGGGAAAAAAACCCCAAAACCCAAATCTGCCACATTAGCTTTTTTATTATACAGCTGGAGGACAGGAGTGTGGCCCCTCAAAAGAATAAAAAAATCAATTTTTTGAGGAACTGTTCCCTGTCTTTTCTTCCTTTCTTGGCCCTGTTCCCATGGGCAGCCCTTGATCGGGTTTTTTTCTCTCTCCCACACCTGGCATTCCGGCGTCTGGAGACAGGTTATACCATACCAGACATTTACTGGAGTTAAACCCAATCTCAGGATACAAGACTTTCAGACCAAAACAGTCTTCTGTGCAACTAGGACCAGAAGGAGGGAGCAACTGTTTACTGGCTGGGGCCTTCTCCCTTGCAGGCCGCGTGTTCGAACTGAATCTGCAGATTGTCTTCTGCCGAGCATTCTAAGAACGCGAGTGGGCGAGCAGACCAGCCCGCATACCTTCAGGGGCTTGAGCCCCTTCCTAGGACTGAGGGCCACGGGAGCGATGCAAGCCTTCTCCCTTCTCGCCCAGTGGAGCCTCAGTGGAGACGCGGGTCTGCCTAACCAGGGTTGGCCGCTGGGAGCTAGCGGCCCCTCCCGCGAAGGAGCGAGGGGGCAGCGGGCCCTCGCCGAACCCGCCTCTGGCTCTCACCCGCGGTCGCTCTACCCTTGGGAATGCGTGAGAAGTTTGGAGGCTTGGATAAGAGTAGACCCTAGGGAAAAATGAGGCAGGTCGGGAGGGCGCTGTGGTCGGTGGGGACGGTGGCGAAAAACACTGGCTACTTTCAGCCGAGGCTGAAAGCTTTGACCCTTTCCCTCCCTCCCCCGCTCGGCGCGATGCGGCTGGGGGGGAGACCCCAAGCCCTGTAGGGGACCCCAAGCCCTCGGCTCCGCTCGCCTCCTTCCGCACCGGGATGCGGAGTGAGCGCAGGGGCTCCAGAGGCGCGACCGCGAATCGAGGCGCACCCGCTCGCTTGTTCGCTCCTTCTGCCTCCTCCACCCCGCCGCCGCCATGACTCGGCTAAGCTCGCGGAGCGCGCTCAGGCGCCGCGGACAGCGTCCGGGCGAGAGCGGGGGCGAGTGCCGGAGCCGCAGCCGGAGCCGGAGAGGCAAGGCCCCGGGCGAGGGCGCGCCGCAGGCGAGCGGCCCGGCGGCCAGGCGGCGGAGAGGCAGCGAGGGGAGCCAGCAGGTGAGCTAGGTTGCCCTGCGCTGGGCGGGCGCGGGGGCGGATGGGGCGGAGGCCGCGGGAGGAGTCGGGGCTGCGCGGGCGGCCGTCTCCTCCCCCGGCGCTGACGCAGGCTGGTGGCTCCTGGGGAGAATGGACCCTGCGCGGCGCTCGCCGGGGCTTTCCCAGGCTGGAGAGCGCGCCTGAGTGTGTCGCCCGCCGTGCATGGGGAGCCGCTTCCAGCGCGGCTGCGACAGCGGAGGAGGATGCTGTCCGCGAGCGGAGGTGAGTCGCGGTGGGGCCCGGCGCAGCTCTGAGTTCAGCGCCAGCAGGTGCCGGGGGGAGAGGGGAACCGGGTGCCAGACGCCACCGCTTGGGGCTCCGGGCGCAGAAGAGGGCTCCTGGGCGCGCCCGTCGTGGGAGTTTGGCTGGGGTGTTGCGGGGATGGCGACAGCAGTTTTCCGCCCGCTCCCTCTTTCTGCTGGGAGAAAAGGAGCGACCTCTCCTCCTTCCTTTTGGCTCTCCCTGACCACCCCTAGTCTCCTTCTGACCGCGCGCGTCTTCTTTCCAGACGTCCTCACCCCAAACACTCGTCTCTCTCCGAGACCGGCTGCTCCCTCCTCCCTGCCGCGAACCCGGTTCTATCCACCTTTGAGCCCTCCCTTCCACTCCAAAACCTCCCCATTGCTCCGGAGCCCATCTCCCGGCCTCTCGAGCGGCTTCCCGCGGCCGGACCCTCTTCCCCACTCATCTGTAGAGCTACGGCTCTGCCCGCAACCGTCGAACAAGCGGGTTTCTCCTATAACCCCTACCTTTTCGCAAACACCCTCAGAGCTGGACCCCGCGTCTCCCCGGACCCAAGCCGTTCCCGAGTCCTCCGTGGACTCCGTTCTGTGCTGCTCCCCCCTGTCCCATTCCCCAGGCTCCCCGCAGCCCCGATGGCTCTCCTCCCTGGCCCGCCCCCTTGGTTTAGGTTCCAGACTGGATGCTGTGCCTGGGAACCAGAACTCAGGGCTTTTGTTTTGTTTTTGCTTTCTTTCTTTTTCTTTTTTTTCTCCTACTGGGGAAACTTTAAAATCCCCGTGGTTCGGCTCCTAAAAAGCGCTATCGGAGGGCTCAACCGCCGAGAGAATCTGGACGCAGGGAGACAGAGATGGGGGAGATTGTGTCGTTCGTCGGAAGGGAGCCTTGGGATGAGTGTACAAAGTAAATTTCAAAACGGAGGTGGTTGCTGCTGCCGGGACCCTCCTTCCCCGGCTGATTCCGTCCCCGTCCGGCAGAGTATTATTGTGACCCTTGGTGGGAGGGCGAGTCTTTTCTCTGCACTTTTTAAGGCGCCCGTCCCTCCCCGCCCCCCTCCCTTGGTGGTGCTGGTGACCTGACCGGGTGGGGGAAGAGCTAGTCGGCGCAAGGGAAATCTGCATGGAGAGGCTGATGCCACTTGGCTCCTGCGTTGCTTGCTCCCGGACCCGCCAGATTGTGTATGTTTCACTCTAAACTACCCGCCACCCCCAACTGCACCACACAAGTCCTCATTGTTGGGGGTCTGCCAGGGCACGTCTGCCTGGGTTGGGAGAGTCTGAAGGAATGGGATGCGGGTGGGGAGGCCGGGGGCGCTCAGCGAACGGGCGCCGACCCAGCGCCGGCATCCGTGAGCTCCGGCAACTGTAGGCGAGCGTGGTTGCGTGCCCACGTGGGTCGGTGCCTGGCGGGTAAGTTTGGAGACTCAGGCACGCCTGGACTTAGATCCTTTAGGAAGAGCTTTTCTGTCCGGGCGCTGGGCGGGTAAGAAAAACACTGGCTACTTTGTGAAAGCCAAGGCTGAAAGCTTTGACCCTTTCCCTTTCGCCCGCGGCAACCTAATCAGAACTGTGTAAAAGTCAACTTCTTAACAATCAGAAATTGTCTGCTGATGTCCTTGATTGAAACCCCAGCATTCAAATGGAGTATTGAAGAACTCGCAGACATAGCTTTTGAAGTGCTATTGTTCTTTTCCATACACAGAGGCCCTCTTAAAGGTTTGGGAAGTTCTAAATGCAGTGATTTGAAAGACTGACATTGTAACTATTTGCTGACTCTCAGGGGATTGGCAGGGATGAGAGCAGAGGCCGCGGTGAGAAGTGCAAATGTGTTGCTACACATTTCTTGGGAGCAGTGCCACTGTCAAGTAGGAATTCAGTTCTAAGCATCAAGTTGGCAATTAAATCTCCTCCTAAAGCAGATTTAGGGGATGATTTTTACTAGGTTTTTTTTTTTTTCTTTTTTCTTTTCTTGATGGTTTGCTTAAGGTCTGAGTAGGCATATCTGAAACATTTAATCATGTTCATTGTATTCAACAATAGAATCTGGATAAAAATTACTTATTGTTGATGAAGCTCATCTCACAAGCTGTTTCACAGTATGTTTCATTTGCAAGACACACCACTGTAGGAGGCTGCAGGGAAGAGATGCCATCACTTACTGTTCTGTTCTCTTCCCCAGGCCAGAGAGGAATCTGCTACTTCACTCCCCTCTGCCCTCCAAAGTCATTTCCCTTAAAGGGATGGGGGTTGGCTTGGTACCTGATAGGACCCTTCCTAAAAATTGCATTTGGTGGATATATGGATGCCTGGAGCCACCCTCCAGGCAGATGAAGAATCTAATTGAAGCAGCATTTCATTTTGATAATTCACTCAAGTCAAACATTTTGGTTTTTGCAGGAATTTAATCCCTCTCTCAAACTACTAAAACTAACAAAGCAAGAACATCACAGTTTATATCTTTTAGATGGCACTTTAAAAAATTGCCCACATTGAAGGCTGTTGTCAGGAACTTTCAGAATTATTTAGGGCTTACTGTGAAGCACATGCACTGGGTGAGTTAATTGAGGATAAATCTCTTGACCTCTCAGAACTTCCGTTTTGTTATTTGCAAAGCAAGGACAGTATTATCTACTTTGT
This sequence comes from Mustela nivalis, assembly GCF_964662115.1. Lineage (NCBI taxonomy): Eukaryota > Metazoa > Chordata > Mammalia > Carnivora > Mustelidae > Mustela > Mustela nivalis. Next base: position 9,237 of record NW_028136231.1, read on the forward strand.
ATGTTCTTCCAACAATTTGATAGGGAAAACTATCTCTCTGGGCCCTTTGACAGATAACAGGACTTCATGGGAATGGTAGTTTTTGGTCAGAGGATGGAGTCCTGCTAAGGAGAGAGGATATTTGGCGTTGGAAGGCCATGATGGAATCCTGACTATGTGATGTTTGGTAAATCACCTCTTCTATTAATAAAAAATAAAAAAAAAAAAAAGAATAGTTTACCTTTTTGGATCACTTACTAAGAGTCAGGTACCCTTTTAAGCACTTTGCATGCATTAGTTTATTTAATCTTTAAATAACCATGAATAATCTTTGAGTAACCATAGGTTGATAGTTGTATTTTTGTTCCCCTTGGATTGATAAAGAGACTGGGGCTCACAGAGGTGGTAACTGGTCCAAGGTCACAAAGCCAATAAGTTATAGAACTAGGGTCTGTTTGTTTGTTTATTTATTTATTTATTTATTTAGAGTGCCCATGAGCAGGGAGGGGCAGAGGGCAAGGGAGGAGGAGACAATCCTAAGCAGGCTCCATTATCAGCATGGAGCCCCATGTGGGCCTCATCTTCACAATCTGGAGATCATGACCTGAGTCAAGAGTTGATAGGTAACCAACTGAGCCACCCAGGTGCCCCTAGAACTGGGATTTAAATCCAAGCTTTCTGGTTCCTGGGCCTGTGTGGCAGCACACTGCTGCCTCTGTGTGGGGGGTGATCCCAGCTATCTCTCGCGGTGGTTGTAAAACTTAACAGGGAACAATGGAATAGACTTCTGGCAGGAGCAAGTTATAGATTTTTCTCAAGGTTCAGATGCTAAAACAAAATGAGTATTGTGTTATCAATAGGGCATTGGGCTGATGATAGACATTTTGAACACTTGGGACTTCATGATAGGTATTGGTCAGTATGTTCACATCTGTCTGTGCTGTCAAAGTATTCTTTAAGTAGGTATTCAGAAATTGCATTACTACGGTTGTCTGTTACCAACTGTGATAAGCAGAGATTCTTAAAATTGAATGGTGGCATAACAGGTAGTTAGAAGTCTGGACTTGGGTGCTAGACTGCCTGAGTTCAGACCCTAGTTCCTCCAGCCCTGCCAGCGGTGTGGACTTGACCAACCTCTCTGACTTCTCCATGCTTTAGTGTCCTTGATAATAAAACAACAGTACCCACCACCTATGACTGTGGAGACCATTATAGGAATTAACACCAAGTGCTTAGAACAGCAGTGAGTACGTAATGTTACTTATCTATGTGTTACCCTTCAAATGAAAGCCAGATTCTTCCTTTTCATAATACAAAGGTCTCTGTCATTGATATCCCAAGGCCTAAATATCCTAACAGTATCTGTTATTATTTTTATTTTTTTCCTAAACAGAAGATAGGGAGAAAGAGATATAGTTCAGGATTTCAGAGAAAGGTTTTATTGTTGTTGGTTATTTTTTTGTCTTTTTAGTTTATTGGAAATATTACCTTGAACATTTACATTCTTTGTGAAGAGAATTGGGAAGTATACATAATGCTAAACTCTCCATGGAATTGCTCTTTTCAGAAACTGTTTTGAGGAAAATAAAATGACTGTTGGATTGATTGGATTCTAGTAGTAGAATAGTCAATTCTCCCCATTTACAGATTGGAAAACAAGTCAGATTGAAGGAAGCATGTAAACATAATGGCTGAGAGACACCATTGGAACCCAGAATTCTTGGGTTCCTCTTCCACTGTTTTTTCCTCTGGGCCAGATTGCCTCCCATACCAGGATAGGGAAGTAGCCTGAAATATAAACAAACCTTGAAGCAAGGGGAATGTTGCCAGACTGGGAGCAGGAGCCAGTCAGATGTTCGGTACTGAAACATGTGTCCAATAGGAAAAGAAAATGTGTCCAATAGGAAAAGAAAATGTGTCCAATAGGAAAAGAAAACCCCTCCTCTTATAAGTACACTTATATCCATGAAAACTGGCACTAAACTCAATCTATGAAATGCATATCAGGATATGAACCCATGTTAAACATACACACACACACACACACACAGCAGTTGATGACTTGAACACCTCCCTTAGGTTGGAGAGCAAATGAACAAATGATTGGGTTTCTTTTTCTGTGAGATGCTCTTTGTGTTTTTCTTCCACTTAGTTCTCAGATATGGGAAGGTTTTGGTTCAGGAATCATTAAAACTCCTCCGGTTTCTATTTCATGAAATATGCAGCATATGCTATTGGAGAGAAATTGCCAGCTTGTTTTTATTATTATTATTATTATTATTATTATTATTATTTTTATTTTTATTTGAACCCAACATATAACCAATCTACAATGCCAGTGGGGGATTCTCATAAAGAGAAAGGAAAACAGAAATAAAATTTTTGCTGAATAGAGCAACTCACAGCCAAAATGATACAAGTTTTGTGATGGCTAAGATGGGTTGTTTAGTTTAGGGGGTAAAAATGAGAGGAGGGCAGTCCCAGACAGATGAGGCCATTCAAGGTGAACCCCAGTCCCTGTCGACCACCTACAGTGAGCCTTGCAAAATAGTCAACTTGGTATATTGGCTCCAAGATTCAATTTCTGACTCTTGCTGTTGGTCAGTGTCTCTGGTTCTTGACTGGACAACTGTGATCTGTTGGTCCATCAGTTAGTCTTCCTTTCCCCCTCTTTTCCTCTTCTTGTTTTTGTCTCAGAGTTTGTCTCTCTTTCAGTCTTTGAATTGGTTTGTATCTCTTCTTGTTAGTGTCACTTTTGCTAGTAAAGACTGAAAAGTTACAAATATGTCTTTGAGACTATCTGGGAAATGGAGGAAGCTAACTCAGGGAATGCGCATAGACATTACTTCCATGCCCATTTAACACATACTTGCCTGAGCACCTAGTTTGTGTCTGGCTCTGGCTTTGTGCCTGGCATTATGAACAGTACCATGAGCAAGGGTGTCGTCTCTGCCATCTAGGCACTCTGCCTCACGCATAAATTACTGCCACAGTGTGAGATACGGTACAGGAAATATCTGCATGGCACTAGAAGCTTCCAGAAGAGTAACTTATTATGTCTAAAGAAAGGAAAAGGAGGGGGAAGCTTCAAAGAAGAGATTGCCTTTCAGCTGGAAGCTGAAGGTTGACCAAGAATTTCTCAGGTCTTGAAGGGATCCAGACCGGGAGAACTGTGGGCAAAGATAGGTGGGCATGAAGGTTCATCATTGGTTTGGAGACAGGCAAAGTTGGGTGTGGTTGTAGTGTACAATATGTGACTGAAATGGATTATTTTATACAGCATTTTCCAGATTGTGTTCCAAGGAACACTAGGGTTCCCCAAGATAGTTATGAGTATTTTAAAAGAAAGAACATACAGAAGGAAAATGTTCTGTGCCCCCCAAAGTTTGAAAAGCATTGAAAAACATAACACACTCTTGCTAAGACATGGTATTTACTGACATTAAAACTTCAGTAAGAAGTAAAAGCAAGCAAGCAAGGAAGCTCATTGAAATCATTAAGATCTTCTAAACTTACTTGCCAGAGACCCTCTCATTTCAAGAATCCCTTTTTAAAAAGTATCTTATGAGATAGAGTGGGGAATATGTTTGTAGGTAAATCAATTAGGATTTTTACAAAAAGGAGTTGATTTTTTTAAAATATTTTATTTATTTATTTGACAGAGATCACAAGTAGACAGAGAGGCAGGTTGGGGGGGGTGGTTGGAAGCAGGCTCCCCGCCGAGCAGGGAGCCCGATGTGGGGCTGAATTCCAGGACCCTGTGATCATGACCTGAGCTGAAGGCAGAGGCTTTAACCTACTGAGCCACCCAGGCGCCCCAAAAGGAGTTAATCTTATCATAAAAGTAATATGTGTGATTTGAAATGTAGTATAGTATATGTGAGACATACAAAAAAGTATAAAAATAGAGTAAAAGTTGATTAAAGAAGAAAAAAAAGCAACCCAAAAAAGCTGAGAACACTCAGCTTAAGAAATAGAGCCATGTAAATACAGTTGAAGTCTCCTTTCCCTGATCATATCTCCTTCCCTTCTGCCAGAGGTAACCACCGTCTTATATTTGGTGTTTATGATTCCATATAATTCTTTTGAATATTCTTTTTAGAAGACAAAGAATTCCTTTGAATTCTCATTCAGTTTCTAGCTTGTCAGTACAGAGATAATAAAGAAATTGTTGTTCTGTCCAGGAATTGTTGTTCTGTTCCTGGAATAAAATTCATTTATAAGCTCTTCAGAAGAAGGAACTATGGCTTCTCCTTTTAACAGTTTTCAGAACGCAGTAGATGCTCAATAAATTTCTGCTGAATTGAATTGAACTAAATGTGTGCACTCTCATGGGGTATATTAAGTTCACGTGGTAACAAAGATTGGGGAAAAGTAATTATTTTTCGTTAACAGTATTGAAATTCTTTGTGATCAGAGATCTTGAAAACTTTTTTTGTTTCATTTTTGTTTTGTTTTGTAATCTGGATCTGTAAGTGAAAAGGCATTTCAGGTCATCAAGTTGAGCAGGAATAGAGATCCAGGTCTCCTGTACCCATGTCGGTATTCTTCCCACCTCCCCACGTTGACTTACCATCCTCAAGTATATTGTGTTGAACATGTGAAAGACTGAAGCATTTTTCTATATGAGGAATCACCATTATGCACAGACATTGTAACATATCTGCAAAAATGGGGACAGCAGGACAGACGTCTACCTATGGCCCAAGGGATGATGATTATTTGTCGATTGCTATCCTTCTCTCTCTGTTGCTGTCTCTCTATGTCTTTCTCTGAAATTCTTTTTTTTTTTTAATTTCAGATTTTATTCATTTATTTGACAGAGAGAGAGATCACAAGTAGGCAGAGAGGCAGGCAGGTTGGGGGGGGGGGCGGAAGCAGGCTTCCCACTGAACAGAGAGCCTGATGTGGGATTTGATCTAGTACCCTGAGACCATGACCTGAGCTGAAGGCAGAGGTTTAACCCACTGAGCCACCCAGGTGCCCCTCGGAATTCTTTATGTTATTAACTCTTTCATAAACTCACTCCCAGTAATATTTTTCCCATTCAAATATTATTTATATTTTAGGAGCTAGAGGGGATACTCGTTTCTCTCCTGGAATATGCCTAGGATATTCGTGTGGATAAAATTTCAAATTTTTCTTCTCTCCTTGCTTATTGGGGTACCTTTCTCCTCTTTCTCACATTATGCCATCATGTTTCATTGTATTTTCTGGGGTGAAGATAATGCAAGTCATACTAATTTAGGTTGATGTAAAAAAGGGTGTCATTTTAAGGCAAAATTACAGGAAGGAGAAGCTGATCACTTGGTTACCCTAATATCACTCCATATTTTCTCTTTGCTCTCCCTGGGTTCATAGGAGTGAGGTCAGATATCATTTTGTGTACATTTGACTGCTCCAAATGTTTCAGTGGAGAGAGAGGTCTTGATTCCAGTAGCCATAAGTTAATGTGGCTGAGAGGAAGGGGGTTGGGAGAATGGATTGACATTGTCCTTTTTTAAAAACAAAAATACATGAGTCATTCAGCATAGGCTCAGCCAAGTTTGATGCCTCCCTGTGCCTGCCTTTCCTAGGCATGTGTATCGTTCTCAGGCTTCTGGAACCTCAAACTCTATTAAACACCATACTTCATTATGCCCTATGCTGTTCTGCTCCATGTCTGTTTCTCTCGATTCCTCTAAAGATTGAGAGTTTCTCCAGGGCCCTGTCGACTTGTCTTCCATGCCTCAGAGGCTTAGCTTTTCCAGGAAGTTCACACTAAATTCTTGCTTCTTCTGATTTATAATGCCTACCAAGGTTACTTTGCAGTAGAGAGAAGATTGTCCTCCCTTTCATGAACTATTTTGAACCTTGAAAACAAAATAAGAGCTTTCTCTTGTAATTTTCAGTGTTTCCTTTTGGGACCAGTCCTTGGCTCCTTTTATGCCCAAACTGTGCATTTCCTGCCCTGTCCTCTCTCCTTCCCTCCTTTACCTTGCTTCCTTTGTTTGTTTGTTTTGTTTTGTCCTTCCCCTTTCACCAAATCAAAGAAATTGCATGAAATCAACAACCACAAAAGGGCTCCCAGCTTAAAGTTTTGTAGTGTGATCTTGCACAGTTGCTGAAATATGCTTTATTCCCTCTTTCATGTGTTATTTCTATTTGGGGGAATAGTCAGGAGGTGGACCTTATCAGCTCTTTGCCCAGTTCCCTGGTAATGTAGGTATTTTAGCTGGGTGATTGTTCCCTTCATGGGTTGTCTGCAGTTGGTTTAAAATTACAACTTAAAGATGGAAACTCTGCCAACCATTGTGTTTTGGGGGCAAGGGGAGAGTGTCTCTGGGTGCTGTCCCTGAGCACACCTCAAAACCCAGCCACACCACTGGGACATCCAAGCAGAACGTAACAATGTTAACAGTAGACACTGTGTCAGTGAGCGCTGTGTCAAGAGACACATACCAGGTAGCCTAATAGAAGGAATTTAATACAGGAAACTACAAGGAAAATTTTCATAGAATCGCACACGTGTCTGAAGAGCTGAGAGTGGGATGGAACAGCAGTGGGAAGCTCCTTCTGGAGTTAGAGGCACAAAGGGAAGGGGTACTGTTCCCAGAGCCTGGGAATTGGGGCTGCATGGTGGGAGCAGGTCCCACACAGGGCTGGGTGGGATCCATCGAGGAGACTGGGCCGCTGCCCAGGATGCCACCTTGAAGCAGAAAGAGAGGGATAGAGGGAGATAGATACCCTAGTTTCTAACCCCCTCCCTTTCTTCCTGTCTCCTGCCTGCCATTCCCATTGATTGACCCTAACTGGAAGTCAGTTGGCCAGGGAGCCTGGGAATGGGACTTGGGCTCAGCTTCCTGCCATGCAGGAAGGCTGCAGCGCAGGGGAAGGAGCCTGAATTGGATCAGAGAGAAACAGGCAAAGGACTAGTTCTGATGCCAGGAAGACTAGTCTCTTATAAAAGTGTTTGCTAATATTGCAGAACTTGGGAATGGGAAGTAAAGCCCTGCTCCTCCTCTAAGCTGCCCTCCCATGCTGCCCCATCCAACCTCCCTTGCTGAACTGTGAGAGGGACCCCTGGCATTGAATCTCTATCTTGCCAGGGGGAGCTACATCCATGCCAAGTGCCCTGGTGAGTAGAACAGTGATAGTCCCTATTCTGCAGTTCCCAAATCTAGATGACTCTGAAAAGTCCCAATATTTTTCCCAATTCATTGAATGGCAAGACCTGATCTGATCTGAATGGACACGAGACTACTTATCATATCTGTTGATCCCCCTGAGTGTGAATAGTCATACATATGGCTTGAGAGGTATTGATGAACTTGATTACGGAGGGAGGGACCTAGCTAGGGGTAGTCCAGATACCTAAAAGCTAAGTGTGTGACATGTGACATGTGACATGCGACACGCTGCCTTTCTGAACTTTTTTCAGAAGGAGAAAAAAATGATAGCAAACCCCGATTTCAAGGCACCCTTCTTAAGTAGGTGCAGACAAGTATGAAATAACTAAACACTTACAGTGATTCACATTTTCACCCAGGTGCTCCTGTGCACAATGACACAGAGAGGGCTATGTTTACAAACTATTGGCCAATTTAGCATTTGTCGAGAGAATACGTAATGGATTGGCACTGGAGTAACTCAGGAGACTGATAGCAAACCTTTAGATTGACATTTTTACAGAAGTAATAGGAAATACCCTGGAACCCTCTTTGGTATATTTTTTGAAGTACAATATGCATTTTGTTGTTGTTGTTACTTATTCTCTTTCCCTGTTTTTTTGCTTCCTAATTGGTGGTCTGTCTCATTCCAGGAAAGTATTAAGGAAGCACGTTGAGGTATACATGGATTTTGCTGCAATAGTTGCTCCATTCAGGGAATGTAGAACAAACTTCGAAAAATGTAGATTAGCTCTTATCACTTTTCCACTGACTCCTTCAATGACTTCTCTGGTCACAGGCCACCTTGCCTGGTGGCCTCTGATGCATGGGGTCCTCTTGATAAGGGATGCCGCAGAGTACACAGGTGCTCACCATGAAGGTCCTGTATGCCAGATTAAAGACCCTGGATTTTCTCCTCCAGGCACTGGAGATTATTTCAAATAAGGGCATAATCAGACCTGGGCTTCACATTATGGAACTGCCGTACAGTATTTTTCTCTGGGAAGCTGGTTCTTTACTGACCTCTCTGAAAAGAAAGCCCACGGGAGGAATAAATCTCCCCCTAAAAAACAGTGAAATATACTGAAGCGGTAACAATCTGAGTGCAAGTGTGGGCACAAATAAAGTTATATCTCATCTGAGCAGTAGCTGCATGGTTGCCCAGAGAGAGAGAGAAACCTTCACAAGGCTTCCTCACTTTGGAACTTCTCTGAGAATCTTAACAGGGTGATCAGTGTCACTGGAAAGGAATTAGTTGGAGAAAATCTCTGAGTAGTGAAAAATCTGGAGGGCTGAGTGGCTAAGGAATGAGATGACCTTTGTCATCCATCTAACAGACTCACAAAGTCTTTCTTTTGAAGCTGCTGATCACTTCCCCACTCTAAATACCTCTCTCTTGGAAGTGGGGAGGCATTTAAAGCACTCAGTCCTTACCTGTATTATGGTACTTAGGGCACTATTTTATTTCATTTATTAATTTTTTAAGTTTATTTATTCAAGTCGTTTCTACACCCAGTGTAGGGCTTGAACTCATGATGCCAAGGTCAACATTACATGCTTCACCAACTGAGACAGGCAGGTGCCCCACTTAGGGCAAGACTTTTTTTTTTTTAAGATTTTATTTATTTATATGACAGACAGAGATCACAAGTAGGCAGAGAAGCAGGCAGAGAGAGATGGTGAGGCAGGCTTCCCACCAAGCAGAGAGCCCTATGCGGGGCTCAATCCCAGGACACTGAGATCATGACCCGAGCCAAAGGCAGAGGTTAGGGCAAGATTTTAAAAAACTACCTGTTTACTTATCTTTCTGTCCCATTGTTCTGTGAGTTACTTGGGAATGGAACTAGTCTTTCATTTCCTTACCATCGGCGCCTAGCACAGCGCATCATTCACAGGGAAAAAATACTTGGGTTTTGTTTTGTTTTTAGACAAATGAACATACGAATGAATAAAAATATGAGCTTTATAAATGAAAACAGACATGATCGTTCAGAAAAATATATTCCAGAGAAGATGTGGGCTCCAGTTCCAAGGATACTTAAAAGTATAATGGTTAAAACTTACATAGGTGTGTGTAATTAAAAATCAATTTGCAGCTGGACCTTTGGTAAATGACCTTGGGGAGTCCTCCGACTATGACAGGAGTCTCCAAATTTAGTCACATATGGTAAATCCGAAGGAAAGAACACACCAGGTTCTCACAATCATTGTGCAGTTTTCCTGACAGGTATAGACGGATATTCATGGCATGTCAGGGAGGACAGAACAACTGGGGACACAGTGACTAAAAAGAGCATGTGTTTGGGAATTAAATGATGTGGCATTAACAGTAATGGAATTAGAGCCTGAGTAGCTAGATAGCGAATGGTCAGTGAGTGATACGCACAAAGGTCATGTCAGTTGCCCAAGATCATACAATTAGACCAATGAAATAAATCCAGCAATGCTGATTTCCAGAGCTCTATTTTGGGTTCCCACATAGTGGGAACCACTAGAAGTGATTCAAGATACTCTTTTTGTATTAACAGAAATATATGAGGTCTTTTCTGTCATGCATACATAAAATATGAGAAAGCATTAAACTGTAATCATTAGAGACTCCTTGAGTGGAGTTACCCCTAAGTCAGAAATTAAGTGGGAAAAACCTTAGTATTCAAGTGCATTGGTTTACTCTATGCATTTTAATATATTTTGGGGTAAATTCTTAAATGAAGAGATAATGCCTGATAAGCCGCTTAAATATTTGAATGCCAATAATGAAATCATAATTAAATCAAGTAAAATGTAATAGTAAATGTCTATCTAATGTTGCTATTCCCTCATGGATTCCTTGGAATTTGAATGGATAAAAATTTTATCTTATAATTCTTGGGATTTAGTTCAACATTTATTTCATTATCAGTGCAGACCTACACATACTAACTAGTTTAAGGACAATGAATGCTGGGGTCTTTGACTAAAGACAGCAGCAACATAGCAAATGATTTTAATTAGAATAATATAATTGTACTTAAGAAAGATAGTCTAGTATATAGGAATAGGAATGGTATAGGAATTATATAAATAAATGCCATTTCCTTCAGCCTGAACCTGCTGTGTGACCTCGTGTAAGTCAGATAATCTTCCTCAATTCTATAGTTTTCATTTATAAAAATGAGAATATTGCCTAGTATATCTTTGTTTCTCTTGCATATTTAAGCTTTAAAAATTTCATACACCTGTATTTCTTATAAAATGAAATCAAATTAAATGAAATTTAATAAATAATTTGAGCACCAAGTGTGCTCTGTTCACTGTGGAAAAATCTGGTATATAATGCTGGACATTTATAACTTTTGCTCTATGAAAACTCGCTTGTTCATTCTGCATGTACTCCCCGATCAGCCCTCAGCAATATATCCAATACAGAATTATCTGTGTCCTAGAAATACAAAAATATTAGTGCCATAGAGCTGCTATAACAAGGTGCCACAAATTTGGTAACTTAGAACAACAGGTGTTTATCCTCTCCTAGTTCTGGAGCCCAAAGTCTAACATGGAGGTCTCCACACAGCTGGGCTCCCTATGAAGTCTTTAGGGAGGAATCCGTTCCTTGCCTCTTCCAGTTTCTTCTGCTGTTAGCTGTTTCTCAGCTTATTGCCGCATCACTCCCGTCCTTGACCGTCTGGTCACATTGCCTCCTCTCCTCTATGTCTCCATTGTGTGTGTCTTACAAGGATACTTTTAATTTGATTTAGGACCCACCTGTATAATCCTGGATTATCTTTTTTTTTTTTTTTAAGATTTATTAATTTACGTATTAGGGAGTGAGAAAGAATGATCACAAGCAAGGGACAGGGCAGAGAAAAGGAAAGAAGCAGACTTCCTGCAGAGTGCAGAGTCAAATGGGGCTCCATCTCACAACCCTGAGATCACGACCTGAGCTGAAATTAAGAGCCGGACACTTAACTGACTGAGCCACCCAGGCACCCTTGTCCTGGATTCTCTTCTCATCTCAACATCCTAACTTGAGATACAAAGACAGCAAAGATTTTTTCCAAATAAGGTAACACTCATAGATCTGGGGACTGAGTCACGGACATATATCTTGGGGAGCCACCATCCAACCCACTACAGTGACCAAACACAAAAACAACAAATAAAAGCGTCATTCTATCCTTATGGAGCTTATAGTCTATGAGGGGAAATAGACATTAAGCCATAATATTATTATAAAATGTAATTATACTTTCTATATTGTTGTACATTAATAGTTTTACATTGTAATTAGGTCTGTGGAGGGAAATTACAGGTGCCTTGAAAGATTTTAACCAAGGAAACTCATTACGGCTGGGAGTAAGGTCAGACCATTAAACAAGGGACAGTTAAGCTAGCACTGGTGAATATGTAGGAGGTGAGGCCTAGGTAGAAGCTGTTGGCGACATGGGGAGATACCATTCCAAGCAGACAGAACATTACTTGGAAAGGCCTTTATATGGGGGTTTGTAGAAGTGAATGAAGCCCACTGTTGCTGGAGTATAATGAGCAGGGGCAGAGTGGAGTGAGTTGAGGCTAGGTCATATGATGGAGGGATTTGAAAGCCTTTATCAAGACTTCTGAAAAGTCTTGGCATCATTAATGTGTTTTAAGAAAGAATACCTGAATTATATTTTTAGAATGTTACTGCAGCTAATATTTGTGTTTCAGGGAAGCAAGAGTAAAAACAGGGCAAAGGATGGTTCGAGGCCAGAGATGGATGCGGCTGGGTCCAGGATGATAGCAGGAGAGATGATGGAAGTGAAGGGATTTGAGTTACATGTTGGATGTACATTGACAAGGATGGGGAAAGGGCTGGTTATAGTTCAATGAGGCACAGGGAAGGTATAGTGATGGCTTTTAGTCTGTTGGGGGAACAGGCATTAAACAGATGCCCATAGGAGAGGGATTCTTAATGGGATTCAATAATGGAGATGAGACAAGTGACAGCACCTGGAACCAGACAGGGATGCATGCCTGCCTGTCTTCCTTCCTTCCTTCCTTCCTTCCTTCCTTCCTTCCTTCCTTCTTCCCTTCCTTCCTCTGTTATCCACTCTCCTGTCTTTTTTTTTGTAACTTCCAGTTAGATTGAAGTCTAAGCATTCCTAATTATAAAGACTTTCCATCTCTTCATAAGGTGCTGTTTATATGGTTTTGATTGATGATTGTTCAATGGTGGAATTACAACCACACCAGCTGAATCACCCTTGAAATTTGTGCAGTGACAGGTGTCACATACATCTCTCTCTCTCTCTCTCTCTCTCTCTCTGCTGTTTATAAGGAGCTTAGCATCTACTCTAAGAGATTATAGTCCTTATGGGTTATCCCATAACGCATGGTAGGGATCAGGATTTAAGTAGGAACAATATATAAAGGAAGCAGAAGAGAGAATGATGGGGGGAGGCTTCGTTTAGACTAGGTCCTACACATTGGGAAGGATTTCAGTCCGTGGGAATAGGGAGGAGTCATCCAGGAGTAAGAAGCAGCCTGAGTGAGGGAATGGAGGCAAGCATGGAGAAGGTGTGGTCAGGAAGAGACCCATCATCTTTGTGGTTTGATCAGGAATATATAGGAGTGCCCTGCTAGAAGAAGATTATAAAATGAATCTAGATTGAAACGTAGAAAAATGAACTACTTTTGTCTTTAACCCCTGAAGGAAATTTCTGATCTATGGGAAATTCCAGAGCCATGTTTGTTGAAAGGTGTTCCTCTTCTCCCAGTCATCATGTCATTGTTGTCATAATCACCATTGCTAAATTTTATGATTGTGTAGCCTTTGCAATTTATCATTCACTACCTCATTACATTGATGATGTGGTTTGGGCAGAAGTAACAGAAACTATAAACAATGTTGGCTTAGATAATCAAAAGGACATTGTGGCTCCTGCTATTGTTAATGCAGTGCTGACTTTAGACAGTGACTCCATGATATGACAGGATGAGTTCTTTTTGGTCTCTCTGCTTTGAGCTCTTTGGATCCAGCTTAATTATAAGACCCATTCCCTTTAGAAGCATACACTGCTGTGTCCTGGTCTACAGGATTTTTTTTTTTTTTTTTTGGTCTCAGGTCACATGCTCTTATCCAGAGCTGAAGCTGAAGACAGCTTCTGAGAAATCACACACTTCTCCAAATTGGAACTGGGTTTTCAGGAAGGGAGAAATGGTCTGGGTATGGGTGGGATGAGAGCCAAAGAAGGAACTAAAGAGTATCCTTTAGAGAAACATAGGTACTTTCATTGCCATTTTATAGCTGAGGAATAGAGGTTCACAGTACTGTTGGTTGCACAAAGATGTACTTGTTCCCTTTCTGTAAGAGGATCATGTATGTTGAGACAAAACAAAGTTACCTGTCTATGGGAATTCATAGATGAAAGTATATTACTATCCCTTCTGAATAGAAAGGACAGACACGTGTCATGGATTGTATGACCCTGAACAAGTTATTTAACTTCTCTTTCTTTTACTTTTGTGTGTGTGTGTGTGTGTGTGTGTGTGTGTGTGAGAGAGAGAGAGAGAGAGATGTGTGTGTGTGTGAATGTGTATATGTGTGAGTGTGTATGTGTATGTATGCTGAAAAATAGAGATGAGAGGAGCACCTACTTCACACGGTTGCTGGAAGGATTAAATAAGACATTTACAAATACAGGTGACCAAATGACTTTCCCATTCATTGTGTGCTTTATCTTAACAATGCCCAAGAAATTAGCTGAGGGCATCCATTCTAAGAGATGAAATTCCTGGGGCCTGGTATGGTTATTAGCCAAAGGAAATGCCAAACCAAAGTCTCGTGATTCCAAGTTCTATCTGCCTCTCTTTCCACTATACTGTGCTGCTGCTTAATGAGATCCCCAGCTCTCTATCTTTTCACCTTGCAGATAACAGGAACCACACTGAAAGAACTACACATGCAAATTATTATTAGCATGAAAACAGGTAATTATTATTTTTTTACATTTGCATCATCACAGATGATCTTTGCATTAGATATCCTTTAGCAATGAATGACTGCACCACAGGGCTTGTGGTTCATCCAGACAGTCATTCATTTTAAATAAGAAATTCATTTACTGTCACTCATGTTGCTTAAACAATGCAAAGCAAAGAACGACTACAGGGCCGTCTTAGATTATAAGGGCTGGGATGGAAGCTGGAAATCACCTAGTCCAGCCTTCTGATTTACATATGAGCAAAATGAGGGTCAGCATGAGGAAGGTGACACAATTAATTAGTGGCAGAGCTGAGACTAAACCCAATTTCTTTATTTCTCTACCCAAGCCTTGCCATTAAAGCATGAATGCTGGTCATCTGACTCCTATTTAGTTAGGAATTCCCTGATTGTTTAAAACACATGGAGGACATAGGATGGAGAGACACTTAACGTGCTAAAGGTTCCAAGGGAAAATATATTAAGAATCTTTCATAAATTCCCTTGTGCTATATTAATTTTATCTCATTTATTTCTACAATGTACTTGTGGGGGGCGGGATGGGTATCTGTCTGTACTGAATGGACTCATTTGAGTCCTGCCAGTGTGAAGGTATGAAGAAAAACATTTTACATTAAAACAGAACAAATTGCTTATGGTAACCATTGCATAATGAAGGACCACAATGAAGAATTACAGCTCAAATTACTTATCAGGTCTCTTCCATTTTCTAAGTTTTTAAAGTAGAAGATTGCACAGTATAATTACAGTAAGTTAATTTGCATTCATATTACAATTCAGTGAGCAATTACATTCTTTTTATTTAAAAAATATATTTTATAAAGTGTGATTTCCATCAGTAAGTTTCCAGGAAAGAGTGGTGACTTTTTCCTTGTGAGGTTTTCATACAAATTCAACCACACAGCATAGACCTTCCAGTAGAGAGTTTTATATAGCCTTTATCGTCTTTCTGGGACAGGAGAGAAGAGAACCATTTGAAGTATAACTGTGGTTTCTGAGTTTTTTGAGAACTCTTCAAGGAATCATCAACTGTTGGGGTTTCAAAGGTCAACTTAAAAGTCTTATGGCTCAAGATTCCATTCCTCCATTCACTTCCACAATCCGAAGCTTAAATGTGCCTATCCCATTTCTGCTAAACCATCATCCAACCTACGTTTGCTTAACTCCTCTGGCAGGAAATCCTTTACCTTTTGGTGACACCCACAGCATTGCTGGACAGTACTTTCATTCTGTGTATGTAGGGGGCAGTGGTGGTGAAGGTACTCTATTTTGGCCTAACCATTCTTTCATTAATGTACTTTAAAGGATACTTAGATGAAACAAGAGAGGGAGACAAACCATAAGAGACTCTTAATCTCAGGAAACAAACTGAGGGTTCCTGGAGGGGATGGGGTGGTTGGTGGATGCACATTGGGGAGGGTAGGTGCTGTGCTGAGTGCTGTGAATTGGGTAAGACTGATGAATCACAGATCTGTGCCCCTGAAACAAATACTACATTATATGTCCATTTTAAAAAAGGCATACTTAAAACACACACACACACACACTCTCTCTCTCTCTCTCTCTCTCTCTCTCTCTCATTCATTGCTTTGGTTGTGCCTTACATAACATAGAGCACTCTTTTTGTTGAGGTATAAAATTTCATTTAGAACTTGCAACATTATCACAAACATCTGTGTTGGGCCATCATGGAGTGGTCCCCATGAGGACTGTGGGGTCTGATGGGCTGCTCCACTTTCTCTGCACTTGATCTCTTAAATTTTTAAAAGGATGAAATTAACTTATATTGCAATGCATAGGTTTTTTTTTTTACCTGCAATGCATAGATATTAAGAGTAATTTGGCCAATTTTGGCAAATGTATTTGCCTATGTAACCAACACTACATTAAAGAAAGAGTATATTCTATTAATCCAGGAAGTGCCTTGTGCCCCTTTCCAGACAATCCCTCTCCACAGAGGCAGCCAGTGTTCTGATTTTTCTTATCATACATTTAATTTCCCTGTTCTTGATCCTCCTATAGAAGGAACCATAATAATGTTATTGATCTTCTTATAGAAGGAATCATAATAATGTTCTTGATCTTCCTATAGAAGGAATCATAATAATGTCTGGTTTCTTTCATTTAATATTTTTTAAAGATTGGTCCATGTTGCTGTACTCATGAGTAGTCTATTTTGTTTCTTGCATATTAGTATAGTAGTATTCCACTGTATGACTTATCCTCCTGTGGAAAGACATTTGTGTGGTTTCCACTTGGACCTATTAGAAGTATATAACTTTCTAGCATATGTGTTTGTGTGTATGTGTGTGTATTAAGTGTGCGTGTATGTACTTATTTTATTTCTCAGAGGTAAATACTTAGGAGTGCAACATCTATAAATGCCCAAAGAGTAGATGTATCTTTAACTTGATAAGTTTTTCAACATGACCACACCATTGTACACTTCCACTGGAAACATATGAGAGTTCTATGTCCTCACCAAAATTGAATGTTGTCAGGCTTCCAAAATTTTAGAAATTTTAATGGGTGTGAAGTGATATCTCATTATGGTTTATTTGCATATTCTTTATGATCAGAGATGACACACACCTTCTCGTGTGCCTATTGGCTATATTCAATATATCTTTCTTTCTTTTTTATTTTTAGCAAAGTGTCTGTTCAACCATTTTGTCCATTTTGATTAGGTTGCTTATCTTTTTATTATTAATTGATAGGATTTGTTTATATTTTCTGGATTTAAGCCCTTTGTCAGATATGTATTTTGAATATTTTCTCTGGGCTTTTAGTTTACCATTAATTTCCTTAATACTGTCTTATGATCATCACATGTCTTAAATTTTTATAAAGTCTAATTTATTATATTTTCTTTTATGTTCAATGAATTTTTTTTCTGAGAAATCTGTGCATACCTAAAACCTAAGAGGATCCTTTTATAGTTCTTTTCTAAAATCTTTACTATTTTAGTGATTGTATATTGTTCTATACATGGTGGAAGGAAGGGACTGAGGTTAATTTTTTTCCATATCTTTGTCCATTTGTTGCAAAACCATACTTTAAAGACATTTCTTTCCTCAAGGCATTGTGATGACAACTTTGTAAAATATATATATGTATATATATATATATATATATATATATATATGTGTGTGTGTGTGTGTGTGTGTGTGTGTGTGTATCAATTGGCCACATATATGTTGGCCTATTTCTGTTTCTCTATTCTGTTCCATTGATCACTTTATCTATCCCTAATGCTAAGACTGTACTGTCTTGATTATTGTAGCTTTGTAGTAATTCTTGAAATAAGGTAGGATAAGCTCTCTAATTTTGCTTTTCTTCCTCAGGATTGTTTTGGCTATTCTAAGTCTCTTTGCATTCTCACATACATTTTAGATTTATCTTGTCAATTTCTTGGAAAAAAAAAAGGGTGGTATTTTTTGGGATTTGTACTAAATGTGTAGTTAAATTTGGGGGAGAATTGACCTCAATGTTGAGTTTTGTAAACCGTGAACATGGTACGGTTCTCCATTTATTTGGGTTTTCTTTAATTGTTTTCATCAAAAATTTCTGTTTTGGGCCGAAATCTTGGATGACTTTTGTTCAATTTACTCCTACTTTGAGACATGCTTTTATAAATAACATTTAAATTTTTAATTTTCCAATGGTCTAACTATGTAACTTTGGGAATGATTTAACCTGAGTTTATTTTAACCTATAAAATGTAAATTCATGTATTTCTCAGAACAAGGCTAAGTATAAAAATATACAAATAGCTTTTTGGTATTCTTTAAGTATTAAATTGGATTTAAATATAGAAAGTTCCTAATACAATACATGGTATATTAGTATTCTTTTCGTCAAAAGTGAAAAAAAAAAAAAAACTAACCCAAACTGACTTAAGTAATAGAGGGGGTATTTTGGCTCATATTGCAAAATCTGGATGGGGGGATGATAGTTAGCTTTAGGCATGACTAAACCAAACATTCTTCGAGTTTCCTCATACATCTCTATTTTTATCACCTTAGTCTGTTTTCTTCTTTGTTAAGGATTTTCTTTTTCTTTTCTTTTCTTTTTTTTTTTTTTAATTCTTCATTTAAGTAGTAGTTCAGTACTTCATTTAAGTAGTTCACATACACTGCATCACCAGTTCCCTGCTTAGAATTTAGTGATTCTTTAGTTGCATATAACGCCCAGAGCTCATTCCATCAAGTGCCCTCCTTAATGCCCATTGCCCAGTTACCCCCCCAACCTTCCCTTTAGCAACCATCAGTTTGTTTCCTAGATTTCAGAGTCTCTTATGGTTTGCCTTCCTCTCTATTTTCACGTTATTTTTCCTTCCTTTGACTATGTTATCTGTTTTGTTTCCTCAGTTCTACATATGAGTGACTGACTTATCACACTTTGCATAATATCCTCTAGCTCTATCCACACTGTTGCAAATGGCAAGTTTTCATTCTTTTTGATGGCTGAGTAATATTCCTTTGTATTTATATCCCACATTTTCTTTATCTCTTCACCCTTTGATGAACATCTGGGCTCTTTGCATATTTTGGCCCTTATGGACATTGCTGCTATAAATATTGGAGTGCAAGTGCCCCTTTGAATCACTATGTTTGTATCCTTTGGGCAAATACCTAGTAGTGCATTTGCTGGGTCATAGAGTGAGCCTATTTTTAAATTTTTAAGGAAACTCCATACTGTTTTCAAGAGTGGCTGCACCGGTTTATGTTCCCACCAACAGTGTACGAGGGTTCCTCTTTCTCTACATCCTCACCAATACCTGTTTTTTTCCTGACTTGTTCATTTTAGCCATTCTGACTCATGTGAGGTGGTATCTCATTGTGGTTTTGATCTGTGTTTTCCTGATCTCTGAAGGCTTTTCTTATGAAATGGGTTCTTAGAGCTACAGGCTTACCATCTTTCCAGTTTAGAATAGCAGTAAGGAGAAAGCATTTTCCCTAGTTGCTCTAGCAAAAGTACACAGGTCTATTGGACCATCCCTGAATTGTGGCCATTGATGTGTTGCACCTGTTTCTCCCTGGAGTTCAAGGTTGGGTCAACTCTCCCAAAATTAAATGGAAACCAAATCACTGAGTGTAGGAAATGGTTCCCCAACAAAATTTGGGTGGTGTTTACTAATGAAGGGGCAATGGCTGCAGAGAGGCCAAAAAACCAAGCATCTGTCATAACTTGAATATTGTAGCCACAAGCTACATGGCATTGTATCTTTTAGCATTCTGATTCTTCCCTGATCTCATACTCCATAGGCTCCGGAAACTTGGTCTTTCTGATAGCGTCCAGGCTCCTCCTATTTTCAATCACTAACATCCACTTATGCTCCATTTTATGATTGAAAAAAAAAATTGGGATTTGTGTTGGAACATAAGAGCCTTTTTTTTTTTTTTAAGATTTTATTTATTTACTTGAGAGAGAGACAGTGAGAGAGAGCATTAATGAGGAGAAGGTCAGAGAGAGAAGCAGACTCCCCATGGAGCTGGGAGCCTGATGCTGGACTTGATCCCGGGACTCCAGGATCATGACCTGAGCCGAAGGCAGTTGTCCAACCAACTGAGCCACCCAGGCGTCCCCATAAGAGCCTTTTGATGATTGTTTCAGCTCTGCACTTTGTTTCTACTATGCATTTAGCCAAAAAGAGCAGATTGGTAGCATAAATACAATTGTAGTGCCACTAGTCCCCTCCACAGCCTCCTTGGAGAAATAAAAGGAGGGCTATTTATAGCAACTGTAAACCAGAGTCAAGTTTAGTCATAATACTGCCACACAACGTTTCCCTGGAATCAAGAAAGGCCAGCATCATAAAAGAAAGGAGCTTCTGTTTTGATGAAGACTTACAGAAATTTCTTGTCTTTTTTAACCTTCAGAAGAGAAATAGCAATTGAAAATCTTGCTTGAGTCCAGGGTGTGTAAGAAACATATCTGAAATGTGGCTAATGTAAGGATTGCAAAATATTTTTTCTTGCTTTTTAAAAAATCTGAGCCCTTTCACAGTAAATTCCAAAGTCCTTAATATGGCAAACAAGACCCTTTAAAATTTGTTTACATTGCTTCCCTCTATATAGTTAACTATATCTACCCTCTACCTCCATGAGGGTATTTGTCCATTCTCTTTTCTTGTCCTGAAATACCTTTCCCTGCTTCATTTGGTCATCTTTCGAGATGATATCACTTCCTTCCTGAAGTCTTCCTAATGTCCAACTCTGTGTTAAATGCCCCTATCTGATCTTCCCCTAGCATGCTGTACTTAACACTACCATAGCATGGATCAGAATGCAGCATAATGATGTATGGCCTTCGTGTGCCTCTGAGTTGTTTGAGAATGAGTTTTGTTTGCTTTTTGTTTTCTTTCTTTGTCAATGCCAAGCATTGTGCCTGGTATGGAGTAAACAATCAGCAAACACTTTTTGAGTAAAGGAATAGAATCGGAGTGTTAACATGAACTTGAATGAAAGGGCCTGTGCAAGGCTCATTTACTTTAGGTATTAACCTTCGAAATTTTGTGCATTCTATATACTGGTATACTTTGAACACATGATGTCTCTAGTAAGCTGGGTGGAAATGTTCCTACTGAGCATTAGTCAAAATCTTATTAATTTGAGAGCTTTATGTATATAGAATATTAGTGTATTCCTGGCATATGCAAGCACTAGAAACCATTTAATAAACAGTGGCTATGTAATAATTTGTGTTTGAAACCCTCAGAGCTTATGGCCCGAATTTATTTATTTATTAGAAAAAATTGCAGGAATAAACTTAGTTTTAAATAATATATACTACACAAAATGAGCTACTTTCCATTTCTTTCACAGGAGGAGTAATTTCTGGTAACTGAATTGATGATTTTTGACATTTGGTTTTACTTTTAATCCTAGGTCAGTTTCAAACAGTAACTCATACAGGCTGCTCCTCTGTTTAGCTCGAGAATCAGGTGCATCAGGATGAATTATGTGAAGTTCAATAAAACTCCTTTGTGCCCATCCACCTGCCCATGCCCTTGCTTTTTTATTCAGTTGACTCACAGCTCCTGAAAGGCAGAGTCTGTTTCTGATTTATCATCATTCCCATTGCATAGCACAGAGTCTGATATATAAAAGGAATGGCATAGATGCTTGTTGATTTAAAATGAACTATTTTGGGGGCGCCTGGGTGGCTCAGTGGGTTAAGCTGCTGCCTTCGGCTCAGGTCATGATCTCAGGGTCCTGGGATCAGGTCCCGCATCGGGCTCTCTGCTCAGCAGGAGCCTCCTTCCCTCCCTCTCTCTCTCTCTCTCTGCCTGCCTCTCCGTCTACTTGTGATTTCTCTCTGTCAAATAAATAAATAAAATCTTTAAAAAAAATGAACTATTTTGGCATTATTCTAGGAGGACAACCAATGTTTACTAGGTGATTCCTTTGGTGCTAGCTATGTCTACTGCATTATCTCTCTTAAGACCTGCTGTGATCTCATGAAGCAGGTGTCTCATGAAGCTAACACCATAGCAGAGTAAGGAATGTTGGAGTGCAGAAAGGTGAGTAGCTTGTCGAAGGTGATTCAGGCCCATCAGATTTCAAAGTGGGCAGTCTATCCAGTATATGTTAAAAGCTATACTTCTCTCACTGGGCTGCCATGAAGATTAAATGAGTTAATGTATGGAAAGTACCCAGCACAGTGCCTGGAACATAATACAAAATGCATACATCTTTGCTTTGCGGTTTCTCAGAGTAGATGGTAAAGAAATGTTTATTGATTTTTTTTCTTTATGCCACACTTAGTAGAAAGGACATTGTTATGTAAAGAGAAGAAAAACAACACCTACTTAGGTATGTTCTTTCTTGATATGTTTACTACAATAACTCAAAATAGTGCTTTAAGACTTGGTTTGGGGTTTAACCCAGAAGAATATTAGTGTCTTCACCAAGTTCTTGGTGAGCAGCTTGTGTGCACTTACTGTCTTTCTGTTACACTTTCTTCTAGCCTGGACTTGGGAACAGCTGTGGCTTATTGCCCCTGTTGGATGTAATGGGGATTTGCCCAGTTTCTGTAGTTGACCTTATTCAACATTGAATATAGAGAGAGTTTTACATGAACCTCTTCCATTTCTATTACTTGGCCAACTCAGCGTCCTGCATTCCCTTCAAACTTCCATTTGTACAGAAGCTGTTATTACGGAATAAGTTTAATGGGTCGTGAATTTTATGCAGAAAGCGAGGGTTTCTCGATGACTTTGTATGTACCAGCAATGGACGTATTGGCTCCACAAGGAGTGCATTAGGCTAAATATTTTTAGCCCATTGACCCTGGGGGTAATGATCCTAAATGCTTCATTAAATTTTCATGGGTGAGTGACAGAAGCTATGAGGGGAAAAAAACCCCAAAACCCAAATCTGCCACATTAGCTTTTTTATTATACAGCTGGAGGACAGGAGTGTGGCCCCTCAAAAGAATAAAAAAATCAATTTTTTGAGGAACTGTTCCCTGTCTTTTCTTCCTTTCTTGGCCCTGTTCCCATGGGCAGCCCTTGATCGGGTTTTTTTCTCTCTCCCACACCTGGCATTCCGGCGTCTGGAGACAGGTTATACCATACCAGACATTTACTGGAGTTAAACCCAATCTCAGGATACAAGACTTTCAGACCAAAACAGTCTTCTGTGCAACTAGGACCAGAAGGAGGGAGCAACTGTTTACTGGCTGGGGCCTTCTCCCTTGCAGGCCGCGTGTTCGAACTGAATCTGCAGATTGTCTTCTGCCGAGCATTCTAAGAACGCGAGTGGGCGAGCAGACCAGCCCGCATACCTTCAGGGGCTTGAGCCCCTTCCTAGGACTGAGGGCCACGGGAGCGATGCAAGCCTTCTCCCTTCTCGCCCAGTGGAGCCTCAGTGGAGACGCGGGTCTGCCTAACCAGGGTTGGCCGCTGGGAGCTAGCGGCCCCTCCCGCGAAGGAGCGAGGGGGCAGCGGGCCCTCGCCGAACCCGCCTCTGGCTCTCACCCGCGGTCGCTCTACCCTTGGGAATGCGTGAGAAGTTTGGAGGCTTGGATAAGAGTAGACCCTAGGGAAAAATGAGGCAGGTCGGGAGGGCGCTGTGGTCGGTGGGGACGGTGGCGAAAAACACTGGCTACTTTCAGCCGAGGCTGAAAGCTTTGACCCTTTCCCTCCCTCCCCCGCTCGGCGCGATGCGGCTGGGGGGGAGACCCCAAGCCCTGTAGGGGACCCCAAGCCCTCGGCTCCGCTCGCCTCCTTCCGCACCGGGATGCGGAGTGAGCGCAGGGGCTCCAGAGGCGCGACCGCGAATCGAGGCGCACCCGCTCGCTTGTTCGCTCCTTCTGCCTCCTCCACCCCGCCGCCGCCATGACTCGGCTAAGCTCGCGGAGCGCGCTCAGGCGCCGCGGACAGCGTCCGGGCGAGAGCGGGGGCGAGTGCCGGAGCCGCAGCCGGAGCCGGAGAGGCAAGGCCCCGGGCGAGGGCGCGCCGCAGGCGAGCGGCCCGGCGGCCAGGCGGCGGAGAGGCAGCGAGGGGAGCCAGCAGGTGAGCTAGGTTGCCCTGCGCTGGGCGGGCGCGGGGGCGGATGGGGCGGAGGCCGCGGGAGGAGTCGGGGCTGCGCGGGCGGCCGTCTCCTCCCCCGGCGCTGACGCAGGCTGGTGGCTCCTGGGGAGAATGGACCCTGCGCGGCGCTCGCCGGGGCTTTCCCAGGCTGGAGAGCGCGCCTGAGTGTGTCGCCCGCCGTGCATGGGGAGCCGCTTCCAGCGCGGCTGCGACAGCGGAGGAGGATGCTGTCCGCGAGCGGAGGTGAGTCGCGGTGGGGCCCGGCGCAGCTCTGAGTTCAGCGCCAGCAGGTGCCGGGGGGAGAGGGGAACCGGGTGCCAGACGCCACCGCTTGGGGCTCCGGGCGCAGAAGAGGGCTCCTGGGCGCGCCCGTCGTGGGAGTTTGGCTGGGGTGTTGCGGGGATGGCGACAGCAGTTTTCCGCCCGCTCCCTCTTTCTGCTGGGAGAAAAGGAGCGACCTCTCCTCCTTCCTTTTGGCTCTCCCTGACCACCCCTAGTCTCCTTCTGACCGCGCGCGTCTTCTTTCCAGACGTCCTCACCCCAAACACTCGTCTCTCTCCGAGACCGGCTGCTCCCTCCTCCCTGCCGCGAACCCGGTTCTATCCACCTTTGAGCCCTCCCTTCCACTCCAAAACCTCCCCATTGCTCCGGAGCCCATCTCCCGGCCTCTCGAGCGGCTTCCCGCGGCCGGACCCTCTTCCCCACTCATCTGTAGAGCTACGGCTCTGCCCGCAACCGTCGAACAAGCGGGTTTCTCCTATAACCCCTACCTTTTCGCAAACACCCTCAGAGCTGGACCCCGCGTCTCCCCGGACCCAAGCCGTTCCCGAGTCCTCCGTGGACTCCGTTCTGTGCTGCTCCCCCCTGTCCCATTCCCCAGGCTCCCCGCAGCCCCGATGGCTCTCCTCCCTGGCCCGCCCCCTTGGTTTAGGTTCCAGACTGGATGCTGTGCCTGGGAACCAGAACTCAGGGCTTTTGTTTTGTTTTTGCTTTCTTTCTTTTTCTTTTTTTTCTCCTACTGGGGAAACTTTAAAATCCCCGTGGTTCGGCTCCTAAAAAGCGCTATCGGAGGGCTCAACCGCCGAGAGAATCTGGACGCAGGGAGACAGAGATGGGGGAGATTGTGTCGTTCGTCGGAAGGGAGCCTTGGGATGAGTGTACAAAGTAAATTTCAAAACGGAGGTGGTTGCTGCTGCCGGGACCCTCCTTCCCCGGCTGATTCCGTCCCCGTCCGGCAGAGTATTATTGTGACCCTTGGTGGGAGGGCGAGTCTTTTCTCTGCACTTTTTAAGGCGCCCGTCCCTCCCCGCCCCCCTCCCTTGGTGGTGCTGGTGACCTGACCGGGTGGGGGAAGAGCTAGTCGGCGCAAGGGAAATCTGCATGGAGAGGCTGATGCCACTTGGCTCCTGCGTTGCTTGCTCCCGGACCCGCCAGATTGTGTATGTTTCACTCTAAACTACCCGCCACCCCCAACTGCACCACACAAGTCCTCATTGTTGGGGGTCTGCCAGGGCACGTCTGCCTGGGTTGGGAGAGTCTGAAGGAATGGGATGCGGGTGGGGAGGCCGGGGGCGCTCAGCGAACGGGCGCCGACCCAGCGCCGGCATCCGTGAGCTCCGGCAACTGTAGGCGAGCGTGGTTGCGTGCCCACGTGGGTCGGTGCCTGGCGGGTAAGTTTGGAGACTCAGGCACGCCTGGACTTAGATCCTTTAGGAAGAGCTTTTCTGTCCGGGCGCTGGGCGGGTAAGAAAAACACTGGCTACTTTGTGAAAGCCAAGGCTGAAAGCTTTGACCCTTTCCCTTTCGCCCGCGGCAACCTAATCAGAACTGTGTAAAAGTCAACTTCTTAACAATCAGAAATTGTCTGCTGATGTCCTTGATTGAAACCCCAGCATTCAAATGGAGTATTGAAGAACTCGCAGACATAGCTTTTGAAGTGCTATTGTTCTTTTCCATACACAGAGGCCCTCTTAAAGGTTTGGGAAGTTCTAAATGCAGTGATTTGAAAGACTGACATTGTAACTATTTGCTGACTCTCAGGGGATTGGCAGGGATGAGAGCAGAGGCCACGGTGAGAAGTGCAAATGTGTTGCTACAGTTTTCTTGGGAGCAGTGCCACTGTCAAGTAGGAATTCAGTTCTAAGCATCAAGTTGGCAATTAAATCTCCTCCTAAAGCAGATTTAGGGGATGATTTTTACTAGGTTTTTTTTTTTTCTTTTTTCTTTTCTTGATGGTTTGCTTAAGGTCTGAGTAGGCATATTTGAAACATTTAATCATGTTCATTGTATTCAACAATAGAATCTGGATAAAAATTACTTATTGTTGATGAAGCTCATCTCACAAGCTGTTTCACAGTATGTTTCATTTGCAAGACACACCACTGTAGGAGGCTGCAGGGAAGAGATGCCATCACTTACTGTTCTGTTCTCTTCCCCAGGCCAGAGAGGAATCTGCTACTTCACTCCCCTCTGCCCTCCAAAGTCATTTCCCTTAAAGGGATGGGGGTTGGCTTGGTACCTGATAGGACCCTTCCTAAAAATTGCATTTGGTGGATATATGGATGCCTGGAGCCACCCTCCAGGCAGATGAAGAATCTAATTGAAGCAGCATTTCATTTTGATAATTCACTCAAGTCAAACATTTTGGTTTTTGCAGGAATTTAATCCCTCTCTCAAACTACTAAAACTAACAAAGCAAGAACATCACAGTTTATATCTTTTAGATGGCACTTTAAAAAATTGCCCACATTGAAAGCTGTTGTCAGGAACTTTCAGAATTATTTAGGGCTTACTGTGAAGCACATGCACTGGGTGAGTTAATTGAGGATAAATCTCTTGACCTCTCAGAACTTCCGTTTTGTTATTTGCAAAGCAAGGACAGTATTATCTACTTTGTATGTTCTTCCAACAATTTGATAGGGAAAACTATCTCTCTGGGCCCTTTGACAGATAACAGGACTTCATGGGAATGGTAGTTTTTGGTCAGAGGATGGAGTCCTGCTAAGGAGAGAGGATATTTGGCGTTGGAAGGCCATGATGGAATCCTGACTATGTGATGTTTGGTAAATCACCTCTTCTATTAATAAAAAAATAAAAAAAAAAAAAGAATAGTTTACCTTTTTGGATCACTTACTAAGAGTCAGGTACCCTTTTAAGCACTTTGCATGCATTAGTTTATTTAATCTTTAAATAACCATGAATAATCTTTGAGTAACCATAGGTTGATAGTTGTATTTTTGTTCCCCTTGGATTGATAAAGAGACTGGGGCTCACAGAGGTGGTAACTGGTCCAAGGTCACAAAGCCAATAAGTTATAGAACTAGGGTCTGTTTGTTTGTTTATTTATTTATTTATTTATTTAGAGTGCCCATGAGCAGGGAGGGGCAGAGGGCAAGGGAGGAGGAGACAATCCTAAGCAGGCTCCATTATCAGCATGGAGCCCCATGTGGGCCTCATCTTCACAATCTGGAGATCATGACCTGAGTCAAGAGTTGATAGGTAACCAACTGAGCCACCCAGGTGCCCCTAGAACTGGGATTTAAATCCAAGCTTTCTGGTTCCTGGGCCTGTGTGGCAGCACACTGCTGCCTCTGTGTGGGGGGTGATCCCAGCTATCTCTCGCGGTGGTTGTAAAACTTAACAGGGAACAATGGAATAGACTTCTGGCAGGAGCAAGTTATAGATTTTTCTCAAGGTTCAGATGCTAAAACAAAATGAGTATTGTGTTATCAATAGGGCATTGGGCTGATGATAGACATTTTGAACACTTGGGACTTCATGATAGGTATTGGTCAGTATGTTCACATCTGTCTGTGCTGTCAAAGTATTCTTTAAGTAGGTATTCAGAAATTGCATTACTACGGTTGTCTGTTACCAACTGTGATAAGCAGAGATTCTTAAAATTGAATGGTGGCATAACAGGTAGTTAGAAGTCTGGACTTGGGTGCTAGACTGCCTGAGTTCAGACCCTAGTTCCTCCAGCCCTGCCAGCGGTGTGGACTTGACCAACCTCTCTGACTTCTCCATGCTTTAGTGTCCTTGATAATAAAACAACAGTACCCACCACCTATGACTGTGGAGACCATTATAGGAATTAACACCAAGTGCTTAGAACAGCAGTGAGTACGTAATGTTACTTATCTATGTGTTACCCTTCAAATGAAAGCCAGATTCTTCCTTTTCATAATACAAAGGTCTCTGTCATTGATATCCCAAGGCCTAAATATCCTAACAGTATCTGTTATTATTTTTATTTTTTTCCTAAACAGAAGATAGGGAGAAAGAGATATAGTTCAGGATTTCAGAGAAAGGTTTTATTGTTGTTGGTTATTTTTTTGTCTTTTTAGTTTATTGGAAATATTACCTTGAACATTTACATTCTTTGTGAAGAGAATTGGGAAGTATACATAATGCTAAACTCTCCATGGAATTGCTCTTTTCAGAAACTGTTTTGAGGAAAATAAAATGACTGTTGGATTGATTGGATTCTAGTAGTAGAATAGTCAATTCTCCCCATTTACAGATTGGAAAACAAGTCAGATTGAAGGAAGCATGTAAACATAATGGCTGAGAGACACCATTGGAACCCAGAATTCTTGGGTTCCTCTTCCACTGTTTTTTCCTCTGGGCCAGATTGCCTCCCATACCAGGATAGGGAAGTAGCCTGAAATATAAACAAACCTTGAAGCAAGGGGAATGTTGCCAGACTGGGAGCAGGAGCCAGTCAGATGTTCGGTACTGAAACATGTGTCCAATAGGAAAAGAAAATGTGTCCAATAGGAAAAGAAAATGTGTCCAATAGGAAAAGAAAACCCCTCCTCTTATAAGTACACTTATATCCATGAAAACTGGCACTAAACTCAATCTATGAAATGCATATCAGGATATGAACCCATGTTAAACATACACACACACACACACACAGCAGTTGATGACTTGAACACCTCCCTTAGGTTGGAGAGCAAATGAACAAATGATTGGGTTTCTTTTTCTGTGAGATGCTCTTTGTGTTTTTCTTCCACTTAGTTCTCAGATATGGGAAGGTTTTGGTTCAGGAATCATTAAAACTCCTCCGGTTTCTATTTCATGAAATATGCAGCATATGCTATTGGAGAGAAATTGCCAGCTTGTTTTTATTATTATTATTATTATTATTATTATTATTATTATTATTTGAACCCAACATATAACCAATCTACAATGCCAGTGGGGGATTCTCATAAAGAGAAAGGAAAACAGAAATAAAATTTTTGCTGAATAGAGCAACTCACAGCCAAAATGATACAAGTTTTGTGATGGCTAAGATGGGTTGTTTAGTTTAGGGGGTAAAAATGAGAGGAGGGCAGTCCCAGACAGATGAGGCCATTCAAGGTGAACCCCAGTCCCTGTCGACCACCTACAGTGAGCCTTGCAAAATAGTCAACTTGGTATATTGGCTCCAAGATTCAATTTCTGACTCTTGCTGTTGGTCAGTGTCTCTGGTTCTTGACTGGACAACTGTGATCTGTTGGTCCATCAGTTAGTCTTCCTTTCCCCCTCTTTTCCTCTTCTTGTTTTTGTCTCAGAGTTTGTCTCTCTTTCAGTCTTTGAATTGGTTTGTATCTCTTCTTGTTAGTGTCACTTTTGCTAGTAAAGACTGAAAAGTTACAAATATGTCTTTGAGACTATCTGGGAAATGGAGGAAGCTAACTCAGGGAATGCGCATAGACATTACTTCCATGCCCATTTAACACATACTTGCCTGAGCACCTAGTTTGTGTCTGGCTCTGGCTTTGTGCCTGGCATTATGAACAGTACCATGAGCAAGGGTGTCGTCTCTGCCATCTAGGCACTCTGCCTCACGCATAAATTACTGCCACAGTGTGAGATACGGTACAGGAAATATCTGCATGGCACTAGAAGCTTCCAGAAGAGTAATTTATTATGTCTAAAGAAAGGAAAAGGAGGGGGAAGCTTCAAAGAAGAGATTGCCTTTCAGCTGGAAGCTGAAGGTTGACCAAGAATTTCTCAGGTCTTGAAGGGATCCAGACCGGGAGAACTGTGGGCAAAGATAGGTGGGCATGAAGGTTCATCATTGGTTTGGAGACAGGCAAAGTTGGGTGTGGTTGTAGTGTACAATATGTGACTGAAATGGATTATTTTATACAGCATTTTCCAGATTGTGTTCCAAGGAACACTAGGGTTCCCCAAGATGGTTATGAGTATTTTAAAAGAAAGAACATACAGAAGGAAAATGTTCTGTGCCCCCCAAAGTTTGAAAAGCATTGAAAAACATAACACACTCTTGCTAAGACATGGTATTTACTGACATTAAAACTTCAGTAAGAAGTAAAAGCAAGCAAGCAAGGAAGCTCATTGAAATCATTAAGATCTTCTAAACTTACTTGCCAGAGACCCTCTCATTTCAAGAATCCCTTTTTAAAAAGTGTCTTATGAGATAGAGTGGGGAATATGTTTGTAGGTAAATCAATTAGGATTTTTACAAAAAGGAGTTGATTTTTTAAAAATATTTTATTTATTTATTTGACAGAGATCACAAGTAGACAGAGAGGCAGGTTGGGGGGGGGGGGTTGGAAGCAGGCTCCCCGCCGAGCAGGGAGCCCGATGTGGGGCTGAATTCCAGGACCCTGTGATCATGACCTGAGCTGAAGGCAGAGGCTTTAACCTACTGAGCCACCCAGGCACCCCAAAAGGAGTTAATCTTATCATAAAAGTAATATGTGTGATTTGAAATGTAGTATAGTATATGTGAGACATACAAAAAAGTATAAAAATAGAGTAAAAGTTGATTAAAGAAGAAAAAAAAGCAACCCAAAAAAGCTGAGAACACTCAGCTTAAGAAATAGAGCCATGTAAATACAGTTGAAGTCTCCTTTCCCTGATCATATCTCCTTCCCTTCTGCCAGAGGTAACCACCGTCTTATATTTGGTGTTTATGATTCCATATAATTCTTTTGAATATTCTTTTTAGAAGACAAAGAATTCCTTTGAATTCTCATTCAGTTTCTAGCTTGTCAGTACAGAGATAATAAAGAAATTGTTGTTCTGTCCAGGAATTGTTGTTCTGTTCCTGGAATAAAATTCATTTATAAGCTCTTCAGAAGAAGGAACTATGGCTTCTCCTTTTAACAGTTTTCAGAATGCAGTAGATGCTCAATAAATTTCTGCTGAATTGAATTGAACTAAATGTGTGCACTCTCATGGGGTATATTAAGTTCACGTGGTAACAGAGATTGGGGAAAAGTAATTATTTTTCGTTAACAGTATTGAAATTCTTTGTGATCAGAGATCTTGAAAACTTTTTTTGTTTCATTTTTGTTTTGTTTTGTAATCTGGATCTGTAAGTGAAAAGGCATTTCAGGTCATCAAGTTGAGCAGGAATAGAGATCCAGGTCTCCTGTACCCATGTCGGTATTCTTCCCACCTCCCCACGTTGACTTACCATCCTCAAGTATATTGTGTTGAACATGTGAAAGACTGAAGCATTTTTCTATATGAGGAATCACCATTATGCACAGACATTGTAACATATCTGCAAAAATGGGGACAGCAGGACAGACGTCTACCTATGGCCCAAGGGATGATGATTATTTGTCGATTGCTATCCTTCTCTCTCTGTTGCTGTCTCTCTATGTCTTTCTCTGAAATTCTTTTTTTTTTTTTAATTTCAGATTTTATTCATTTATTTGACAGAGAGAGAGATCACAAGTAGGCAGAGAGGCAGGCAGGTTGGGGGGGGGGGGCGGAAGCAGGCTTCCCACTGAACAGAGAGCCTGATGTGGGATTTGATTGTGAGACCATGACCTGAGCTGAAGGCAGAGGTTTAACCCACTGAGCCACCCAGGTGCCCCTCGGAATTCTTTATGTTATTAACTCTTTCATAAACTCACTCCCAGTAATATTTTTCCCATTCAAATATTATTTATATTTTAGGAGCTAGAGGGGATACTCGTTTCTCTCCTGGAATATGCCTAGGATATTCGTGTGGATAAAGTTTCAAATTTTTCTTCTCTCCTTGCTTATTGGGGTACCTTTCTCCTCTTTCTCACATTATGCCATCATGTTTCATTGTATTGTCTGGGGTGAAGATAATGCAAGTCATACTTATTTAGGTTGATGTAAAAAAGGGTGTCATTTTAAGGCAAAATTACAGGAAGGAGAAGCTGATCACTTGGTTACCCTAATATCACTCCATATTTTCTCTTTGCTCTCCCTGGGTTCATAGGAGTGAGGTCAGATATCATTTTGTATACATTTGACTGCTCCAAATGTTTCAGTGGAGAGAGAGGTCTTGATTCCAGTAGCCATAAGTTAATGTGGCTGAGAGGAAGGGGGTTGGGAGAATGGATTGACATTGTCCTTTTTTAAAAACAAAAATACATGAGTCATTCAGCATAGGCTCAGCCAAGTTTGATGCCTCCCTGTGCCTGCCTTTCCTAGGCATGTGTATCGTTCTCAGGCTTCTGGAACCTCAAACTCTATTAAACACCATACTTCATTATGTCCTATGCTGTTCTGCTCCATGTCTGTTTCTCTCGATTCCTCTAAAGATTGAGAGTTTCTCCAGGGCCCTGTCGACTTGTCTTCCATGCCTCAGAGGCTTAGCTTTTCCAGGAAGTTCACCCTAAATTCTTGCTTCTTCTGATTTATAATGCCTACCAAGGTTACTTTGCAGTAGAGAGAAGATTGTCCTCCCTTTCATGAACTATTTTGAACCTTGGAAACAAAATAAGAGCTTTCTCTTGTAATTTTCAGTGTTTCCTTTTGGGACCAGTCCTTGGCTCCTTTTATGCCCAAACTGTGCATTTCCTGCCCTGTCCTCTCTCCTTCCCTCCTTTACCTTGCTTCCTTTGTTTGTTTGTTTGTTTGTTTTGTTTTGTCCTTCCCCTTTCACCAAATCAAAGAAATTGCATGAAATCAACAACCACAAAAGGGCTCCCAGCTTAAAGTTTTGTAGTGTGATCTTGCACAGTTGCTGAAATATGCTTTATTCCCTCTTTCATGTGTTATTTCTATTTGGGGGAATAGTCAGGAGGTGGACCTTATCAGCTCTTTGCCCAGTTCCCTGGTAATGTAGGTATTTTAGCTGGGTGATTGTTCCCTTCATGGGTTGTCTGCAGTTGGTTTAAAATTACAACTTAAAGATGGAAACTCTGCCAACCATTGTGTTTTGGGGGCAAGGGGAGAGTGTCTCTGGGTGCTGTCCCTGAGCACACCTCAAAACCCAGCCACACCACTGGGACATCCAAGCAGAACGTAACAATGTTAACAGTAGACACTGTGTCAGTGAGCGCTGTGTCAAGAGACACATACCAGGTAGCCTAATAGAAGGAATTTAATACAGGAAACTACAAGGAAAATTTTCATAGAATCACACACGTGTCTGAAGAGCTGAGAGTGGGATGGAACAGCAGTGGGAAGCTCCTTCTGGAGTTAGAGGCACAAAGGGAAGGGGTACTGTTCCCAGAGCCTGGGAATTGGGGCTGCATGGTGGGAGCAGGTCCCACACAGGGCTGGGTGGGATCCATCGAGGAGACTGGGCCGCTGCGCAGGATGCCACCTTGAAGCAGAAAGAGAGGGATAGAGGGAGATAGATACCCTAGTTTCTAACCCCCTCCCTTTCTTCCTGTCTCCTGCCTGCCATTCCCATTGATTGACCCTAACTGGAAGTCAGTTGGCCAGGGAGCCTGGGAATGGGACTTGGGCTCAGCTTCCTGCCATGCAGGAAGGCTGCAGCGCAGGGGAAGGAGCCTGAATTGGATCAGAGAGAAACAGGCAAAGGACTAGTTCTGATGCCAGGAAGACTAGTCTCTTATAAAAGTGTTTGCTAATATTGCAGAACTTGGGAATGGGAAGTAAAGCCCTGCTCCTCCTCTAAGCTGCCCTCCCATGCTGTCCCATCCAACCTCCCTTGCTGAACTGTGAGAGGGACCCCTGGCATTGAATCTCTATCTTGCCAGGGGGAGCTACATCCATGCCAAGTGCCCTGGTGAGTAGAACAGTGATAGTCCCTATTCTGCAGTTCCCAAATCTAGATGACTCTGAAAAGTCCCAATATTTTTCCTAATTCATTGAATGGCAAGACCTGATCTGATCTGAATGGACACGAGACTACTTATCATATCTGTTGATCCCCCTGAGTGTGAATAGTCATACATATGGCTTGAGAGGTATTGATGAACTTGATTACGGAGGGAGGGACCTAGCTAGGGGTAGTCCAGATACCTAAAAGCTAAGTGTGTGACATGTGACATGTGACATGCGACACGCTGCCTTTCTGAACTTTTTTCAGAAGGAGAAAAAAATGATAGCAAACCCCGATTTCAAGGCACCCTTCTTAAGTAGGTGCAGACAAGTATGAAATAACTAAACACTTACAGTGATTCACATTTTCACCCAGGTGCTCCTGTGCACAATGACACAGAGAGGGCTATGTTTACAAACTATTGGCCAATTTAGCATTTGTCGAGAGAATACGTAATGGATTGGCACTGGAGTAACTCAGGAGACTGATAGCAAACCTTTAGATTGACATTTTTACAGAAGTAATAGGAAATACCCTGGAACCCTCTTTGGTATATTTTTTGAAGTACAATATGCATTTTGTTGTTGTTGTTACTTATTCTCTTTCCCTGTTTTTTTGCTTCCTAATTGGTGGTCTGTCTCATTCCAGGAAAGTATTAAGGAAGCACGTTGAGGTATACATGGATTTTGCTGCAATAGTTGCTCCATTCAGGGAATGTAGAACAAACTTCGAAAAATGTAGATTAGCTCTTATCACTTTTCCACTGACTCCTTCAATGACTTCTCTGGTCACAGGCCACCTTGCCTGGTGGCCTCTGATGCATGGGGTCCTCTTGATAAGGGATGCCGCAGAGTACACAGGTGCTCACTATGAAGGTCCTGTATGCCAGATTAAAGACCCTGGATTTTCTCCTCCAGGCACTGGAGATTATTTCAAATAAGGGCATAATCAGACCTGGGCTTCACATTATGGAACTGCCGTACAGTATTTTTCTCTGGGAAGCTGGTTCTTTACTGACCTCTCTGAAAAGAAAGCCCACAGGAGGAATAAATCTCCCCCTAAAAAACAGTGAAATATACTGAAGCGGTAACAATCTGAGTGCAAGTGTGGGCACAAATAAAGTTATATCTCATCTGAGCAGTAGCTGCATGGTTGCCCAGAGAGAGAGAGAAACCTTCACAAGGCTTCCTCACTTTGGAACTTCTCTGAGAATCTTAACAGGGTGATCAGTGTCACTGGAAAGGAATTAGTTGGAGAAAATCTCTGAGTAGTGAAAAATCTGGAGGGCTGAGTGGCTAAGGAATGAGATGACCTTTGTCATCCATCTAACAGACTCACAAAGTCTTTCTTTTGAAGCTGCTGATCACTTCCCCACTCTAAATACCTCTCTCTTGGAAGTGGGGAGGCATTTAAAGCACTCAGTCCTTACCTGTATTATGGTACTTAGGGCACTATTTTATTTCATTTATTAATTTTTTAAGTTTATTTATTCAAGTCGTTTCTACACCCAGTGTAGGGCTTGAACTCATGATGCCAAGGTCAACATTACATGCTTCACCAACTGAGACAGGCAGGTGCCCCACTTAGGGCAAGACTTTTTTTTTTTAAGATTTTATTTATTTATATGACAGACAGAGATCACAAGTAGGCAGAGAAGCAGGCAGAGAGAGATGGTGAGGCAGGCTTCCCACCAAGCAGAGAGCCCTATGCGGGGCTCAATCCCAGGACACTGAGATCATGACCCGAGCCAAAGGCAGAGGTTAGGGCAAGATTTTAAAAAACTACCTGTTTACTTATCTTTCTGTCCCATTGTTCTGTGAGTTACTTGGGAATGGAACTAGTCTTTCATTTCCTTACCATCGGCGCCTAGCACAGCGCATCATTCACAGGGAAAAAATACTTGGGTTTTGTTTTGTTTTTAGACAAATGAACATACGAATGAATAAAAATATGAGCTTTATAAATGAAAACAGACATGATCGTTCAGAAAAATATATTCCAGAGAAGATGTGGGCTCCAGTTCCAAGGATACTTAAAAGTATAATGGTTAAAACTTACATAGGTGTGTGTAATTAAAAATCAATTTGCAGCTGGACCTTTGGTAAATGACCTTGGGGAGTCCTCCGACTATGACAGGAGTCTCCAAATTTAGTCACATATGGTAAATCCAAAGGAAAGAACACACCAGGTTCTCACAATCATTGTGCAGTTTTCCTGACAGGTATAGACGGATATTCATGGCATGTCAGGGAGGACAGAACAACTGGGGACACAGTGACTAAAAAGAGCATGTGTTTGGGAATTAAATGATGTGGCATTAACAGTAATGGAATTAGAGCCTGAGTAGCTAGATAGCGAATGGTCAGTGAGTGATACGCACAAAGGTCATGTCAGTTGCCCAAGATCATACAATTAGACCAATGAAATAAATCCAGCAATGCTGATTTCCAGAGCTCTATTTTGGGTTCCCACATAGTGGGAACCACTAGAAGTGATTCAAGATACTCTTTTTGTATTAACAGAAATATATGAGGTCTTTTCTGTCATGCATACATAAAATATGAGAAAGCATTAAACTGTAATCATTAGAGACTCCTTGAGTGGAGTTACCCCTAAGTCAGAAATTAAGTGGGAAAAACCTTAGTATTCAAGTGCATTGGTTTACTCTATGCATTTTAATATATTTTGGGGTAAATTCTTAAATGAAGAGATAATGCCTGATAAGCCGCTTAAATATTTGAATGCCAATAATGAAATCATAATTAAATCAAGTAAAATGTAATAGTAAATGTCTATCTAATGTTGCTATTCCCTCATGGATTCCTTGGAATTTGAATGGATAAAAATTTTATCTTATAATTCTTGGGATTTAGTTCAACATTTATTTCATTATCAGTGCAGACCTACACATACTAACTAGTTTAAGGACAATGAATGCTGGGGTCTTTGACTAAAGACAGCAGCAACATAGCAAATGATTTTAATTAGAATAATATAATTGTACTTAAGAAAGATAGTCTAGTATATAGGAATAGGAATGGTATAGGAATTATATAAATAAATGCCATTTCCTTCAGCCTGAACCTGCTGTGTGACCTCGTGTAAGTCAGATAATCTTCCTCAATTCTATAGTTTTCATTTATAAAAATGAGAATATTGCCTAGTATATCTTTGTTTCTCTTGCATATTTAAGCTTTAAAAATTTCATACACCTGTATTTCTTATAAAATGAAATCAAATTAAATGAAATTTAATAAATAATTTGAGCACCAAGTGTGCTCTGTTCACTGTGGAAAAATCTGGTATATAATGCTGGACATTTATAACTTTTGCTCTATGAAAACTCGCTTGTTCATTCTGCATGTACTCCCCGATCAGCCCTCAGCAATATATCCAATACAGAATTATCTGTGTCCTAGAAATACAAAAATATTAGTGCCATAGAGCTGCTATAACAAGGTGCCACAAATTTGGTAACTTAGAACAACAGGTGTTTATCCTCTCCTAGTTCTGGAGCCCAAAGTCTAACATGGAGGTCTCCACACAGCTGGGCTCCCTATGAAGTCTTTAGGGAGGAATCCGTTCCTTGCCTCTTCCAGTTTCTTCTGCTGTTAGCTGTTTCTCAGCTTATTGCCGCATCACTCCCGTCCTTGACCGTCTGGTCACATTGCCTCCTCTCCTCTATGTCTCCATTGTGTGTGTCTTACAAGGATACTTTTAATTTGATTTAGGACCCACCTGTATAATCCTGGATTATCTTTTTTTTTTTTTTTAAGATTTATTAATTTACGTATTAGGGAGTGAGAAAGAATGATCACAAGCAAGGGACAGGGCAGAGAAAAGGAAAGAAGCAGACTTCCTGCAGAGTGCAGAGTCAAATGGGGCTCCATCTCACAACCCTGAGATCACGACCTGAGCTGAAATTAAGAGCCGGACACTTAACTGACTGAGCCACCCAGGCACCCTTGTCCTGGATTCTCTTCTCATCTCAACATCCTAACTTGAGATACAAAGACAGCAAAGATTTTTTCCAAATAAGGTAACACTCATAGATCTGGGGACTGAGTCACGGACATATATCTTGGGGAGCCACCATCCAACCCACTACAGTGACCAAACACAAAAACAACAAATAAAAGCGTCATTCTATCCTTATGGAGCTTATAGTCTATGAGGGGAAATAGACATTAAGCCATAATATTATTATAAAATGTAATTATACTTTCTATATTGTTGTACATTAATAGTTTTACATTGTAATTAGGTCTGTGGAGGGAAATTACAGGTGCCTTGAAAGATTTTAACCAAGGAAACTCATTACGGCTGGGAGTAAGGTCAGACCATTAAACAAGGGACAGTTAAGCTAGCACTGGTGAATATGTAGGAGGTGAGGCCTAGGTAGAAGCTGTTGGCGACATGGGGAGATACCATTCCAAGCAGACAGAACATTACTTGGAAAGGCCTTTATATGGGGGTTTGTAGAAGTGAATGAAGCCCACTGTTGCTGGAGTATAATGAGCAGGGGCAGAGTGGAGTGAGTTGAGGCTAGGTCATATGATGGAGGGATTTGAAAGCCTTTATCAAGACTTCTGAAAAGTCTTGGCATCATTAATGTGTTTTAAGAAAGAATACCTGAATTATATTTTTAGAATGTTACTGCAGCTAATATTTGTGTTTCAGGGAAGCAAGAGTAAAAACAGGGCAAAGGATGGTTCGAGGCCAGAGATGGATGCGGCTGGGTCCAGGATGATAGCAGGAGAGATGATGGAAGTGAAGGGATTTGAGTTACATGTTGGATGTACATTGACAAGGATGGGGAAAGGGCTGGTTATAGTTCAATGAGGCACAGGGAAGGTATAGTGATGGCTTTTAGTCTGTTGGGGGAACAGGCATTAAACAGATGCCCATAGGAGAGGGATTCTTAATGGGATTCAATAATGGAGATGAGACAAGTGACAGCACCTGGAACCAGACAGGGATGCATGCCTGCCTGTCTTCCTTCCTTCCTTCCTTCCTTCCTTCCTTCCTTCCTTCCTTCCTTCTTCCCTTCCTTCCTCTGTTATCCACTCTCCTGTCTTTTTTTTTGGTAACTTCCAGTTAGATTGAAGTCTAAGCATTCCTAATTATAAAGACTTTCCATCTCTTCATAAGGTGCTGTTTATATGGTTTTGATTGATGATTGTTCAATGGTGGAATTACAACCACACCAGCTGAATCACCCTTGAAATTTGTGCAGTGACAGGTGTCACATACATCTCTCTCTCTCTCTCTCTCTCTCTCTCTGCTGTTTATAAGGAGCTTAGCATCTACTCTAAGAGATTATAGTCCTTATGGGTTATCCCATAACGCATGGTAGGGATCAGGATTTAAGTAGGAACAATATATAAAGGAAGCAGAAGAGAGAATGATGGGGGGAGGCTTCGTTTAGACTAGGTCCTACACATTGGGAAGGATTTCAGTCCGTGGGAATAGGGAGGAGTCATCCAGGAGTAAGAAGCAGCCTGAGTGAGGGAATGGAGGCAAGCATGGAGAAGGTGTGGTCAGGAAGAGACCCATCATCTTTGTGGTTTGATCAGGAATATATAGGAGTGCCCTGCTAGAAGAAGATTATAAAATGAATCTAGATTGAAACGTAGAAAAATGAACTACTTTTGTCTTTAACCCCTGAAGGAAATTTCTGATCTATGGGAAATTCCAGAGCCATGTTTGTTGAAAGGTGTTCCTCTTCTCCCAGTCATCATGTCATTGTTGTCATAATCACCATTGCTAAATTTTATGATTGTGTAGCCTTTGCAATTTATCATTCACTACCTCATTACATTGATGATGTGGTTTGGGCAGAAGTAACAGAAACTATAAACAATGTTGGCTTAGATAATCAAAAGGACATTGTGGCTCCTGCTATTGTTAATGCAGTGCTGACTTTAGAGAGTGACTCCATGATATGACAGGATGAGTTCTTTTTGGTCTCTCTGCTTTGAGCTCTTTGGATCCAGCTTAATTATAAGACCCATTCCCTTTAGAAGCATACACTGCTGTGTCCTGGTCTACAGGATTTTTTTTTTTTTTTTTTGGTCTCAGGTCACATGCTCTTATCCAGAGCTGAAGCTGAAGACAGCTTCTGAGAAATCACACACTTCTCCAAATTGGAACTGGGTTTTCAGGAAGGGAGAAATGGTCTGGGTATGGGTGGGATGAGAGCCAAAGAAGGAACTAAAGAGTATCCTTTAGAGAAACATAGGTACTTTCATTGCCATTTTATAGCTGAGGAATAGAGGTTCACAGTACTGTTGGTTGCACAAAGATGTACTTGTTCCCTTTCTGTAAGAGGATCATGTATGTTGAGACAAAACAAAGTTACTTGTCTATGGGAATTCATAGATGAAAGTATATTACTATCCCTTCTGAATAGAAAGGACAGACACGTGTCATGGATTGTATGACCCTGAACAAGTTATTTAACTTCTCTTTCTTTTACTTTTGTGTGTGTGTGTGTGTGTGTGTGTGTGTGAGAGAGAGAGAGAGAGAGAGAGAGAGAGAGATGTGTGTGTGTGTGAATGTGTATATGTGTGAGTGTGTATGTGTATGTATGCTGAAAAATAGAGATGAGAGGAGCACCTACTTCACACGGTTGCTGGAAGGATTAAATAAGACATTTACAAATACAGGTGACCAAATGACTTTCCCATTCATTGTGTGCTTTATCTTAACAATGCCCAAGAAATTAGCTGAGGGCATCCATTCTAAGAGATGAAATTCCTGGGGCCTGGTATGGTTATTAGCCAAAGGAAATGCCAAACCAAAGTCTCGTGATTCCAAGTTCTATCTGCCTCTCTTTCCACTATACTGTGCTGCTGCTTAATGAGATCCCCAGCTCTCTATCTTTTCACCTTGCAGATAACAGGAACCACACTGAAAGAACTACACATGCAAATTATTATTAGCATGAAAACAGGTAATTATTATTTTTTTACATTTGCATCATCACAGATGATCTTTGCATTAGATATCCTTTAGCAATGAATGACTGCACCACAGGGCTTGTGGTTCATCCAGACAGTCATTCATTTTAAATAAGAAATTCATTTACTGTCACTCATGTTGCTTAAACAATGCAAAGCAAAGAACGACTACAGGGCCGTCTTAGATTATAAGGGCTGGGATGGAAGCTGGAAATCACCTAGTCCAGCCTTCTGATTTACATATGAGCAAAATGAGGGTCAGCATGAGGAAGGTGACACAATTAATTAGTGGCAGAGCTGAGACTAAACCCAATTTCTTTATTTCTCTACCCAAGCCTTGCCATTAAAGCATGAATGCTGGTCATCTGACTCCTATTTAGTTAGGAATTCCCTGATTGTTTAAAACACATGGAGGACATAGGATGGAGAGACACTTAACGTGCTAAAGGTTCCAAGGGAAAATATATTAAGAATCTTTCATAAATTCCCTTGTGCTATATTAATTTTATCTCATTTATTTCTACAATGTACTTGTGGGGGGCGGGATGGGTATCTGTCTGTACTGAATGGACTCATTTGAGTCCTGCCAGTGTGAAGGTATGAAGAAAAACATTTTACATTAAAACAGAACAAATTGCTTATGGTAACCATTGCATAATGAAGGACCACAATGAAGAATTACAGCTCAAATTACTTATCAGGTCTCTTCCATTTTCTAAGTTTTTAAAGTAGAAGATTGCACAGTATAATTACAGTAAGTTAATTTGCATTCATATTACAATTCAGTGAGCAATTACATTCTTTTTATTTAAAAAATATATTTTATAAAGTGTGATTTCCATCAGTAAGTTTCCAGGAAAGAGTGGTGACTTTTTCCTTGTGAGGTTTTCATACAAATTCAACCACACAGCATAGACCTTCCAGTAGAGAGTTTTATATAGCCTTTATCGTCTTTCTGGGACAGGAGAGAAGAGAACCATTTGAAGTATAACTGTGGTTTCTGAGTTTTTTGAGAACTCTTCAAGGAATCATCAACTGTTGGGGTTTCAAAGGTCAACTTAAAAGTCTTATGGCTCAAGATTCCATTCCTCCATTCACTTCCACAATCCGAAGCTTAAATGTGCCTATCCCATTTCTGCTAAACCATCATCCAACCTACGTTTGCTTAACTCCTCTGGCAGGAAATCCTTTACCTTTTGGTGACACCCACAGCATTGCTGGACAGTACTTTCATTCTGTGTATGTAGGGGGCAGTGGTGGTGAAGGTACTCTATTTTGGCCTAACCATTCTTTCATTAATGTACTTTAAAGGATACTTAGATGAAACAAGAGAGGGAGACAAACCATAAGAGACTCTTAATCTCAGGAAACAAACTGAGGGTTCCTGGAGGGGATGGGGTGGTTGGTGGATGCACATTGGGGAGGGTAGGTGCTGTGCTGAGTGCTGTGAATTGGGTAAGACTGATGAATCACAGATCTGTGCCCCTGAAACAAATACTACATTATATGTCCATTTTAAAAAAGGCATACTTAAAACACACACACACACACACACTCTCTCTCTCTCTCTCTCTCTCTCTCTCTCTCATTCATTGCTTTGGTTGTGCCTTACATAACATAGAGCACTCTTTTTGTTGAGGTATAAAATTTCATTTAGAACTTGCAACATTATCACAAACATCTGTGTTGGGCCATCATGGAGTGGTCCCCATGAGGACTGTGGGGTCTGATGGGCTGCTCCACTTTCTCTGCACTTGATCTCTTAAATTTTTAAAAGGATGAAATTAACTTATATTGCAATGCATAGGTTTTTTTTTTTTTTACCTGCAATGCATAGATATTAAGAGTAATTTGGCCAATTTTGGCAAATGTATTTGCCTATGTAACCAACACTACATTAAAGAAAGAGTATATTCTATTAATCCAGGAAGTGCCTTGTGCCCCTTTCCAGACAATCCCTCTCCACAGAGGCAGCCAGTGTTCTGATTTTTCTTATCATACATTTAATTTCCCTGTTCTTGATCCTCCTATAGAAGGAACCATAATAATGTTATTGATCTTCTTATAGAAGGAATCATAATAATGTTCTTGATCTTCCTATAGAAGGAATCATAATAATGTCTGGTTTCTTTCATTTAATATTTTTTAAAGATTGGTCCATGTTGCTGTACTCATGAGTAGTCTATTTTGTTTCTTGCATATTAGTATAGTAGTATTCCACTGTATGACTTATCCTCCTGTGGAAAGACATTTGTGTGGTTTCCACTTGGACCTATTAGAAGTATATAACTTTCTAGCATATGTGTTTGTGTGTATGTGTGTGTATTAAGTGTGCGTGTATGTACTTATTTTATTTCTCAGAGGTAAATACTTAGGAGTGCAACATCTATAAATGCCCAAAGAGTAGATGTATCTTTAACTTGATAAGTTTTTCAACATGACCACACCATTGTACACTTCCACTGGAAACATATGAGAGTTCTATGTCCTCACCAAAATTGAATGTTGTCAGGCTTCCAAAATTTTAGAAATTTTAATGGGTGTGAAGTGATATCTCATTATGGTTTATTTGCATATTCTTTATGATCAGAGATGACACACACCTTCTCGTGTGCCTATTGGCTATATTCAATATATCTTTCTTTCTTTTTTATTTTTAGCAAAGTGTCTGTTCAACCATTTTGTCCATTTTGATTAGGTTGCTTATCTTTTTATTATTAATTGATAGGATTTGTTTATATTTTCTGGATTTAAGCCCTTTGTCAGATATGTATTTTGAATATTTTCTCTGGGCTTTTAGTTTACCATTAATTTCCTTAATACTGTCTTATGATCATCACATGTCTTAAATTTTTATAAAGTCTAATTTATTATATTTTCTTTTATGTTCAATGAATTTTTTTTCTGAGAAATCTGTGCATACCTAAAACCTAAGAGGATCCTTTTATAGTTCTTTTCTAAAATCTTTACTATTTTAGTGATTGTATATTGTTCTATACATGGTGGAAGGAAGGGACTGAGGTTAATTTTTTTCCATATCTTTGTCCATTTGTTGCAAAACCATACTTTAAAGACATTTCTTTCCTCAAGGCATTGTGATGACAACTTTGTAAAATATATATATGTATATATATATATATATATATATATATATATATATATATGTGTGTGTGTGTGTGTGTATCAATTGGCCACATATATGTTGGCCTATTTCTGTTTCTCTATTCTGTTCCATTGATCACTTTATCTATCCCTAATGCTA
Organism: Mustela nivalis; assembly: GCF_964662115.1. Taxonomy (NCBI): domain Eukaryota; kingdom Metazoa; phylum Chordata; class Mammalia; order Carnivora; family Mustelidae; genus Mustela; species Mustela nivalis. The sequence continues at coordinate 53,111 of NW_028136231.1, forward strand.
AGACTGTACTGTCTTGATTATTGTAGCTTTGTAGTAATTCTTGAAATAAGGTAGGATAAGCTCTCTAATTTTGCTTTTCTTCCTCAGGATTGTTTTGGCTATTCTAAGTCTCTTTGCATTCTCACATACATTTTAGATTTATCTTGTCAATTTCTTGAAAAAAAAAAAAGGGTGGGATTTTTTGGGATTTGTACTAAATGTGTAGTTAAATTTGGGGGAGAATTGACCTCAATGTTGAGTTTTGTAAACCGTGAACATGGTACGGTTCTCCATTTATTTGGGTTTTCTTTAATTGTTTTCATCAAAAATTTCTGTTTTGGGCCGAAATCTTGGATGACTTTTGTTCAATTTACTCCTACTTTGAGACATGCTTTTATAAATAACATTTAAATTTTTAATTTTCCAATGGTCTAACTATGTAACTTTGGGAATGATTTAACCTGAGTTTATTTTAACCTATAAAATGTAAATTCATGTATTTCTCAGAACAAGGCTAAGTATAAAAATATACAAATAGCTTTTTGGTATTCTTTAAGTATTAAATTGGATTTAAATATAGAAAGTTCCTAATACAATACATGGTATATTAGTATTCTTTTCGTCAAAAGTGAAAAAAAAAAAAAAACTAACCCAAACTGACTTAAGTAATAGAGGGGGTATTTTGGCTCATATTGAAAAATCTGGATGGGGGGATGATAGTTAGCTTTAGGCATGACTAAACCAAACATTCTTCGAGTTTCCTCATACATCTCTATTTTTATCACCTTAGTCTGTTTTCTTCTTTGTTAAGGATTTTCTTTTTCTTTTCTTTTCTTTTTTTTTTTTAATTCTTCATTTAAGTAGTAGTTCAGTACTTCATTTAAGTAGTTCACATACACTGCATCACCAGTTCCCTGCTTAGAATTTAGTGATTCTTTAGTTGCATATAACGCCCAGAGCTCATTCCATCAAGTGCCCTCCTTAATGCCCATTGCCCAGTTACCCCCCCAACCTTCCCTTTAGCAACCATCAGTTTGTTTCCTAGATTTCAGAGTCTCTTATGGTTTGCCTTCCTCTCTATTTTCACGTTATTTTTCCTTCCTTTGACTATGTTATCTGTTTTGTTTCCTCAGTTCTACATATGAGTGACTGACTTATCACACTTTGCATAATATCCTCTAGCTCTATCCACACTGTTGCAAATGGCAAGTTTTCATTCTTTTTGATGGCTGAGTAATATTCCTTTGTATTTATATCCCACATTTTCTTTATCTCTTCACCCTTTGATGAACATCTGGGCTCTTTGCATATTTTGGCCCTTATGGACATTGCTGCTATAAATATTGGAGTGCAAGTGCCCCTTTGAATCACTATGTTTGTATCCTTTGGGCAAATACCTAGTAGTGCATTTGCTGGGTCATAGAGTGAGCCTATTTTTAAATTTTTAAGGAAACTCCATACTGTTTTCAAGAGTGGCTGCACCGGTTTATGTTCCCACCAACAGTGTACGAGGGTTCCTCTTTCTCTACATCCTCACCAATACCTGTTTTTTTCCTGACTTGTTCATTTTAGCCATTCTGACTCATGTGAGGTGGTATCTCATTGTGGTTTTGATCTGTGTTTTCCTGATCTCTGAAGGCTTTTCTTATGAAATGGGTTCTTAGAGCTACAGGCTTACCATCTTTCCAGTTTAGAATAGCAATAAGGAGAAAGCATTTTCCCTAGTTGCTCTAGCAAAAGTACACAGGTCTATTGGACCATCCCTGAATTGTGGCCATTGATGTGTTGCACCTGTTTCTCCCTGGAGTTCAAGGTTGGGTCAACTCTCCCAAAATTAAATGGAAACCAAATCACTGAGTGTAGGAAATGGTTCCCCAACAAAATTTGGGTGGTGTTTACTAATGAAGGGGCAATGGCTGCAGAGAGGCCAAAAAACCAAGCATCTGTCATAACTTGAATATTGTAGCCACAAGCTACATGGCATTGTATCTTTTAGCATTCTGATTCTTCCCTGATCTCATACTCCATAGGCTCCGGAAACTTGGTCTTTCTGATAGCGTCCAGGCTCCTCCTATTTTCAATCACTAACATCCACTTATGCTCCATTTTATGATTGAAAAAAAAAATTGGGATTTGTGTTGGAACATAAGAGCCTTTTTTTTTTTTTAAGATTTTATTTATTTACTTGAGAGAGAGACAGTGAGAGAGAGCATTAATGAGGAGAAGGTCAGAGAGAGAAGCAGACTCCCCATGGAGCTGGGAGCCTGATGCTGGACTTGATCCCGGGACTCCAGGATCATGACCTGAGCCGAAGGCAGTTGTCCAACCAACTGAGCCACCCAGGCGTCCCCATAAGAGCCTTTTGATGATTGTTTCAGCTCTGCACTTTGTTTCTACTATGCATTTAGCCAAAAAGAGCAGATTGGTAGCATAAATACAATTGTAGTGCCACTAGTCCCCTCCACAGCCTCCTTGGAGAAATAAAAGGAGGGCTATTTATAGCAACTGTAAACCAGAGTCAAGTTTAGTCATAATACTGCCACACAACGTTTCCCTGGAATCAAGAAAGGCCAGCATCATAAAAGAAAGGAGCTTCTGTTTTGATGAAGACTTACAGAAATTTCTTGTCTTTTTTAACCTTCAGAAGAGAAATAGCAATTGAAAATCTTGCTTGAGTCCAGGGTGTGTAAGAAACATATCTGAAATGTGGCTAATGTAAGGATTGCAAAATATTTTTTCTTGCTTTTTAAAAAATCTGAGCCCTTTCACAGTAAATTCCAAAGTCCTTAATATGGCAAACAAGACCCTTTAAAATTTGTTTACATTGCTTCCCTCTATATAGTTAACTATATCTACCCTCTACCTCCATGAGGGTATTTGTCCATTCTCTTTTCTTGTCCTGAAATACCTTTCCCTGCTTCATTTGGTCATCTTTCGAGATGATATCACTTCCTTCCTGAAGTCTTCCTAATGTCCAACTCTGTGTTAAATGCCCCTATCTGATCTTCCCCTAGCATGCTGTACTTAACACTACCATAGCATGGATCAGAATGCAGCATAATGATGTATGGCCTTCGTGTGCCTCTGAGTTGTTTGAGAATGAGTTTTGTTTGCTTTTTGTTTTCTTTCTTTGTCAATGCCAAGCATTGTGCCTGGTATGGAGTAAACAATCAGCAAACACTTTTTGAGTAAAGGAATAGAATCGGAGTGTTAACATGAACTTGAATGAAAGGGCCTGTGCAAGGCTCATTTACTTTAGGTATTAACCTTCGAAATTTTGTGCATTCTATATACTGGTATACTTTGAACACATGATGTCTCTAGTAAGCTGGGTGGAAATGTTCCTACTGAGCATTAGTCAAAATCTTATTAATTTGAGAGCTTTATGTATATAGAATATTAGTGTATTCCTGGCATATGCAAGCACTAGAAACCATTTAATAAACAGTGGCTATGTAATAATTTGTGTTTGAAACCCTCAGAGCTTATGGCCCGAATTTATTTATTTATTAGAAAAAATTGCAGGAATAAACTTAGTTTTAAATAATATATACTACACAAAATGAGCTACTTTCCATTTCTTTCACAGGAGGAGTAATTTCTGGTAACTGAATTGATGATTTTTGACATTTGGTTTTACTTTTAATCCTAGGTCAGTTTCAAACAGTAACTCATACAGGCTGCTCCTCTGTTTAGCTCGAGAATCAGGTGCATCAGGATGAATTATGTGAAGTTCAATAAAACTCCTTTGTGCCCATCCACCTGCCCATGCCCTTGCTTTTTTATTCAGTTGACTCACAGCTCCTGAAAGGCAGAGTCTGTTTCTGATTTATCATCATTCCCATTGCATAGCACAGAGTCTGATATATAAAAGGAATGGCATAGATGCTTGTTGATTTAAAATGAACTATTTTGGGGGCGCCTGGGTGGCTCAGTGGGTTAAGCTGCTGCCTTCGGCTCAGGTCATGATCTCAGGGTCCTGGGATCAGGTCCCGCATCGGGCTCTCTGCTCAGCAGGAGCCTCCTTCCCTCTCTCTCTCTCTCTCTGCCTGCCTCTCCGTCTACTTGTGATTTCTCTCTGTCAAATAAATAAATAAAATCTTTAAAAAAAATGAACTATTTTGGCATTATTCTAGGAGGACAACCAATGTTTACTAGGTGATTCCTTTGGTGCTAGCTATGTCTACTGCATTATCTCTCTTAAGACCTGCTCTGATCTCATGAAGCAGGTGTCTCATGAAGCTAACACCATAGCAGAGTAAGGAATGTTGGAGTGCAGAAAGGTGAGTAGCTTGTCGAAGGTGATTCAGGCCCATCAGATTTCAAAGTGGGCAGTCTATCCAGTATATGTTAAAAGCTATACTTCTCTCACTGGGCTGCCATGAAGATTAAATGAGTTAATGTATGGAAAGCACCCAGCACAGTGCCTGGAACATAATACAAAATGCATACATCTTTGCTTTGCGGTTTCTCAGAGTAGATGGTAAAGAAATGTTTATTGATTTTTTTTCTTTATGCCACACTTAGTAGAAAGGACATTGTTATGTAAAGAGAAGAAAAACAACACCTACTTAGGTATGTTCTTTCTTGATATGTTTACTACAATAACTCAAAATAGTGCTTTAAGACTTGGTTTGGGGTTTAACCCAGAAGAATATTAGTGTCTTCACCAAGTTCTTGGTGAGCAGCTTGTGTGCACTTACTGTCTTTCTGTTACACTTTCTTCTAGCCTGGACTTGGGAACAGCTGTGGCTTATTGCCCCTGTTGGATGTAATGGGGATTTGCCCAGTTTCTGTAGTTGACCTTATTCAACATTGAATATAGAGAGAGTTTTACATGAACCTCTTCCATTTCTATTACTTGGCCAACTCAGCGTCCTGCATTCCCTTCAAACTTCCATTTGTACAGAAGCTGTTATTACGGAATAAGTTTAATGGGTCGTGAATTTTATGCAGAAAGCGAGGGTTTCTCGATGACTTTGTATGTACCAGCAATGGACGTATTGGCTCCACAAGGAGTGCATTAGGCTAAATATTTTTAGCCCATTGACCCTGGGGGTAATGATCCTAAATGCTTCATTAAATTTTCATGGGTGAGTGACAGAAGCTATGAGGGGAAAAAAACCCCAAAACCCAAATCTGCCACATTAGCTTTTTTATTATACAGCTGGAGGACAGGAGTGTGGCCCCTCAAAAGAATAAAAAAATCAATTTTTTGAGGAACTGTTCCCTGTCTTTTCTTCCTTTCTTGGCCCTGTTCCCATGGGCAGCCCTTGATCGGGTTTTTTTCTCTCTCCCACACCTGGCATTCCGGCGTCTGGAGACAGGTTATACCATACCAGACATTTACTGGAGTTAAACCCAATCTCAGGATACAAGACTTTCAGACCAAAACAGTCTTCTGTGCAACTAGGACCAGAAGGAGGGAGCAACTGTTTACTGGCTGGGGCCTTCTCCCTTGCAGGCCGCGTGTTCGAACTGAATCTGCAGATTGTCTTCTGCCGAGCATTCTAAGAACGCGAGTGGGCGAGCAGACCAGCCCGCATACCTTCAGGGGCTTGAGCCCCTTCCTAGGACTGAGGGCCACGGGAGCGATGCAAGCCTTCTCCCTTCTCGCCCAGTGGAGCCTCAGTGGAGACGCGGGTCTGCCTAACCAGGGTTGGCCGCTGGGAGCTAGCGGCCCCTCCCGCGAAGGAGCGAGGGGGCAGCGGGCCCTCGCCGAACCCGCCTCTGGCTCTCACCCGCGGTCGCTCTACCCTTGGGAATGCGTGAGAAGTTTGGAGGCTTGGATAAGAGTAGACCCTAGGGAAAAATGAGGCAGGTCGGGAGGGCGCTGTGGTCGGTGGGGACGGTGGCGAAAAACACTGGCTACTTTCAGCCGAGGCTGAAAGCTTTGACCCTTTCCCTCCCTCCCCCGCTCGGCGCGATGCGGCTGGGGGGGAGACCCCAAGCCCTGTAGGGGACCCCAAGCCCTCGGCTCCGCTCGCCTCCTTCCGCACCGGGATGCGGAGTGAGCGCAGGGGCTCCAGAGGCGCGACCGCGAATCGAGGCGCACCCGCTCGCTTGTTCGCTCCTTCTGCCTCCTCCACCCCGCCGCCGCCATGACTCGGCTAAGCTCGCGGAGCGCGCTCAGGCGCCGCGGACAGCGTCCGGGCGAGAGCGGGGGCGAGTGCCGGAGCCGCAGCCGGAGCCGGAGAGGCAAGGCCCCGGGCGAGGGCGCGCCGCAGGCGAGCGGCCCGGCGGCCAGGCGGCGGAGAGGCAGCGAGGGGAGCCAGCAGGTGAGCTAGGTTGCCCTGCGCTGGGCGGGCGCGGGGGCGGATGGGGCGGAGGCCGCGGGAGGAGTCGGGGCTGCGCGGGCGGCCGTCTCCTCCCCCGGCGCTGACGCAGGCTGGTGGCTCCTGGGGAGAATGGACCCTGCGCGGCGCTCGCCGGGGCTTTCCCAGGCTGGAGAGCGCGCCTGAGTGTGTCGCCCGCCGTGCATGGGGAGCCGCTTCCAGCGCGGCTGCGACAGCGGAGGAGGATGCTGTCCGCGAGCGGAGGTGAGTCGCGGTGGGGCCCGGCGCAGCTCTGAGTTCAGCGCCAGCAGGTGCCGGGGGGAGAGGGGAACCGGGTGCCAGACGCCACCGCTTGGGGCTCCGGACGCAGAAGAGGGCTCCTGGGCGCGCCCGTCGTGGGAGTTTGGCTGGGGTGTTGCGGGGATGGCGACAGCAGTTTTCCGCCCGCTCCCTCTTTCTGCTGGGAGAAAAGGAGCGACCTCTCCTCCTTCCTTTTGGCTCTCCCTGACCACCCCTAGTCTCCTTCTGACCGCGCGCGTCTTCTTTCCAGACGTCCTCACCCCAAACACTCGTCTCTCTCCGAGACCGGCTGCTCCCTCCTCCCTGCCGCGAACCCGGTTCTATCCACCTTTGAGCCCTCCCTTCCACTCCAAAACCTCCCCATTGCTCCGGAGCCCATCTCCCGGCCTCTCGAGCGGCTTCCCGCGGCCGGACCCTCTTCCCCACTCATCTGTAGAGCTACGGCTCTGCCCGCAACCGTCGAACAAGCGGGTTTCTCCTATAACCCCTACCTTTTCGCAAACACCCTCAGAGCTGGACCCCGCGTCTCCCCGGACCCAAGCCGTTCCCGAGTCCTCCGTGGACTCCGTTCTGTGCTGCTCCCCCCTGTCCCATTCCCCAGGCTCCCCGCAGCCCCGATGGCTCTCCTCCCTGGCCCGCCCCCTTGGTTTAGGTTCCAGACTGGATGCTGTGCCTGGGAACCAGAACTCAGGGCTTTTGTTTTGTTTTTGCTTTCTTTCTTTTTCTTTTTTTTCTCCTACTGGGGAAACTTTAAAATCCCCGTGGTTCGGCTCCTAAAAAGCGCTATCGGAGGGCTCAACCGCCGAGAGAATCTGGACGCAGGGAGACAGAGATGGGGGAGATTGTGTCGTTCGTCGGAAGGGAGCCTTGGGATGAGTGTACAAAGTAAATTTCAAAACGGAGGTGGTTGCTGCTGCCGGGACCCTCCTTCCCCGGCTGATTCCGTCCCCGTCCGGCAGAGTATTATTGTGACCCTTGGTGGGAGGGCGAGTCTTTTCTCTGCACTTTTTAAGGCGCCCGTCCCTCCCCGCCCCCCTCCCTTGGTGGTGCTGGTGACCTGACCGGGTGGGGGAAGAGCTAGTCGGCGCAAGGGAAATCTGCATGGAGAGGCTGATGCCACTTGGCTCCTGCGTTGCTTGCTCCCGGACCCGCCAGATTGTGTATGTTTCACTCTAAACTACCCGCCACCCCCAACTGCACCACACAAGTCCTCATTGTTGGGGGTCTGCCAGGGCACGTCTGCCTGGGTTGGGAGAGTCTGAAGGAATGGGATGCGGGTGGGGAGGCCGGGGGCGCTCAGCGAACGGGCGCCGACCCAGCGCCGGCATCCGTGAGCTCCGGCAACTGTAGGCGAGCGTGGTTGCGTGCCCACGTGGGTCGGTGCCTGGCGGGTAAGTTTGGAGACTCAGGCACGCCTGGACTTAGATCCTTTAGGAAGAGCTTTTCTGTCCGGGCGCTGGGCGGGTAAGAAAAACACTGGCTACTTTGTGAAAGCCAAGGCTGAAAGCTTTGACCCTTTCCCTTTCGCCCGCGGCAACCTAATCAGAACTGTGTAAAAGTCAACTTCTTAACAATCAGAAATTGTCTGCTGATGTCCTTGATTGAAACCCCAGCATTCAAATGGAGTATTGAAGAACTCGCAGACATAGCTTTTGAAGTGCTATTGTTCTTTTCCATACACAGAGGCCCTCTTAAAGGTTTGGGAAGTTCTAAATGCAGTGATTTGAAAGACTGACATTGTAACTATTTGCTGACTCTCAGGGGATTGGCAGGGATGAGAGCAGAGGCCACGGTGAGAAGTGCAAATGTGTTGCTACAGTTTTCTTGGGAGCAGTGCCACTGTCAAGTAGGAATTCAGTTCTAAGCATCAAGTTGGCAATTAAATCTCCTCCTAAAGCAGATTTAGGGGATGATTTTTACTAGGTTTTTTTTTTTTCTTTTTTCTTTTCTTGATGGTTTGCTTAAGGTCTGAGTAGGCATATTTGAAACATTTAATCATGTTCATTGTATTCAACAATAGAATCTGGATAAAAATTACTTATTGTTGATGAAGCTCATCTCACAAGCTGTTTCACAGTATGTTTCATTTGCAAGACACACCACTGTAGGAGGCTGCAGGGAAGAGATGCCATCACTTACTGTTCTGTTCTCTTCCCCAGGCCAGAGAGGAATCTGCTACTTCACTCCCCTCTGCCCTCCAAAGTCATTTCCCTTAAAGGGATGGGGGTTGGCTTGGTACCTGATAGGACCCTTCCTAAAAATTGCATTTGGTGGATATATGGATGCCTGGAGCCACCCTCCAGGCAGATGAAGAATCTAATTGAAGCAGCATTTCATTTTGATAATTCACTCAAGTCAAACATTTTGGTTTTTGCAGGAATTTAATCCCTCTCTCAAACTACTAAAACTAACAAAGCAAGAACATCACAGTTTATATCTTTTAGATGGCACTTTAAAAAATTGCCCACATTGAAAGCTGTTGTCAGGAACTTTCAGAATTATTTAGGGCTTACTGTGAAGCACATGCACTGGGTGAGTTAATTGAGGATAAATCTCTTGACCTCTCAGAACTTCCGTTTTGTTATTTGCAAAGCAAGGACAGTATTATCTACTTTGTATGTTCTTCCAACAATTTGATAGGGAAAACTATCTCTCTGGGCCCTTTGACAGATAACAGGACTTCATGGGAATGGTAGTTTTTGGTCAGAGGATGGAGTCCTGCTAAGGAGAGAGGATATTTGGCGTTGGAAGGCCATGATGGAATCCTGACTATGTGATGTTTGGTAAATCACCTCTTCTATTAATAAAAAAATAAAAAAAAAAAAAGAATAGTTTACCTTTTTGGATCACTTACTAAGAGTCAGGTACCCTTTTAAGCACTTTGCATGCATTAGTTTATTTAATCTTTAAATAACCATGAATAATCTTTGAGTAACCATAGGTTGATAGTTGTATTTTTGTTCCCCTTGGATTGATAAAGAGACTGGGGCTCACAGAGGTGGTAACTGGTCCAAGGTCACAAAGCCAATAAGTTATAGAACTAGGGTCTGTTTGTTTGTTTATTTATTTATTTATTTATTTAGAGTGCCCATGAGCAGGGAGGGGCAGAGGGCAAGGGAGGAGGAGACAATCCTAAGCAGGCTCCATTATCAGCATGGAGCCCCATGTGGGCCTCATCTTCACAATCTGGAGATCATGACCTGAGTCAAGAGTTGATAGGTAACCAACTGAGCCACCCAGGTGCCCCTAGAACTGGGATTTAAATCCAAGCTTTCTGGTTCCTGGGCCTGTGTGGCAGCACACTGCTGCCTCTGTGTGGGGGGTGATCCCAGCTATCTCTCGCGGTGGTTGTAAAACTTAACAGGGAACAATGGAATAGACTTCTGGCAGGAGCAAGTTATAGATTTTTCTCAAGGTTCAGATGCTAAAACAAAATGAGTATTGTGTTATCAATAGGGCATTGGGCTGATGATAGACATTTTGAACACTTGGGACTTCATGATAGGTATTGGTCAGTATGTTCACATCTGTCTGTGCTGTCAAAGTATTCTTTAAGTAGGTATTCAGAAATTGCATTACTACGGTTGTCTGTTACCAACTGTGATAAGCAGAGATTCTTAAAATTGAATGGTGGCATAACAGGTAGTTAGAAGTCTGGACTTGGGTGCTAGACTGCCTGAGTTCAGACCCTAGTTCCTCCAGCCCTGCCAGCGGTGTGGACTTGACCAACCTCTCTGACTTCTCCATGCTTTAGTGTCCTTGATAATAAAACAACAGTACCCACCACCTATGACTGTGGAGACCATTATAGGAATTAACACCAAGTGCTTAGAACAGCAGTGAGTACGTAATGTTACTTATCTATGTGTTACCCTTCAAATGAAAGCCAGATTCTTCCTTTTCATAATACAAAGGTCTCTGTCATTGATATCCCAAGGCCTAAATATCCTAACAGTATCTGTTATTATTTTTATTTTTTTCCTAAACAGAAGATAGGGAGAAAGAGATATAGTTCAGGATTTCAGAGAAAGGTTTTATTGTTGTTGGTTATTTTTTTGTCTTTTTAGTTTATTGGAAATATTACCTTGAACATTTACATTCTTTGTGAAGAGAATTGGGAAGTATACATAATGCTAAACTCTCCATGGAATTGCTCTTTTCAGAAACTGTTTTGAGGAAAATAAAATGACTGTTGGATTGATTGGATTCTAGTAGTAGAATAGTCAATTCTCCCCATTTACAGATTGGAAAACAAGTCAGATTGAAGGAAGCATGTAAACATAATGGCTGAGAGACACCATTGGAACCCAGAATTCTTGGGTTCCTCTTCCACTGTTTTTTCCTCTGGGCCAGATTGCCTCCCATACCAGGATAGGGAAGTAGCCTGAAATATAAACAAACCTTGAAGCAAGGGGAATGTTGCCAGACTGGGAGCAGGAGCCAGTCAGATGTTCGGTACTGAAACATGTGTCCAATAGGAAAAGAAAATGTGTCCAATAGGAAAAGAAAATGTGTCCAATAGGAAAAGAAAACCCCTCCTCTTATAAGTACACTTATATCCATGAAAACTGGCACTAAACTCAATCTATGAAATGCATATCAGGATATGAACCCATGTTAAATATACACACACACACACACACAGCAGTTGATGACTTGAACACCTCCCTTAGGTTGGAGAGCAAATGAACAAATGATTGGGTTTCTTTTTCTGTGAGATGCTCTTTGTGTTTTTCTTCCACTTAGTTCTCAGATATGGGAAGGTTTTGGTTCAGGAATCATTAAAACTCCTCCGGTTTCTATTTCATGAAATATGCAGCATATGCTATTGGAGAGAAATTGCCAGCTTGTTTTTATTATTATTATTATTATTATTATTATTATTATTATTATTTGAACCCAACATATAACCAATCTACAATGCCAGTGGGGGATTCTCATAAAGAGAAAGGAAAACAGAAATAAAATTTTTGCTGAATAGAGCAACTCACAGCCAAAATGATACAAGTTTTGTGATGGCTAAGATGGGTTGTTTAGTTTAGGGGGTAAAAATGAGAGGAGGGCAGTCCCAGACAGATGAGGCCATTCAAGGTGAACCCCAGTCCCTGTCGACCACCTACAGTGAGCCTTGCAAAATAGTCAACTTGGTATATTGGCTCCAAGATTCAATTTCTGACTCTTGCTGTTGGTCAGTGTCTCTGGTTCTTGACTGGACAACTGTGATCTGTTGGTCCATCAGTTAGTCTTCCTTTCCCCCTCTTTTCCTCTTCTTGTTTTTGTCTCAGAGTTTGTCTCTCTTTCAGTCTTTGAATTGGTTTGTATCTCTTCTTGTTAGTGTCACTTTTGCTAGTAAAGACTGAAAAGTTACAAATATGTCTTTGAGACTATCTGGGAAATGGAGGAAGCTAACTCAGGGAATGCGCATAGACATTACTTCCATGCCCATTTAACACATACTTGCCTGAGCACCTAGTTTGTGTCTGGCTCTGGCTTTGTGCCTGGCATTATGAACAGTACCATGAGCAAGGGTGTCGTCTCTGCCATCTAGGCACTCTGCCTCACGCATAAATTACTGCCACAGTGTGAGATACGGTACAGGAAATATCTGCATGGCACTAGAAGCTTCCAGAAGAGTAATTTATTATGTCTAAAGAAAGGAAAAGGAGGGGGAAGCTTCAAAGAAGAGATTGCCTTTCAGCTGGAAGCTGAAGGTTGACCAAGAATTTCTCAGGTCTTGAAGGGATCCAGACCGGGAGAACTGTGGGCAAAGATAGGTGGGCATGAAGGTTCATCATTGGTTTGGAGACAGGCAAAGTTGGGTGTGGTTGTAGTGTACAATATGTGACTGAAATGGATTATTTTATACAGCATTTTCCAGATTGTGTTCCAAGGAACACTAGGGTTCCCCAAGATGGTTATGAGTATTTTAAAAGAAAGAACATACAGAAGGAAAATGTTCTGTGCCCCCCAAAGTTTGAAAAGCATTGAAAAACATAACACACTCTTGCTAAGACATGGTATTTACTGACATTAAAACTTCAGTAAGAAGTAAAAGCAAGCAAGCAAGGAAGCTCATTGAAATCATTAAGATCTTCTAAACTTACTTGCCAGAGACCCTCTCATTTCAAGAATCCCTTTTTAAAAAGTGTCTTATGAGATAGAGTGGGGAATATGTTTGTAGGTAAATCAATTAGGATTTTTACAAAAAGGAGTTGATTTTTTAAAAATATTTTATTTATTTATTTGACAGAGATCACAAGTAGACAGAGAGGCAGGTTGGGGGGGGGGTGGTTGGAAGCAGGCTCCCCGCCGAGCAGGGAGCCCGATGTGGGGCTGAATTCCAGGACCCTGTGATCATGACCTGAGCTGAAGGCAGAGGCTTTAACCTACTGAGCCACCCAGGCACCCCAAAAGGAGTTAATCTTATCATAAAAGTAATATGTGTGATTTGAAATGTAGTATAGTATATGTGAGACATACAAAAAAGTATAAAAATAGAGTAAAAGTTGATTAAAGAAGAAAAAAAAGCAACCCAAAAAAGCTGAGAACACTCAGCTTAAGAAATAGAGCCATGTAAATACAGTTGAAGTCTCCTTTCCCTGATCATATCTCCTTCCCTTCTGCCAGAGGTAACCACCGTCTTATATTTGGTGTTTATGATTCCATATAATTCTTTTGAATATTCTTTTTAGAAGACAAAGAATTCCTTTGAATTCTCATTCAGTTTCTAGCTTGTCAGTACAGAGATAATAAAGAAATTGTTGTTCTGTCCAGGAATTGTTGTTCTGTTCCTGGAATAAAATTCATTTATAAGCTCTTCAGAAGAAGGAACTATGGCTTCTCCTTTTAACAGTTTTCAGAATGCAGTAGATGCTCAATAAATTTCTGCTGAATTGAATTGAACTAAATGTGTGCACTCTCATGGGGTATATTAAGTTCACGTGGTAACAGAGATTGGGGAAAAGTAATTATTTTTCGTTAACAGTATTGAAATTCTTTGTGATCAGAGATCTTGAAAACTTTTTTTGTTTCATTTTTGTTTTGTTTTGTAATCTGGATCTGTAAGTGAAAAGGCATTTCAGGTCATCAAGTTGAGCAGGAATAGAGATCCAGGTCTCCTGTACCCATGTCGGTATTCTTCCCACCTCCCCACGTTGACTTACCATCCTCAAGTATATTGTGTTGAACATGTGAAAGACTGAAGCATTTTTCTATATGAGGAATCACCATTATGCACAGACATTGTAACATATCTGCAAAAATGGGGACAGCAGGACAGACGTCTACCTATGGCCCAAGGGATGATGATTATTTGTCGATTGCTATCCTTCTCTCTCTGTTGCTGTCTCTCTATGTCTTTCTCTGAAATTCTTTTTTTTTTTTTAATTTCAGATTTTATTCATTTATTTGACAGAGAGAGAGATCACAAGTAGGCAGAGAGGCAGGCAGGTTGGGGGGGGGGGGCGGAAGCAGGCTTCCCACTGAACAGAGAGCCTGATGTGGGATTTGATTGTGAGACCATGACCTGAGCTGAAGGCAGAGGTTTAACCCACTGAGCCACCCAGGTGCCCCTCGGAATTCTTTATGTTATTAACTCTTTCATAAACTCACTCCCAGTAATATTTTTCCCATTCAAATATTATTTATATTTTAGGAGCTAGAGGGGATACTCGTTTCTCTCCTGGAATATGCCTAGGATATTCGTGTGGATAAAGTTTCAAATTTTTCTTCTCTCCTTGCTTATTGGGGTACCTTTCTCCTCTTTCTCACATTATGCCATCATGTTTCATTGTATTGTCTGGGGTGAAGATAATGCAAGTCATACTTATTTAGGTTGATGTAAAAAAGGGTGTCATTTTAAGGCAAAATTACAGGAAGGAGAAGCTGATCACTTGGTTACCCTAATATCACTCCATATTTTCTCTTTGCTCTCCCTGGGTTCATAGGAGTGAGGTCAGATATCATTTTGTATACATTTGACTGCTCCAAATGTTTCAGTGGAGAGAGAGGTCTTGATTCCAGTAGCCATAAGTTAATGTGGCTGAGAGGAAGGGGGTTGGGAGAATGGATTGACATTGTCCTTTTTTAAAAACAAAAATACATGAGTCATTCAGCATAGGCTCAGCCAAGTTTGATGCCTCCCTGTGCCTGCCTTTCCTAGGCATGTGTATCGTTCTCAGGCTTCTGGAACCTCAAACTCTATTAAACACCATACTTCATTATGTCCTATGCTGTTCTGCTCCATGTCTGTTTCTCTCGATTCCTCTAAAGATTGAGAGTTTCTCCAGGGCCCTGTCGACTTGTCTTCCATGCCTCAGAGGCTTAGCTTTTCCAGGAAGTTCACCCTAAATTCTTGCTTCTTCTGATTTATAATGCCTACCAAGGTTACTTTGCAGTAGAGAGAAGATTGTCCTCCCTTTCATGAACTATTTTGAACCTTGGAAACAAAATAAGAGCTTTCTCTTGTAATTTTCAGTGTTTCCTTTTGGGACCAGTCCTTGGCTCCTTTTATGCCCAAACTGTGCATTTCCTGCCCTGTCCTCTCTCCTTCCCTCCTTTACCTTGCTTCCTTTGTTTGTTTGTTTGTTTGTTTTGTTTTGTCCTTCCCCTTTCACCAAATCAAAGAAATTGCATGAAATCAACAACCACAAAAGGGCTCCCAGCTTAAAGTTTTGTAGTGTGATCTTGCACAGTTGCTGAAATATGCTTTATTCCCTCTTTCATGTGTTATTTCTATTTGGGGGAATAGTCAGGAGGTGGACCTTATCAGCTCTTTGCCCAGTTCCCTGGTAATGTAGGTATTTTAGCTGGGTGATTGTTCCCTTCATGGGTTGTCTGCAGTTGGTTTAAAATTACAACTTAAAGATGGAAACTCTGCCAACCATTGTGTTTTGGGGGCAAGGGGAGAGTGTCTCTGGGTGCTGTCCCTGAGCACACCTCAAAACCCAGCCACACCACTGGGACATCCAAGCAGAACGTAACAATGTTAACAGTAGACACTGTGTCAGTGAGCGCTGTGTCAAGAGACACATACCAGGTAGCCTAATAGAAGGAATTTAATACAGGAAACTACAAGGAAAATTTTCATAGAATCACACACGTGTCTGAAGAGCTGAGAGTGGGATGGAACAGCAGTGGGAAGCTCCTTCTGGAGTTAGAGGCACAAAGGGAAGGGGTACTGTTCCCAGAGCCTGGGAATTGGGGCTGCATGGTGGGAGCAGGTCCCACACAGGGCTGGGTGGGATCCATCGAGGAGACTGGGCCGCTGCGCAGGATGCCACCTTGAAGCAGAAAGAGAGGGATAGAGGGAGATAGATACCCTAGTTTCTAACCCCCTCCCTTTCTTCCTGTCTCCTGCCTGCCATTCCCATTGATTGACCCTAACTGGAAGTCAGTTGGCCAGGGAGCCTGGGAATGGGACTTGGGCTCAGCTTCCTGCCATGCAGGAAGGCTGCAGCGCAGGGGAAGGAGCCTGAATTGGATCAGAGAGAAACAGGCAAAGGACTAGTTCTGATGCCAGGAAGACTAGTCTCTTATAAAAGTGTTTGCTAATATTGCAGAACTTGGGAATGGGAAGTAAAGCCCTGCTCCTCCTCTAAGCTGCCCTCCCATGCTGTCCCATCCAACCTCCCTTGCTGAACTGTGAGAGGGACCCCTGGCATTGAATCTCTATCTTGCCAGGGGGAGCTACATCCATGCCAAGTGCCCTGGTGAGTAGAACAGTGATAGTCCCTATTCTGCAGTTCCCAAATCTAGATGACTCTGAAAAGTCCCAATATTTTTCCTAATTCATTGAATGGCAAGACCTGATCTGATCTGAATGGACACGAGACTACTTATCATATCTGTTGATCCCCCTGAGTGTGAATAGTCATACATATGGCTTGAGAGGTATTGATGAACTTGATTACGGAGGGAGGGACCTAGCTAGGGGTAGTCCAGATACCTAAAAGCTAAGTGTGTGACATGTGACATGTGACATGCGACACGCTGCCTTTCTGAACTTTTTTCAGAAGGAGAAAAAAATGATAGCAAACCCCGATTTCAAGGCACCCTTCTTAAGTAGGTGCAGACAAGTATGAAATAACTAAACACTTACAGTGATTCACATTTTCACCCAGGTGCTCCTGTGCACAATGACACAGAGAGGGCTATGTTTACAAACTATTGGCCAATTTAGCATTTGTCGAGAGAATACGTAATGGATTGGCACTGGAGTAACTCAGGAGACTGATAGCAAACCTTTAGATTGACATTTTTACAGAAGTAATAGGAAATACCCTGGAACCCTCTTTGGTATATTTTTTGAAGTACAATATGCATTTTGTTGTTGTTGTTACTTATTCTCTTTCCCTGTTTTTTTGCTTCCTAATTGGTGGTCTGTCTCATTCCAGGAAAGTATTAAGGAAGCACGTTGAGGTATACATGGATTTTGCTGCAATAGTTGCTCCATTCAGGGAATGTAGAACAAACTTCAAAAAATGTAGATTAGCTCTTATCACTTTTCCACTGACTCCTTCAATGACTTCTCTGGTCACAGGCCACCTTGCCTGGTGGCCTCTGATGCATGGGGTCCTCTTGATAAGGGATGCCGCAGAGTACACAGGTGCTCACCATGAAGGTCCTGTATGCCAGATTAAAGACCCTGGATTTTCTCCTCCAGGCACTGGAGATTATTTCAAATAAGGGCATAATCAGACCTGGGCTTCACATTATGGAACTGCCGTACAGTATTTTTCTCTGGGAAGCTGGTTCTTTACTGACCTCTCTGAAAAGAAAGCCCACGGGAGGAATAAATCTCCCCCTAAAAAACAGTGAAATATACTGAAGCGGTAACAATCTGAGTGCAAGTGTGGGCACAAATAAAGTTATATCTCATCTGAGCAGTAGCTGCATGGTTGCCCAGAGAGAGAGAGAAACCTTCACAAGGCTTCCTCACTTTGGAACTTCTCTGAGAATCTTAACAGGGTGATCAGTGTCACTGGAAAGGAATTAGTTGGAGAAAATCTCTGAGTAGTGAAAAATCTGGAGGGCTGAGTGGCTAAGGAATGAGATGACCTTTGTCATCCATCTAACAGACTCACAAAGTCTTTCTTTTGAAGCTGCTGATCACTTCCCCACTCTAAATACCTCTCTCTTGGAAGTGGGGAGGCATTTAAAGCACTCAGTCCTTACCTGTATTATGGTACTTAGGGCACTATTTTATTTCATTTATTAATTTTTTAAGTTTATTTATTCAAGTCGTTTCTACACCCAGTGTAGGGCTTGAACTCATGATGCCAAGGTCAACATTACATGCTTCACCAACTGAGACAGGCAGGTGCCCCACTTAGGGCAAGACTTTTTTTTTTTAAGATTTTATTTATTTATATGACAGACAGAGATCACAAGTAGGCAGAGAAGCAGGCAGAGAGAGATGGTGAGGCAGGCTTCCCACCAAGCAGAGAGCCCTATGCGGGGCTCAATCCCAGGACACTGAGATCATGACCCGAGCCAAAGGCAGAGGTTAGGGCAAGATTTTAAAAAACTACCTGTTTACTTATCTTTCTGTCCCATTGTTCTGTGAGTTACTTGGGAATGGAACTAGTCTTTCATTTCCTTACCATCGGCGCCTAGCACAGCGCATCATTCACAGGGAAAAAATACTTGGGTTTTGTTTTGTTTTTAGACAAATGAACATACGAATGAATAAAAATATGAGCTTTATAAATGAAAACAGACATGATCGTTCAGAAAAATATATTCCAGAGAAGATGTGGGCTCCAGTTCCAAGGATACTTAAAAGTATAATGGTTAAAACTTACATAGGTGTGTGTAATTAAAAATCAATTTGCAGCTGGACCTTTGGTAAATGACCTTGGGGAGTCCTCCGACTATGACAGGAGTCTCCAAATTTAGTCACATATGGTAAATCCAAAGGAAAGAACACACCAGGTTCTCACAATCATTGTGCAGTTTTCCTGACAGGTATAGACGGATATTCATGGCATGTCAGGGAGGACAGAACAACTGGGGACACAGTGACTAAAAAGAGCATGTGTTTGGGAATTAAATGATGTGGCATTAACAGTAATGGAATTAGAGCCTGAGTAGCTAGATAGCGAATGGTCAGTGAGTGATACGCACAAAGGTCATGTCAGTTGCCCAAGATCATACAATTAGACCAATGAAATAAATCCAGCAATGCTGATTTCCAGAGCTCTATTTTGGGTTCCCACATAGTGGGAACCACTAGAAGTGATTCAAGATACTCTTTTTGTATTAACAGAAATATATGAGGTCTTTTCTGTCATGCATACATAAAATATGAGAAAGCATTAAACTGTAATCATTAGAGACTCCTTGAGTGGAGTTACCCCTAAGTCAGAAATTAAGTGGGAAAAACCTTAGTATTCAAGTGCATTGGTTTACTCTATGCATTTTAATATATTTTGGGGTAAATTCTTAAATGAAGAGATAATGCCTGATAAGCCGCTTAAATATTTGAATGCCAATAATGAAATCATAATTAAATCAAGTAAAATGTAATAGTAAATGTCTATCTAATGTTGCTATTCCCTCATGGATTCCTTGGAATTTGAATGGATAAAAATTTTATCTTATAATTCTTGGGATTTAGTTCAACATTTATTTCATTATCAGTGCAGACCTACACATACTAACTAGTTTAAGGACAATGAATGCTGGGGTCTTTGACTAAAGACAGCAGCAACATAGCAAATGATTTTAATTAGAATAATATAATTGTACTTAAGAAAGATAGTCTAGTATATAGGAATAGGAATGGTATAGGAATTATATAAATAAATGCCATTTCCTTCAGCCTGAACCTGCTGTGTGACCTCGTGTAAGTCAGATAATCTTCCTCAATTCTATAGTTTTCATTTATAAAAATGAGAATATTGCCTAGTATATCTTTGTTTCTCTTGCATATTTAAGCTTTAAAAATTTCATACACCTGTATTTCTTATAAAATGAAATCAAATTAAATGAAATTTAATAAATAATTTGAGCACCAAGTGTGCTCTGTTCACTGTGGAAAAATCTGGTATATAATGCTGGACATTTATAACTTTTGCTCTATGAAAACTCGCTTGTTCATTCTGCATGTACTCCCCGATCAGCCCTCAGCAATATATCCAATACAGAATTATCTGTGTCCTAGAAATACAAAAATATTAGTGCCATAGAGCTGCTATAACAAGGTGCCACAAATTTGGTAACTTAGAACAACAGGTGTTTATCCTCTCCTAGTTCTGGAGCCCAAAGTCTAACATGGAGGTCTCCACACAGCTGGGCTCCCTATGAAGTCTTTAGGGAGGAATCCGTTCCTTGCCTCTTCCAGTTTCTTCTGCTGTTAGCTGTTTCTCAGCTTATTGCCGCATCACTCCCGTCCTTGACCGTCTGGTCACATTGCCTCCTCTCCTCTATGTCTCCATTGTGTGTGTCTTACAAGGATACTTTTAATTTGATTTAGGACCCACCTGTATAATCCTGGATTATCTTTTTTTTTTTTTTTTAAGATTTATTAATTTACGTATTAGGGAGTGAGAAAGAATGATCACAAGCAAGGGACAGGGCAGAGAAAAGGAAAGAAGCAGACTTCCTGCAGAGTGCAGAGTCAAATGGGGCTCCATCTCACAACCCTGAGATCACGACCTGAGCTGAAATTAAGAGCCGGACACTTAACTGACTGAGCCACCCAGGCACCCTTGTCCTGGATTCTCTTCTCATCTCAACATCCTAACTTGAGATACAAAGACAGCAAAGATTTTTTCCAAATAAGGTAACACTCATAGATCTGGGGACTGAGTCACGGACATATATCTTGGGGAGCCACCATCCAACCCACTACAGTGACCAAACACAAAAACAACAAATAAAAGCGTCATTCTATCCTTATGGAGCTTATAGTCTATGAGGGGAAATAGACATTAAGCCATAATATTATTATAAAATGTAATTATACTTTCTATATTGTTGTACATTAATAGTTTTACATTGTAATTAGGTCTGTGGAGGGAAATTACAGGTGCCTTGAAAGATTTTAACCAAGGAAACTCATTACGGCTGGGAGTAAGGTCAGACCATTAAACAAGGGACAGTTAAGCTAGCACTGGTGAATATGTAGGAGGTGAGGCCTAGGTAGAAGCTGTTGGCGACATGGGGAGATACCATTCCAAGCAGACAGAACATTACTTGGAAAGGCCTTTATATGGGGGTTTGTAGAAGTGAATGAAGCCCACTGTTGCTGGAGTATAATGAGCAGGGGCAGAGTGGAGTGAGTTGAGGCTAGGTCATATGATGGAGGGATTTGAAAGCCTTTATCAAGACTTCTGAAAAGTCTTGGCATCATTAATGTGTTTTAAGAAAGAATACCTGAATTATATTTTTAGAATGTTACTGCAGCTAATATTTGTGTTTCAGGGAAGCAAGAGTAAAAACAGGGCAAAGGATGGTTCGAGGCCAGAGATGGATGCGGCTGGGTCCAGGATGATAGCAGGAGAGATGATGGAAGTGAAGGGATTTGAGTTACATGTTGGATGTACATTGACAAGGATGGGGAAAGGGCTGGTTATAGTTCAATGAGGCACAGGGAAGGTATAGTGATGGCTTTTAGTCTGTTGGGGGAACAGGCATTAAACAGATGCCCATAGGAGAGGGATTCTTAATGGGATTCAATAATGGAGATGAGACAAGTGACAGCACCTGGAACCAGACAGGGATGCATGCCTGCCTGTCTTCCTTCCTTCCTTCCTTCCTTCCTTCCTTCCTTCCTTCCTTCCTTCCTTCTTCCCTTCCTTCCTCTGTTATCCACTCTCCTGTCTTTTTTTTGGTAACTTCCAGTTAGATTGAAGTCTAAGCATTCCTAATTATAAAGACTTTCCATCTCTTCATAAGGTGCTGTTTATATGGTTTTGATTGATGATTGTTCAATGGTGGAATTACAACCACACCAGCTGAATCACCCTTGAAATTTGTGCAGTGACAGGTGTCACATACATCTCTCTCTCTCTCTCTCTCTCTCTCTCTCTCTCTGCTGTTTATAAGGAGCTTAGCATCTACTCTAAGAGATTATAGTCCTTATGGGTTATCCCATAACGCATGGTAGGGATCAGGATTTAAGTAGGAACAATATATAAAGGAAGCAGAAGAGAGAATGATGGGGGGAGGCTTCGTTTAGACTAGGTCCTACACATTGGGAAGGATTTCAGTCCGTGGGAATAGGGAGGAGTCATCCAGGAGTAAGAAGCAGCCTGAGTGAGGGAATGGAGGCAAGCATGGAGAAGGTGTGGTCAGGAAGAGACCCATCATCTTTGTGGTTTGATCAGGAATATATAGGAGTGCCCTGCTAGAAGAAGATTATAAAATGAATCTAGATTGAAACGTAGAAAAATGAACTACTTTTGTCTTTAACCCCTGAAGGAAATTTCTGATCTATGGGAAATTCCAGAGCCATGTTTGTTGAAAGGTGTTCCTCTTCTCCCAGTCATCATGTCATTGTTGTCATAATCACCATTGCTAAATTTTATGATTGTGTAGCCTTTGCAATTTATCATTCACTACCTCATTACATTGATGATGTGGTTTGGGCAGAAGTAACAGAAACTATAAACAATGTTGGCTTAGATAATCAAAAGGACATTGTGGCTCCTGCTATTGTTAATGCAGTGCTGACTTTAGAGAGTGACTCCATGATATGACAGGATGAGTTCTTTTTGGTCTCTCTGCTTTGAGCTCTTTGGATCCAGCTTAATTATACGACCCATTCCCTTTAGAAGCATACACTGCTGTGTCCTGGTCTACAGGATTTTTTTTTTTTTTTTTTTTGGTCTCAGGTCACATGCTCTTATCCAGAGCTGAAGCTGAAGACAGCTTCTGAGAAATCACACACTTCTCCAAATTGGAACTGGGTTTTCAGGAAGGGAGAAATGGTCTGGGTATGGGTGGGATGAGAGCCAAAGAAGGAACTAAAGAGTATCCTTTAGAGAAACATAGGTACTTTCATTGCCATTTTATAGCTGAGGAATAGAGGTTCACAGTACTGTTGGTTGCACAAAGATGTACTTGTTCCCTTTCTGTAAGAGGATCATGTATGTTGAGACAAAACAAAGTTACTTGTCTATGGGAATTCATAGATGAAAGTATATTACTATCCCTTCTGAATAGAAAGGACAGACACGTGTCATGGATTGTATGACCCTGAACAAGTTATTTAACTTCTCTTTCTTTTACTTTTGTGTGTGTGTGTGTGTGTGTGTGTGTGTGTGTGAGAGAGAGAGAGAGATGTGTGTGTGTGTGAATGTGTATATGTGTGAGTGTGTATGTGTATGTATGCTGAAAAATAGAGATGAGAGGAGCACCTACTTCACACGGTTGCTGGAAGGATTAAATAAGACATTTACAAATACAGGTGACCAAATGACTTTCCCATTCATTGTGTGCTTTATCTTAACAATGCCCAAGAAATTAGCTGAGGGCATCCATTCTAAGAGATGAAATTCCTGGGGCCTGGTATGGTTATTAGCCAAAGGAAATGCCAAACCAAAGTCTCGTGATTCCAAGTTCTATCTGCCTCTCTTTCCACTATACTGTGCTGCTGCTTAATGAGATCCCCAGCTCTCTATCTTTTCACCTTGCAGATAACAGGAACCACACTGAAAGAACTACACATGCAAATTATTATTAGCATGAAAACAGGTAATTATTATTTTTTTACATTTGCATCATCACAGATGATCTTTGCATTAGATATCCTTTAGCAATGAATGACTGCACCACAGGGCTTGTGGTTCATCCAGACAGTCATTCATTTTAAATAAGAAATTCATTTACTGTCACTCATGTTGCTTAAACAATGCAAAGCAAAGAACGACTACAGGGCCGTCTTAGATTATAAGGGCTGGGATGGAAGCTGGAAATCACCTAGTCCAGCCTTCTGATTTACATATGAGCAAAATGAGGGTCAGCATGAGGAAGGTGACACAATTAATTAGTGGCAGAGCTGAGACTAAACCCAATTTCTTTATTTCTCTACCCAAGCCTTGCCATTAAAGCATGAATGCTGGTCATCTGACTCCTATTTAGTTAGGAATTCCCTGATTGTTTAAAACACATGGAGGACATAGGATGGAGAGACACTTAACGTGCTAAAGGTTCCAAGGGAAAATATATTAAGAATCTTTCATAAATTCCCTTGTGCTATATTAATTTTATCTCATTTATTTCTACAATGTACTTGTGGGGGGCGGGATGGGTATCTGTCTGTACTGAATGGACTCATTTGAGTCCTGCCAGTGTGAAGGTATGAAGAAAAACATTTTACATTAAAACAGAACAAATTGCTTATGGTAACCATTGCATAATGAAGGACCACAATGAAGAATTACAGCTCAAATTACTTATCAGGTCTCTTCCATTTTCTAAGTTTTTAAAGTAGAAGATTGCACAGTATAATTACAGTAAGTTAATTTGCATTCATATTACAATTCAGTGAGCAATTACATTCTTTTTATTTAAAAAATATATTTTATAAAGTGTGATTTCCATCAGTAAGTTTCCAGGAAAGAGTGGTGACTTTTTCCTTGTGAGGTTTTCATACAAATTCAACCACACAGCATAGACCTTCCAGTAGAGAGTTTTATATAGCCTTTATCGTCTTTCTGGGACAGGAGAGAAGAGAACCATTTGAAGTATAACTGTGGTTTCTGAGTTTTTTGAGAACTCTTCAAGGAATCATCAACTGTTGGGGTTTCAAAGGTCAACTTAAAAGTCTTATGGCTCAAGATTCCATTCCTCCATTCACTTCCACAATCCGAAGCTTAAATGTGCCTATCCCATTTCTGCTAAACCATCATCCAACCTACGTTTGCTTAACTCCTCTGGCAGGAAATCCTTTACCTTTTGGTGACACCCACAGCATTGCTGGACAGTACTTTCATTCTGTGTATGTAGGGGGCAGTGGTGGTGAAGGTACTCTATTTTGGCCTAACCATTCTTTCATTAATGTACTTTAAAGGATACTTAGATGAAACAAGAGAGGGAGACAAACCATAAGAGACTCTTAATCTCAGGAAACAAACTGAGGGTTCCTGGAGGGGATGGGGTGGTTGGTGGATGCACATTGGGGAGGGTAGGTGCTGTGCTGAGTGCTGTGAATTGGGTAAGACTGATGAATCACAGATCTGTGCCCCTGAAACAAATACTACATTATATGTCCATTTTAAAAAAGGCATACTTAAAACACACACACACACACACACTCTCTCTCTCTCTCTCTCTCTCTCTCTCTCTCATTCATTGCTTTGGTTGTGCCTTACATAACATAGAGCACTCTTTTTGTTGAGGTATAAAATTTCATTTAGAACTTGCAACATTATCACAAACATCTGTGTTGGGCCATCATGGAGTGGTCCCCATGAGGACTGTGGGGTCTGATGGGCTGCTCCACTTTCTCTGCACTTGATCTCTTAAATTTTTAAAAGGATGAAATTAACTTATATTGCAATGCATAGGTTTTTTTTTTTTTTACCTGCAATGCATAGATATTAAGAGTAATTTGGCCAATTTTGGCAAATGTATTTGCCTATGTAACCAACACTACATTAAAGAAAGAGTATATTCTATTAATCCAGGAAGTGCCTTGTGCCCCTTTCCAGACAATCCCTCTCCACAGAGGCAGCCAGTGTTCTGATTTTTCTTATCATACATTTAATTTCCCTGTTCTTGATCCTCCTATAGAAGGAACCATAATAATGTTATTGATCTTCTTATAGAAGGAATCATAATAATGTTCTTGATCTTCCTATAGAAGGAATCATAATAATGTCTGGTTTCTTTCATTTAATATTTTTTAAAGATTGGTCCATGTTGCTGTACTCATGAGTAGTCTATTTTGTTTCTTGCATATTAGTATAGTAGTATTCCACTGTATGACTTATCCTCCTGTGGAAAGACATTTGTGTGGTTTCCACTTGGACCTATTAGAAGTATATAACTTTCTAGCATATGTGTTTGTGTGTATGTGTGTGTATTAAGTGTGCGTGTATGTACTTATTTTATTTCTCAGAGGTAAATACTTAGGAGTGCAACATCTATAAATGCCCAAAGAGTAGATGTATCTTTAACTTGATAAGTTTTTCAACATGACCACACCATTGTACACTTCCACTGGAAACATATGAGAGTTCTATGTCCTCACCAAAATTGAATGTTGTCAGGCTTCCAAAATTTTAGAAATTTTAATGGGTGTGAAGTGATATCTCATTATGGTTTATTTGCATATTCTTTATGATCAGAGATGACACACACCTTCTCGTGTGCCTATTGGCTATATTCAATATATCTTTCTTTCTTTTTTATTTTTAGCAAAGTGTCTGTTCAACCATTTTGTCCATTTTGATTAGGTTGCTTATCTTTTTATTATTAATTGATAGGATTTGTTTATATTTTCTGGATTTAAGCCCTTTGTCAGATATGTATTTTGAATATTTTCTCTGGGCTTTTAGTTTACCATTAATTTCCTTAATACTGTCTTATGATCATCACATGTCTTAAATTTTTATAAAGTCTAATTTATTATATTTTCTTTTATGTTCAATGAATTTTTTTTCTGAGAAATCTGTGCATACCTAAAACCTAAGAGGATCCTTTTATAGTTCTTTTCTAAAATCTTTACTATTTTAGTGATTGTATATTGTTCTATACATGGTGGAAGGAAGGGACTGAGGTTAATTTTTTTCCATATCTTTGTCCATTTGTTGCAAAACCATACTTTAAAGACATTTCTTTCCTCAAGGCATTGTGATGACAACTTTGTAAAATATATATATGTATATATATATATATATATATATATATATATATATATATATATGTGTGTGTGTGTGTGTGTGTGTGTGTGTATCAATTGGCCACATATATGTTGGCCTATTTCTGTTTCTCTATTCTGTTCCATTGATCACTTTATCTATCCCTAATGCTAAGACTGTACTGTCTTGATTATTGTAGCTTTGTAGTAATTCTTGAAATAAGGTAGGATAAGCTCTCTAATTTTGCTTTTCTTCCTCAGGATTGTTTTGGCTATTCTAAGTCTCTTTGCATTCTCACATACATTTTATCTTGTCAATTTCTTGAAAAAAAAAAAGGGTGGGATTTTTTGGGATTTGTACTAAATGTGTAGTTAAATTTGGGGGAGAATTGACCTCAATGTTGAGTTTTGTAAACCGTGAACGTTCTCCATTTATTTGGGTTTTCTTTAATTGTTTTCATCAAAAATTTCTGTTTTGGGCCGAAATCTTGGATGACTTTTGTTCAATTTACTCCTACTTTGAGACATGCTTTTATAAATAACATTTAAATTTTTAATTTTCCAATGGTCTAACTATGTAACTTTGGGAATGATTTAACCTGAGTTTATTTTAACCTATAAAATGTAAATTCATGTATTTCTCAGAACAAGGCTAAGTATAAAAATATACAAATAGCTTTTTGGTATTCTTTAAGTATTAAATTGGATTTAAATATAGAAAGTTCCTAATACAATACGTGGTATATTAGTATTCTTTTCGTCAAAAGTGAAAAAAAAAAAAAAACTAACCCAAACTGACTTAAGTAATAGAGGGGGTATTTTGGCTCATATTGAAAAATCTGGATGGGGGGATGATAGTTAGCTTTAGGCATGACTAAACCAAACATTCTTCGAGTTTCCTCATACATCTCTATTTTTATCACCTTAGTCTGTTTTCTTCTTTGTTAAGGATTTTCTTTTTCTTTTCTTTTCTTTTTTTTTTTTAATTCTTCATTTAAGTAGTAGTTCAGTACTTCATTTAAGTAGTTCACATACACTGCATCACCAGTTCCCTGCTTAGAATTTAGTGATTCTTTAGTTGCATATAACGCCCAGAGCTCATTCCATCAAGTGCCCTCCTTAATGCCCATTGCCCAGTTACCCCCCCAACCTTCCCTTTAGCAACCATCAGTTTGTTTCCTAGATTTCAGAGTCTCTTATGGTTTGCCTTCCTCTCTATTTTCACGTTATTTTTCCTTCCTTTGACTATGTTATCTGTTTTGTTTCCTCAGTTCTACATATGAGTGACTGACTTATCACACTTTGCATAATATCCTCTAGCTCTATCCACACTGTTGCAAATGGCAAGTTTTCATTCTTTTTGATGGCTGAGTAATATTCCTTTGTATTTATATCCCACATTTTCTTTATCTCTTCACCCTTTGATGAACATCTGGGCTCTTTGCATATTTTGGCCCTTATGGACATTGCTGCTATAAATATTGGAGTGCAAGTGCCCCTTTGAATCACTATGTTTGTATCCTTTGGGCAAATACCTAGTAGTGCATTTGCTGGGTCATAGAGTGAGCCTATTTTTAAATTTTTAAGGAAACTCCATACTGTTTTCAAGAGTGGCTGCACCGGTTTATGTTCCCACCAACAGTGTACGAGGGTTCCTCTTTCTCTACATCCTCACCAATACCTGTTTTTTTCCTGACTTGTTCATTTTAGCCATTCTGACTCATGTGAGGTGGTATCTCATTGTGGTTTTGATCTGTGTTTTCCTGATCTCTGAAGGCTTTTCTTATGAAATGGGTTCTTAGAGCTACAGGCTTACCATCTTTCCAGTTTAGAATAGCAGTAAGGAGAAAGCATTTTCCCTAGTTGCTCTAGCAAAAGTACACAGGTCTATTGGACCATCCCTGAATTGTGGCCATTGATGTGTTGCACCTGTTTCTCCCTGGAGTTCAAGGTTGGGTCAACTCTCCCAAAATTAAATGGAAACCAAATCACTGAGTGTAGGAAATGGTTCCCCAACAAAATTTGGGTGGTGTTTACTAATGAAGGGGCAATGGCTGCAGAGAGGCCAAAAAACCAAGCATCTGTCATAACTTGAATATTGTAGCCACAAGCTACATGGCATTGTATCTTTTAGCATTCTGATTCTTCCCTGATCTCATACTCCATAGGCTCCGGAAACTTGGTCTTTCTGATAGCGTCCAGGCTCCTCCTATTTTCAATCACTAACATCCACTTATGCTCCATTTTATGATTGAAAAAAAAAATTGGGATTTGTGTTGGAACATAAGAGCCTTTTTTTTTTTTTAAGATTTTATTTATTTACTTGAGAGAGAGACAGTGAGAGAGAGCATTAATGAGGAGAAGGTCAGAGAGAGAAGCAGACTCCCCATGGAGCTGGGAGCCTGATGCTGGACTTGATCCCGGGACTCCAGGATCATGACCTGAGCCGAAGGCAGTTGTCCAACCAACTGAGCCACCCAGGCGTCCCCATAAGAGCCTTTTGATGATTGTTTCAGCTCTGCACTTTGTTTCTACTATGCATTTAGCCAAAAAGAGCAGATTGGTAGCATAAATACAATTGTAGTGCCACTAGTCCCCTCCACAGCCTCCTTGGAGAAATAAAAGGAGGGCTATTTATAGCAACTGTAAACCAGAGTCAAGTTTAGTCATAATACTGCCACACAACGTTTCCCTGGAATCAAGAAAGGCCAGCATCATAAAAGAAAGGAGCTTCTGTTTTGATGAAGACTTACAGAAATTTCTTGTCTTTTTTAACCTTCAGAAGAGAAATAGCAATTGAAAATCTTGCTTGAGTCCAGGGTGTGTAAGAAACATATCTGAAATGTGGCTAATGTAAGGATTGCAAAATATTTTTTCTTGCTTTTTAAAAAATCTGAGCCCTTTCACAGTAAATTCCAAAGTCCTTAATATGGCAAACAAGACCCTTTAAAATTTGTTTACATTGCTTCCCTCTATATAGTTAACTATATCTACCCTCTACCTCCATGAGGGTATTTGTCCATTCTCTTTTCTTGTCCTGAAATACCTTTCCCTGCTTCATTTGGTCATCTTTCGAGATGATATCACTTCCTTCCTGAAGTCTTCCTAATGTCCAACTCTGTGTTAAATGCCCCTATCTGATCTTCCCCTAGCATGCTGTACTTAACACTACCATAGCATGGATCAGAATGCAGCATAATGATGTATGGCCTTCGTGTGCCTCTGAGTTGTTTGAGAATGAGTTTTGTTTGCTTTTTGTTTTCTTTCTTTGTCAATGCCAAGCATTGTGCCTGGTATGGAGTAAACAATCAGCAAACACTTTTTGAGTAAAGGAATAGAATCGGAGTGTTAACATGAACTTGAATGAAAGGGCCTGTGCAAGGCTCATTTACTTTAGGTATTAACCTTCGAAATTTTGTGCATTCTATATACTGGTATACTTTGAACACATGATGTCTCTAGTAAGCTGGGTGGAAATGTTCCTACTGAGCATTAGTCAAAATCTTATTAATTTGAGAGCTTTATGTATATAGAATATTAGTGTATTCCTGGCATATGCAAGCACTAGAAACCATTTAATAAACAGTGGCTATGTAATAATTTGTGTTTGAAACCCTCAGAGCTTATGGCCCGAATTTATTTATTTATTAGAAAAAATTGCAGGAATAAACTTAGTTTTAAATAATATATACTACACAAAATGAGCTACTTTCCATTTCTTTCACAGGAGGAGTAATTTCTGGTAACTGAATTGATGATTTTTGACATTTGGTTTTACTTTTAATCCTAGGTCAGTTTCAAACAGTAACTCATACAGGCTGCTCCTCTGTTTAGCTCGAGAATCAGGTGCATCAGGATGAATTATGTGAAGTTCAATAAAACTCCTTTGTGCCCATCCACCTGCCCATGCCCTTGCTTTTTTATTCAGTTGACTCACAGCTCCTGAAAGGCAGAGTCTGTTTCTGATTTATCATCATTCCCATTGCATAGCACAGAGTCTGATATATAAAAGGAATGGCATAGATGCTTGTTGATTTAAAATGAACTATTTTGGGGGCGCCTGGGTGGCTCAGTGGGTTAAGCTGCTGCCTTCGGCTCAGGTCATGATCTCAGGGTCCTGGGATCAGGTCCCGCATCGGGCTCTCTGCTCAGCAGGAGCCTCCTTCCCTCTCTCTCTCTCTCTCTGCCTGCCTCTCCGTCTACTTGTGATTTCTCTCTGTCAAATAAATAAATAAAATCTTTAAAAAAAATGAACTATTTTGGCATTATTCTAGGAGGACAACCAATGTTTACTAGGTGATTCCTTTGGTGCTAGCTATGTCTACTGCATTATCTCTCTTAAGACCTGCTCTGATCTCATGAAGCAGGTGTCTCATGAAGCTAACACCATAGCAGAGTAAGGAATGTTGGAGTGCAGAAAGGTGAGTAGCTTGTCGAAGGTGATTCAGGCCCATCAGATTTCAAAGTGGGCAGTCTATCCAGTATATGTTAAAAGCTATACTTCTCTCACTGGGCTGCCATGAAGATTAAATGAGTTAATGTATGGAAAGCACCCAGCACAGTGCCTGGAACATAATACAAAATGCATACATCTTTGCTTTGCGGTTTCTCAGAGTAGATGGTAAAGAAATGTTTATTGATTTTTTTTCTTTATGCCACACTTAGTAGAAAGGACATTGTTATGTAAAGAGAAGAAAAACAACACCTACTTAGGTATGTTCTTTCTTGATATGTTTACTACAATAACTCAAAATAGTGCTTTAAGACTTGGTTTGGGGTTTAACCCAGAAGAATATTAGTGTCTTCACCAAGTTCTTGGTGAGCAGCTTGTGTGCACTTACTGTCTTTCTGTTACACTTTCTTCTAGCCTGGACTTGGGAACAGCTGTGGCTTATTGCCCCTGTTGGATGTAATGGGGATTTGCCCAGTTTCTGTAGTTGACCTTATTCAACATTGAATATAGAGAGAGTTTTACATGAACCTCTTCCATTTCTATTACTTGGCCAACTCAGCGTCCTGCATTCCCTTCAAACTTCCATTTGTACAGAAGCTGTTATTACGGAATAAGTTTAATGGGTCGTGAATTTTATGCAGAAAGCGAGGGTTTCTCGATGACTTTGTATGTACCAGCAATGGACGTATTGGCTCCACAAGGAGTGCATTAGGCTAAATATTTTTAGCCCATTGACCCTGGGGGTAATGATCCTAAATGCTTCATTAAATTTTCATGGGTGAGTGACAGAAGCTATGAGGGGAAAAAAACCCCAAAACCCAAATCTGCCACATTAGCTTTTTTATTATACAGCTGGAGGACAGGAGTGTGGCCCCTCAAAAGAATAAAAAAATCAATTTTTTGAGGAACTGTTCCCTGTCTTTTCTTCCTTTCTTGGCCCTGTTCCCATGGGCAGCCCTTGATCGGGTTTTTTTCTCTCTCCCACACCTGGCATTCCGGCGTCTGGAGACAGGTTATACCATACCAGACATTTACTGGAGTTAAACCCAATCTCAGGATACAAGACTTTCAGACCAAAACAGTCTTCTGTGCAACTAGGACCAGAAGGAGGGAGCAACTGTTTACTGGCTGGGGCCTTCTCCCTTGCAGGCCGCGTGTTCGAACTGAATCTGCAGATTGTCTTCTGCCGAGCATTCTAAGAACGCGAGTGGGCGAGCAGACCAGCCCGCATACCTTCAGGGGCTTGAGCCCCTTCCTAGGACTGAGGGCCACGGGAGCGATGCAAGCCTTCTCCCTTCTCGCCCAGTGGAGCCTCAGTGGAGACGCGGGTCTGCCTAACCAGGGTTGGCCGCTGGGAGCTAGCGGCCCCTCCCGCGAAGGAGCGAGGGGGCAGCGGGCCCTCGCCGAACCCGCCTCTGGCTCTCACCCGCGGTCGCTCTACCCTTGGGAATGCGTGAGAAGTTTGGAGGCTTGGATAAGAGTAGACCCTAGGGAAAAATGAGGCAGGTCGGGAGGGCGCTGTGGTCGGTGGGGACGGTGGCGAAAAACACTGGCTACTTTCAGCCGAGGCTGAAAGCTTTGACCCTTTCCCTCCCTCCCCCGCTCGGCGCGATGCGGCTGGGGGGGAGACCCCAAGCCCTGTAGGGGACCCCAAGCCCTCGGCTCCGCTCGCCTCCTTCCGCACCGGGATGCGGAGTGAGCGCAGGGGCTCCAGAGGCGCGACCGCGAATCGAGGCGCACCCGCTCGCTTGTTCGCTCCTTCTGCCTCCTCCACCCCGCCGCCGCCATGACTCGGCTAAGCTCGCGGAGCGCGCTCAGGCGCCGCGGACAGCGTCCGGGCGAGAGCGGGGGCGAGTGCCGGAGCCGCAGCCGGAGCCGGAGAGGCAAGGCCCCGGGCGAGGGCGCGCCGCAGGCGAGCGGCCCGGCGGCCAGGCGGCGGAGAGGCAGCGAGGGGAGCCAGCAGGTGAGCTAGGTTGCCCTGCGCTGGGCGGGCGCGGGGGCGGATGGGGCGGAGGCCGCGGGAGGAGTCGGGGCTGCGCGGGCGGCCGTCTCCTCCCCCGGCGCTGACGCAGGCTGGTGGCTCCTGGGGAGAATGGACCCTGCGCGGCGCTCGCCGGGGCTTTCCCAGGCTGGAGAGCGCGCCTGAGTGTGTCGCCCGCCGTGCATGGGGAGCCGCTTCCAGCGCGGCTGCGACAGCGGAGGAGGATGCTGTCCGCGAGCGGAGGTGAGTCGCGGTGGGGCCCGGCGCAGCTCTGAGTTCAGCGCCAGCAGGTGCCGGGGGGAGAGGGGAACCGGGTGCCAGACGCCACCGCTTGGGGCTCCGGACGCAGAAGAGGGCTCCTGGGCGCGCCCGTCGTGGGAGTTTGGCTGGGGTGTTGCGGGGATGGCGACAGCAGTTTTCCGCCCGCTCCCTCTTTCTGCTGGGAGAAAAGGAGCGACCTCTCCTCCTTCCTTTTGGCTCTCCCTGACCACCCCTAGTCTCCTTCTGACCGCGCGCGTCTTCTTTCCAGACGTCCTCACCCCAAACACTCGTCTCTCTCCGAGACCGGCTGCTCCCTCCTCCCTGCCGCGAACCCGGTTCTATCCACCTTTGAGCCCTCCCTTCCACTCCAAAACCTCCCCATTGCTCCGGAGCCCATCTCCCGGCCTCTCGAGCGGCTTCCCGCGGCCGGACCCTCTTCCCCACTCATCTGTAGAGCTACGGCTCTGCCCGCAACCGTCGAACAAGCGGGTTTCTCCTATAACCCCTACCTTTTCGCAAACACCCTCAGAGCTGGACCCCGCGTCTCCCCGGACCCAAGCCGTTCCCGAGTCCTCCGTGGACTCCGTTCTGTGCTGCTCCCCCCTGTCCCATTCCCCAGGCTCCCCGCAGCCCCGATGGCTCTCCTCCCTGGCCCGCCCCCTTGGTTTAGGTTCCAGACTGGATGCTGTGCCTGGGAACCAGAACTCAGGGCTTTTGTTTTGTTTTTGCTTTCTTTCTTTTTCTTTTTTTTCTCCTACTGGGGAAACTTTAAAATCCCCGTGGTTCGGCTCCTAAAAAGCGCTATCGGAGGGCTCAACCGCCGAGAGAATCTGGACGCAGGGAGACAGAGATGGGGGAGATTGTGTCGTTCGTCGGAAGGGAGCCTTGGGATGAGTGTACAAAGTAAATTTCAAAACGGAGGTGGTTGCTGCTGCCGGGACCCTCCTTCCCCGGCTGATTCCGTCCCCGTCCGGCAGAGTATTATTGTGAC
This sequence comes from Mustela nivalis, assembly GCF_964662115.1. NCBI lineage: Eukaryota > Metazoa > Chordata > Mammalia > Carnivora > Mustelidae > Mustela > Mustela nivalis. The sequence continues at coordinate 87,161 of NW_028136231.1, forward strand.
CCTTGGTGGGAGGGCGAGTCTTTTCTCTGCACTTTTTAAGGCGCCCGTCCCTCCCCGCCCCCCTCCCTTGGTGGTGCTGGTGACCTGACCGGGTGGGGGAAGAGCTAGTCGGCGCAAGGGAAATCTGCATGGAGAGGCTGATGCCACTTGGCTCCTGCGTTGCTTGCTCCCGGACCCGCCAGATTGTGTATGTTTCACTCTAAACTACCCGCCACCCCCAACTGCACCACACAAGTCCTCATTGTTGGGGGTCTGCCAGGGCACGTCTGCCTGGGTTGGGAGAGTCTGAAGGAATGGGATGCGGGTGGGGAGGCCGGGGGCGCTCAGCGAACGGGCGCCGACCCAGCGCCGGCATCCGTGAGCTCCGGCAACTGTAGGCGAGCGTGGTTGCGTGCCCACGTGGGTCGGTGCCTGGCGGGTAAGTTTGGAGACTCAGGCACGCCTGGACTTAGATCCTTTAGGAAGAGCTTTTCTGTCCGGGCGCTGGGCGGGTAAGAAAAACACTGGCTACTTTGTGAAAGCCAAGGCTGAAAGCTTTGACCCTTTCCCTTTCGCCCGCGGCAACCTAATCAGAACTGTGTAAAAGTCAACTTCTTAACAATCAGAAATTGTCTGCTGATGTCCTTGATTGAAACCCCAGCATTCAAATGGAGTATTGAAGAACTCGCAGACATAGCTTTTGAAGTGCTATTGTTCTTTTCCATACACAGAGGCCCTCTTAAAGGTTTGGGAAGTTCTAAATGCAGTGATTTGAAAGACTGACATTGTAACTATTTGCTGACTCTCAGGGGATTGGCAGGGATGAGAGCAGAGGCCACGGTGAGAAGTGCAAATGTGTTGCTACAGTTTTCTTGGGAGCAGTGCCACTGTCAAGTAGGAATTCAGTTCTAAGCATCAAGTTGGCAATTAAATCTCCTCCTAAAGCAGATTTAGGGGATGATTTTTACTAGGTTTTTTTTTTTTCTTTTTTCTTTTCTTGATGGTTTGCTTAAGGTCTGAGTAGGCATATTTGAAACATTTAATCATGTTCATTGTATTCAACAATAGAATCTGGATAAAAATTACTTATTGTTGATGAAGCTCATCTCACAAGCTGTTTCACAGTATGTTTCATTTGCAAGACACACCACTGTAGGAGGCTGCAGGGAAGAGATGCCATCACTTACTGTTCTGTTCTCTTCCCCAGGCCAGAGAGGAATCTGCTACTTCACTCCCCTCTGCCCTCCAAAGTCATTTCCCTTAAAGGGATGGGGGTTGGCTTGGTACCTGATAGGACCCTTCCTAAAAATTGCATTTGGTGGATATATGGATGCCTGGAGCCACCCTCCAGGCAGATGAAGAATCTAATTGAAGCAGCATTTCATTTTGATAATTCACTCAAGTCAAACATTTTGGTTTTTGCAGGAATTTAATCCCTCTCTCAAACTACTAAAACTAACAAAGCAAGAACATCACAGTTTATATCTTTTAGATGGCACTTTAAAAAATTGCCCACATTGAAAGCTGTTGTCAGGAACTTTCAGAATTATTTAGGGCTTACTGTGAAGCACATGCACTGGGTGAGTTAATTGAGGATAAATCTCTTGACCTCTCAGAACTTCCGTTTTGTTATTTGCAAAGCAAGGACAGTATTATCTACTTTGTATGTTCTTCCAACAATTTGATAGGGAAAACTATCTCTCTGGGCCCTTTGACAGATAACAGGACTTCATGGGAATGGTAGTTTTTGGTCAGAGGATGGAGTCCTGCTAAGGAGAGAGGATATTTGGCGTTGGAAGGCCATGATGGAATCCTGACTATGTGATGTTTGGTAAATCACCTCTTCTATTAATAAAAAAATAAAAAAAAAAAAAGAATAGTTTACCTTTTTGGATCACTTACTAAGAGTCAGGTACCCTTTTAAGCACTTTGCATGCATTAGTTTATTTAATCTTTAAATAACCATGAATAATCTTTGAGTAACCATAGGTTGATAGTTGTATTTTTGTTCCCCTTGGATTGATAAAGAGACTGGGGCTCACAGAGGTGGTAACTGGTCCAAGGTCACAAAGCCAATAAGTTATAGAACTAGGGTCTGTTTGTTTGTTTATTTATTTATTTATTTATTTAGAGTGCCCATGAGCAGGGAGGGGCAGAGGGCAAGGGAGGAGGAGACAATCCTAAGCAGGCTCCATTATCAGCATGGAGCCCCATGTGGGCCTCATCTTCACAATCTGGAGATCATGACCTGAGTCAAGAGTTGATAGGTAACCAACTGAGCCACCCAGGTGCCCCTAGAACTGGGATTTAAATCCAAGCTTTCTGGTTCCTGGGCCTGTGTGGCAGCACACTGCTGCCTCTGTGTGGGGGGTGATCCCAGCTATCTCTCGCGGTGGTTGTAAAACTTAACAGGGAACAATGGAATAGACTTCTGGCAGGAGCAAGTTATAGATTTTTCTCAAGGTTCAGATGCTAAAACAAAATGAGTATTGTGTTATCAATAGGGCATTGGGCTGATGATAGACATTTTGAACACTTGGGACTTCATGATAGGTATTGGTCAGTATGTTCACATCTGTCTGTGCTGTCAAAGTATTCTTTAAGTAGGTATTCAGAAATTGCATTACTACGGTTGTCTGTTACCAACTGTGATAAGCAGAGATTCTTAAAATTGAATGGTGGCATAACAGGTAGTTAGAAGTCTGGACTTGGGTGCTAGACTGCCTGAGTTCAGACCCTAGTTCCTCCAGCCCTGCCAGCGGTGTGGACTTGACCAACCTCTCTGACTTCTCCATGCTTTAGTGTCCTTGATAATAAAACAACAGTACCCACCACCTATGACTGTGGAGACCATTATAGGAATTAACACCAAGTGCTTAGAACAGCAGTGAGTACGTAATGTTACTTATCTATGTGTTACCCTTCAAATGAAAGCCAGATTCTTCCTTTTCATAATACAAAGGTCTCTGTCATTGATATCCCAAGGCCTAAATATCCTAACAGTATCTGTTATTATTTTTATTTTTTTCCTAAACAGAAGATAGGGAGAAAGAGATATAGTTCAGGATTTCAGAGAAAGGTTTTATTGTTGTTGGTTATTTTTTTGTCTTTTTAGTTTATTGGAAATATTACCTTGAACATTTACATTCTTTGTGAAGAGAATTGGGAAGTATACATAATGCTAAACTCTCCATGGAATTGCTCTTTTCAGAAACTGTTTTGAGGAAAATAAAATGACTGTTGGATTGATTGGATTCTAGTAGTAGAATAGTCAATTCTCCCCATTTACAGATTGGAAAACAAGTCAGATTGAAGGAAGCATGTAAACATAATGGCTGAGAGACACCATTGGAACCCAGAATTCTTGGGTTCCTCTTCCACTGTTTTTTCCTCTGGGCCAGATTGCCTCCCATACCAGGATAGGGAAGTAGCCTGAAATATAAACAAACCTTGAAGCAAGGGGAATGTTGCCAGACTGGGAGCAGGAGCCAGTCAGATGTTCGGTACTGAAACATGTGTCCAATAGGAAAAGAAAATGTGTCCAATAGGAAAAGAAAATGTGTCCAATAGGAAAAGAAAACCCCTCCTCTTATAAGTACACTTATATCCATGAAAACTGGCACTAAACTCAATCTATGAAATGCATATCAGGATATGAACCCATGTTAAATATACACACACACACACACACAGCAGTTGATGACTTGAACACCTCCCTTAGGTTGGAGAGCAAATGAACAAATGATTGGGTTTCTTTTTCTGTGAGATGCTCTTTGTGTTTTTCTTCCACTTAGTTCTCAGATATGGGAAGGTTTTGGTTCAGGAATCATTAAAACTCCTCCGGTTTCTATTTCATGAAATATGCAGCATATGCTATTGGAGAGAAATTGCCAGCTTGTTTTTATTATTATTATTATTATTATTATTATTATTATTATTATTTGAACCCAACATATAACCAATCTACAATGCCAGTGGGGGATTCTCATAAAGAGAAAGGAAAACAGAAATAAAATTTTTGCTGAATAGAGCAACTCACAGCCAAAATGATACAAGTTTTGTGATGGCTAAGATGGGTTGTTTAGTTTAGGGGGTAAAAATGAGAGGAGGGCAGTCCCAGACAGATGAGGCCATTCAAGGTGAACCCCAGTCCCTGTCGACCACCTACAGTGAGCCTTGCAAAATAGTCAACTTGGTATATTGGCTCCAAGATTCAATTTCTGACTCTTGCTGTTGGTCAGTGTCTCTGGTTCTTGACTGGACAACTGTGATCTGTTGGTCCATCAGTTAGTCTTCCTTTCCCCCTCTTTTCCTCTTCTTGTTTTTGTCTCAGAGTTTGTCTCTCTTTCAGTCTTTGAATTGGTTTGTATCTCTTCTTGTTAGTGTCACTTTTGCTAGTAAAGACTGAAAAGTTACAAATATGTCTTTGAGACTATCTGGGAAATGGAGGAAGCTAACTCAGGGAATGCGCATAGACATTACTTCCATGCCCATTTAACACATACTTGCCTGAGCACCTAGTTTGTGTCTGGCTCTGGCTTTGTGCCTGGCATTATGAACAGTACCATGAGCAAGGGTGTCGTCTCTGCCATCTAGGCACTCTGCCTCACGCATAAATTACTGCCACAGTGTGAGATACGGTACAGGAAATATCTGCATGGCACTAGAAGCTTCCAGAAGAGTAATTTATTATGTCTAAAGAAAGGAAAAGGAGGGGGAAGCTTCAAAGAAGAGATTGCCTTTCAGCTGGAAGCTGAAGGTTGACCAAGAATTTCTCAGGTCTTGAAGGGATCCAGACCGGGAGAACTGTGGGCAAAGATAGGTGGGCATGAAGGTTCATCATTGGTTTGGAGACAGGCAAAGTTGGGTGTGGTTGTAGTGTACAATATGTGACTGAAATGGATTATTTTATACAGCATTTTCCAGATTGTGTTCCAAGGAACACTAGGGTTCCCCAAGATGGTTATGAGTATTTTAAAAGAAAGAACATACAGAAGGAAAATGTTCTGTGCCCCCCAAAGTTTGAAAAGCATTGAAAAACATAACACACTCTTGCTAAGACATGGTATTTACTGACATTAAAACTTCAGTAAGAAGTAAAAGCAAGCAAGCAAGGAAGCTCATTGAAATCATTAAGATCTTCTAAACTTACTTGCCAGAGACCCTCTCATTTCAAGAATCCCTTTTTAAAAAGTGTCTTATGAGATAGAGTGGGGAATATGTTTGTAGGTAAATCAATTAGGATTTTTACAAAAAGGAGTTGATTTTTAAAAAATATTTTATTTATTTATTTGACAGAGATCACAAGTAGACAGAGAGGCAGGTTGGGGGGGGGGTGGTTGGAAGCAGGCTCCCCACCGAGCAGGGAGCCCGATGTGGGGCTGAATTCCAGGACCCTGTGATCATGACCTGAGCTGAAGGCAGAGGCTTTAACCTACTGAGCCACCCAGGCACCCCAAAAGGAGTTAATCTTATCATAAAAGTAATATGTGTGATTTGAAATGTAGTATAGTATATGTGAGACATACAAAAAAGTATAAAAATAGAGTAAAAGTTGATTAAAGAAGAAAAAAAAGCAACCCAAAAAAGCTGAGAACACTCAGCTTAAGAAATAGAGCCATGTAAATACAGTTGAAGTCTCCTTTCCCTGATCATATCTCCTTCCCTTCTGCCAGAGGTAACCACCGTCTTATATTTGGTGTTTATGATTCCATATAATTCTTTTGAATATTCTTTTTAGAAGACAAAGAATTCCTTTGAATTCTCATTCAGTTTCTAGCTTGTCAGTACAGAGATAATAAAGAAATTGTTGTTCTGTCCAGGAATTGTTGTTCTGTTCCTGGAATAAAATTCATTTATAAGCTCTTCAGAAGAAGGAACTATGGCTTCTCCTTTTAACAGTTTTCAGAATGCAGTAGATGCTCAATAAATTTCTGCTGAATTGAATTGAACTAAATGTGTGCACTCTCATGGGGTATATTAAGTTCACGTGGTAACAGAGATTGGGGAAAAGTAATTATTTTTCGTTAACAGTATTGAAATTCTTTGTGATCAGAGATCTTGAAAACTTTTTTTGTTTCATTTTTGTTTTGTTTTGTAATCTGGATCTGTAAGTGAAAAGGCATTTCAGGTCATCAAGTTGAGCAGGAATAGAGATCCAGGTCTCCTGTACCCATGTCGGTATTCTTCCCACCTCCCCACGTTGACTTACCATCCTCAAGTATATTGTGTTGAACATGTGAAAGACTGAAGCATTTTTCTATATGAGGAATCACCATTATGCACAGACATTGTAACATATCTGCAAAAATGGGGACAGCAGGACAGACGTCTACCTATGGCCCAAGGGATGATGATTATTTGTCGATTGCTATCCTTCTCTCTCTGTTGCTGTCTCTCTATGTCTTTCTCTGAAATTCTTTTTTTTTTTTTAATTTCAGATTTTATTCATTTATTTGACAGAGAGAGAGATCACAAGTAGGCAGAGAGGCAGGCAGGTTGGGGGGGGGGGCGGAAGCAGGCTTCCCACTGAACAGAGAGCCTGATGTGGGATTTGATTGTGAGACCATGACCTGAGCTGAAGGCAGAGGTTTAACCCACTGAGCCACCCAGGTGCCCCTCGGAATTCTTTATGTTATTAACTCTTTCATAAACTCACTCCCAGTAATATTTTTCCCATTCAAATATTATTTATATTTTAGGAGCTAGAGGGGATACTCGTTTCTCTCCTGGAATATGCCTAGGATATTCGTGTGGATAAAGTTTCAAATTTTTCTTCTCTCCTTGCTTATTGGGGTACCTTTCTCCTCTTTCTCACATTATGCCATCATGTTTCATTGTATTGTCTGGGGTGAAGATAATGCAAGTCATACTTATTTAGGTTGATGTAAAAAAGGGTGTCATTTTAAGGCAAAATTACAGGAAGGAGAAGCTGATCACTTGGTTACCCTAATATCACTCCATATTTTCTCTTTGCTCTCCCTGGGTTCATAGGAGTGAGGTCAGATATCATTTTGTATACATTTGACTGCTCCAAATGTTTCAGTGGAGAGAGAGGTCTTGATTCCAGTAGCCATAAGTTAATGTGGCTGAGAGGAAGGGGGTTGGGAGAATGGATTGACATTGTCCTTTTTTAAAAACAAAAATACATGAGTCATTCAGCATAGGCTCAGCCAAGTTTGATGCCTCCCTGTGCCTGCCTTTCCTAGGCATGTGTATCGTTCTCAGGCTTCTGGAACCTCAAACTCTATTAAACACCATACTTCATTATGTCCTATGCTGTTCTGCTCCATGTCTGTTTCTCTCGATTCCTCTAAAGATTGAGAGTTTCTCCAGGGCCCTGTCGACTTGTCTTCCATGCCTCAGAGGCTTAGCTTTTCCAGGAAGTTCACCCTAAATTCTTGCTTCTTCTGATTTATAATGCCTACCAAGGTTACTTTGCAGTAGAGAGAAGATTGTCCTCCCTTTCATGAACTATTTTGAACCTTGGAAACAAAATAAGAGCTTTCTCTTGTAATTTTCAGTGTTTCCTTTTGGGACCAGTCCTTGGCTCCTTTTATGCCCAAACTGTGCATTTCCTGCCCTGTCCTCTCTCCTTCCCTCCTTTACCTTGCTTCCTTTGTTTGTTTGTTTGTTTGTTTTGTTTTGTCCTTCCCCTTTCACCAAATCAAAGAAATTGCATGAAATCAACAACCACAAAAGGGCTCCCAGCTTAAAGTTTTGTAGTGTGATCTTGCACAGTTGCTGAAATATGCTTTATTCCCTCTTTCATGTGTTATTTCTATTTGGGGGAATAGTCAGGAGGTGGACCTTATCAGCTCTTTGCCCAGTTCCCTGGTAATGTAGGTATTTTAGCTGGGTGATTGTTCCCTTCATGGGTTGTCTGCAGTTGGTTTAAAATTACAACTTAAAGATGGAAACTCTGCCAACCATTGTGTTTTGGGGGCAAGGGGAGAGTGTCTCTGGGTGCTGTCCCTGAGCACACCTCAAAACCCAGCCACACCACTGGGACATCCAAGCAGAACGTAACAATGTTAACAGTAGACACTGTGTCAGTGAGCGCTGTGTCAAGAGACACATACCAGGTAGCCTAATAGAAGGAATTTAATACAGGAAACTACAAGGAAAATTTTCATAGAATCACACACGTGTCTGAAGAGCTGAGAGTGGGATGGAACAGCAGTGGGAAGCTCCTTCTGGAGTTAGAGGCACAAAGGGAAGGGGTACTGTTCCCAGAGCCTGGGAATTGGGGCTGCATGGTGGGAGCAGGTCCCACACAGGGCTGGGTGGGATCCATCGAGGAGACTGGGCCGCTGCGCAGGATGCCACCTTGAAGCAGAAAGAGAGGGATAGAGGGAGATAGATACCCTAGTTTCTAACCCCCTCCCTTTCTTCCTGTCTCCTGCCTGCCATTCCCATTGATTGACCCTAACTGGAAGTCAGTTGGCCAGGGAGCCTGGGAATGGGACTTGGGCTCAGCTTCCTGCCATGCAGGAAGGCTGCAGCGCAGGGGAAGGAGCCTGAATTGGATCAGAGAGAAACAGGCAAAGGACTAGTTCTGATGCCAGGAAGACTAGTCTCTTATAAAAGTGTTTGCTAATATTGCAGAACTTGGGAATGGGAAGTAAAGCCCTGCTCCTCCTCTAAGCTGCCCTCCCATGCTGTCCCATCCAACCTCCCTTGCTGAACTGTGAGAGGGACCCCTGGCATTGAATCTCTATCTTGCCAGGGGGAGCTACATCCATGCCAAGTGCCCTGGTGAGTAGAACAGTGATAGTCCCTATTCTGCAGTTCCCAAATCTAGATGACTCTGAAAAGTCCCAATATTTTTCCTAATTCATTGAATGGCAAGACCTGATCTGATCTGAATGGACACGAGACTACTTATCATATCTGTTGATCCCCCTGAGTGTGAATAGTCATACATATGGCTTGAGAGGTATTGATGAACTTGATTACGGAGGGAGGGACCTAGCTAGGGGTAGTCCAGATACCTAAAAGCTAAGTGTGTGACATGTGACATGTGACATGCGACACGCTGCCTTTCTGAACTTTTTTCAGAAGGAGAAAAAAATGATAGCAAACCCCGATTTCAAGGCACCCTTCTTAAGTAGGTGCAGACAAGTATGAAATAACTAAACACTTACAGTGATTCACATTTTCACCCAGGTGCTCCTGTGCACAATGACACAGAGAGGGCTATGTTTACAAACTATTGGCCAATTTAGCATTTGTCGAGAGAATACGTAATGGATTGGCACTGGAGTAACTCAGGAGACTGATAGCAAACCTTTAGATTGACATTTTTACAGAAGTAATAGGAAATACCCTGGAACCCTCTTTGGTATATTTTTTGAAGTACAATATGCATTTTGTTGTTGTTGTTACTTATTCTCTTTCCCTGTTTTTTTGCTTCCTAATTGGTGGTCTGTCTCATTCCAGGAAAGTATTAAGGAAGCACGTTGAGGTATACATGGATTTTGCTGCAATAGTTGCTCCATTCAGGGAATGTAGAACAAACTTCGAAAAATGTAGATTAGCTCTTATCACTTTTCCACTGACTCCTTCAATGACTTCTCTGGTCACAGGCCACCTTGCCTGGTGGCCTCTGATGCATGGGGTCCTCTTGATAAGGGATGCCGCAGAGTACACAGGTGCTCACCATGAAGGTCCTGTATGCCAGATTAAAGACCCTGGATTTTCTCCTCCAGGCACTGGAGATTATTTCAAATAAGGGCATAATCAGACCTGGGCTTCACATTATGGAACTGCCGTACAGTATTTTTCTCTGGGAAGCTGGTTCTTTACTGACCTCTCTGAAAAGAAAGCCCACAGGAGGAATAAATCTCCCCCTAAAAAACAGTGAAATATACTGAAGCGGTAACAATCTGAGTGCAAGTGTGGGCACAAATAAAGTTATATCTCATCTGAGCAGTAGCTGCATGGTTGCCCAGAGAGAGAGAGAAACCTTCACAAGGCTTCCTCACTTTGGAACTTCTCTGAGAATCTTAACAGGGTGATCAGTGTCACTGGAAAGGAATTAGTTGGAGAAAATCTCTGAGTAGTGAAAAATCTGGAGGGCTGAGTGGCTAAGGAATGAGATGACCTTTGTCATCCATCTAACAGACTCACAAAGTCTTTCTTTTGAAGCTGCTGATCACTTCCCCACTCTAAATACCTCTCTCTTGGAAGTGGGGAGGCATTTAAAGCACTCAGTCCTTACCTGTATTATGGTACTTAGGGCACTATTTTATTTCATTTATTAATTTTTTAAGTTTATTTATTCAAGTCGTTTCTACACCCAGTGTAGGGCTTGAACTCATGATGCCAAGGTCAACATTACATGCTTCACCAACTGAGACAGGCAGGTGCCCCACTTAGGGCAAGACTTTTTTTTTTTAAGATTTTATTTATTTATATGACAGACAGAGATCACAAGTAGGCAGAGAAGCAGGCAGAGAGAGATGGTGAGGCAGGCTTCCCACCAAGCAGAGAGCCCTATGCGGGGCTCAATCCCAGGACACTGAGATCATGACCCGAGCCAAAGGCAGAGGTTAGGGCAAGATTTTAAAAAACTACCTGTTTACTTATCTTTCTGTCCCATTGTTCTGTGAGTTACTTGGGAATGGAACTAGTCTTTCATTTCCTTACCATCGGCGCCTAGCACAGCGCATCATTCACAGGGAAAAAATACTTGGGTTTTGTTTTGTTTTTAGACAAATGAACATACGAATGAATAAAAATATGAGCTTTATAAATGAAAACAGACATGATCGTTCAGAAAAATATATTCCAGAGAAGATGTGGGCTCCAGTTCCAAGGATACTTAAAAGTATAATGGTTAAAACTTACATAGGTGTGTGTAATTAAAAATCAATTTGCAGCTGGACCTTTGGTAAATGACCTTGGGGAGTCCTCCGACTATGACAGGAGTCTCCAAATTTAGTCACATATGGTAAATCCAAAGGAAAGAACACACCAGGTTCTCACAATCATTGTGCAGTTTTCCTGACAGGTATAGACGGATATTCATGGCATGTCAGGGAGGACAGAACAACTGGGGACACAGTGACTAAAAAGAGCATGTGTTTGGGAATTAAATGATGTGGCATTAACAGTAATGGAATTAGAGCCTGAGTAGCTAGATAGCGAATGGTCAGTGAGTGATACGCACAAAGGTCATGTCAGTTGCCCAAGATCATACAATTAGACCAATGAAATAAATCCAGCAATGCTGATTTCCAGAGCTCTATTTTGGGTTCCCACATAGTGGGAACCACTAGAAGTGATTCAAGATACTCTTTTTGTATTAACAGAAATATATGAGGTCTTTTCTGTCATGCATACATAAAATATGAGAAAGCATTAAACTGTAATCATTAGAGACTCCTTGAGTGGAGTTACCCCTAAGTCAGAAATTAAGTGGGAAAAACCTTAGTATTCAAGTGCATTGGTTTACTCTATGCATTTTAATATATTTTGGGGTAAATTCTTAAATGAAGAGATAATGCCTGATAAGCCGCTTAAATATTTGAATGCCAATAATGAAATCATAATTAAATCAAGTAAAATGTAATAGTAAATGTCTATCTAATGTTGCTATTCCCTCATGGATTCCTTGGAATTTGAATGGATAAAAATTTTATCTTATAATTCTTGGGATTTAGTTCAACATTTATTTCATTATCAGTGCAGACCTACACATACTAACTAGTTTAAGGACAATGAATGCTGGGGTCTTTGACTAAAGACAGCAGCAACATAGCAAATGATTTTAATTAGAATAATATAATTGTACTTAAGAAAGATAGTCTAGTATATAGGAATAGGAATGGTATAGGAATTATATAAATAAATGCCATTTCCTTCAGCCTGAACCTGCTGTGTGACCTCGTGTAAGTCAGATAATCTTCCTCAATTCTATAGTTTTCATTTATAAAAATGAGAATATTGCCTAGTATATCTTTGTTTCTCTTGCATATTTAAGCTTTAAAAATTTCATACACCTGTATTTCTTATAAAATGAAATCAAATTAAATGAAATTTAATAAATAATTTGAGCACCAAGTGTGCTCTGTTCACTGTGGAAAAATCTGGTATATAATGCTGGACATTTATAACTTTTGCTCTATGAAAACTCGCTTGTTCATTCTGCATGTACTCCCCGATCAGCCCTCAGCAATATATCCAATACAGAATTATCTGTGTCCTAGAAATACAAAAATATTAGTGCCATAGAGCTGCTATAACAAGGTGCCACAAATTTGGTAACTTAGAACAACAGGTGTTTATCCTCTCCTAGTTCTGGAGCCCAAAGTCTAACATGGAGGTCTCCACACAGCTGGGCTCCCTATGAAGTCTTTAGGGAGGAATCCGTTCCTTGCCTCTTCCAGTTTCTTCTGCTGTTAGCTGTTTCTCAGCTTATTGCCGCATCACTCCCGTCCTTGACCGTCTGGTCACATTGCCTCCTCTCCTCTATGTCTCCATTGTGTGTGTCTTACAAGGATACTTTTAATTTGATTTAGGACCCACCTGTATAATCCTGGATTATCTTTTTTTTTTTTTTTAAGATTTATTAATTTACGTATTAGGGAGTGAGAAAGAATGATCACAAGCAAGGGACAGGGCAGAGAAAAGGAAAGAAGCAGACTTCCTGCAGAGTGCAGAGTCAAATGGGGCTCCATCTCACAACCCTGAGATCACGACCTGAGCTGAAATTAAGAGCCGGACACTTAACTGACTGAGCCACCCAGGCACCCTTGTCCTGGATTCTCTTCTCATCTCAACATCCTAACTTGAGATACAAAGACAGCAAAGATTTTTTCCAAATAAGGTAACACTCATAGATCTGGGGACTGAGTCACGGACATATATCTTGGGGAGCCACCATCCAACCCACTACAGTGACCAAACACAAAAACAACAAATAAAAGCGTCATTCTATCCTTATGGAGCTTATAGTCTATGAGGGGAAATAGACATTAAGCCATAATATTATTATAAAATGTAATTATACTTTCTATATTGTTGTACATTAATAGTTTTACATTGTAATTAGGTCTGTGGAGGGAAATTACAGGTGCCTTGAAAGATTTTAACCAAGGAAACTCATTACGGCTGGGAGTAAGGTCAGACCATTAAACAAGGGACAGTTAAGCTAGCACTGGTGAATATGTAGGAGGTGAGGCCTAGGTAGAAGCTGTTGGCGACATGGGGAGATACCATTCCAAGCAGACAGAACATTACTTGGAAAGGCCTTTATATGGGGGTTTGTAGAAGTGAATGAAGCCCACTGTTGCTGGAGTATAATGAGCAGGGGCAGAGTGGAGTGAGTTGAGGCTAGGTCATATGATGGAGGGATTTGAAAGCCTTTATCAAGACTTCTGAAAAGTCTTGGCATCATTAATGTGTTTTAAGAAAGAATACCTGAATTATATTTTTAGAATGTTACTGCAGCTAATATTTGTGTTTCAGGGAAGCAAGAGTAAAAACAGGGCAAAGGATGGTTCGAGGCCAGAGATGGATGCGGCTGGGTCCAGGATGATAGCAGGAGAGATGATGGAAGTGAAGGGATTTGAGTTACATGTTGGATGTACATTGACAAGGATGGGGAAAGGGCTGGTTATAGTTCAATGAGGCACAGGGAAGGTATAGTGATGGCTTTTAGTCTGTTGGGGGAACAGGCATTAAACAGATGCCCATAGGAGAGGGATTCTTAATGGGATTCAATAATGGAGATGAGACAAGTGACAGCACCTGGAACCAGACAGGGATGCATGCCTGCCTGTCTTCCTTCCTTCCTTCCTTCCTTCCTTCCTTCCTTCCTTCCTTCCTTCCTTCTTCCCTTCCTTCCTCTGTTATCCACTCTCCTGTCTTTTTTTTGGTAACTTCCAGTTAGATTGAAGTCTAAGCATTCCTAATTATAAAGACTTTCCATCTCTTCATAAGGTGCTGTTTATATGGTTTTGATTGATGATTGTTCAATGGTGGAATTACAACCACACCAGCTGAATCACCCTTGAAATTTGTGCAGTGACAGGTGTCACATACATCTCTCTCTCTCTCTCTCTCTCTCTCTCTCTCTCTCTGCTGTTTATAAGGAGCTTAGCATCTACTCTAAGAGATTATAGTCCTTATGGGTTATCCCATAACGCATGGTAGGGATCAGGATTTAAGTAGGAACAATATATAAAGGAAGCAGAAGAGAGAATGATGGGGGGAGGCTTCGTTTAGACTAGGTCCTACACATTGGGAAGGATTTCAGTCCGTGGGAATAGGGAGGAGTCATCCAGGAGTAAGAAGCAGCCTGAGTGAGGGAATGGAGGCAAGCATGGAGAAGGTGTGGTCAGGAAGAGACCCATCATCTTTGTGGTTTGATCAGGAATATATAGGAGTGCCCTGCTAGAAGAAGATTATAAAATGAATCTAGATTGAAACGTAGAAAAATGAACTACTTTTGTCTTTAACCCCTGAAGGAAATTTCTGATCTATGGGAAATTCCAGAGCCATGTTTGTTGAAAGGTGTTCCTCTTCTCCCAGTCATCATGTCATTGTTGTCATAATCACCATTGCTAAATTTTATGATTGTGTAGCCTTTGCAATTTATCATTCACTACCTCATTACATTGATGATGTGGTTTGGGCAGAAGTAACAGAAACTATAAACAATGTTGGCTTAGATAATCAAAAGGACATTGTGGCTCCTGCTATTGTTAATGCAGTGCTGACTTTAGAGAGTGACTCCATGATATGACAGGATGAGTTCTTTTTGGTCTCTCTGCTTTGAGCTCTTTGGATCCAGCTTAATTATACGACCCATTCCCTTTAGAAGCATACACTGCTGTGTCCTGGTCTACAGGATTTTTTTTTTTTTTTTTTGGTCTCAGGTCACATGCTCTTATCCAGAGCTGAAGCTGAAGACAGCTTCTGAGAAATCACACACTTCTCCAAATTGGAACTGGGTTTTCAGGAAGGGAGAAATGGTCTGGGTATGGGTGGGATGAGAGCCAAAGAAGGAACTAAAGAGTATCCTTTAGAGAAACATAGGTACTTTCATTGCCATTTTATAGCTGAGGAATAGAGGTTCACAGTACTGTTGGTTGCACAAAGATGTACTTGTTCCCTTTCTGTAAGAGGATCATGTATGTTGAGACAAAACAAAGTTACTTGTCTATGGGAATTCATAGATGAAAGTATATTACTATCCCTTCTGAATAGAAAGGACAGACACGTGTCATGGATTGTATGACCCTGAACAAGTTATTTAACTTCTCTTTCTTTTACTTTTGTGTGTGTGTGTGTGTGTGTGTGTGTGAGAGAGAGAGAGAGATGTGTGTGTGTGTGAATGTGTATATGTGTGAGTGTGTATGTGTATGTATGCTGAAAAATAGAGATGAGAGGAGCACCTACTTCACACGGTTGCTGGAAGGATTAAATAAGACATTTACAAATACAGGTGACCAAATGACTTTCCCATTCATTGTGTGCTTTATCTTAACAATGCCCAAGAAATTAGCTGAGGGCATCCATTCTAAGAGATGAAATTCCTGGGGCCTGGTATGGTTATTAGCCAAAGGAAATGCCAAACCAAAGTCTCGTGATTCCAAGTTCTATCTGCCTCTCTTTCCACTATACTGTGCTGCTGCTTAATGAGATCCCCAGCTCTCTATCTTTTCACCTTGCAGATAACAGGAACCACACTGAAAGAACTACACATGCAAATTATTATTAGCATGAAAACAGGTAATTATTATTTTTTTACATTTGCATCATCACAGATGATCTTTGCATTAGATATCCTTTAGCAATGAATGACTGCACCACAGGGCTTGTGGTTCATCCAGACAGTCATTCATTTTAAATAAGAAATTCATTTACTGTCACTCATGTTGCTTAAACAATGCAAAGCAAAGAACGACTACAGGGCCGTCTTAGATTATAAGGGCTGGGATGGAAGCTGGAAATCACCTAGTCCAGCCTTCTGATTTACATATGAGCAAAATGAGGGTCAGCATGAGGAAGGTGACACAATTAATTAGTGGCAGAGCTGAGACTAAACCCAATTTCTTTATTTCTCTACCCAAGCCTTGCCATTAAAGCATGAATGCTGGTCATCTGACTCCTATTTAGTTAGGAATTCCCTGATTGTTTAAAACACATGGAGGACATAGGATGGAGAGACACTTAACGTGCTAAAGGTTCCAAGGGAAAATATATTAAGAATCTTTCATAAATTCCCTTGTGCTATATTAATTTTATCTCATTTATTTCTACAATGTACTTGTGGGGGGCGGGATGGGTATCTGTCTGTACTGAATGGACTCATTTGAGTCCTGCCAGTGTGAAGGTATGAAGAAAAACATTTTACATTAAAACAGAACAAATTGCTTATGGTAACCATTGCATAATGAAGGACCACAATGAAGAATTACAGCTCAAATTACTTATCAGGTCTCTTCCATTTTCTAAGTTTTTAAAGTAGAAGATTGCACAGTATAATTACAGTAAGTTAATTTGCATTCATATTACAATTCAGTGAGCAATTACATTCTTTTTATTTAAAAAATATATTTTATAAAGTGTGATTTCCATCAGTAAGTTTCCAGGAAAGAGTGGTGACTTTTTCCTTGTGAGGTTTTCATACAAATTCAACCACACAGCATAGACCTTCCAGTAGAGAGTTTTATATAGCCTTTATCGTCTTTCTGGGACAGGAGAGAAGAGAACCATTTGAAGTATAACTGTGGTTTCTGAGTTTTTTGAGAACTCTTCAAGGAATCATCAACTGTTGGGGTTTCAAAGGTCAACTTAAAAGTCTTATGGCTCAAGATTCCATTCCTCCATTCACTTCCACAATCCGAAGCTTAAATGTGCCTATCCCATTTCTGCTAAACCATCATCCAACCTACGTTTGCTTAACTCCTCTGGCAGGAAATCCTTTACCTTTTGGTGACACCCACAGCATTGCTGGACAGTACTTTCATTCTGTGTATGTAGGGGGCAGTGGTGGTGAAGGTACTCTATTTTGGCCTAACCATTCTTTCATTAATGTACTTTAAAGGATACTTAGATGAAACAAGAGAGGGAGACAAACCATAAGAGACTCTTAATCTCAGGAAACAAACTGAGGGTTCCTGGAGGGGATGGGGTGGTTGGTGGATGCACATTGGGGAGGGTAGGTGCTGTGCTGAGTGCTGTGAATTGGGTAAGACTGATGAATCACAGATCTGTGCCCCTGAAACAAATACTACATTATATGTCCATTTTAAAAAAGGCATACTTAAAACACACACACACACACACACACACTCTCTCTCTCTCTCTCTCTCATTCATTGCTTTTGTTGTGCCTTACATAACATAGAGCACTCTTTTTGTTGAGGTATAAAATTTCATTTAGAACTTGCAACATTATCACAAACATCTGTGTTGGGCCATCATGGAGTGGTCCCCATGAGGACTGTGGGGTCTGATGGGCTGCTCCACTTTCTCTGCACTTGATCTCTTAAATTTTTAAAAGGATGAAATTAACTTATATTGCAATGCATAGGTTTTTTTTTTTACCTGCAATGCATAGATATTAAGAGTAATTTGGCCAATTTTGGCAAATGTATTTGCCTATGTAACCAACACTACATTAAAGAAAGAGTATATTCTATTAATCCAGGAAGTGCCTTGTGCCCCTTTCCAGACAATCCCTCTCCACAGAGGCAGCCAGTGTTCTGATTTTTCTTATCATACATTTAATTTCCCTGTTCTTGATCCTCCTATAGAAGGAACCATAATAATGTTATTGATCTTCTTATAGAAGGAATCATAATAATGTTCTTGATCTTCCTATAGAAGGAATCATAATAATGTCTGGTTTCTTTCATTTAATATTTTTTAAAGATTGGTCCATGTTGCTGTACTCATGAGTAGTCTATTTTGTTTCTTGCATATTAGTATAGTAGTATTCCACTGTATGACTTATCCTCCTGTGGAAAGACATTTGTGTGGTTTCCACTTGGACCTATTAGAAGTATATAACTTTCTAGCATATGTGTTTGTGTGTATGTGTGTGTATTAAGTGTGCGTGTATGTACTTATTTTATTTCTCAGAGGTAAATACTTAGGAGTGCAACATCTATAAATGCCCAAAGAGTAGATGTATCTTTAACTTGATAAGTTTTTCAACATGACCACACCATTGTACACTTCCACTGGAAACATATGAGAGTTCTATGTCCTCACCAAAATTGAATGTTGTCAGGCTTCCAAAATTTTAGAAATTTTAATGGGTGTGAAGTGATATCTCATTATGGTTTATTTGCATATTCTTTATGATCAGAGATGACACACACCTTCTCGTGTGCCTATTGGCTATATTCAATATATCTTTCTTTCTTTTTTATTTTTAGCAAAGTGTCTGTTCAACCATTTTGTCCATTTTGATTAGGTTGCTTATCTTTTTATTATTAATTGATAGGATTTGTTTATATTTTCTGGATTTAAGCCCTTTGTCAGATATGTATTTTGAATATTTTCTCTGGGCTTTTAGTTTACCATTAATTTCCTTAATACTGTCTTATGATCATCACATGTCTTAAATTTTTATAAAGTCTAATTTATTATATTTTCTTTTATGTTCAATGAATTTTTTTTCTGAGAAATCTGTGCATACCTAAAACCTAAGAGGATCCTTTTATAGTTCTTTTCTAAAATCTTTACTATTTTAGTGATTGTATATTGTTCTATACATGGTGGAAGGAAGGGACTGAGGTTAATTTTTTTCCATATCTTTGTCCATTTGTTGCAAAACCATACTTTAAAGACATTTCTTTCCTCAAGGCATTGTGATGACAACTTTGTAAAATATATATATGTATATATATATATATATATATATATATATATATATATATATGTGTGTGTGTGTGTGTGTATCAATTGGCCACATATATGTTGGCCTATTTCTGTTTCTCTATTCTGTTCCATTGATCACTTTATCTATCCCTAATGCTAAGACTGTACTGTCTTGATTATTGTAGCTTTGTAGTAATTCTTGAAATAAGGTAGGATAAGCTCTCTAATTTTGCTTTTCTTCCTCAGGATTGTTTTGGCTATTCTAAGTCTCTTTGCATTCTCACATACATTTTAGATTTATCTTGTCAATTTCTTGAAAAAAAAAAAAAGGGTGGGATTTTTTGGGATTTGTACTAAATGTGTAGTTAAATTTGGGGGAGAATTGACCTCAATGTTGAGTTTTGTAAACCGTGAACATGGTACGGTTCTCCATTTATTTGGGTTTTCTTTAATTGTTTTCATCAAAAATTTCTGTTTTGGGCCGAAATCTTGGATGACTTTTGTTCAATTTACTCCTACTTTGAGACATGCTTTTATAAATAACATTTAAATTTTTAATTTTCCAATGGTCTAACTATGTAACTTTGGGAATGATTTAACCTGAGTTTATTTTAACCTATAAAATGTAAATTCATGTATTTCTCAGAACAAGGCTAAGTATAAAAATATACAAATAGCTTTTTGGTATTCTTTAAGTATTAAATTGGATTTAAATATAGAAAGTTCCTAATACAATACATGGTATATTAGTATTCTTTTCGTCAAAAGTGAAAAAAAAAAAAAAACTAACCCAAACTGACTTAAGTAATAGAGGGGGTATTTTGGCTCATATTGAAAAATCTGGATGGGGGGATGATAGTTAGCTTTAGGCATGACTAAACCAAACATTCTTCGAGTTTCCTCATACATCTCTATTTTTATCACCTTAGTCTGTTTTCTTCTTTGTTAAGGATTTTCTTTTTCTTTTCTTTTCTTTTTTTTTTTTAATTCTTCATTTAAGTAGTAGTTCAGTACTTCATTTAAGTAGTTCACATACACTGCATCACCAGTTCCCTGCTTAGAATTTAGTGATTCTTTAGTTGCATATAACGCCCAGAGCTCATTCCATCAAGTGCCCTCCTTAATGCCCATTGCCCAGTTACCCCCCCAACCTTCCCTTTAGCAACCATCAGTTTGTTTCCTAGATTTCAGAGTCTCTTATGGTTTGCCTTCCTCTCTATTTTCACGTTATTTTTCCTTCCTTTGACTATGTTATCTGTTTTGTTTCCTCAGTTCTACATATGAGTGACTGACTTATCACACTTTGCATAATATCCTCTAGCTCTATCCACACTGTTGCAAATGGCAAGTTTTCATTCTTTTTGATGGCTGAGTAATATTCCTTTGTATTTATATCCCACATTTTCTTTATCTCTTCACCCTTTGATGAACATCTGGGCTCTTTGCATATTTTGGCCCTTATGGACATTGCTGCTATAAATATTGGAGTGCAAGTGCCCCTTTGAATCACTATGTTTGTATCCTTTGGGCAAATACCTAGTAGTGCATTTGCTGGGTCATAGAGTGAGCCTATTTTTAAATTTTTAAGGAAACTCCATACTGTTTTCAAGAGTGGCTGCACCGGTTTATGTTCCCACCAACAGTGTACGAGGGTTCCTCTTTCTCTACATCCTCACCAATACCTGTTTTTTTCCTGACTTGTTCATTTTAGCCATTCTGACTCATGTGAGGTGGTATCTCATTGTGGTTTTGATCTGTGTTTTCCTGATCTCTGAAGGCTTTTCTTATGAAATGGGTTCTTAGAGCTACAGGCTTACCATCTTTCCAGTTTAGAATAGCAATAAGGAGAAAGCATTTTCCCTAGTTGCTCTAGCAAAAGTACACAGGTCTATTGGACCATCCCTGAATTGTGGCCATTGATGTGTTGCACCTGTTTCTCCCTGGAGTTCAAGGTTGGGTCAACTCTCCCAAAATTAAATGGAAACCAAATCACTGAGTGTAGGAAATGGTTCCCCAACAAAATTTGGGTGGTGTTTACTAATGAAGGGGCAATGGCTGCAGAGAGGCCAAAAAACCAAGCATCTGTCATAACTTGAATATTGTAGCCACAAGCTACATGGCATTGTATCTTTTAGCATTCTGATTCTTCCCTGATCTCATACTCCATAGGCTCCGGAAACTTGGTCTTTCTGATAGCGTCCAGGCTCCTCCTATTTTCAATCACTAACATCCACTTATGCTCCATTTTATGATTGAAAAAAAAAATTGGGATTTGTGTTGGAACATAAGAGCCTTTTTTTTTTTTAAGATTTTATTTATTTACTTGAGAGAGAGACAGTGAGAGAGAGCATTAATGAGGAGAAGGTCAGAGAGAGAAGCAGACTCCCCATGGAGCTGGGAGCCTGATGCTGGACTTGATCCCGGGACTCCAGGATCATGACCTGAGCCGAAGGCAGTTGTCCAACCAACTGAGCCACCCAGGCGTCCCCATAAGAGCCTTTTGATGATTGTTTCAGCTCTGCACTTTGTTTCTACTATGCATTTAGCCAAAAAGAGCAGATTGGTAGCATAAATACAATTGTAGTGCCACTAGTCCCCTCCACAGCCTCCTTGGAGAAATAAAAGGAGGGCTATTTATAGCAACTGTAAACCAGAGTCAAGTTTAGTCATAATACTGCCACACAACGTTTCCCTGGAATCAAGAAAGGCCAGCATCATAAAAGAAAGGAGCTTCTGTTTTGATGAAGACTTACAGAAATTTCTTGTCTTTTTTAACCTTCAGAAGAGAAATAGCAATTGAAAATCTTGCTTGAGTCCAGGGTGTGTAAGAAACATATCTGAAATGTGGCTAATGTAAGGATTGCAAAATATTTTTTCTTGCTTTTTAAAAAATCTGAGCCCTTTCACAGTAAATTCCAAAGTCCTTAATATGGCAAACAAGACCCTTTAAAATTTGTTTACATTGCTTCCCTCTATATAGTTAACTATATCTACCCTCTACCTCCATGAGGGTATTTGTCCATTCTCTTTTCTTGTCCTGAAATACCTTTCCCTGCTTCATTTGGTCATCTTTCGAGATGATATCACTTCCTTCCTGAAGTCTTCCTAATGTCCAACTCTGTGTTAAATGCCCCTATCTGATCTTCCCCTAGCATGCTGTACTTAACACTACCATAGCATGGATCAGAATGCAGCATAATGATGTATGGCCTTCGTGTGCCTCTGAGTTGTTTGAGAATGAGTTTTGTTTGCTTTTTGTTTTCTTTCTTTGTCAATGCCAAGCATTGTGCCTGGTATGGAGTAAACAATCAGCAAACACTTTTTGAGTAAAGGAATAGAATCGGAGTGTTAACATGAACTTGAATGAAAGGGCCTGTGCAAGGCTCATTTACTTTAGGTATTAACCTTCGAAATTTTGTGCATTCTATATACTGGTATACTTTGAACACATGATGTCTCTAGTAAGCTGGGTGGAAATGTTCCTACTGAGCATTAGTCAAAATCTTATTAATTTGAGAGCTTTATGTATATAGAATATTAGTGTATTCCTGGCATATGCAAGCACTAGAAACCATTTAATAAACAGTGGCTATGTAATAATTTGTGTTTGAAACCCTCAGAGCTTATGGCCCGAATTTATTTATTTATTAGAAAAAATTGCAGGAATAAACTTAGTTTTAAATAATATATACTACACAAAATGAGCTACTTTCCATTTCTTTCACAGGAGGAGTAATTTCTGGTAACTGAATTGATGATTTTTGACATTTGGTTTTACTTTTAATCCTAGGTCAGTTTCAAACAGTAACTCATACAGGCTGCTCCTCTGTTTAGCTCGAGAATCAGGTGCATCAGGATGAATTATGTGAAGTTCAATAAAACTCCTTTGTGCCCATCCACCTGCCCATGCCCTTGCTTTTTTATTCAGTTGACTCACAGCTCCTGAAAGGCAGAGTCTGTTTCTGATTTATCATCATTCCCATTGCATAGCACAGAGTCTGATATATAAAAGGAATGGCATAGATGCTTGTTGATTTAAAATGAACTATTTTGGGGGCGCCTGGGTGGCTCAGTGGGTTAAGCTGCTGCCTTCGGCTCAGGTCATGATCTCAGGGTCCTGGGATCAGGTCCCGCATCGGGCTCTCTGCTCAGCAGGAGCCTCCTTCCCTCTCTCTCTCTCTCTCTGCCTGCCTCTCCGTCTACTTGTGATTTCTCTCTGTCAAATAAATAAATAAAATCTTTAAAAAAAATGAACTATTTTGGCATTATTCTAGGAGGACAACCAATGTTTACTAGGTGATTCCTTTGGTGCTAGCTATGTCTACTGCATTATCTCTCTTAAGACCTGCTCTGATCTCATGAAGCAGGTGTCTCATGAAGCTAACACCATAGCAGAGTAAGGAATGTTGGAGTGCAGAAAGGTGAGTAGCTTGTCGAAGGTGATTCAGGCCCATCAGATTTCAAAGTGGGCAGTCTATCCAGTATATGTTAAAAGCTATACTTCTCTCACTGGGCTGCCATGAAGATTAAATGAGTTAATGTATGGAAAGCACCCAGCACAGTGCCTGGAACATAATACAAAATGCATACATCTTTGCTTTGCGGTTTCTCAGAGTAGATGGTAAAGAAATGTTTATTGATTTTTTTTCTTTATGCCACACTTAGTAGAAAGGACATTGTTATGTAAAGAGAAGAAAAACAACACCTACTTAGGTATGTTCTTTCTTGATATGTTTACTACAATAACTCAAAATAGTGCTTTAAGACTTGGTTTGGGGTTTAACCCAGAAGAATATTAGTGTCTTCACCAAGTTCTTGGTGAGCAGCTTGTGTGCACTTACTGTCTTTCTGTTACACTTTCTTCTAGCCTGGACTTGGGAACAGCTGTGGCTTATTGCCCCTGTTGGATGTAATGGGGATTTGCCCAGTTTCTGTAGTTGACCTTATTCAACATTGAATATAGAGAGAGTTTTACATGAACCTCTTCCATTTCTATTACTTGGCCAACTCAGCGTCCTGCATTCCCTTCAAACTTCCATTTGTACAGAAGCTGTTATTACGGAATAAGTTTAATGGGTCGTGAATTTTATGCAGAAAGCGAGGGTTTCTCGATGACTTTGTATGTACCAGCAATGGACGTATTGGCTCCACAAGGAGTGCATTAGGCTAAATATTTTTAGCCCATTGACCCTGGGGGTAATGATCCTAAATGCTTCATTAAATTTTCATGGGTGAGTGACAGAAGCTATGAGGGGAAAAAAACCCCAAAACCCAAATCTGCCACATTAGCTTTTTTATTATACAGCTGGAGGACAGGAGTGTGGCCCCTCAAAAGAATAAAAAAATCAATTTTTTGAGGAACTGTTCCCTGTCTTTTCTTCCTTTCTTGGCCCTGTTCCCATGGGCAGCCCTTGATCGGGTTTTTTTCTCTCTCCCACACCTGGCATTCCGGCGTCTGGAGACAGGTTATACCATACCAGACATTTACTGGAGTTAAACCCAATCTCAGGATACAAGACTTTCAGACCAAAACAGTCTTCTGTGCAACTAGGACCAGAAGGAGGGAGCAACTGTTTACTGGCTGGGGCCTTCTCCCTTGCAGGCCGCGTGTTCGAACTGAATCTGCAGATTGTCTTCTGCCGAGCATTCTAAGAACGCGAGTGGGCGAGCAGACCAGCCCGCATACCTTCAGGGGCTTGAGCCCCTTCCTAGGACTGAGGGCCACGGGAGCGATGCAAGCCTTCTCCCTTCTCGCCCAGTGGAGCCTCAGTGGAGACGCGGGTCTGCCTAACCAGGGTTGGCCGCTGGGAGCTAGCGGCCCCTCCCGCGAAGGAGCGAGGGGGCAGCGGGCCCTCGCCGAACCCGCCTCTGGCTCTCACCCGCGGTCGCTCTACCCTTGGGAATGCGTGAGAAGTTTGGAGGCTTGGATAAGAGTAGACCCTAGGGAAAAATGAGGCAGGTCGGGAGGGCGCTGTGGTCGGTGGGGACGGTGGCGAAAAACACTGGCTACTTTCAGCCGAGGCTGAAAGCTTTGACCCTTTCCCTCCCTCCCCCGCTCGGCGCGATGCGGCTGGGGGGGAGACCCCAAGCCCTGTAGGGGACCCCAAGCCCTCGGCTCCGCTCGCCTCCTTCCGCACCGGGATGCGGAGTGAGCGCAGGGGCTCCAGAGGCGCGACCGCGAATCGAGGCGCACCCGCTCGCTTGTTCGCTCCTTCTGCCTCCTCCACCCCGCCGCCGCCATGACTCGGCTAAGCTCGCGGAGCGCGCTCAGGCGCCGCGGACAGCGTCCGGGCGAGAGCGGGGGCGAGTGCCGGAGCCGCAGCCGGAGCCGGAGAGGCAAGGCCCCGGGCGAGGGCGCGCCGCAGGCGAGCGGCCCGGCGGCCAGGCGGCGGAGAGGCAGCGAGGGGAGCCAGCAGGTGAGCTAGGTTGCCCTGCGCTGGGCGGGCGCCGGGGCGGATGGGGCGGAGGCCGCGGGAGGAGTCGGGGCTGCGCGGGCGGCCGTCTCCTCCCCCGGCGCTGACGCAGGCTGGTGGCTCCTGGGGAGAATGGACCCTGCGCGGCGCTCGCCGGGGCTTTCCCAGGCTGGAGAGCGCGCCTGAGTGTGTCGCCCGCCGTGCATGGGGAGCCGCTTCCAGCGCGGCTGCGACAGCGGAGGAGGATGCTGTCCGCGAGCGGAGGTGAGTCGCGGTGGGGCCCGGCGCAGCTCTGAGTTCAGCGCCAGCAGGTGCCGGGGGGAGAGGGGAACCGGGTGCCAGACGCCACCGCTTGGGGCTCCGGGCGCAGAAGAGGGCTCCTGGGCGCGCCCGTCGTGGGAGTTTGGCTGGGGTGTTGCGGGGATGGCGACAGCAGTTTTCCGCCCGCTCCCTCTTTCTGCTGGGAGAAAAGGAGCGACCTCTCCTCCTTCCTTTTGGCTCTCCCTGACCACCCCTAGTCTCCTTCTGACCGCGCGCGTCTTCTTTCCAGACGTCCTCACCCCAAACACTCGTCTCTCTCCGAGACCGGCTGCTCCCTCCTCCCTGCCGCGAACCCGGTTCTATCCACCTTTGAGCCCTCCCTTCCACTCCAAAACCTCCCCATTGCTCCGGAGCCCATCTCCCGGCCTCTCGAGCGGCTTCCCGCGGCCGGACCCTCTTCCCCACTCATCTGTAGAGCTACGGCTCTGCCCGCAACCGTCGAACAAGCGGGTTTCTCCTATAACCCCTACCTTTTCGCAAACACCCTC
The DNA here is from genome assembly GCF_964662115.1 of Mustela nivalis. Classification (NCBI taxonomy): domain Eukaryota; kingdom Metazoa; phylum Chordata; class Mammalia; order Carnivora; family Mustelidae; genus Mustela; species Mustela nivalis. The sequence goes on from NW_028136231.1 coordinate 113,204, forward strand.
AGAGCTGGACCCCGCGTCTCCCCGGACCCAAGCCGTTCCCGAGTCCTCCGTGGACTCCGTTCTGTGCTGCTCCCCCCTGTCCCATTCCCCAGGCTCCCCGCAGCCCCGATGGCTCTCCTCCCTGGCCCGCCCCCTTGGTTTAGGTTCCAGACTGGATGCTGTGCCTGGGAACCAGAACTCAGGGCTTTTGTTTTGTTTTTGCTTTCTTTCTTTTTCTTTTTTTTCTCCTACTGGGGAAACTTTAAAATCCCCGTGGTTCGGCTCCTAAAAAGCGCTATCGGAGGGCTCAACCGCCGAGAGAATCTGGACGCAGGGAGACAGAGATGGGGGAGATTGTGTCGTTCGTCGGAAGGGAGCCTTGGGATGAGTGTACAAAGTAAATTTCAAAACGGAGGTGGTTGCTGCTGCCGGGACCCTCCTTCCCCGGCTGATTCCGTCCCCGTCCGGCAGAGTATTATTGTGACCCTTGGTGGGAGGGCGAGTCTTTTCTCTGCACTTTTTAAGGCGCCCGTCCCTCCCCGCCCCCCTCCCTTGGTGGTGCTGGTGACCTGACCGGGTGGGGGAAGAGCTAGTCGGCGCAAGGGAAATCTGCATGGAGAGGCTGATGCCACTTGGCTCCTGCGTTGCTTGCTCCCGGACCCGCCAGATTGTGTATGTTTCACTCTAAACTACCCGCCACCCCCAACTGCACCACACAAGTCCTCATTGTTGGGGGTCTGCCAGGGCACGTCTGCCTGGGTTGGGAGAGTCTGAAGGAATGGGATGCGGGTGGGGAGGCCGGGGGCGCTCAGCGAACGGGCGCCGACCCAGCGCCGGCATCCGTGAGCTCCGGCAACTGTAGGCGAGCGTGGTTGCGTGCCCACGTGGGTCGGTGCCTGGCGGGTAAGTTTGGAGACTCAGGCACGCCTGGACTTAGATCCTTTAGGAAGAGCTTTTCTGTCCGGGCGCTGGGCGGGTAAGAAAAACACTGGCTACTTTGTGAAAGCCAAGGCTGAAAGCTTTGACCCTTTCCCTTTCGCCCGCGGCAACCTAATCAGAACTGTGTAAAAGTCAACTTCTTAACAATCAGAAATTGTCTGCTGATGTCCTTGATTGAAACCCCAGCATTCAAATGGAGTATTGAAGAACTCGCAGACATAGCTTTTGAAGTGCTATTGTTCTTTTCCATACACAGAGGCCCTCTTAAAGGTTTGGGAAGTTCTAAATGCAGTGATTTGAAAGACTGACATTGTAACTATTTGCTGACTCTCAGGGGATTGGCAGGGATGAGAGCAGAGGCCACGGTGAGAAGTGCAAATGTGTTGCTACAGTTTTCTTGGGAGCAGTGCCACTGTCAAGTAGGAATTCAGTTCTAAGCATCAAGTTGGCAATTAAATCTCCTCCTAAAGCAGATTTAGGGGATGATTTTTACTAGGTTTTTTTTTTTTCTTTTTTCTTTTCTTGATGGTTTGCTTAAGGTCTGAGTAGGCATATTTGAAACATTTAATCATGTTCATTGTATTCAACAATAGAATCTGGATAAAAATTACTTATTGTTGATGAAGCTCATCTCACAAGCTGTTTCACAGTATGTTTCATTTGCAAGACACACCACTGTAGGAGGCTGCAGGGAAGAGATGCCATCACTTACTGTTCTGTTCTCTTCCCCAGGCCAGAGAGGAATCTGCTACTTCACTCCCCTCTGCCCTCCAAAGTCATTTCCCTTAAAGGGATGGGGGTTGGCTTGGTACCTGATAGGACCCTTCCTAAAAATTGCATTTGGTGGATATATGGATGCCTGGAGCCACCCTCCAGGCAGATGAAGAATCTAATTGAAGCAGCATTTCATTTTGATAATTCACTCAAGTCAAACATTTTGGTTTTTGCAGGAATTTAATCCCTCTCTCAAACTACTAAAACTAACAAAGCAAGAACATCACAGTTTATATCTTTTAGATGGCACTTTAAAAAATTGCCCACATTGAAAGCTGTTGTCAGGAACTTTCAGAATTATTTAGGGCTTACTGTGAAGCACATGCACTGGGTGAGTTAATTGAGGATAAATCTCTTGACCTCTCAGAACTTCCGTTTTGTTATTTGCAAAGCAAGGACAGTATTATCTACTTTGTATGTTCTTCCAACAATTTGATAGGGAAAACTATCTCTCTGGGCCCTTTGACAGATAACAGGACTTCATGGGAATGGTAGTTTTTGGTCAGAGGATGGAGTCCTGCTAAGGAGAGAGGATATTTGGCGTTGGAAGGCCATGATGGAATCCTGACTATGTGATGTTTGGTAAATCACCTCTTCTATTAATAAAAAAATAAAAAAAAAAAAAGAATAGTTTACCTTTTTGGATCACTTACTAAGAGTCAGGTACCCTTTTAAGCACTTTGCATGCATTAGTTTATTTAATCTTTAAATAACCATGAATAATCTTTGAGTAACCATAGGTTGATAGTTGTATTTTTGTTCCCCTTGGATTGATAAAGAGACTGGGGCTCACAGAGGTGGTAACTGGTCCAAGGTCACAAAGCCAATAAGTTATAGAACTAGGGTCTGTTTGTTTGTTTATTTATTTATTTATTTATTTAGAGTGCCCATGAGCAGGGAGGGGCAGAGGGCAAGGGAGGAGGAGACAATCCTAAGCAGGCTCCATTATCAGCATGGAGCCCCATGTGGGCCTCATCTTCACAATCTGGAGATCATGACCTGAGTCAAGAGTTGATAGGTAACCAACTGAGCCACCCAGGTGCCCCTAGAACTGGGATTTAAATCCAAGCTTTCTGGTTCCTGGGCCTGTGTGGCAGCACACTGCTGCCTCTGTGTGGGGGGTGATCCCAGCTATCTCTCGCGGTGGTTGTAAAACTTAACAGGGAACAATGGAATAGACTTCTGGCAGGAGCAAGTTATAGATTTTTCTCAAGGTTCAGATGCTAAAACAAAATGAGTATTGTGTTATCAATAGGGCATTGGGCTGATGATAGACATTTTGAACACTTGGGACTTCATGATAGGTATTGGTCAGTATGTTCACATCTGTCTGTGCTGTCAAAGTATTCTTTAAGTAGGTATTCAGAAATTGCATTACTACGGTTGTCTGTTACCAACTGTGATAAGCAGAGATTCTTAAAATTGAATGGTGGCATAACAGGTAGTTAGAAGTCTGGACTTGGGTGCTAGACTGCCTGAGTTCAGACCCTAGTTCCTCCAGCCCTGCCAGCGGTGTGGACTTGACCAACCTCTCTGACTTCTCCATGCTTTAGTGTCCTTGATAATAAAACAACAGTACCCACCACCTATGACTGTGGAGACCATTATAGGAATTAACACCAAGTGCTTAGAACAGCAGTGAGTACGTAATGTTACTTATCTATGTGTTACCCTTCAAATGAAAGCCAGATTCTTCCTTTTCATAATACAAAGGTCTCTGTCATTGATATCCCAAGGCCTAAATATCCTAACAGTATCTGTTATTATTTTTATTTTTTTCCTAAACAGAAGATAGGGAGAAAGAGATATAGTTCAGGATTTCAGAGAAAGGTTTTATTGTTGTTGGTTATTTTTTTGTCTTTTTAGTTTATTGGAAATATTACCTTGAACATTTACATTCTTTGTGAAGAGAATTGGGAAGTATACATAATGCTAAACTCTCCATGGAATTGCTCTTTTCAGAAACTGTTTTGAGGAAAATAAAATGACTGTTGGATTGATTGGATTCTAGTAGTAGAATAGTCAATTCTCCCCATTTACAGATTGGAAAACAAGTCAGATTGAAGGAAGCATGTAAACATAATGGCTGAGAGACACCATTGGAACCCAGAATTCTTGGGTTCCTCTTCCACTGTTTTTTCCTCTGGGCCAGATTGCCTCCCATACCAGGATAGGGAAGTAGCCTGAAATATAAACAAACCTTGAAGCAAGGGGAATGTTGCCAGACTGGGAGCAGGAGCCAGTCAGATGTTCGGTACTGAAACATGTGTCCAATAGGAAAAGAAAATGTGTCCAATAGGAAAAGAAAATGTGTCCAATAGGAAAAGAAAACCCCTCCTCTTATAAGTACACTTATATCCATGAAAACTGGCACTAAACTCAATCTATGAAATGCATATCAGGATATGAACCCATGTTAAATATACACACACACACACACACAGCAGTTGATGACTTGAACACCTCCCTTAGGTTGGAGAGCAAATGAACAAATGATTGGGTTTCTTTTTCTGTGAGATGCTCTTTGTGTTTTTCTTCCACTTAGTTCTCAGATATGGGAAGGTTTTGGTTCAGGAATCATTAAAACTCCTCCGGTTTCTATTTCATGAAATATGCAGCATATGCTATTGGAGAGAAATTGCCAGCTTGTTTTTATTATTATTATTATTATTATTATTATTATTATTATTATTTGAACCCAACATATAACCAATCTACAATGCCAGTGGGGGATTCTCATAAAGAGAAAGGAAAACAGAAATAAAATTTTTGCTGAATAGAGCAACTCACAGCCAAAATGATACAAGTTTTGTGATGGCTAAGATGGGTTGTTTAGTTTAGGGGGTAAAAATGAGAGGAGGGCAGTCCCAGACAGATGAGGCCATTCAAGGTGAACCCCAGTCCCTGTCGACCACCTACAGTGAGCCTTGCAAAATAGTCAACTTGGTATATTGGCTCCAAGATTCAATTTCTGACTCTTGCTGTTGGTCAGTGTCTCTGGTTCTTGACTGGACAACTGTGATCTGTTGGTCCATCAGTTAGTCTTCCTTTCCCCCTCTTTTCCTCTTCTTGTTTTTGTCTCAGAGTTTGTCTCTCTTTCAGTCTTTGAATTGGTTTGTATCTCTTCTTGTTAGTGTCACTTTTGCTAGTAAAGACTGAAAAGTTACAAATATGTCTTTGAGACTATCTGGGAAATGGAGGAAGCTAACTCAGGGAATGCGCATAGACATTACTTCCATGCCCATTTAACACATACTTGCCTGAGCACCTAGTTTGTGTCTGGCTCTGGCTTTGTGCCTGGCATTATGAACAGTACCATGAGCAAGGGTGTCGTCTCTGCCATCTAGGCACTCTGCCTCACGCATAAATTACTGCCACAGTGTGAGATACGGTACAGGAAATATCTGCATGGCACTAGAAGCTTCCAGAAGAGTAATTTATTATGTCTAAAGAAAGGAAAAGGAGGGGGAAGCTTCAAAGAAGAGATTGCCTTTCAGCTGGAAGCTGAAGGTTGACCAAGAATTTCTCAGGTCTTGAAGGGATCCAGACCGGGAGAACTGTGGGCAAAGATAGGTGGGCATGAAGGTTCATCATTGGTTTGGAGACAGGCAAAGTTGGGTGTGGTTGTAGTGTACAATATGTGACTGAAATGGATTATTTTATACAGCATTTTCCAGATTGTGTTCCAAGGAACACTAGGGTTCCCCAAGATGGTTATGAGTATTTTAAAAGAAAGAACATACAGAAGGAAAATGTTCTGTGCCCCCCAAAGTTTGAAAAGCATTGAAAAACATAACACACTCTTGCTAAGACATGGTATTTACTGACATTAAAACTTCAGTAAGAAGTAAAAGCAAGCAAGCAAGGAAGCTCATTGAAATCATTAAGATCTTCTAAACTTACTTGCCAGAGACCCTCTCATTTCAAGAATCCCTTTTTAAAAAGTGTCTTATGAGATAGAGTGGGGAATATGTTTGTAGGTAAATCAATTAGGATTTTTACAAAAAGGAGTTGATTTTTTAAAAATATTTTATTTATTTATTTGACAGAGATCACAAGTAGACAGAGAGGCAGGTTGGGGGGGGGGTGGTTGGAAGCAGGCTCCCCGCCGAGCAGGGAGCCCGATGTGGGGCTGAATTCCAGGACCCTGTGATCATGACCTGAGCTGAAGGCAGAGGCTTTAACCTACTGAGCCACCCAGGCACCCCAAAAGGAGTTAATCTTATCATAAAAGTAATATGTGTGATTTGAAATGTAGTATAGTATATGTGAGACATACAAAAAAGTATAAAAATAGAGTAAAAGTTGATTAAAGAAGAAAAAAAAGCAACCCAAAAAAGCTGAGAACACTCAGCTTAAGAAATAGAGCCATGTAAATACAGTTGAAGTCTCCTTTCCCTGATCATATCTCCTTCCCTTCTGCCAGAGGTAACCACCGTCTTATATTTGGTGTTTATGATTCCATATAATTCTTTTGAATATTCTTTTTAGAAGACAAAGAATTCCTTTGAATTCTCATTCAGTTTCTAGCTTGTCAGTACAGAGATAATAAAGAAATTGTTGTTCTGTCCAGGAATTGTTGTTCTGTTCCTGGAATAAAATTCATTTATAAGCTCTTCAGAAGAAGGAACTATGGCTTCTCCTTTTAACAGTTTTCAGAATGCAGTAGATGCTCAATAAATTTCTGCTGAATTGAATTGAACTAAATGTGTGCACTCTCATGGGGTATATTAAGTTCACGTGGTAACAGAGATTGGGGAAAAGTAATTATTTTTCGTTAACAGTATTGAAATTCTTTGTGATCAGAGATCTTGAAAACTTTTTTTGTTTCATTTTTGTTTTGTTTTGTAATCTGGATCTGTAAGTGAAAAGGCATTTCAGGTCATCAAGTTGAGCAGGAATAGAGATCCAGGTCTCCTGTACCCATGTCGGTATTCTTCCCACCTCCCCACGTTGACTTACCATCCTCAAGTATATTGTGTTGAACATGTGAAAGACTGAAGCATTTTTCTATATGAGGAATCACCATTATGCACAGACATTGTAACATATCTGCAAAAATGGGGACAGCAGGACAGACGTCTACCTATGGCCCAAGGGATGATGATTATTTGTCGATTGCTATCCTTCTCTCTCTGTTGCTGTCTCTCTATGTCTTTCTCTGAAATTCTTTTTTTTTTTTTAATTTCAGATTTTATTCATTTATTTGACAGAGAGAGAGATCACAAGTAGGCAGAGAGGCAGGCAGGTTGGGGGGGGGGGGCGGAAGCAGGCTTCCCACTGAACAGAGAGCCTGATGTGGGATTTGATTGTGAGACCATGACCTGAGCTGAAGGCAGAGGTTTAACCCACTGAGCCACCCAGGTGCCCCTCGGAATTCTTTATGTTATTAACTCTTTCATAAACTCACTCCCAGTAATATTTTTCCCATTCAAATATTATTTATATTTTAGGAGCTAGAGGGGATACTCGTTTCTCTCCTGGAATATGCCTAGGATATTCGTGTGGATAAAGTTTCAAATTTTTCTTCTCTCCTTGCTTATTGGGGTACCTTTCTCCTCTTTCTCACATTATGCCATCATGTTTCATTGTATTGTCTGGGGTGAAGATAATGCAAGTCATACTTATTTAGGTTGATGTAAAAAAGGGTGTCATTTTAAGGCAAAATTACAGGAAGGAGAAGCTGATCACTTGGTTACCCTAATATCACTCCATATTTTCTCTTTGCTCTCCCTGGGTTCATAGGAGTGAGGTCAGATATCATTTTGTATACATTTGACTGCTCCAAATGTTTCAGTGGAGAGAGAGGTCTTGATTCCAGTAGCCATAAGTTAATGTGGCTGAGAGGAAGGGGGTTGGGAGAATGGATTGACATTGTCCTTTTTTAAAAACAAAAATACATGAGTCATTCAGCATAGGCTCAGCCAAGTTTGATGCCTCCCTGTGCCTGCCTTTCCTAGGCATGTGTATCGTTCTCAGGCTTCTGGAACCTCAAACTCTATTAAACACCATACTTCATTATGTCCTATGCTGTTCTGCTCCATGTCTGTTTCTCTCGATTCCTCTAAAGATTGAGAGTTTCTCCAGGGCCCTGTCGACTTGTCTTCCATGCCTCAGAGGCTTAGCTTTTCCAGGAAGTTCACCCTAAATTCTTGCTTCTTCTGATTTATAATGCCTACCAAGGTTACTTTGCAGTAGAGAGAAGATTGTCCTCCCTTTCATGAACTATTTTGAACCTTGGAAACAAAATAAGAGCTTTCTCTTGTAATTTTCAGTGTTTCCTTTTGGGACCAGTCCTTGGCTCCTTTTATGCCCAAACTGTGCATTTCCTGCCCTGTCCTCTCTCCTTCCCTCCTTTACCTTGCTTCCTTTGTTTGTTTGTTTGTTTGTTTTGTTTTGTCCTTCCCCTTTCACCAAATCAAAGAAATTGCATGAAATCAACAACCACAAAAGGGCTCCCAGCTTAAAGTTTTGTAGTGTGATCTTGCACAGTTGCTGAAATATGCTTTATTCCCTCTTTCATGTGTTATTTCTATTTGGGGGAATAGTCAGGAGGTGGACCTTATCAGCTCTTTGCCCAGTTCCCTGGTAATGTAGGTATTTTAGCTGGGTGATTGTTCCCTTCATGGGTTGTCTGCAGTTGGTTTAAAATTACAACTTAAAGATGGAAACTCTGCCAACCATTGTGTTTTGGGGGCAAGGGGAGAGTGTCTCTGGGTGCTGTCCCTGAGCACACCTCAAAACCCAGCCACACCACTGGGACATCCAAGCAGAACGTAACAATGTTAACAGTAGACACTGTGTCAGTGAGCGCTGTGTCAAGAGACACATACCAGGTAGCCTAATAGAAGGAATTTAATACAGGAAACTACAAGGAAAATTTTCATAGAATCACACACGTGTCTGAAGAGCTGAGAGTGGGATGGAACAGCAGTGGGAAGCTCCTTCTGGAGTTAGAGGCACAAAGGGAAGGGGTACTGTTCCCAGAGCCTGGGAATTGGGGCTGCATGGTGGGAGCAGGTCCCACACAGGGCTGGGTGGGATCCATCGAGGAGACTGGGCCGCTGCGCAGGATGCCACCTTGAAGCAGAAAGAGAGGGATAGAGGGAGATAGATACCCTAGTTTCTAACCCCCTCCCTTTCTTCCTGTCTCCTGCCTGCCATTCCCATTGATTGACCCTAACTGGAAGTCAGTTGGCCAGGGAGCCTGGGAATGGGACTTGGGCTCAGCTTCCTGCCATGCAGGAAGGCTGCAGCGCAGGGGAAGGAGCCTGAATTGGATCAGAGAGAAACAGGCAAAGGACTAGTTCTGATGCCAGGAAGACTAGTCTCTTATAAAAGTGTTTGCTAATATTGCAGAACTTGGGAATGGGAAGTAAAGCCCTGCTCCTCCTCTAAGCTGCCCTCCCATGCTGTCCCATCCAACCTCCCTTGCTGAACTGTGAGAGGGACCCCTGGCATTGAATCTCTATCTTGCCAGGGGGAGCTACATCCATGCCAAGTGCCCTGGTGAGTAGAACAGTGATAGTCCCTATTCTGCAGTTCCCAAATCTAGATGACTCTGAAAAGTCCCAATATTTTTCCTAATTCATTGAATGGCAAGACCTGATCTGATCTGAATGGACACGAGACTACTTATCATATCTGTTGATCCCCCTGAGTGTGAATAGTCATACATATGGCTTGAGAGGTATTGATGAACTTGATTACGGAGGGAGGGACCTAGCTAGGGGTAGTCCAGATACCTAAAAGCTAAGTGTGTGACATGTGACATGTGACATGCGACACGCTGCCTTTCTGAACTTTTTTCAGAAGGAGAAAAAAATGATAGCAAACCCCGATTTCAAGGCACCCTTCTTAAGTAGGTGCAGACAAGTATGAAATAACTAAACACTTACAGTGATTCACATTTTCACCCAGGTGCTCCTGTGCACAATGACACAGAGAGGGCTATGTTTACAAACTATTGGCCAATTTAGCATTTGTCGAGAGAATACGTAATGGATTGGCACTGGAGTAACTCAGGAGACTGATAGCAAACCTTTAGATTGACATTTTTACAGAAGTAATAGGAAATACCCTGGAACCCTCTTTGGTATATTTTTTGAAGTACAATATGCATTTTGTTGTTGTTGTTACTTATTCTCTTTCCCTGTTTTTTTGCTTCCTAATTGGTGGTCTGTCTCATTCCAGGAAAGTATTAAGGAAGCACGTTGAGGTATACATGGATTTTGCTGCAATAGTTGCTCCATTCAGGGAATGTAGAACAAACTTCGAAAAATGTAGATTAGCTCTTATCACTTTTCCACTGACTCCTTCAATGACTTCTCTGGTCACAGGCCACCTTGCCTGGTGGCCTCTGATGCATGGGGTCCTCTTGATAAGGGATGCCGCAGAGTACACAGGTGCTCACTATGAAGGTCCTGTATGCCAGATTAAAGACCCTGGATTTTCTCCTCCAGGCACTGGAGATTATTTCAAATAAGGGCATAATCAGACCTGGGCTTCACATTATGGAACTGCCGTACAGTATTTTTCTCTGGGAAGCTGGTTCTTTACTGACCTCTCTGAAAAGAAAGCCCACAGGAGGAATAAATCTCCCCCTAAAAAACAGTGAAATATACTGAAGCGGTAACAATCTGAGTGCAAGTGTGGGCACAAATAAAGTTATATCTCATCTGAGCAGTAGCTGCATGGTTGCCCAGAGAGAGAGAGAAACCTTCACAAGGCTTCCTCACTTTGGAACTTCTCTGAGAATCTTAACAGGGTGATCAGTGTCACTGGAAAGGAATTAGTTGGAGAAAATCTCTGAGTAGTGAAAAATCTGGAGGGCTGAGTGGCTAAGGAATGAGATGACCTTTGTCATCCATCTAACAGACTCACAAAGTCTTTCTTTTGAAGCTGCTGATCACTTCCCCACTCTAAATACCTCTCTCTTGGAAGTGGGGAGGCATTTAAAGCACTCAGTCCTTACCTGTATTATGGTACTTAGGGCACTATTTTATTTCATTTATTAATTTTTTAAGTTTATTTATTCAAGTCGTTTCTACACCCAGTGTAGGGCTTGAACTCATGATGCCAAGGTCAACATTACATGCTTCACCAACTGAGACAGGCAGGTGCCCCACTTAGGGCAAGACTTTTTTTTTTTAAGATTTTATTTATTTATATGACAGACAGAGATCACAAGTAGGCAGAGAAGCAGGCAGAGAGAGATGGTGAGGCAGGCTTCCCACCAAGCAGAGAGCCCTATGCGGGGCTCAATCCCAGGACACTGAGATCATGACCCGAGCCAAAGGCAGAGGTTAGGGCAAGATTTTAAAAAACTACCTGTTTACTTATCTTTCTGTCCCATTGTTCTGTGAGTTACTTGGGAATGGAACTAGTCTTTCATTTCCTTACCATCGGCGCCTAGCACAGCGCATCATTCACAGGGAAAAAATACTTGGGTTTTGTTTTGTTTTTAGACAAATGAACATACGAATGAATAAAAATATGAGCTTTATAAATGAAAACAGACATGATCGTTCAGAAAAATATATTCCAGAGAAGATGTGGGCTCCAGTTCCAAGGATACTTAAAAGTATAATGGTTAAAACTTACATAGGTGTGTGTAATTAAAAATCAATTTGCAGCTGGACCTTTGGTAAATGACCTTGGGGAGTCCTCCGACTATGACAGGAGTCTCCAAATTTAGTCACATATGGTAAATCCAAAGGAAAGAACACACCAGGTTCTCACAATCATTGTGCAGTTTTCCTGACAGGTATAGACGGATATTCATGGCATGTCAGGGAGGACAGAACAACTGGGGACACAGTGACTAAAAAGAGCATGTGTTTGGGAATTAAATGATGTGGCATTAACAGTAATGGAATTAGAGCCTGAGTAGCTAGATAGCGAATGGTCAGTGAGTGATACGCACAAAGGTCATGTCAGTTGCCCAAGATCATACAATTAGACCAATGAAATAAATCCAGCAATGCTGATTTCCAGAGCTCTATTTTGGGTTCCCACATAGTGGGAACCACTAGAAGTGATTCAAGATACTCTTTTTGTATTAACAGAAATATATGAGGTCTTTTCTGTCATGCATACATAAAATATGAGAAAGCATTAAACTGTAATCATTAGAGACTCCTTGAGTGGAGTTACCCCTAAGTCAGAAATTAAGTGGGAAAAACCTTAGTATTCAAGTGCATTGGTTTACTCTATGCATTTTAATATATTTTGGGGTAAATTCTTAAATGAAGAGATAATGCCTGATAAGCCGCTTAAATATTTGAATGCCAATAATGAAATCATAATTAAATCAAGTAAAATGTAATAGTAAATGTCTATCTAATGTTGCTATTCCCTCATGGATTCCTTGGAATTTGAATGGATAAAAATTTTATCTTATAATTCTTGGGATTTAGTTCAACATTTATTTCATTATCAGTGCAGACCTACACATACTAACTAGTTTAAGGACAATGAATGCTGGGGTCTTTGACTAAAGACAGCAGCAACATAGCAAATGATTTTAATTAGAATAATATAATTGTACTTAAGAAAGATAGTCTAGTATATAGGAATAGGAATGGTATAGGAATTATATAAATAAATGCCATTTCCTTCAGCCTGAACCTGCTGTGTGACCTCGTGTAAGTCAGATAATCTTCCTCAATTCTATAGTTTTCATTTATAAAAATGAGAATATTGCCTAGTATATCTTTGTTTCTCTTGCATATTTAAGCTTTAAAAATTTCATACACCTGTATTTCTTATAAAATGAAATCAAATTAAATGAAATTTAATAAATAATTTGAGCACCAAGTGTGCTCTGTTCACTGTGGAAAAATCTGGTATATAATGCTGGACATTTATAACTTTTGCTCTATGAAAACTCGCTTGTTCATTCTGCATGTACTCCCCGATCAGCCCTCAGCAATATATCCAATACAGAATTATCTGTGTCCTAGAAATACAAAAATATTAGTGCCATAGAGCTGCTATAACAAGGTGCCACAAATTTGGTAACTTAGAACAACAGGTGTTTATCCTCTCCTAGTTCTGGAGCCCAAAGTCTAACATGGAGGTCTCCACACAGCTGGGCTCCCTATGAAGTCTTTAGGGAGGAATCCGTTCCTTGCCTCTTCCAGTTTCTTCTGCTGTTAGCTGTTTCTCAGCTTATTGCCGCATCACTCCCGTCCTTGACCGTCTGGTCACATTGCCTCCTCTCCTCTATGTCTCCATTGTGTGTGTCTTACAAGGATACTTTTAATTTGATTTAGGACCCACCTGTATAATCCTGGATTATCTTTTTTTTTTTTTTTAAGATTTATTAATTTACGTATTAGGGAGTGAGAAAGAATGATCACAAGCAAGGGACAGGGCAGAGAAAAGGAAAGAAGCAGACTTCCTGCAGAGTGCAGAGTCAAATGGGGCTCCATCTCACAACCCTGAGATCACGACCTGAGCTGAAATTAAGAGCCGGACACTTAACTGACTGAGCCACCCAGGCACCCTTGTCCTGGATTCTCTTCTCATCTCAACATCCTAACTTGAGATACAAAGACAGCAAAGATTTTTTCCAAATAAGGTAACACTCATAGATCTGGGGACTGAGTCACGGACATATATCTTGGGGAGCCACCATCCAACCCACTACAGTGACCAAACACAAAAACAACAAATAAAAGCGTCATTCTATCCTTATGGAGCTTATAGTCTATGAGGGGAAATAGACATTAAGCCATAATATTATTATAAAATGTAATTATACTTTCTATATTGTTGTACATTAATAGTTTTACATTGTAATTAGGTCTGTGGAGGGAAATTACAGGTGCCTTGAAAGATTTTAACCAAGGAAACTCATTACGGCTGGGAGTAAGGTCAGACCATTAAACAAGGGACAGTTAAGCTAGCACTGGTGAATATGTAGGAGGTGAGGCCTAGGTAGAAGCTGTTGGCGACATGGGGAGATACCATTCCAAGCAGACAGAACATTACTTGGAAAGGCCTTTATATGGGGGTTTGTAGAAGTGAATGAAGCCCACTGTTGCTGGAGTATAATGAGCAGGGGCAGAGTGGAGTGAGTTGAGGCTAGGTCATATGATGGAGGGATTTGAAAGCCTTTATCAAGACTTCTGAAAAGTCTTGGCATCATTAATGTGTTTTAAGAAAGAATACCTGAATTATATTTTTAGAATGTTACTGCAGCTAATATTTGTGTTTCAGGGAAGCAAGAGTAAAAACAGGGCAAAGGATGGTTCGAGGCCAGAGATGGATGCGGCTGGGTCCAGGATGATAGCAGGAGAGATGATGGAAGTGAAGGGATTTGAGTTACATGTTGGATGTACATTGACAAGGATGGGGAAAGGGCTGGTTATAGTTCAATGAGGCACAGGGAAGGTATAGTGATGGCTTTTAGTCTGTTGGGGGAACAGGCATTAAACAGATGCCCATAGGAGAGGGATTCTTAATGGGATTCAATAATGGAGATGAGACAAGTGACAGCACCTGGAACCAGACAGGGATGCATGCCTGCCTGTCTTCCTTCCTTCCTTCCTTCCTTCCTTCCTTCCTTCCTTCCTTCCTTCTTCCCTTCCTTCCTCTGTTATCCACTCTCCTGTCTTTTTTTTTGGTAACTTCCAGTTAGATTGAAGTCTAAGCATTCCTAATTATAAAGACTTTCCATCTCTTCATAAGGTGCTGTTTATATGGTTTTGATTGATGATTGTTCAATGGTGGAATTACAACCACACCAGCTGAATCACCCTTGAAATTTGTGCAGTGACAGGTGTCACATACATCTCTCTCTCTCTCTCTCTCTCTCTCTCTGCTGTTTATAAGGAGCTTAGCATCTACTCTAAGAGATTATAGTCCTTATGGGTTATCCCATAACGCATGGTAGGGATCAGGATTTAAGTAGGAACAATATATAAAGGAAGCAGAAGAGAGAATGATGGGGGGAGGCTTCGTTTAGACTAGGTCCTACACATTGGGAAGGATTTCAGTCCGTGGGAATAGGGAGGAGTCATCCAGGAGTAAGAAGCAGCCTGAGTGAGGGAATGGAGGCAAGCATGGAGAAGGTGTGGTCAGGAAGAGACCCATCATCTTTGTGGTTTGATCAGGAATATATAGGAGTGCCCTGCTAGAAGAAGATTATAAAATGAATCTAGATTGAAACGTAGAAAAATGAACTACTTTTGTCTTTAACCCCTGAAGGAAATTTCTGATCTATGGGAAATTCCAGAGCCATGTTTGTTGAAAGGTGTTCCTCTTCTCCCAGTCATCATGTCATTGTTGTCATAATCACCATTGCTAAATTTTATGATTGTGTAGCCTTTGCAATTTATCATTCACTACCTCATTACATTGATGATGTGGTTTGGGCAGAAGTAACAGAAACTATAAACAATGTTGGCTTAGATAATCAAAAGGACATTGTGGCTCCTGCTATTGTTAATGCAGTGCTGACTTTAGAGAGTGACTCCATGATATGACAGGATGAGTTCTTTTTGGTCTCTCTGCTTTGAGCTCTTTGGATCCAGCTTAATTATACGACCCATTCCCTTTAGAAGCATACACTGCTGTGTCCTGGTCTACAGGATTTTTTTTTTTTTTTTTTTTGGTCTCAGGTCACATGCTCTTATCCAGAGCTGAAGCTGAAGACAGCTTCTGAGAAATCACACACTTCTCCAAATTGGAACTGGGTTTTCAGGAAGGGAGAAATGGTCTGGGTATGGGTGGGATGAGAGCCAAAGAAGGAACTAAAGAGTATCCTTTAGAGAAACATAGGTACTTTCATTGCCATTTTATAGCTGAGGAATAGAGGTTCACAGTACTGTTGGTTGCACAAAGATGTACTTGTTCCCTTTCTGTAAGAGGATCATGTATGTTGAGACAAAACAAAGTTACTTGTCTATGGGAATTCATAGATGAAAGTATATTACTATCCCTTCTGAATAGAAAGGACAGACACGTGTCATGGATTGTATGACCCTGAACAAGTTATTTAACTTCTCTTTCTTTTACTTTTGTGTGTGTGTGTGTGTGTGTGTGTGTGTGTGAGAGAGAGAGAGAGAGAGAGAGAGAGAGATGTGTGTGTGTGTGAATGTGTATATGTGTGAGTGTGTATGTGTATGTATGCTGAAAAATAGAGATGAGAGGAGCACCTACTTCACACGGTTGCTGGAAGGATTAAATAAGACATTTACAAATACAGGTGACCAAATGACTTTCCCATTCATTGTGTGCTTTATCTTAACAATGCCCAAGAAATTAGCTGAGGGCATCCATTCTAAGAGATGAAATTCCTGGGGCCTGGTATGGTTATTAGCCAAAGGAAATGCCAAACCAAAGTCTCGTGATTCCAAGTTCTATCTGCCTCTCTTTCCACTATACTGTGCTGCTGCTTAATGAGATCCCCAGCTCTCTATCTTTTCACCTTGCAGATAACAGGAACCACACTGAAAGAACTACACATGCAAATTATTATTAGCATGAAAACAGGTAATTATTATTTTTTTACATTTGCATCATCACAGATGATCTTTGCATTAGATATCCTTTAGCAATGAATGACTGCACCACAGGGCTTGTGGTTCATCCAGACAGTCATTCATTTTAAATAAGAAATTCATTTACTGTCACTCATGTTGCTTAAACAATGCAAAGCAAAGAACGACTACAGGGCCGTCTTAGATTATAAGGGCTGGGATGGAAGCTGGAAATCACCTAGTCCAGCCTTCTGATTTACATATGAGCAAAATGAGGGTCAGCATGAGGAAGGTGACACAATTAATTAGTGGCAGAGCTGAGACTAAACCCAATTTCTTTATTTCTCTACCCAAGCCTTGCCATTAAAGCATGAATGCTGGTCATCTGACTCCTATTTAGTTAGGAATTCCCTGATTGTTTAAAACACATGGAGGACATAGGATGGAGAGACACTTAACGTGCTAAAGGTTCCAAGGGAAAATATATTAAGAATCTTTCATAAATTCCCTTGTGCTATATTAATTTTATCTCATTTATTTCTACAATGTACTTGTGGGGGGCGGGATGGGTATCTGTCTGTACTGAATGGACTCATTTGAGTCCTGCCAGTGTGAAGGTATGAAGAAAAACATTTTACATTAAAACAGAACAAATTGCTTATGGTAACCATTGCATAATGAAGGACCACAATGAAGAATTACAGCTCAAATTACTTATCAGGTCTCTTCCATTTTCTAAGTTTTTAAAGTAGAAGATTGCACAGTATAATTACAGTAAGTTAATTTGCATTCATATTACAATTCAGTGAGCAATTACATTCTTTTTATTTAAAAAATATATTTTATAAAGTGTGATTTCCATCAGTAAGTTTCCAGGAAAGAGTGGTGACTTTTTCCTTGTGAGGTTTTCATACAAATTCAACCACACAGCATAGACCTTCCAGTAGAGAGTTTTATATAGCCTTTATCGTCTTTCTGGGACAGGAGAGAAGAGAACCATTTGAAGTATAACTGTGGTTTCTGAGTTTTTTGAGAACTCTTCAAGGAATCATCAACTGTTGGGGTTTCAAAGGTCAACTTAAAAGTCTTATGGCTCAAGATTCCATTCCTCCATTCACTTCCACAATCCGAAGCTTAAATGTGCCTATCCCATTTCTGCTAAACCATCATCCAACCTACGTTTGCTTAACTCCTCTGGCAGGAAATCCTTTACCTTTTGGTGACACCCACAGCATTGCTGGACAGTACTTTCATTCTGTGTATGTAGGGGGCAGTGGTGGTGAAGGTACTCTATTTTGGCCTAACCATTCTTTCATTAATGTACTTTAAAGGATACTTAGATGAAACAAGAGAGGGAGACAAACCATAAGAGACTCTTAATCTCAGGAAACAAACTGAGGGTTCCTGGAGGGGATGGGGTGGTTGGTGGATGCACATTGGGGAGGGTAGGTGCTGTGCTGAGTGCTGTGAATTGGGTAAGACTGATGAATCACAGATCTGTGCCCCTGAAACAAATACTACATTATATGTCCATTTTAAAAAAGGCATACTTAAAACACACACACACACACACACTCTCTCTCTCTCTCTCTCTCTCTCTCTCTCTCTCATTCATTGCTTTGGTTGTGCCTTACATAACATAGAGCACTCTTTTTGTTGAGGTATAAAATTTCATTTAGAACTTGCAACATTATCACAAACATCTGTGTTGGGCCATCATGGAGTGGTCCCCATGAGGACTGTGGGGTCTGATGGGCTGCTCCACTTTCTCTGCACTTGATCTCTTAAATTTTTAAAAGGATGAAATTAACTTATATTGCAATGCATAGGTTTTTTTTTTTTTTACCTGCAATGCATAGATATTAAGAGTAATTTGGCCAATTTTGGCAAATGTATTTGCCTATGTAACCAACACTACATTAAAGAAAGAGTATATTCTATTAATCCAGGAAGTGCCTTGTGCCCCTTTCCAGACAATCCCTCTCCACAGAGGCAGCCAGTGTTCTGATTTTTCTTATCATACATTTAATTTCCCTGTTCTTGATCCTCCTATAGAAGGAACCATAATAATGTTATTGATCTTCTTATAGAAGGAATCATAATAATGTTCTTGATCTTCCTATAGAAGGAATCATAATAATGTCTGGTTTCTTTCATTTAATATTTTTTAAAGATTGGTCCATGTTGCTGTACTCATGAGTAGTCTATTTTGTTTCTTGCATATTAGTATAGTAGTATTCCACTGTATGACTTATCCTCCTGTGGAAAGACATTTGTGTGGTTTCCACTTGGACCTATTAGAAGTATATAACTTTCTAGCATATGTGTTTGTGTGTATGTGTGTGTATTAAGTGTGCGTGTATGTACTTATTTTATTTCTCAGAGGTAAATACTTAGGAGTGCAACATCTATAAATGCCCAAAGAGTAGATGTATCTTTAACTTGATAAGTTTTTCAACATGACCACACCATTGTACACTTCCACTGGAAACATATGAGAGTTCTATGTCCTCACCAAAATTGAATGTTGTCAGGCTTCCAAAATTTTAGAAATTTTAATGGGTGTGAAGTGATATCTCATTATGGTTTATTTGCATATTCTTTATGATCAGAGATGACACACACCTTCTCGTGTGCCTATTGGCTATATTCAATATATCTTTCTTTCTTTTTTATTTTTAGCAAAGTGTCTGTTCAACCATTTTGTCCATTTTGATTAGGTTGCTTATCTTTTTATTATTAATTGATAGGATTTGTTTATATTTTCTGGATTTAAGCCCTTTGTCAGATATGTATTTTGAATATTTTCTCTGGGCTTTTAGTTTACCATTAATTTCCTTAATACTGTCTTATGATCATCACATGTCTTAAATTTTTATAAAGTCTAATTTATTATATTTTCTTTTATGTTCAATGAATTTTTTTTCTGAGAAATCTGTGCATACCTAAAACCTAAGAGGATCCTTTTATAGTTCTTTTCTAAAATCTTTACTATTTTAGTGATTGTATATTGTTCTATACATGGTGGAAGGAAGGGACTGAGGTTAATTTTTTTCCATATCTTTGTCCATTTGTTGCAAAACCATACTTTAAAGACATTTCTTTCCTCAAGGCATTGTGATGACAACTTTGTAAAATATATATATGTATATATATATATATATATATATATATATATATATATATATATATATATATATGTGTGTGTGTGTGTGTGTATCAATTGGCCACATATATGTTGGCCTATTTCTGTTTCTCTATTCTGTTCCATTGATCACTTTATCTATCCCTAATGCTAAGACTGTACTGTCTTGATTATTGTAGCTTTGTAGTAATTCTTGAAATAAGGTAGGATAAGCTCTCTAATTTTGCTTTTCTTCCTCAGGATTGTTTTGGCTATTCTAAGTCTCTTTGCATTCTCACATACATTTTAGATTTATCTTGTCAATTTCTTGAAAAAAAAAAAAGGGTGGGATTTTTTGGGATTTGTACTAAATGTGTAGTTAAATTTGGGGGAGAATTGACCTCAATGTTGAGTTTTGTAAACCGTGAACATGGTACGGTTCTCCATTTATTTGGGTTTTCTTTAATTGTTTTCATCAAAAATTTCTGTTTTGGGCCGAAATCTTGGATGACTTTTGTTCAATTTACTCCTACTTTGAGACATGCTTTTATAAATAACATTTAAATTTTTAATTTTCCAATGGTCTAACTATGTAACTTTGGGAATGATTTAACCTGAGTTTATTTTAACCTATAAAATGTAAATTCATGTATTTCTCAGAACAAGGCTAAGTATAAAAATATACAAATAGCTTTTTGGTATTCTTTAAGTATTAAATTGGATTTAAATATAGAAAGTTCCTAATACAATACATGGTATATTAGTATTCTTTTCGTCAAAAGTGAAAAAAAAAAAAAAACTAACCCAAACTGACTTAAGTAATAGAGGGGGTATTTTGGCTCATATTGAAAAATCTGGATGGGGGGATGATAGTTAGCTTTAGGCATGACTAAACCAAACATTCTTCGAGTTTCCTCATACATCTCTATTTTTATCACCTTAGTCTGTTTTCTTCTTTGTTAAGGATTTTCTTTTTCTTTTCTTTTCTTTTTTTTTTTTAATTCTTCATTTAAGTAGTAGTTCAGTACTTCATTTAAGTAGTTCACATACACTGCATCACCAGTTCCCTGCTTAGAATTTAGTGATTCTTTAGTTGCATATAACGCCCAGAGCTCATTCCATCAAGTGCCCTCCTTAATGCCCATTGCCCAGTTACCCCCCCAACCTTCCCTTTAGCAACCATCAGTTTGTTTCCTAGATTTCAGAGTCTCTTATGGTTTGCCTTCCTCTCTATTTTCACGTTATTTTTCCTTCCTTTGACTATGTTATCTGTTTTGTTTCCTCAGTTCTACATATGAGTGACTGACTTATCACACTTTGCATAATATCCTCTAGCTCTATCCACACTGTTGCAAATGGCAAGTTTTCATTCTTTTTGATGGCTGAGTAATATTCCTTTGTATTTATATCCCACATTTTCTTTATCTCTTCACCCTTTGATGAACATCTGGGCTCTTTGCATATTTTGGCCCTTATGGACATTGCTGCTATAAATACTGGAGTGCAAGTGCCCCTTTGAATCACTATGTTTGTATCCTTTGGGCAAATACCTAGTAGTGCATTTGCTGGGTCATAGAGTGAGCCTATTTTTAAATTTTTAAGGAAACTCCATACTGTTTTCAAGAGTGGCTGCACCGGTTTATGTTCCCACCAACAGTGTACGAGGGTTCCTCTTTCTCTACATCCTCACCAATACCTGTTTTTTTCCTGACTTGTTCATTTTAGCCATTCTGACTCATGTGAGGTGGTATCTCATTGTGGTTTTGATCTGTGTTTTCCTGATCTCTGAAGGCTTTTCTTATGAAATGGGTTCTTAGAGCTACAGGCTTACCATCTTTCCAGTTTAGAATAGCAATAAGGAGAAAGCATTTTCCCTAGTTGCTCTAGCAAAAGTACACAGGTCTATTGGACCATCCCTGAATTGTGGCCATTGATGTGTTGCACCTGTTTCTCCCTGGAGTTCAAGGTTGGGTCAACTCTCCCAAAATTAAATGGAAACCAAATCACTGAGTGTAGGAAATGGTTCCCCAACAAAATTTGGGTGGTGTTTACTAATGAAGGGGCAATGGCTGCAGAGAGGCCAAAAAACCAAGCATCTGTCATAACTTGAATATTGTAGCCACAAGCTACATGGCATTGTATCTTTTAGCATTCTGATTCTTCCCTGATCTCATACTCCATAGGCTCCGGAAACTTGGTCTTTCTGATAGCGTCCAGGCTCCTCCTATTTTCAATCACTAACATCCACTTATGCTCCATTTTATGATTGAAAAAAAAAATTGGGATTTGTGTTGGAACATAAGAGCCTTTTTTTTTTTTTTAAGATTTTATTTATTTACTTGAGAGAGAGACAGTGAGAGAGAGCATTAATGAGGAGAAGGTCAGAGAGAGAAGCAGACTCCCCATGGAGCTGGGAGCCTGATGCTGGACTTGATCCCGGGACTCCAGGATCATGACCTGAGCCGAAGGCAGTTGTCCAACCAACTGAGCCACCCAGGCGTCCCCATAAGAGCCTTTTGATGATTGTTTCAGCTCTGCACTTTGTTTCTACTATGCATTTAGCCAAAAAGAGCAGATTGGTAGCATAAATACAATTGTAGTGCCACTAGTCCCCTCCACAGCCTCCTTGGAGAAATAAAAGGAGGGCTATTTATAGCAACTGTAAACCAGAGTCAAGTTTAGTCATAATACTGCCACACAACGTTTCCCTGGAATCAAGAAAGGCCAGCATCATAAAAGAAAGGAGCTTCTGTTTTGATGAAGACTTACAGAAATTTCTTGTCTTTTTTAACCTTCAGAAGAGAAATAGCAATTGAAAATCTTGCTTGAGTCCAGGGTGTGTAAGAAACATATCTGAAATGTGGCTAATGTAAGGATTGCAAAATATTTTTTCTTGCTTTTTAAAAAATCTGAGCCCTTTCACAGTAAATTCCAAAGTCCTTAATATGGCAAACAAGACCCTTTAAAATTTGTTTACATTGCTTCCCTCTATATAGTTAACTATATCTACCCTCTACCTCCATGAGGGTATTTGTCCATTCTCTTTTCTTGTCCTGAAATACCTTTCCCTGCTTCATTTGGTCATCTTTCGAGATGATATCACTTCCTTCCTGAAGTCTTCCTAATGTCCAACTCTGTGTTAAATGCCCCTATCTGATCTTCCCCTAGCATGCTGTACTTAACACTACCATAGCATGGATCAGAATGCAGCATAATGATGTATGGCCTTCGTGTGCCTCTGAGTTGTTTGAGAATGAGTTTTGTTTGCTTTTTGTTTTCTTTCTTTGTCAATGCCAAGCATTGTGCCTGGTATGGAGTAAACAATCAGCAAACACTTTTTGAGTAAAGGAATAGAATCGGAGTGTTAACATGAACTTGAATGAAAGGGCCTGTGCAAGGCTCATTTACTTTAGGTATTAACCTTCGAAATTTTGTGCATTCTATATACTGGTATACTTTGAACACATGATGTCTCTAGTAAGCTGGGTGGAAATGTTCCTACTGAGCATTAGTCAAAATCTTATTAATTTGAGAGCTTTATGTATATAGAATATTAGTGTATTCCTGGCATATGCAAGCACTAGAAACCATTTAATAAACAGTGGCTATGTAATAATTTGTGTTTGAAACCCTCAGAGCTTATGGCCCGAATTTATTTATTTATTAGAAAAAATTGCAGGAATAAACTTAGTTTTAAATAATATATACTACACAAAATGAGCTACTTTCCATTTCTTTCACAGGAGGAGTAATTTCTGGTAACTGAATTGATGATTTTTGACATTTGGTTTTACTTTTAATCCTAGGTCAGTTTCAAACAGTAACTCATACAGGCTGCTCCTCTGTTTAGCTCGAGAATCAGGTGCATCAGGATGAATTATGTGAAGTTCAATAAAACTCCTTTGTGCCCATCCACCTGCCCATGCCCTTGCTTTTTTATTCAGTTGACTCACAGCTCCTGAAAGGCAGAGTCTGTTTCTGATTTATCATCATTCCCATTGCATAGCACAGAGTCTGATATATAAAAGGAATGGCATAGATGCTTGTTGATTTAAAATGAACTATTTTGGGGGCGCCTGGGTGGCTCAGTGGGTTAAGCTGCTGCCTTCGGCTCAGGTCATGATCTCAGGGTCCTGGGATCAGGTCCCGCATCGGGCTCTCTGCTCAGCAGGAGCCTCCTTCCCTCTCTCTCTCTCTCTCTGCCTGCCTCTCCGTCTACTTGTGATTTCTCTCTGTCAAATAAATAAATAAAATCTTTAAAAAAAATGAACTATTTTGGCATTATTCTAGGAGGACAACCAATGTTTACTAGGTGATTCCTTTGGTGCTAGCTATGTCTACTGCATTATCTCTCTTAAGACCTGCTCTGATCTCATGAAGCAGGTGTCTCATGAAGCTAACACCATAGCAGAGTAAGGAATGTTGGAGTGCAGAAAGGTGAGTAGCTTGTCGAAGGTGATTCAGGCCCATCAGATTTCAAAGTGGGCAGTCTATCCAGTATATGTTAAAAGCTATACTTCTCTCACTGGGCTGCCATGAAGATTAAATGAGTTAATGTATGGAAAGCACCCAGCACAGTGCCTGGAACATAATACAAAATGCATACATCTTTGCTTTGCGGTTTCTCAGAGTAGATGGTAAAGAAATGTTTATTGATTTTTTTTCTTTATGCCACACTTAGTAGAAAGGACATTGTTATGTAAAGAGAAGAAAAACAACACCTACTTAGGTATGTTCTTTCTTGATATGTTTACTACAATAACTCAAAATAGTGCTTTAAGACTTGGTTTGGGGTTTAACCCAGAAGAATATTAGTGTCTTCACCAAGTTCTTGGTGAGCAGCTTGTGTGCACTTACTGTCTTTCTGTTACACTTTCTTCTAGCCTGGACTTGGGAACAGCTGTGGCTTATTGCCCCTGTTGGATGTAATGGGGATTTGCCCAGTTTCTGTAGTTGACCTTATTCAACATTGAATATAGAGAGAGTTTTACATGAACCTCTTCCATTTCTATTACTTGGCCAACTCAGCGTCCTGCATTCCCTTCAAACTTCCATTTGTACAGAAGCTGTTATTACGGAATAAGTTTAATGGGTCGTGAATTTTATGCAGAAAGCGAGGGTTTCTCGATGACTTTGTATGTACCAGCAATGGACGTATTGGCTCCACAAGGAGTGCATTAGGCTAAATATTTTTAGCCCATTGACCCTGGGGGTAATGATCCTAAATGCTTCATTAAATTTTCATGGGTGAGTGACAGAAGCTATGAGGGGAAAAAAACCCCAAAACCCAAATCTGCCACATTAGCTTTTTTATTATACAGCTGGAGGACAGGAGTGTGGCCCCTCAAAAGAATAAAAAAATCAATTTTTTGAGGAACTGTTCCCTGTCTTTTCTTCCTTTCTTGGCCCTGTTCCCATGGGCAGCCCTTGATCGGGTTTTTTTCTCTCTCCCACACCTGGCATTCCGGCGTCTGGAGACAGGTTATACCATACCAGACATTTACTGGAGTTAAACCCAATCTCAGGATACAAGACTTTCAGACCAAAACAGTCTTCTGTGCAACTAGGACCAGAAGGAGGGAGCAACTGTTTACTGGCTGGGGCCTTCTCCCTTGCAGGCCGCGTGTTCGAACTGAATCTGCAGATTGTCTTCTGCCGAGCATTCTAAGAACGCGAGTGGGCGAGCAGACCAGCCCGCATACCTTCAGGGGCTTGAGCCCCTTCCTAGGACTGAGGGCCACGGGAGCGATGCAAGCCTTCTCCCTTCTCGCCCAGTGGAGCCTCAGTGGAGACGCGGGTCTGCCTAACCAGGGTTGGCCGCTGGGAGCTAGCGGCCCCTCCCGCGAAGGAGCGAGGGGGCAGCGGGCCCTCGCCGAACCCGCCTCTGGCTCTCACCCGCGGTCGCTCTACCCTTGGGAATGCGTGAGAAGTTTGGAGGCTTGGATAAGAGTAGACCCTAGGGAAAAATGAGGCAGGTCGGGAGGGCGCTGTGGTCGGTGGGGACGGTGGCGAAAAACACTGGCTACTTTCAGCCGAGGCTGAAAGCTTTGACCCTTTCCCTCCCTCCCCCGCTCGGCGCGATGCGGCTGGGGGGGAGACCCCAAGCCCTGTAGGGGACCCCAAGCCCTCGGCTCCGCTCGCCTCCTTCCGCACCGGGATGCGGAGTGAGCGCAGGGGCTCCAGAGGCGCGACCGCGAATCGAGGCGCACCCGCTCGCTTGTTCGCTCCTTCTGCCTCCTCCACCCCGCCGCCGCCATGACTCGGCTAAGCTCGCGGAGCGCGCTCAGGCGCCGCGGACAGCGTCCGGGCGAGAGCGGGGGCGAGTGCCGGAGCCGCAGCCGGAGCCGGAGAGGCAAGGCCCCGGGCGAGGGCGCGCCGCAGGCGAGCGGCCCGGCGGCCAGGCGGCGGAGAGGCAGCGAGGGGAGCCAGCAGGTGAGCTAGGTTGCCCTGCGCTGGGCGGGCGCCGGGGCGGATGGGGCGGAGGCCGCGGGAGGAGTCGGGGCTGCGCGGGCGGCCGTCTCCTCCCCCGGCGCTGACGCAGGCTGGTGGCTCCTGGGGAGAATGGACCCTGCGCGGCGCTCGCCGGGGCTTTCCCAGGCTGGAGAGCGCGCCTGAGTGTGTCGCCCGCCGTGCATGGGGAGCCGCTTCCAGCGCGGCTGCGACAGCGGAGGAGGATGCTGTCCGCGAGCGGAGGTGAGTCGCGGTGGGGCCCGGCGCAGCTCTGAGTTCAGCGCCAGCAGGTGCCGGGGGGAGAGGGGAACCGGGTGCCAGACGCCACCGCTTGGGGCTCCGGGCGCAGAAGAGGGCTCCTGGGCGCGCCCGTCGTGGGAGTTTGGCTGGGGTGTTGCGGGGATGGCGACAGCAGTTTTCCGCCCGCTCCCTCTTTCTGCTGGGAGAAAAGGAGCGACCTCTCCTCCTTCCTTTTGGCTCTCCCTGACCACCCCTAGTCTCCTTCTGACCGCGCGCGTCTTCTTTCCAGACGTCCTCACCCCAAACACTCGTCTCTCTCCGAGACCGGCTGCTCCCTCCTCCCTGCCGCGAACCCGGTTCTATCCACCTTTGAGCCCTCCCTTCCACTCCAAAACCTCCCCATTGCTCCGGAGCCCATCTCCCGGCCTCTCGAGCGGCTTCCCGCGGCCGGACCCTCTTCCCCACTCATCTGTAGAGCTACGGCTCTGCCCGCAACCGTCGAACAAGCGGGTTTCTCCTATAACCCCTACCTTTTCGCAAACACCCTCAGAGCTGGACCCCGCGTCTCCCCGGACCCAAGCCGTTCCCGAGTCCTCCGTGGACTCCGTTCTGTGCTGCTCCCCCCTGTCCCATTCCCCAGGCTCCCCGCAGCCCCGATGGCTCTCCTCCCTGGCCCGCCCCCTTGGTTTAGGTTCCAGACTGGATGCTGTGCCTGGGAACCAGAACTCAGGGCTTTTGTTTTGTTTTTGCTTTCTTTCTTTTTCTTTTTTTTCTCCTACTGGGGAAACTTTAAAATCCCCGTGGTTCGGCTCCTAAAAAGCGCTATCGGAGGGCTCAACCGCCGAGAGAATCTGGACGCAGGGAGACAGAGATGGGGGAGATTGTGTCGTTCGTCGGAAGGGAGCCTTGGGATGAGTGTACAAAGTAAATTTCAAAACGGAGGTGGTTGCTGCTGCCGGGACCCTCCTTCCCCGGCTGATTCCGTCCCCGTCCGGCAGAGTATTATTGTGACCCTTGGTGGGAGGGCGAGTCTTTTCTCTGCACTTTTTAAGGCGCCCGTCCCTCCCCGCCCCCCTCCCTTGGTGGTGCTGGTGACCTGACCGGGTGGGGGAAGAGCTAGTCGGCGCAAGGGAAATCTGCATGGAGAGGCTGATGCCACTTGGCTCCTGCGTTGCTTGCTCCCGGACCCGCCAGATTGTGTATGTTTCACTCTAAACTACCCGCCACCCCCAACTGCACCACACAAGTCCTCATTGTTGGGGGTCTGCCAGGGCACGTCTGCCTGGGTTGGGAGAGTCTGAAGGAATGGGATGCGGGTGGGGAGGCCGGGGGCGCTCAGCGAACGGGCGCCGACCCAGCGCCGGCATCCGTGAGCTCCGGCAACTGTAGGCGAGCGTGGTTGCGTGCCCACGTGGGTCGGTGCCTGGCGGGTAAGTTTGGAGACTCAGGCACGCCTGGACTTAGATCCTTTAGGAAGAGCTTTTCTGTCCGGGCGCTGGGCGGGTAAGAAAAACACTGGCTACTTTGTGAAAGCCAAGGCTGAAAGCTTTGACCCTTTCCCTTTCGCCCGCGGCAACCTAATCAGAACTGTGTAAAAGTCAACTTCTTAACAATCAGAAATTGTCTGCTGATGTCCTTGATTGAAACCCCAGCATTCAAATGGAGTATTGAAGAACTCGCAGACATAGCTTTTGAAGTGCTATTGTTCTTTTCCATACACAGAGGCCCTCTTAAAGGTTTGGGAAGTTCTAAATGCAGTGATTTGAAAGACTGACATTGTAACTATTTGCTGACTCTCAGGGGATTGGCAGGGATGAGAGCAGAGGCCACGGTGAGAAGTGCAAATGTGTTGCTACAGTTTTCTTGGGAGCAGTGCCACTGTCAAGTAGGAATTCAGTTCTAAGCATCAAGTTGGCAATTAAATCTCCTCCTAAAGCAGATTTAGGGGATGATTTTTACTAGGTTTTTTTTTTTTCTTTTTTCTTTTCTTGATGGTTTGCTTAAGGTCTGAGTAGGCATATTTGAAACATTTAATCATGTTCATTGTATTCAACAATAGAATCTGGATAAAAATTACTTATTGTTGATGAAGCTCATCTCACAAGCTGTTTCACAGTATGTTTCATTTGCAAGACACACCACTGTAGGAGGCTGCAGGGAAGAGATGCCATCACTTACTGTTCTGTTCTCTTCCCCAGGCCAGAGAGGAATCTGCTACTTCACTCCCCTCTGCCCTCCAAAGTCATTTCCCTTAAAGGGATGGGGGTTGGCTTGGTACCTGATAGGACCCTTCCTAAAAATTGCATTTGGTGGATATATGGATGCCTGGAGCCACCCTCCAGGCAGATGAAGAATCTAATTGAAGCAGCATTTCATTTTGATAATTCACTCAAGTCAAACATTTTGGTTTTTGCAGGAATTTAATCCCTCTCTCAAACTACTAAAACTAACAAAGCAAGAACATCACAGTTTATATCTTTTAGATGGCACTTTAAAAAATTGCCCACATTGAAAGCTGTTGTCAGGAACTTTCAGAATTATTTAGGGCTTACTGTGAAGCACATGCACTGGGTGAGTTAATTGAGGATAAATCTCTTGACCTCTCAGAACTTCCGTTTTGTTATTTGCAAAGCAAGGACAGTATTATCTACTTTGTATGTTCTTCCAACAATTTGATAGGGAAAACTATCTCTCTGGGCCCTTTGACAGATAACAGGACTTCATGGGAATGGTAGTTTTTGGTCAGAGGATGGAGTCCTGCTAAGGAGAGAGGATATTTGGCGTTGGAAGGCCATGATGGAATCCTGACTATGTGATGTTTGGTAAATCACCTCTTCTATTAATAAAAAAATAAAAAAAAAAAAAGAATAGTTTACCTTTTTGGATCACTTACTAAGAGTCAGGTACCCTTTTAAGCACTTTGCATGCATTAGTTTATTTAATCTTTAAATAACCATGAATAATCTTTGAGTAACCATAGGTTGATAGTTGTATTTTTGTTCCCCTTGGATTGATAAAGAGACTGGGGCTCACAGAGGTGGTAACTGGTCCAAGGTCACAAAGCCAATAAGTTATAGAACTAGGGTCTGTTTGTTTGTTTATTTATTTATTTATTTATTTAGAGTGCCCATGAGCAGGGAGGGGCAGAGGGCAAGGGAGGAGGAGACAATCCTAAGCAGGCTCCATTATCAGCATGGAGCCCCATGTGGGCCTCATCTTCACAATCTGGAGATCATGACCTGAGTCAAGAGTTGATAGGTAACCAACTGAGCCACCCAGGTGCCCCTAGAACTGGGATTTAAATCCAAGCTTTCTGGTTCCTGGGCCTGTGTGGCAGCACACTGCTGCCTCTGTGTGGGGGGTGATCCCAGCTATCTCTCGCGGTGGTTGTAAAACTTAACAGGGAACAATGGAATAGACTTCTGGCAGGAGCAAGTTATAGATTTTTCTCAAGGTTCAGATGCTAAAACAAAATGAGTATTGTGTTATCAATAGGGCATTGGGCTGATGATAGACATTTTGAACACTTGGGACTTCATGATAGGTATTGGTCAGTATGTTCACATCTGTCTGTGCTGTCAAAGTATTCTTTAAGTAGGTATTCAGAAATTGCATTACTACGGTTGTCTGTTACCAACTGTGATAAGCAGAGATTCTTAAAATTGAATGGTGGCATAACAGGTAGTTAGAAGTCTGGACTTGGGTGCTAGACTGCCTGAGTTCAGACCCTAGTTCCTCCAGCCCTGCCAGCGGTGTGGACTTGACCAACCTCTCTGACTTCTCCATGCTTTAGTGTCCTTGATAATAAAACAACAGTACCCACCACCTATGACTGTGGAGACCATTATAGGAATTAACACCAAGTGCTTAGAACAGCAGTGAGTACGTAATGTTACTTATCTATGTGTTACCCTTCAAATGAAAGCCAGATTCTTCCTTTTCATAATACAAAGGTCTCTGTCATTGATATCCCAAGGCCTAAATATCCTAACAGTATCTGTTATTATTTTTATTTTTTTCCTAAACAGAAGATAGGGAGAAAGAGATATAGTTCAGGATTTCAGAGAAAGGTTTTATTGTTGTTGGTTATTTTTTTGTCTTTTTAGTTTATTGGAAATATTACCTTGAACATTTACATTCTTTGTGAAGAGAATTGGGAAGTATACATAATGCTAAACTCTCCATGGAATTGCTCTTTTCAGAAACTGTTTTGAGGAAAATAAAATGACTGTTGGATTGATTGGATTCTAGTAGTAGAATAGTCAATTCTCCCCATTTACAGATTGGAAAACAAGTCAGATTGAAGGAAGCATGTAAACATAATGGCTGAGAGACACCATTGGAACCCAGAATTCTTGGGTTCCTCTTCCACTGTTTTTTCCTCTGGGCCAGATTGCCTCCCATACCAGGATAGGGAAGTAGCCTGAAATATAAACAAACCTTGAAGCAAGGGGAATGTTGCCAGACTGGGAGCAGGAGCCAGTCAGATGTTCGGTACTGAAACATGTGTCCAATAGGAAAAGAAAATGTGTCCAATAGGAAAAGAAAATGTGTCCAATAGGAAAAGAAAACCCCTCCTCTTATAAGTACACTTATATCCATGAAAACTGGCACTAAACTCAATCTATGAAATGCATATCAGGATATGAACCCATGTTAAATATACACACACACACACACACAGCAGTTGATGACTTGAACACCTCCCTTAGGTTGGAGAGCAAATGAACAAATGATTGGGTTTCTTTTTCTGTGAGATGCTCTTTGTGTTTTTCTTCCACTTAGTTCTCAGATATGGGAAGGTTTTGGTTCAGGAATCATTAAAACTCCTCCGGTTTCTATTTCATGAAATATGCAGCATATGCTATTGGAGAGAAATTGCCAGCTTGTTTTTATTATTATTATTATTATTATTATTATTATTATTATTATTTGAACCCAACATATAACCAATCTACAATGCCAGTGGGGGATTCTCATAAAGAGAAAGGAAAACAGAAATAAAATTTTTGCTGAATAGAGCAACTCACAGCCAAAATGATACAAGTTTTGTGATGGCTAAGATGGGTTGTTTAGTTTAGGGGGTAAAAATGAGAGGAGGGCAGTCCCAGACAGATGAGGCCATTCAAGGTGAACCCCAGTCCCTGTCGACCACCTACAGTGAGCCTTGCAAAATAGTCAACTTGGTATATTGGCTCCAAGATTCAATTTCTGACTCTTGCTGTTGGTCAGTGTCTCTGGTTCTTGACTGGACAACTGTGATCTGTTGGTCCATCAGTTAGTCTTCCTTTCCCCCTCTTTTCCTCTTCTTGTTTTTGTCTCAGAGTTTGTCTCTCTTTCAGTCTTTGAATTGGTTTGTATCTCTTCTTGTTAGTGTCACTTTTGCTAGTAAAGACTGAAAAGTTACAAATATGTCTTTGAGACTATCTGGGAAATGGAGGAAGCTAACTCAGGGAATGCGCATAGACATTACTTCCATGCCCATTTAACACATACTTGCCTGAGCACCTAGTTTGTGTCTGGCTCTGGCTTTGTGCCTGGCATTATGAACAGTACCATGAGCAAGGGTGTCGTCTCTGCCATCTAGGCACTCTGCCTCACGCATAAATTACTGCCACAGTGTGAGATACGGTACAGGAAATATCTGCATGGCACTAGAAGCTTCCAGAAGAGTAATTTATTATGTCTAAAGAAAGGAAAAGGAGGGGGAAGCTTCAAAGAAGAGATTGCCTTTCAGCTGGAAGCTGAAGGTTGACCAAGAATTTCTCAGGTCTTGAAGGGATCCAGACCGGGAGAACTGTGGGCAAAGATAGGTGGGCATGAAGGTTCATCATTGGTTTGGAGACAGGCAAAGTTGGGTGTGGTTGTAGTGTACAATATGTGACTGAAATGGATTATTTTATACAGCATTTTCCAGATTGTGTTCCAAGGAACACTAGGGTTCCCCAAGATGGTTATGAGTATTTTAAAAGAAAGAACATACAGAAGGAAAATGTTCTGTGCCCCCCAAAGTTTGAAAAGCATTGAAAAACATAACACACTCTTGCTAAGACATGGTATTTACTGACATTAAAACTTCAGTAAGAAGTAAAAGCAAGCAAGCAAGGAAGCTCATTGAAATCATTAAGATCTTCTAAACTTACTTGCCAGAGACCCTCTCATTTCAAGAATCCCTTTTTAAAAAGTGTCTTATGAGATAGAGTGGGGAATATGTTTGTAGGTAAATCAATTAGGATTTTTACAAAAAGGAGTTGATTTTTTAAAAATATTTTATTTATTTATTTGACAGAGATCACAAGTAGACAGAGAGGCAGGTTGGGGGGGGGGTGGTTGGAAGCAGGCTCCCCGCCGAGCAGGGAGCCCGATGTGGGGCTGAATTCCAGGACCCTGTGATCATGACCTGAGCTGAAGGCAGAGGCTTTAACCTACTGAGCCACCCAGGCACCCCAAAAGGAGTTAATCTTATCATAAAAGTAATATGTGTGATTTGAAATGTAGTATAGTATATGTGAGACATACAAAAAAGTATAAAAATAGAGTAAAAGTTGATTAAAGAAGAAAAAAAAGCAACCCAAAAAAGCTGAGAACACTCAGCTTAAGAAATAGAGCCATGTAAATACAGTTGAAGTCTCCTTTCCCTGATCATATCTCCTTCCCTTCTGCCAGAGGTAACCACCGTCTTATATTTGGTGTTTATGATTCCATATAATTCTTTTGAATATTCTTTTTAGAAGACAAAGAATTCCTTTGAATTCTCATTCAGTTTCTAGCTTGTCAGTACAGAGATAATAAAGAAATTGTTGTTCTGTCCAGGAATTGTTGTTCTGTTCCTGGAATAAAATTCATTTATAAGCTCTTCAGAAGAAGGAACTATGGCTTCTCCTTTTAACAGTTTTCAGAATGCAGTAGATGCTCAATAAATTTCTGCTGAATTGAATTGAACTAAATGTGTGCACTCTCATGGGGTATATTAAGTTCACGTGGTAACAGAGATTGGGGAAAAGTAATTATTTTTCGTTAACAGTATTGAAATTCTTTGTGATCAGAGATCTTGAAAACTTTTTTTGTTTCATTTTTGTTTTGTTTTGTAATCTGGATCTGTAAGTGAAAAGGCATTTCAGGTCATCAAGTTGAGCAGGAATAGAGATCCAGGTCTCCTGTACCCATGTCGGTATTCTTCCCACCTCCCCACGTTGACTTACCATCCTCAAGTATATTGTGTTGAACATGTGAAAGACTGAAGCATTTTTCTATATGAGGAATCACCATTATGCACAGACATTGTAACATATCTGCAAAAATGGGGACAGCAGGACAGACGTCTACCTATGGCCCAAGGGATGATGATTATTTGTCGATTGCTATCCTTCTCTCTCTGTTGCTGTCTCTCTATGTCTTTCTCTGAAATTCTTTTTTTTTTTTTAATTTCAGATTTTATTCATTTATTTGACAGAGAGAGAGATCACAAGTAGGCAGAGAGGCAGGCAGGTTGGGGGGGGGGGGCGGAAGCAGGCTTCCCACTGAACAGAGAGCCTGATGTGGGATTTGATTGTGAGACCATGACCTGAGCTGAAGGCAGAGGTTTAACCCACTGAGCCACCCAGGTGCCCCTCGGAATTCTTTATGTTATTAACTCTTTCATAAACTCACTCCCAGTAATATTTTTCCCATTCAAATATTATTTATATTTTAGGAGCTAGAGGGGATACTCGTTTCTCTCCTGGAATATGCCTAGGATATTCGTGTGGATAAAGTTTCAAATTTTTCTTCTCTCCTTGCTTATTGGGGTACCTTTCTCCTCTTTCTCACATTATGCCATCATGTTTCATTGTATTGTCTGGGGTGAAGATAATGCAAGTCATACTTATTTAGGTTGATGTAAAAAAGGGTGTCATTTTAAGGCAAAATTACAGGAAGGAGAAGCTGATCACTTGGTTACCCTAATATCACTCCATATTTTCTCTTTGCTCTCCCTGGGTTCATAGGAGTGAGGTCAGATATCATTTTGTATACATTTGACTGCTCCAAATGTTTCAGTGGAGAGAGAGGTCTTGATTCCAGTAGCCATAAGTTAATGTGGCTGAGAGGAAGGGGGTTGGGAGAATGGATTGACATTGTCCTTTTTTAAAAACAAAAATACATGAGTCATTCAGCATAGGCTCAGCCAAGTTTGATGCCTCCCTGTGCCTGCCTTTCCTAGGCATGTGTATCGTTCTCAGGCTTCTGGAACCTCAAACTCTATTAAACACCATACTTCATTATGTCCTATGCTGTTCTGCTCCATGTCTGTTTCTCTCGATTCCTCTAAAGATTGAGAGTTTCTCCAGGGCCCTGTCGACTTGTCTTCCATGCCTCAGAGGCTTAGCTTTTCCAGGAAGTTCACCCTAAATTCTTGCTTCTTCTGATTTATAATGCCTACCAAGGTTACTTTGCAGTAGAGAGAAGATTGTCCTCCCTTTCATGAACTATTTTGAACCTTGGAAACAAAATAAGAGCTTTCTCTTGTAATTTTCAGTGTTTCCTTTTGGGACCAGTCCTTGGCTCCTTTTATGCCCAAACTGTGCATTTCCTGCCCTGTCCTCTCTCCTTCCCTCCTTTACCTTGCTTCCTTTGTTTGTTTGTTTGTTTGTTTTGTTTTGTCCTTCCCCTTTCACCAAATCAAAGAAATTGCATGAAATCAACAACCACAAAAGGGCTCCCAGCTTAAAGTTTTGTAGTGTGATCTTGCACAGTTGCTGAAATATGCTTTATTCCCTCTTTCATGTGTTATTTCTATTTGGGGGAATAGTCAGGAGGTGGACCTTATCAGCTCTTTGCCCAGTTCCCTGGTAATGTAGGTATTTTAGCTGGGTGATTGTTCCCTTCATGGGTTGTCTGCAGTTGGTTTAAAATTACAACTTAAAGATGGAAACTCTGCCAACCATTGTGTTTTGGGGGCAAGGGGAGAGTGTCTCTGGGTGCTGTCCCTGAGCACACCTCAAAACCCAGCCACACCACTGGGACATCCAAGCAGAACGTAACAATGTTAACAGTAGACACTGTGTCAGTGAGCGCTGTGTCAAGAGACACATACCAGGTAGCCTAATAGAAGGAATTTAATACAGGAAACTACAAGGAAAATTTTCATAGAATCACACACGTGTCTGAAGAGCTGAGAGTGGGATGGAACAGCAGTGGGAAGCTCCTTCTGGAGTTAGAGGCACAAAGGGAAGGGGTACTGTTCCCAGAGCCTGGGAATTGGGGCTGCATGGTGGGAGCAGGTCCCACACAGGGCTGGGTGGGATCCATCGAGGAGACTGGGCCGCTGCGCAGGATGCCACCTTGAAGCAGAAAGAGAGGGATAGAGGGAGATAGATACCCTAGTTTCTAACCCCCTCCCTTTCTTCCTGTCTCCTGCCTGCCATTCCCATTGATTGACCCTAACTGGAAGTCAGTTGGCCAGGGAGCCTGGGAATGGGACTTGGGCTCAGCTTCCTGCCATGCAGGAAGGCTGCAGCGCAGGGGAAGGAGCCTGAATTGGATCAGAGAGAAACAGGCAAAGGACTAGTTCTGATGCCAGGAAGACTAGTCTCTTATAAAAGTGTTTGCTAATATTGCAGAACTTGGGAATGGGAAGTAAAGCCCTGCTCCTCCTCTAAGCTGCCCTCCCATGCTGTCCCATCCAACCTCCCTTGCTGAACTGTGAGAGGGACCCCTGGCATTGAATCTCTATCTTGCCAGGGGGAGCTACATCCATGCCAAGTGCCCTGGTGAGTAGAACAGTGATAGTCCCTATTCTGCAGTTCCCAAATCTAGATGACTCTGAAAAGTCCCAATATTTTTCCTAATTCATTGAATGGCAAGACCTGATCTGATCTGAATGGACACGAGACTACTTATCATATCTGTTGATCCCCCTGAGTGTGAATAGTCATACATATGGCTTGAGAGGTATTGATGAACTTGATTACGGAGGGAGGGACCTAGCTAGGGGTAGTCCAGATACCTAAAAGCTAAGTGTGTGACATGTGACATGTGACATGCGACACGCTGCCTTTCTGAACTTTTTTCAGAAGGAGAAAAAAATGATAGCAAACCCCGATTTCAAGGCACCCTTCTTAAGTAGGTGCAGACAAGTATGAAATAACTAAACACTTACAGTGATTCACATTTTCACCCAGGTGCTCCTGTGCACAATGACACAGAGAGGGCTATGTTTACAAACTATTGGCCAATTTAGCATTTGTCGAGAGAATACGTAATGGATTGGCACTGGAGTAACTCAGGAGACTGATAGCAAACCTTTAGATTGACATTTTTACAGAAGTAATAGGAAATACCCTGGAACCCTCTTTGGTATATTTTTTGAAGTACAATATGCATTTTGTTGTTGTTGTTACTTATTCTCTTTCCCTGTTTTTTTGCTTCCTAATTGGTGGTCTGTCTCATTCCAGGAAAGTATTAAGGAAGCACGTTGAGGTATACATGGATTTTGCTGCAATAGTTGCTCCATTCAGGGAATGTAGAACAAACTTCAAAAAATGTAGATTAGCTCTTATCACTTTTCCACTGACTCCTTCAATGACTTCTCTGGTCACAGGCCACCTTGCCTGGTGGCCTCTGATGCATGGGGTCCTCTTGATAAGGGATGCCGCAGAGTACACAGGTGCTCACCATGAAGGTCCTGTATGCCAGATTAAAGACCCTGGATTTTCTCCTCCAGGCACTGGAGATTATTTCAAATAAGGGCATAATCAGACCTGGGCTTCACATTATGGAACTGCCGTACAGTATTTTTCTCTGGGAAGCTGGTTCTTTACTGACCTCTCTGAAAAGAAAGCCCACGGGAGGAATAAATCTCCCCCTAAAAAACAGTGAAATATACTGAAGCGGTAACAATCTGAGTGCAAGTGTGGGCACAAATAAAGTTATATCTCATCTGAGCAGTAGCTGCATGGTTGCCCAGAGAGAGAGAGAAACCTTCACAAGGCTTCCTCACTTTGGAACTTCTCTGAGAATCTTAACAGGGTGATCAGTGTCACTGGAAAGGAATTAGTTGGAGAAAATCTCTGAGTAGTGAAAAATCTGGAGGGCTGAGTGGCTAAGGAATGAGATGACCTTTGTCATCCATCTAACAGACTCACAAAGTCTTTCTTTTGAAGCTGCTGATCACTTCCCCACTCTAAATACCTCTCTCTTGGAAGTGGGGAGGCATTTAAAGCACTCAGTCCTTACCTGTATTATGGTACTTAGGGCACTATTTTATTTCATTTATTAATTTTTTAAGTTTATTTATTCAAGTCGTTTCTACACCCAGTGTAGGGCTTGAACTCATGATGCCAAGGTCAACATTACATGCTTCACCAACTGAGACAGGCAGGTGCCCCACTTAGGGCAAGACTTTTTTTTTTTAAGATTTTATTTATTTATATGACAGACAGAGATCACAAGTAGGCAGAGAAGCAGGCAGAGAGAGATGGTGAGGCAGGCTTCCCACCAAGCAGAGAGCCCTATGCGGGGCTCAATCCCAGGACACTGAGATCATGACCCGAGCCAAAGGCAGAGGTTAGGGCAAGATTTTAAAAAACTACCTGTTTACTTATCTTTCTGTCCCATTGTTCTGTGAGTTACTTGGGAATGGAACTAGTCTTTCATTTCCTTACCATCGGCGCCTAGCACAGCGCATCATTCACAGGGAAAAAATACTTGGGTTTTGTTTTGTTTTTAGACAAATGAACATACGAATGAATAAAAATATGAGCTTTATAAATGAAAACAGACATGATCGTTCAGAAAAATATATTCCAGAGAAGATGTGGGCTCCAGTTCCAAGGATACTTAAAAGTATAATGGTTAAAACTTACATAGGTGTGTGTAATTAAAAATCAATTTGCAGCTGGACCTTTGGTAAATGACCTTGGGGAGTCCTCCGACTATGACAGGAGTCTCCAAATTTAGTCACATATGGTAAATCCAAAGGAAAGAACACACCAGGTTCTCACAATCATTGTGCAGTTTTCCTGACAGGTATAGACGGATATTCATGGCATGTCAGGGAGGACAGAACAACTGGGGACACAGTGACTAAAAAGAGCATGTGTTTGGGAATTAAATGATGTGGCATTAACAGTAATGGAATTAGAGCCTGAGTAGCTAGATAGCGAATGGTCAGTGAGTGATACGCACAAAGGTCATGTCAGTTGCCCAAGATCATACAATTAGACCAATGAAATAAATCCAGCAATGCTGATTTCCAGAGCTCTATTTTGGGTTCCCACATAGTGGGAACCACTAGAAGTGATTCAAGATACTCTTTTTGTATTAACAGAAATATATGAGGTCTTTTCTGTCATGCATACATAAAATATGAGAAAGCATTAAACTGTAATCATTAGAGACTCCTTGAGTGGAGTTACCCCTAAGTCAGAAATTAAGTGGGAAAAACCTTAGTATTCAAGTGCATTGGTTTACTCTATGCATTTTAATATATTTTGGGGTAAATTCTTAAATGAAGAGATAATGCCTGATAAGCCGCTTAAATATTTGAATGCCAATAATGAAATCATAATTAAATCAAGTAAAATGTAATAGTAAATGTCTATCTAATGTTGCTATTCCCTCATGGATTCCTTGGAATTTGAATGGATAAAAATTTTATCTTATAATTCTTGGGATTTAGTTCAACATTTATTTCATTATCAGTGCAGACCTACACATACTAACTAGTTTAAGGACAATGAATGCTGGGGTCTTTGACTAAAGACAGCAGCAACATAGCAAATGATTTTAATTAGAATAATATAATTGTACTTAAGAAAGATAGTCTAGTATATAGGAATAGGAATGGTATAGGAATTATATAAATAAATGCCATTTCCTTCAGCCTGAACCTGCTGTGTGACCTCGTGTAAGTCAGATAATCTTCCTCAATTCTATAGTTTTCATTTATAAAAATGAGAATATTGCCTAGTATATCTTTGTTTCTCTTGCATATTTAAGCTTTAAAAATTTCATACACCTGTATTTCTTATAAAATGAAATCAAATTAAATGAAATTTAATAAATAATTTGAGCACCAAGTGTGCTCTGTTCACTGTGGAAAAATCTGGTATATAATGCTGGACATTTATAACTTTTGCTCTATGAAAACTCGCTTGTTCATTCTGCATGTACTCCCCGATCAGCCCTCAGCAATATATCCAATACAGAATTATCTGTGTCCTAGAAATACAAAAATATTAGTGCCATAGAGCTGCTATAACAAGGTGCCACAAATTTGGTAACTTAGAACAACAGGTGTTTATCCTCTCCTAGTTCTGGAGCCCAAAGTCTAACATGGAGGTCTCCACACAGCTGGGCTCCCTATGAAGTCTTTAGGGAGGAATCCGTTCCTTGCCTCTTCCAGTTTCTTCTGCTGTTAGCTGTTTCTCAGCTTATTGCCGCATCACTCCCGTCCTTGACCGTCTGGTCACATTGCCTCCTCTCCTCTATGTCTCCATTGTGTGTGTCTTACAAGGATACTTTTAATTTGATTTAGGACCCACCTGTATAATCCTGGATTATCTTTTTTTTTTTTTTTTAAGATTTATTAATTTACGTATTAGGGAGTGAGAAAGAATGATCACAAGCAAGGGACAGGGCAGAGAAAAGGAAAGAAGCAGACTTCCTGCAGAG
Organism: Mustela nivalis; assembly: GCF_964662115.1. Lineage (NCBI taxonomy): Eukaryota > Metazoa > Chordata > Mammalia > Carnivora > Mustelidae > Mustela > Mustela nivalis. The sequence goes on from NW_028136231.1 coordinate 152,852, forward strand.
TGCAGAGTCAAATGGGGCTCCATCTCACAACCCTGAGATCACGACCTGAGCTGAAATTAAGAGCCGGACACTTAACTGACTGAGCCACCCAGGCACCCTTGTCCTGGATTCTCTTCTCATCTCAACATCCTAACTTGAGATACAAAGACAGCAAAGATTTTTTCCAAATAAGGTAACACTCATAGATCTGGGGACTGAGTCACGGACATATATCTTGGGGAGCCACCATCCAACCCACTACAGTGACCAAACACAAAAACAACAAATAAAAGCGTCATTCTATCCTTATGGAGCTTATAGTCTATGAGGGGAAATAGACATTAAGCCATAATATTATTATAAAATGTAATTATACTTTCTATATTGTTGTACATTAATAGTTTTACATTGTAATTAGGTCTGTGGAGGGAAATTACAGGTGCCTTGAAAGATTTTAACCAAGGAAACTCATTACGGCTGGGAGTAAGGTCAGACCATTAAACAAGGGACAGTTAAGCTAGCACTGGTGAATATGTAGGAGGTGAGGCCTAGGTAGAAGCTGTTGGCGACATGGGGAGATACCATTCCAAGCAGACAGAACATTACTTGGAAAGGCCTTTATATGGGGGTTTGTAGAAGTGAATGAAGCCCACTGTTGCTGGAGTATAATGAGCAGGGGCAGAGTGGAGTGAGTTGAGGCTAGGTCATATGATGGAGGGATTTGAAAGCCTTTATCAAGACTTCTGAAAAGTCTTGGCATCATTAATGTGTTTTAAGAAAGAATACCTGAATTATATTTTTAGAATGTTACTGCAGCTAATATTTGTGTTTCAGGGAAGCAAGAGTAAAAACAGGGCAAAGGATGGTTCGAGGCCAGAGATGGATGCGGCTGGGTCCAGGATGATAGCAGGAGAGATGATGGAAGTGAAGGGATTTGAGTTACATGTTGGATGTACATTGACAAGGATGGGGAAAGGGCTGGTTATAGTTCAATGAGGCACAGGGAAGGTATAGTGATGGCTTTTAGTCTGTTGGGGGAACAGGCATTAAACAGATGCCCATAGGAGAGGGATTCTTAATGGGATTCAATAATGGAGATGAGACAAGTGACAGCACCTGGAACCAGACAGGGATGCATGCCTGCCTGTCTTCCTTCCTTCCTTCCTTCCTTCCTTCCTTCCTTCCTTCCTTCCTTCCTTCTTCCCTTCCTTCCTCTGTTATCCACTCTCCTGTCTTTTTTTTGGTAACTTCCAGTTAGATTGAAGTCTAAGCATTCCTAATTATAAAGACTTTCCATCTCTTCATAAGGTGCTGTTTATATGGTTTTGATTGATGATTGTTCAATGGTGGAATTACAACCACACCAGCTGAATCACCCTTGAAATTTGTGCAGTGACAGGTGTCACATACATCTCTCTCTCTCTCTCTCTCTCTCTCTCTCTCTCTGCTGTTTATAAGGAGCTTAGCATCTACTCTAAGAGATTATAGTCCTTATGGGTTATCCCATAACGCATGGTAGGGATCAGGATTTAAGTAGGAACAATATATAAAGGAAGCAGAAGAGAGAATGATGGGGGGAGGCTTCGTTTAGACTAGGTCCTACACATTGGGAAGGATTTCAGTCCGTGGGAATAGGGAGGAGTCATCCAGGAGTAAGAAGCAGCCTGAGTGAGGGAATGGAGGCAAGCATGGAGAAGGTGTGGTCAGGAAGAGACCCATCATCTTTGTGGTTTGATCAGGAATATATAGGAGTGCCCTGCTAGAAGAAGATTATAAAATGAATCTAGATTGAAACGTAGAAAAATGAACTACTTTTGTCTTTAACCCCTGAAGGAAATTTCTGATCTATGGGAAATTCCAGAGCCATGTTTGTTGAAAGGTGTTCCTCTTCTCCCAGTCATCATGTCATTGTTGTCATAATCACCATTGCTAAATTTTATGATTGTGTAGCCTTTGCAATTTATCATTCACTACCTCATTACATTGATGATGTGGTTTGGGCAGAAGTAACAGAAACTATAAACAATGTTGGCTTAGATAATCAAAAGGACATTGTGGCTCCTGCTATTGTTAATGCAGTGCTGACTTTAGAGAGTGACTCCATGATATGACAGGATGAGTTCTTTTTGGTCTCTCTGCTTTGAGCTCTTTGGATCCAGCTTAATTATACGACCCATTCCCTTTAGAAGCATACACTGCTGTGTCCTGGTCTACAGGATTTTTTTTTTTTTTTTTTTTGGTCTCAGGTCACATGCTCTTATCCAGAGCTGAAGCTGAAGACAGCTTCTGAGAAATCACACACTTCTCCAAATTGGAACTGGGTTTTCAGGAAGGGAGAAATGGTCTGGGTATGGGTGGGATGAGAGCCAAAGAAGGAACTAAAGAGTATCCTTTAGAGAAACATAGGTACTTTCATTGCCATTTTATAGCTGAGGAATAGAGGTTCACAGTACTGTTGGTTGCACAAAGATGTACTTGTTCCCTTTCTGTAAGAGGATCATGTATGTTGAGACAAAACAAAGTTACTTGTCTATGGGAATTCATAGATGAAAGTATATTACTATCCCTTCTGAATAGAAAGGACAGACACGTGTCATGGATTGTATGACCCTGAACAAGTTATTTAACTTCTCTTTCTTTTACTTTTGTGTGTGTGTGTGTGTGTGTGTGTGTGTGTGTGAGAGAGAGAGAGAGATGTGTGTGTGTGTGAATGTGTATATGTGTGAGTGTGTATGTGTATGTATGCTGAAAAATAGAGATGAGAGGAGCACCTACTTCACACGGTTGCTGGAAGGATTAAATAAGACATTTACAAATACAGGTGACCAAATGACTTTCCCATTCATTGTGTGCTTTATCTTAACAATGCCCAAGAAATTAGCTGAGGGCATCCATTCTAAGAGATGAAATTCCTGGGGCCTGGTATGGTTATTAGCCAAAGGAAATGCCAAACCAAAGTCTCGTGATTCCAAGTTCTATCTGCCTCTCTTTCCACTATACTGTGCTGCTGCTTAATGAGATCCCCAGCTCTCTATCTTTTCACCTTGCAGATAACAGGAACCACACTGAAAGAACTACACATGCAAATTATTATTAGCATGAAAACAGGTAATTATTATTTTTTTACATTTGCATCATCACAGATGATCTTTGCATTAGATATCCTTTAGCAATGAATGACTGCACCACAGGGCTTGTGGTTCATCCAGACAGTCATTCATTTTAAATAAGAAATTCATTTACTGTCACTCATGTTGCTTAAACAATGCAAAGCAAAGAACGACTACAGGGCCGTCTTAGATTATAAGGGCTGGGATGGAAGCTGGAAATCACCTAGTCCAGCCTTCTGATTTACATATGAGCAAAATGAGGGTCAGCATGAGGAAGGTGACACAATTAATTAGTGGCAGAGCTGAGACTAAACCCAATTTCTTTATTTCTCTACCCAAGCCTTGCCATTAAAGCATGAATGCTGGTCATCTGACTCCTATTTAGTTAGGAATTCCCTGATTGTTTAAAACACATGGAGGACATAGGATGGAGAGACACTTAACGTGCTAAAGGTTCCAAGGGAAAATATATTAAGAATCTTTCATAAATTCCCTTGTGCTATATTAATTTTATCTCATTTATTTCTACAATGTACTTGTGGGGGGCGGGATGGGTATCTGTCTGTACTGAATGGACTCATTTGAGTCCTGCCAGTGTGAAGGTATGAAGAAAAACATTTTACATTAAAACAGAACAAATTGCTTATGGTAACCATTGCATAATGAAGGACCACAATGAAGAATTACAGCTCAAATTACTTATCAGGTCTCTTCCATTTTCTAAGTTTTTAAAGTAGAAGATTGCACAGTATAATTACAGTAAGTTAATTTGCATTCATATTACAATTCAGTGAGCAATTACATTCTTTTTATTTAAAAAATATATTTTATAAAGTGTGATTTCCATCAGTAAGTTTCCAGGAAAGAGTGGTGACTTTTTCCTTGTGAGGTTTTCATACAAATTCAACCACACAGCATAGACCTTCCAGTAGAGAGTTTTATATAGCCTTTATCGTCTTTCTGGGACAGGAGAGAAGAGAACCATTTGAAGTATAACTGTGGTTTCTGAGTTTTTTGAGAACTCTTCAAGGAATCATCAACTGTTGGGGTTTCAAAGGTCAACTTAAAAGTCTTATGGCTCAAGATTCCATTCCTCCATTCACTTCCACAATCCGAAGCTTAAATGTGCCTATCCCATTTCTGCTAAACCATCATCCAACCTACGTTTGCTTAACTCCTCTGGCAGGAAATCCTTTACCTTTTGGTGACACCCACAGCATTGCTGGACAGTACTTTCATTCTGTGTATGTAGGGGGCAGTGGTGGTGAAGGTACTCTATTTTGGCCTAACCATTCTTTCATTAATGTACTTTAAAGGATACTTAGATGAAACAAGAGAGGGAGACAAACCATAAGAGACTCTTAATCTCAGGAAACAAACTGAGGGTTCCTGGAGGGGATGGGGTGGTTGGTGGATGCACATTGGGGAGGGTAGGTGCTGTGCTGAGTGCTGTGAATTGGGTAAGACTGATGAATCACAGATCTGTGCCCCTGAAACAAATACTACATTATATGTCCATTTTAAAAAAGGCATACTTAAAACACACACACACACACACACTCTCTCTCTCTCTCTCTCTCTCTCTCTCTCTCATTCATTGCTTTGGTTGTGCCTTACATAACATAGAGCACTCTTTTTGTTGAGGTATAAAATTTCATTTAGAACTTGCAACATTATCACAAACATCTGTGTTGGGCCATCATGGAGTGGTCCCCATGAGGACTGTGGGGTCTGATGGGCTGCTCCACTTTCTCTGCACTTGATCTCTTAAATTTTTAAAAGGATGAAATTAACTTATATTGCAATGCATAGGTTTTTTTTTTTTTTACCTGCAATGCATAGATATTAAGAGTAATTTGGCCAATTTTGGCAAATGTATTTGCCTATGTAACCAACACTACATTAAAGAAAGAGTATATTCTATTAATCCAGGAAGTGCCTTGTGCCCCTTTCCAGACAATCCCTCTCCACAGAGGCAGCCAGTGTTCTGATTTTTCTTATCATACATTTAATTTCCCTGTTCTTGATCCTCCTATAGAAGGAACCATAATAATGTTATTGATCTTCTTATAGAAGGAATCATAATAATGTTCTTGATCTTCCTATAGAAGGAATCATAATAATGTCTGGTTTCTTTCATTTAATATTTTTTAAAGATTGGTCCATGTTGCTGTACTCATGAGTAGTCTATTTTGTTTCTTGCATATTAGTATAGTAGTATTCCACTGTATGACTTATCCTCCTGTGGAAAGACATTTGTGTGGTTTCCACTTGGACCTATTAGAAGTATATAACTTTCTAGCATATGTGTTTGTGTGTATGTGTGTGTATTAAGTGTGCGTGTATGTACTTATTTTATTTCTCAGAGGTAAATACTTAGGAGTGCAACATCTATAAATGCCCAAAGAGTAGATGTATCTTTAACTTGATAAGTTTTTCAACATGACCACACCATTGTACACTTCCACTGGAAACATATGAGAGTTCTATGTCCTCACCAAAATTGAATGTTGTCAGGCTTCCAAAATTTTAGAAATTTTAATGGGTGTGAAGTGATATCTCATTATGGTTTATTTGCATATTCTTTATGATCAGAGATGACACACACCTTCTCGTGTGCCTATTGGCTATATTCAATATATCTTTCTTTCTTTTTTATTTTTAGCAAAGTGTCTGTTCAACCATTTTGTCCATTTTGATTAGGTTGCTTATCTTTTTATTATTAATTGATAGGATTTGTTTATATTTTCTGGATTTAAGCCCTTTGTCAGATATGTATTTTGAATATTTTCTCTGGGCTTTTAGTTTACCATTAATTTCCTTAATACTGTCTTATGATCATCACATGTCTTAAATTTTTATAAAGTCTAATTTATTATATTTTCTTTTATGTTCAATGAATTTTTTTTCTGAGAAATCTGTGCATACCTAAAACCTAAGAGGATCCTTTTATAGTTCTTTTCTAAAATCTTTACTATTTTAGTGATTGTATATTGTTCTATACATGGTGGAAGGAAGGGACTGAGGTTAATTTTTTTCCATATCTTTGTCCATTTGTTGCAAAACCATACTTTAAAGACATTTCTTTCCTCAAGGCATTGTGATGACAACTTTGTAAAATATATATATGTATATATATATATATATATATATATATATATATATATATATATGTGTGTGTGTGTGTGTGTGTGTGTGTGTATCAATTGGCCACATATATGTTGGCCTATTTCTGTTTCTCTATTCTGTTCCATTGATCACTTTATCTATCCCTAATGCTAAGACTGTACTGTCTTGATTATTGTAGCTTTGTAGTAATTCTTGAAATAAGGTAGGATAAGCTCTCTAATTTTGCTTTTCTTCCTCAGGATTGTTTTGGCTATTCTAAGTCTCTTTGCATTCTCACATACATTTTAGATTTATCTTGTCAATTTCTTGAAAAAAAAAAAGGGTGGGATTTTTTGGGATTTGTACTAAATGTGTAGTTAAATTTGGGGGAGAATTGACCTCAATGTTGAGTTTTGTAAACCGTGAACATGGTACGGTTCTCCATTTATTTGGGTTTTCTTTAATTGTTTTCATCAAAAATTTCTGTTTTGGGCCGAAATCTTGGATGACTTTTGTTCAATTTACTCCTACTTTGAGACATGCTTTTATAAATAACATTTAAATTTTTAATTTTCCAATGGTCTAACTATGTAACTTTGGGAATGATTTAACCTGAGTTTATTTTAACCTATAAAATGTAAATTCATGTATTTCTCAGAACAAGGCTAAGTATAAAAATATACAAATAGCTTTTTGGTATTCTTTAAGTATTAAATTGGATTTAAATATAGAAAGTTCCTAATACAATACATGGTATATTAGTATTCTTTTCGTCAAAAGTGAAAAAAAAAAAAAAAACTAACCCAAACTGACTTAAGTAATAGAGGGGGTATTTTGGCTCATATTGAAAAATCTGGATGGGGGGATGATAGTTAGCTTTAGGCATGACTAAACCAAACATTCTTCGAGTTTCCTCATACATCTCTATTTTTATCACCTTAGTCTGTTTTCTTCTTTGTTAAGGATTTTCTTTTTCTTTTCTTTTCTTTTTTTTTTTTTAATTCTTCATTTAAGTAGTAGTTCAGTACTTCATTTAAGTAGTTCACATACACTGCATCACCAGTTCCCTGCTTAGAATTTAGTGATTCTTTAGTTGCATATAACGCCCAGAGCTCATTCCATCAAGTGCCCTCCTTAATGCCCATTGCCCAGTTACCCCCCCAACCTTCCCTTTAGCAACCATCAGTTTGTTTCCTAGATTTCAGAGTCTCTTATGGTTTGCCTTCCTCTCTATTTTCACGTTATTTTTCCTTCCTTTGACTATGTTATCTGTTTTGTTTCCTCAGTTCTACATATGAGTGACTGACTTATCACACTTTGCATAATATCCTCTAGCTCTATCCACACTGTTGCAAATGGCAAGTTTTCATTCTTTTTGATGGCTGAGTAATATTCCTTTGTATTTATATCCCACATTTTCTTTATCTCTTCACCCTTTGATGAACATCTGGGCTCTTTGCATATTTTGGCCCTTATGGACATTGCTGCTATAAATACTGGAGTGCAAGTGCCCCTTTGAATCACTATGTTTGTATCCTTTGGGCAAATACCTAGTAGTGCATTTGCTGGGTCATAGAGTGAGCCTATTTTTAAATTTTTAAGGAAACTCCATACTGTTTTCAAGAGTGGCTGCACCGGTTTATGTTCCCACCAACAGTGTACGAGGGTTCCTCTTTCTCTACATCCTCACCAATACCTGTTTTTTTCCTGACTTGTTCATTTTAGCCATTCTGACTCATGTGAGGTGGTATCTCATTGTGGTTTTGATCTGTGTTTTCCTGATCTCTGAAGGCTTTTCTTATGAAATGGGTTCTTAGAGCTACAGGCTTACCATCTTTCCAGTTTAGAATAGCAGTAAGGAGAAAGCATTTTCCCTAGTTGCTCTAGCAAAAGTACACAGGTCTATTGGACCATCCCTGAATTGTGGCCATTGATGTGTTGCACCTGTTTCTCCCTGGAGTTCAAGGTTGGGTCAACTCTCCCAAAATTAAATGGAAACCAAATCACTGAGTGTAGGAAATGGTTCCCCAACAAAATTTGGGTGGTGTTTACTAATGAAGGGGCAATGGCTGCAGAGAGGCCAAAAAACCAAGCATCTGTCATAACTTGAATATTGTAGCCACAAGCTACATGGCATTGTATCTTTTAGCATTCTGATTCTTCCCTGATCTCATACTCCATAGGCTCCGGAAACTTGGTCTTTCTGATAGCGTCCAGGCTCCTCCTATTTTCAATCACTAACATCCACTTATGCTCCATTTTATGATTGAAAAAAAAAAATTGGGATTTGTGTTGGAACATAAGAGCCTTTTTTTTTTTTTTAAGATTTTATTTATTTACTTGAGAGAGAGACAGTGAGAGAGAGCATTAATGAGGAGAAGGTCAGAGAGAGAAGCAGACTCCCCATGGAGCTGGGAGCCTGATGCTGGACTTGATCCCGGGACTCCAGGATCATGACCTGAGCCGAAGGCAGTTGTCCAACCAACTGAGCCACCCAGGCGTCCCCATAAGAGCCTTTTGATGATTGTTTCAGCTCTGCACTTTGTTTCTACTATGCATTTAGCCAAAAAGAGCAGATTGGTAGCATAAATACAATTGTAGTGCCACTAGTCCCCTCCACAGCCTCCTTGGAGAAATAAAAGGAGGGCTATTTATAGCAACTGTAAACCAGAGTCAAGTTTAGTCATAATACTGCCACACAACGTTTCCCTGGAATCAAGAAAGGCCAGCATCATAAAAGAAAGGAGCTTCTGTTTTGATGAAGACTTACAGAAATTTCTTGTCTTTTTTAACCTTCAGAAGAGAAATAGCAATTGAAAATCTTGCTTGAGTCCAGGGTGTGTAAGAAACATATCTGAAATGTGGCTAATGTAAGGATTGCAAAATATTTTTTCTTGCTTTTTAAAAAATCTGAGCCCTTTCACAGTAAATTCCAAAGTCCTTAATATGGCAAACAAGACCCTTTAAAATTTGTTTACATTGCTTCCCTCTATATAGTTAACTATATCTACCCTCTACCTCCATGAGGGTATTTGTCCATTCTCTTTTCTTGTCCTGAAATACCTTTCCCTGCTTCATTTGGTCATCTTTCGAGATGATATCACTTCCTTCCTGAAGTCTTCCTAATGTCCAACTCTGTGTTAAATGCCCCTATCTGATCTTCCCCTAGCATGCTGTACTTAACACTACCATAGCATGGATCAGAATGCAGCATAATGATGTATGGCCTTCGTGTGCCTCTGAGTTGTTTGAGAATGAGTTTTGTTTGCTTTTTGTTTTCTTTCTTTGTCAATGCCAAGCATTGTGCCTGGTATGGAGTAAACAATCAGCAAACACTTTTTGAGTAAAGGAATAGAATCGGAGTGTTAACATGAACTTGAATGAAAGGGCCTGTGCAAGGCTCATTTACTTTAGGTATTAACCTTCGAAATTTTGTGCATTCTATATACTGGTATACTTTGAACACATGATGTCTCTAGTAAGCTGGGTGGAAATGATCCTACTGAGCATTAGTCAAAATCTTATTAATTTGAGAGCTTTATGTATATAGAATATTAGTGTATTCCTGGCATATGCAAGCACTAGAAACCATTTAATAAACAGTGGCTATGTAATAATTTGTGTTTGAAACCCTCAGAGCTTATGGCCCGAATTTATTTATTTATTAGAAAAAATTGCAGGAATAAACTTAGTTTTAAATAATATATACTACACAAAATGAGCTACTTTCCATTTCTTTCACAGGAGGAGTAATTTCTGGTAACTGAATTGATGATTTTTGACATTTGGTTTTACTTTTAATCCTAGGTCAGTTTCAAACAGTAACTCATACAGGCTGCTCCTCTGTTTAGCTCGAGAATCAGGTGCATCAGGATGAATTATGTGAAGTTCAATAAAACTCCTTTGTGCCCATCCACCTGCCCATGCCCTTGCTTTTTTATTCAGTTGACTCACAGCTCCTGAAAGGCAGAGTCTGTTTCTGATTTATCATCATTCCCATTGCATAGCACAGAGTCTGATATATAAAAGGAATGGCATAGATGCTTGTTGATTTAAAATGAACTATTTTGGGGGCGCCTGGGTGGCTCAGTGGGTTAAGCTGCTGCCTTCGGCTCAGGTCATGATCTCAGGGTCCTGGGATCAGGTCCCGCATCGGGCTCTCTGCTCAGCAGGAGCCTCCTTCCCTCTCTCTCTCTCTCTCTGCCTGCCTCTCCGTCTACTTGTGATTTCTCTCTGTCAAATAAATAAATAAAATCTTTAAAAAAAATGAACTATTTTGGCATTATTCTAGGAGGACAACCAATGTTTACTAGGTGATTCCTTTGGTGCTAGCTATGTCTACTGCATTATCTCTCTTAAGACCTGCTCTGATCTCATGAAGCAGGTGTCTCATGAAGCTAACACCATAGCAGAGTAAGGAATGTTGGAGTGCAGAAAGGTGAGTAGCTTGTCGAAGGTGATTCAGGCCCATCAGATTTCAAAGTGGGCAGTCTATCCAGTATATGTTAAAAGCTATACTTCTCTCACTGGGCTGCCATGAAGATTAAATGAGTTAATGTATGGAAAGCACCCAGCACAGTGCCTGGAACATAATACAAAATGCATACATCTTTGCTTTGCGGTTTCTCAGAGTAGATGGTAAAGAAATGTTTATTGATTTTTTTTCTTTATGCCACACTTAGTAGAAAGGACATTGTTATGTAAAGAGAAGAAAAACAACACCTACTTAGGTATGTTCTTTCTTGATATGTTTACTACAATAACTCAAAATAGTGCTTTAAGACTTGGTTTGGGGTTTAACCCAGAAGAATATTAGTGTCTTCACCAAGTTCTTGGTGAGCAGCTTGTGTGCACTTACTGTCTTTCTGTTACACTTTCTTCTAGCCTGGACTTGGGAACAGCTGTGGCTTATTGCCCCTGTTGGATGTAATGGGGATTTGCCCAGTTTCTGTAGTTGACCTTATTCAACATTGAATATAGAGAGAGTTTTACATGAACCTCTTCCATTTCTATTACTTGGCCAACTCAGCGTCCTGCATTCCCTTCAAACTTCCATTTGTACAGAAGCTGTTATTACGGAATAAGTTTAATGGGTCGTGAATTTTATGCAGAAAGCGAGGGTTTCTCGATGACTTTGTATGTACCAGCAATGGACGTATTGGCTCCACAAGGAGTGCATTAGGCTAAATATTTTTAGCCCATTGACCCTGGGGGTAATGATCCTAAATGCTTCATTAAATTTTCATGGGTGAGTGACAGAAGCTATGAGGGGAAAAAAACCCCAAAACCCAAATCTGCCACATTAGCTTTTTTATTATACAGCTGGAGGACAGGAGTGTGGCCCCTCAAAAGAATAAAAAAATCAATTTTTTGAGGAACTGTTCCCTGTCTTTTCTTCCTTTCTTGGCCCTGTTCCCATGGGCAGCCCTTGATCGGGTTTTTTTCTCTCTCCCACACCTGGCATTCCGGCGTCTGGAGACAGGTTATACCATACCAGACATTTACTGGAGTTAAACCCAATCTCAGGATACAAGACTTTCAGACCAAAACAGTCTTCTGTGCAACTAGGACCAGAAGGAGGGAGCAACTGTTTACTGGCTGGGGCCTTCTCCCTTGCAGGCCGCGTGTTCGAACTGAATCTGCAGATTGTCTTCTGCCGAGCATTCTAAGAACGCGAGTGGGCGAGCAGACCAGCCCGCATACCTTCAGGGGCTTGAGCCCCTTCCTAGGACTGAGGGCCACGGGAGCGATGCAAGCCTTCTCCCTTCTCGCCCAGTGGAGCCTCAGTGGAGACGCGGGTCTGCCTAACCAGGGTTGGCCGCTGGGAGCTAGCGGCCCCTCCCGCGAAGGAGCGAGGGGGCAGCGGGCCCTCGCCGAACCCGCCTCTGGCTCTCACCCGCGGTCGCTCTACCCTTGGGAATGCGTGAGAAGTTTGGAGGCTTGGATAAGAGTAGACCCTAGGGAAAAATGAGGCAGGTCGGGAGGGCGCTGTGGTCGGTGGGGACGGTGGCGAAAAACACTGGCTACTTTCAGCCGAGGCTGAAAGCTTTGACCCTTTCCCTCCCTCCCCCGCTCGGCGCGATGCGGCTGGGGGGGAGACCCCAAGCCCTGTAGGGGACCCCAAGCCCTCGGCTCCGCTCGCCTCCTTCCGCACCGGGATGCGGAGTGAGCGCAGGGGCTCCAGAGGCGCGACCGCGAATCGAGGCGCACCCGCTCGCTTGTTCGCTCCTTCTGCCTCCTCCACCCCGCCGCCGCCATGACTCGGCTAAGCTCGCGGAGCGCGCTCAGGCGCCGCGGACAGCGTCCGGGCGAGAGCGGGGGCGAGTGCCGGAGCCGCAGCCGGAGCCGGAGAGGCAAGGCCCCGGGCGAGGGCGCGCCGCAGGCGAGCGGCCCGGCGGCCAGGCGGCGGAGAGGCAGCGAGGGGAGCCAGCAGGTGAGCTAGGTTGCCCTGCGCTGGGCGGGCGCGGGGGCGGATGGGGCGGAGGCCGCGGGAGGAGTCGGGGCTGCGCGGGCGGCCGTCTCCTCCCCCGGCGCTGACGCAGGCTGGTGGCTCCTGGGGAGAATGGACCCTGCGCGGCGCTCGCCGGGGCTTTCCCAGGCTGGAGAGCGCGCCTGAGTGTGTCGCCCGCCGTGCATGGGGAGCCGCTTCCAGCGCGGCTGCGACAGCGGAGGAGGATGCTGTCCGCGAGCGGAGGTGAGTCGCGGTGGGGCCCGGCGCAGCTCTGAGTTCAGCGCCAGCAGGTGCCGGGGGGAGAGGGGAACCGGGTGCCAGACGCCACCGCTTGGGGCTCCGGGCGCAGAAGAGGGCTCCTGGGCGCGCCCGTCGTGGGAGTTTGGCTGGGGTGTTGCGGGGATGGCGACAGCAGTTTTCCGCCCGCTCCCTCTTTCTGCTGGGAGAAAAGGAGCGACCTCTCCTCCTTCCTTTTGGCTCTCCCTGACCACCCCTAGTCTCCTTCTGACCGCGCGCGTCTTCTTTCCAGACGTCCTCACCCCAAACACTCGTCTCTCTCCGAGACCGGCTGCTCCCTCCTCCCTGCCGCGAACCCGGTTCTATCCACCTTTGAGCCCTCCCTTCCACTCCAAAACCTCCCCATTGCTCCGGAGCCCATCTCCCGGCCTCTCGAGCGGCTTCCCGCGGCCGGACCCTCTTCCCCACTCATCTGTAGAGCTACGGCTCTGCCCGCAACCGTCGAACAAGCGGGTTTCTCCTATAACCCCTACCTTTTCGCAAACACCCTCAGAGCTGGACCCCGCGTCTCCCCGGACCCAAGCCGTTCCCGAGTCCTCCGTGGACTCCGTTCTGTGCTGCTCCCCCCTGTCCCATTCCCCAGGCTCCCCGCAGCCCCGATGGCTCTCCTCCCTGGCCCGCCCCCTTGGTTTAGGTTCCAGACTGGATGCTGTGCCTGGGAACCAGAACTCAGGGCTTTTGTTTTGTTTTTGCTTTCTTTCTTTTTCTTTTTTTTCTCCTACTGGGGAAACTTTAAAATCCCCGTGGTTCGGCTCCTAAAAAGCGCTATCGGAGGGCTCAACCGCCGAGAGAATCTGGACGCAGGGAGACAGAGATGGGGGAGATTGTGTCGTTCGTCGGAAGGGAGCCTTGGGATGAGTGTACAAAGTAAATTTCAAAACGGAGGTGGTTGCTGCTGCCGGGACCCTCCTTCCCCGGCTGATTCCGTCCCCGTCCGGCAGAGTATTATTGTGACCCTTGGTGGGAGGGCGAGTCTTTTCTCTGCACTTTTTAAGGCGCCCGTCCCTCCCCGCCCCCCTCCCTTGGTGGTGCTGGTGACCTGACCGGGTGGGGGAAGAGCTAGTCGGCGCAAGGGAAATCTGCATGGAGAGGCTGATGCCACTTGGCTCCTGCGTTGCTTGCTCCCGGACCCGCCAGATTGTGTATGTTTCACTCTAAACTACCCGCCACCCCCAACTGCACCACACAAGTCCTCATTGTTGGGGGTCTGCCAGGGCACGTCTGCCTGGGTTGGGAGAGTCTGAAGGAATGGGATGCGGGTGGGGAGGCCGGGGGCGCTCAGCGAACGGGCGCCGACCCAGCGCCGGCATCCGTGAGCTCCGGCAACTGTAGGCGAGCGTGGTTGCGTGCCCACGTGGGTCGGTGCCTGGCGGGTAAGTTTGGAGACTCAGGCACGCCTGGACTTAGATCCTTTAGGAAGAGCTTTTCTGTCCGGGCACTGGGCGGGTAAGAAAAACACTGGCTACTTTGTGAAAGCCAAGGCTGAAAGCTTTGACCCTTTCCCTTTCGCCCGCGGCAACCTAATCAGAACTGTGTAAAAGTCAACTTCTTAACAATCAGAAATTGTCTGCTGATGTCCTTGATTGAAACCCCAGCATTCAAATGGAGTATTGAAGAACTCGCAGACATAGCTTTTGAAGTGCTATTGTTCTTTTCCATACACAGAGGCCCTCTTAAAGGTTTGGGAAGTTCTAAATGCAGTGATTTGAAAGACTGACATTGTAACTATTTGCTGACTCTCAGGGGATTGGCAGGGATGAGAGCAGAGGCCACGGTGAGAAGTGCAAATGTGTTGCTACAGTTTTCTTGGGAGCAGTGCCACTGTCAAGTAGGAATTCAGTTCTAAGCATCAAGTTGGCAATTAAATCTCCTCCTAAAGCAGATTTAGGGGATGATTTTTACTAGGTTTTTTTTTTTTCTTTTTTCTTTTCTTGATGGTTTGCTTAAGGTCTGAGTAGGCATATTTGAAACATTTAATCATGTTCATTGTATTCAACAATAGAATCTGGATAAAAATTACTTATTGTTGATGAAGCTCATCTCACAAGCTGTTTCACAGTATGTTTCATTTGCAAGACACACCACTGTAGGAGGCTGCAGGGAAGAGATGCCATCACTTACTGTTCTGTTCTCTTCCCCAGGCCAGAGAGGAATCTGCTACTTCACTCCCCTCTGCCCTCCAAAGTCATTTCCCTTAAAGGGATGGGGGTTGGCTTGGTACCTGATAGGACCCTTCCTAAAAATTGCATTTGGTGGATATATGGATGCCTGGAGCCACCCTCCAGGCAGATGAAGAATCTAATTGAAGCAGCATTTCATTTTGATAATTCACTCAAGTCAAACATTTTGGTTTTTGCAGGAATTTAATCCCTCTCTCAAACTACTAAAACTAACAAAGCAAGAACATCACAGTTTATATCTTTTAGATGGCACTTTAAAAAATTGCCCACATTGAAAGCTGTTGTCAGGAACTTTCAGAATTATTTAGGGCTTACTGTGAAGCACATGCACTGGGTGAGTTAATTGAGGATAAATCTCTTGACCTCTCAGAACTTCCGTTTTGTTATTTGCAAAGCAAGGACAGTATTATCTACTTTGTATGTTCTTCCAACAATTTGATAGGGAAAACTATCTCTCTGGGCCCTTTGACAGATAACAGGACTTCATGGGAATGGTAGTTTTTGGTCAGAGGATGGAGTCCTGCTAAGGAGAGAGGATATTTGGCGTTGGAAGGCCATGATGGAATCCTGACTATGTGATGTTTGGTAAATCACCTCTTCTATTAATAAAAAAATAAAAAAAAAAAAAAGAATAGTTTACCTTTTTGGATCACTTACTAAGAGTCAGGTACCCTTTTAAGCACTTTGCATGCATTAGTTTATTTAATCTTTAAATAACCATGAATAATCTTTGAGTAACCATAGGTTGATAGTTGTATTTTTGTTCCCCTTGGATTGATAAAGAGACTGGGGCTCACAGAGGTGGTAACTGGTCCAAGGTCACAAAGCCAATAAGTTATAGAACTAGGGTCTGTTTGTTTGTTTATTTATTTATTTATTTATTTAGAGTGCCCATGAGCAGGGAGGGGCAGAGGGCAAGGGAGGAGGAGACAATCCTAAGCAGGCTCCATTATCAGCATGGAGCCCCATGTGGGCCTCATCTTCACAATCTGGAGATCATGACCTGAGTCAAGAGTTGATAGGTAACCAACTGAGCCACCCAGGTGCCCCTAGAACTGGGATTTAAATCCAAGCTTTCTGGTTCCTGGGCCTGTGTGGCAGCACACTGCTGCCTCTGTGTGGGGGGTGATCCCAGCTATCTCTCGCGGTGGTTGTAAAACTTAACAGGGAACAATGGAATAGACTTCTGGCAGGAGCAAGTTATAGATTTTTCTCAAGGTTCAGATGCTAAAACAAAATGAGTATTGTGTTATCAATAGGGCATTGGGCTGATGATAGACATTTTGAACACTTGGGACTTCATGATAGGTATTGGTCAGTATGTTCACATCTGTCTGTGCTGTCAAAGTATTCTTTAAGTAGGTATTCAGAAATTGCATTACTACGGTTGTCTGTTACCAACTGTGATAAGCAGAGATTCTTAAAATTGAATGGTGGCATAACAGGTAGTTAGAAGTCTGGACTTGGGTGCTAGACTGCCTGAGTTCAGACCCTAGTTCCTCCAGCCCTGCCAGCGGTGTGGACTTGACCAACCTCTCTGACTTCTCCATGCTTTAGTGTCCTTGATAATAAAACAACAGTACCCACCACCTATGACTGTGGAGACCATTATAGGAATTAACACCAAGTGCTTAGAACAGCAGTGAGTACGTAATGTTACTTATCTATGTGTTACCCTTCAAATGAAAGCCAGATTCTTCCTTTTCATAATACAAAGGTCTCTGTCATTGATATCCCAAGGCCTAAATATCCTAACAGTATCTGTTATTATTTTTATTTTTTTCCTAAACAGAAGATAGGGAGAAAGAGATATAGTTCAGGATTTCAGAGAAAGGTTTTATTGTTGTTGGTTATTTTTTTGTCTTTTTAGTTTATTGGAAATATTACCTTGAACATTTACATTCTTTGTGAAGAGAATTGGGAAGTATACATAATGCTAAACTCTCCATGGAATTGCTCTTTTCAGAAACTGTTTTGAGGAAAATAAAATGACTGTTGGATTGATTGGATTCTAGTAGTAGAATAGTCAATTCTCCCCATTTACAGATTGGAAAACAAGTCAGATTGAAGGAAGCATGTAAACATAATGGCTGAGAGACACCATTGGAACCCAGAATTCTTGGGTTCCTCTTCCACTGTTTTTTCCTCTGGGCCAGATTGCCTCCCATACCAGGATAGGGAAGTAGCCTGAAATATAAACAAACCTTGAAGCAAGGGGAATGTTGCCAGACTGGGAGCAGGAGCCAGTCAGATGTTCGGTACTGAAACATGTGTCCAATAGGAAAAGAAAATGTGTCCAATAGGAAAAGAAAATGTGTCCAATAGGAAAAGAAAACCCCTCCTCTTATAAGTACACTTATATCCATGAAAACTGGCACTAAACTCAATCTATGAAATGCATATCAGGATATGAACCCATGTTAAACATACACACACACACACACACAGCAGTTGATGACTTGAACACCTCCCTTAGGTTGGAGAGCAAATGAACAAATGATTGGGTTTCTTTTTCTGTGAGATGCTCTTTGTGTTTTTCTTCCACTTAGTTCTCAGATATGGGAAGGTTTTGGTTCAGGAATCATTAAAACTCCTCCGGTTTCTATTTCATGAAATATGCAGCATATGCTATTGGAGAGAAATTGCCAGCTTGTTTTTATTATTATTATTATTATTATTATTATTATTATTATTATTTGAACCCAACATATAACCAATCTACAATGCCAGTGGGGGATTCTCATAAAGAGAAAGGAAAACAGAAATAAAATTTTTGCTGAATAGAGCAACTCACAGCCAAAATGATACAAGTTTTGTGATGGCTAAGATGGGTTGTTTAGTTTAGGGGGTAAAAATGAGAGGAGGGCAGTCCCAGACAGATGAGGCCATTCAAGGTGAACCCCAGTCCCTGTCGACCACCTACAGTGAGCCTTGCAAAATAGTCAACTTGGTATATTGGCTCCAAGATTCAATTTCTGACTCTTGCTGTTGGTCAGTGTCTCTGGTTCTTGACTGGACAACTGTGATCTGTTGGTCCATCAGTTAGTCTTCCTTTCCCCCTCTTTTCCTCTTCTTGTTTTTGTCTCAGAGTTTGTCTCTCTTTCAGTCTTTGAATTGGTTTGTATCTCTTCTTGTTAGTGTCACTTTTGCTAGTAAAGACTGAAAAGTTACAAATATGTCTTTGAGACTATCTGGGAAATGGAGGAAGCTAACTCAGGGAATGCGCATAGACATTACTTCCATGCCCATTTAACACATACTTGCCTGAGCACCTAGTTTGTGTCTGGCTCTGGCTTTGTGCCTGGCATTATGAACAGTACCATGAGCAAGGGTGTCGTCTCTGCCATCTAGGCACTCTGCCTCACGCATAAATTACTGCCACAGTGTGAGATACGGTACAGGAAATATCTGCATGGCACTAGAAGCTTCCAGAAGAGTAATTTATTATGTCTAAAGAAAGGAAAAGGAGGGGGAAGCTTCAAAGAAGAGATTGCCTTTCAGCTGGAAGCTGAAGGTTGACCAAGAATTTCTCAGGTCTTGAAGGGATCCAGACCGGGAGAACTGTGGGCAAAGATAGGTGGGCATGAAGGTTCATCATTGGTTTGGAGACAGGCAAAGTTGGGTGTGGTTGTAGTGTACAATATGTGACTGAAATGGATTATTTTATACAGCATTTTCCAGATTGTGTTCCAAGGAACACTAGGGTTCCCCAAGATGGTTATGAGTATTTTAAAAGAAAGAACATACAGAAGGAAAATGTTCTGTGCCCCCCAAAGTTTGAAAAGCATTGAAAAACATAACACACTCTTGCTAAGACATGGTATTTACTGACATTAAAACTTCAGTAAGAAGTAAAAGCAAGCAAGCAAGGAAGCTCATTGAAATCATTAAGATCTTCTAAACTTACTTGCCAGAGACCCTCTCATTTCAAGAATCCCTTTTTAAAAAGTGTCTTATGAGATAGAGTGGGGAATATGTTTGTAGGTAAATCAATTAGGATTTTTACAAAAAGGAGTTGATTTTTTAAAAATATTTTATTTATTTATTTGACAGAGATCACAAGTAGACAGAGAGGCAGGTTGGGGGGGGGGGGTTGGAAGCAGGCTCCCCGCCGAGCAGGGAGCCCGATGTGGGGCTGAATTCCAGGACCCTGTGATCATGACCTGAGCTGAAGGCAGAGGCTTTAACCTACTGAGCCACCCAGGCACCCCAAAAGGAGTTAATCTTATCATAAAAGTAATATGTGTGATTTGAAATGTAGTATAGTATATGTGAGACATACAAAAAAGTATAAAAATAGAGTAAAAGTTGATTAAAGAAGAAAAAAAAGCAACCCAAAAAAGCTGAGAACACTCAGCTTAAGAAATAGAGCCATGTAAATACAGTTGAAGTCTCCTTTCCCTGATCATATCTCCTTCCCTTCTGCCAGAGGTAACCACCGTCTTATATTTGGTGTTTATGATTCCATATAATTCTTTTGAATATTCTTTTTAGAAGACAAAGAATTCCTTTGAATTCTCATTCAGTTTCTAGCTTGTCAGTACAGAGATAATAAAGAAATTGTTGTTCTGTCCAGGAATTGTTGTTCTGTTCCTGGAATAAAATTCATTTATAAGCTCTTCAGAAGAAGGAACTATGGCTTCTCCTTTTAACAGTTTTCAGAATGCAGTAGATGCTCAATAAATTTCTGCTGAATTGAATTGAACTAAATGTGTGCACTCTCATGGGGTATATTAAGTTCACGTGGTAACAGAGATTGGGGAAAAGTAATTATTTTTCGTTAACAGTATTGAAATTCTTTGTGATCAGAGATCTTGAAAACTTTTTTTGTTTCATTTTTGTTTTGTTTTGTAATCTGGATCTGTAAGTGAAAAGGCATTTCAGGTCATCAAGTTGAGCAGGAATAGAGATCCAGGTCTCCTGTACCCATGTCGGTATTCTTCCCACCTCCCCACGTTGACTTACCATCCTCAAGTATATTGTGTTGAACATGTGAAAGACTGAAGCATTTTTCTATATGAGGAATCACCATTATGCACAGACATTGTAACATATCTGCAAAAATGGGGACAGCAGGACAGACGTCTACCTATGGCCCAAGGGATGATGATTATTTGTCGATTGCTATCCTTCTCTCTCTGTTGCTGTCTCTCTATGTCTTTCTCTGAAATTCTTTTTTTTTTTTTAATTTCAGATTTTATTCATTTATTTGACAGAGAGAGAGATCACAAGTAGGCAGAGAGGCAGGCAGGTTGGGGGGGGGGGGCGGAAGCAGGCTTCCCACTGAACAGAGAGCCTGATGTGGGATTTGATTGTGAGACCATGACCTGAGCTGAAGGCAGAGGTTTAACCCACTGAGCCACCCAGGTGCCCCTCGGAATTCTTTATGTTATTAACTCTTTCATAAACTCACTCCCAGTAATATTTTTCCCATTCAAATATTATTTATATTTTAGGAGCTAGAGGGGATACTCGTTTCTCTCCTGGAATATGCCTAGGATATTCGTGTGGATAAAGTTTCAAATTTTTCTTCTCTCCTTGCTTATTGGGGTACCTTTCTCCTCTTTCTCACATTATGCCATCATGTTTCATTGTATTGTCTGGGGTGAAGATAATGCAAGTCATACTTATTTAGGTTGATGTAAAAAAGGGTGTCATTTTAAGGCAAAATTACAGGAAGGAGAAGCTGATCACTTGGTTACCCTAATATCACTCCATATTTTCTCTTTGCTCTCCCTGGGTTCATAGGAGTGAGGTCAGATATCATTTTGTATACATTTGACTGCTCCAAATGTTTCAGTGGAGAGAGAGGTCTTGATTCCAGTAGCCATAAGTTAATGTGGCTGAGAGGAAGGGGGTTGGGAGAATGGATTGACATTGTCCTTTTTTAAAAACAAAAATACATGAGTCATTCAGCATAGGCTCAGCCAAGTTTGATGCCTCCCTGTGCCTGCCTTTCCTAGGCATGTGTATCGTTCTCAGGCTTCTGGAACCTCAAACTCTATTAAACACCATACTTCATTATGTCCTATGCTGTTCTGCTCCATGTCTGTTTCTCTCGATTCCTCTAAAGATTGAGAGTTTCTCCAGGGCCCTGTCGACTTGTCTTCCATGCCTCAGAGGCTTAGCTTTTCCAGGAAGTTCACCCTAAATTCTTGCTTCTTCTGATTTATAATGCCTACCAAGGTTACTTTGCAGTAGAGAGAAGATTGTCCTCCCTTTCATGAACTATTTTGAACCTTGGAAACAAAATAAGAGCTTTCTCTTGTAATTTTCAGTGTTTCCTTTTGGGACCAGTCCTTGGCTCCTTTTATGCCCAAACTGTGCATTTCCTGCC
Source organism: Mustela nivalis (assembly GCF_964662115.1). Classification (NCBI taxonomy): domain Eukaryota; kingdom Metazoa; phylum Chordata; class Mammalia; order Carnivora; family Mustelidae; genus Mustela; species Mustela nivalis. The sequence continues at coordinate 174,314 of NW_028136231.1, forward strand.
CTGTCCTCTCTCCTTCCCTCCTTTACCTTGCTTCCTTTGTTTGTTTGTTTGTTTGTTTTGTTTTGTCCTTCCCCTTTCACCAAATCAAAGAAATTGCATGAAATCAACAACCACAAAAGGGCTCCCAGCTTAAAGTTTTGTAGTGTGATCTTGCACAGTTGCTGAAATATGCTTTATTCCCTCTTTCATGTGTTATTTCTATTTGGGGGAATAGTCAGGAGGTGGACCTTATCAGCTCTTTGCCCAGTTCCCTGGTAATGTAGGTATTTTAGCTGGGTGATTGTTCCCTTCATGGGTTGTCTGCAGTTGGTTTAAAATTACAACTTAAAGATGGAAACTCTGCCAACCATTGTGTTTTGGGGGCAAGGGGAGAGTGTCTCTGGGTGCTGTCCCTGAGCACACCTCAAAACCCAGCCACACCACTGGGACATCCAAGCAGAACGTAACAATGTTAACAGTAGACACTGTGTCAGTGAGCGCTGTGTCAAGAGACACATACCAGGTAGCCTAATAGAAGGAATTTAATACAGGAAACTACAAGGAAAATTTTCATAGAATCACACACGTGTCTGAAGAGCTGAGAGTGGGATGGAACAGCAGTGGGAAGCTCCTTCTGGAGTTAGAGGCACAAAGGGAAGGGGTACTGTTCCCAGAGCCTGGGAATTGGGGCTGCATGGTGGGAGCAGGTCCCACACAGGGCTGGGTGGGATCCATCGAGGAGACTGGGCCGCTGCGCAGGATGCCACCTTGAAGCAGAAAGAGAGGGATAGAGGGAGATAGATACCCTAGTTTCTAACCCCCTCCCTTTCTTCCTGTCTCCTGCCTGCCATTCCCATTGATTGACCCTAACTGGAAGTCAGTTGGCCAGGGAGCCTGGGAATGGGACTTGGGCTCAGCTTCCTGCCATGCAGGAAGGCTGCAGCGCAGGGGAAGGAGCCTGAATTGGATCAGAGAGAAACAGGCAAAGGACTAGTTCTGATGCCAGGAAGACTAGTCTCTTATAAAAGTGTTTGCTAATATTGCAGAACTTGGGAATGGGAAGTAAAGCCCTGCTCCTCCTCTAAGCTGCCCTCCCATGCTGTCCCATCCAACCTCCCTTGCTGAACTGTGAGAGGGACCCCTGGCATTGAATCTCTATCTTGCCAGGGGGAGCTACATCCATGCCAAGTGCCCTGGTGAGTAGAACAGTGATAGTCCCTATTCTGCAGTTCCCAAATCTAGATGACTCTGAAAAGTCCCAATATTTTTCCTAATTCATTGAATGGCAAGACCTGATCTGATCTGAATGGACACGAGACTACTTATCATATCTGTTGATCCCCCTGAGTGTGAATAGTCATACATATGGCTTGAGAGGTATTGATGAACTTGATTACGGAGGGAGGGACCTAGCTAGGGGTAGTCCAGATACCTAAAAGCTAAGTGTGTGACATGTGACATGTGACATGCGACACGCTGCCTTTCTGAACTTTTTTCAGAAGGAGAAAAAAATGATAGCAAACCCCGATTTCAAGGCACCCTTCTTAAGTAGGTGCAGACAAGTATGAAATAACTAAACACTTACAGTGATTCACATTTTCACCCAGGTGCTCCTGTGCACAATGACACAGAGAGGGCTATGTTTACAAACTATTGGCCAATTTAGCATTTGTCGAGAGAATACGTAATGGATTGGCACTGGAGTAACTCAGGAGACTGATAGCAAACCTTTAGATTGACATTTTTACAGAAGTAATAGGAAATACCCTGGAACCCTCTTTGGTATATTTTTTGAAGTACAATATGCATTTTGTTGTTGTTGTTACTTATTCTCTTTCCCTGTTTTTTTGCTTCCTAATTGGTGGTCTGTCTCATTCCAGGAAAGTATTAAGGAAGCACGTTGAGGTATACATGGATTTTGCTGCAATAGTTGCTCCATTCAGGGAATGTAGAACAAACTTCGAAAAATGTAGATTAGCTCTTATCACTTTTCCACTGACTCCTTCAATGACTTCTCTGGTCACAGGCCACCTTGCCTGGTGGCCTCTGATGCATGGGGTCCTCTTGATAAGGGATGCCGCAGAGTACACAGGTGCTCACTATGAAGGTCCTGTATGCCAGATTAAAGACCCTGGATTTTCTCCTCCAGGCACTGGAGATTATTTCAAATAAGGGCATAATCAGACCTGGGCTTCACATTATGGAACTGCCGTACAGTATTTTTCTCTGGGAAGCTGGTTCTTTACTGACCTCTCTGAAAAGAAAGCCCACAGGAGGAATAAATCTCCCCCTAAAAAACAGTGAAATATACTGAAGCGGTAACAATCTGAGTGCAAGTGTGGGCACAAATAAAGTTATATCTCATCTGAGCAGTAGCTGCATGGTTGCCCAGAGAGAGAGAGAAACCTTCACAAGGCTTCCTCACTTTGGAACTTCTCTGAGAATCTTAACAGGGTGATCAGTGTCACTGGAAAGGAATTAGTTGGAGAAAATCTCTGAGTAGTGAAAAATCTGGAGGGCTGAGTGGCTAAGGAATGAGATGACCTTTGTCATCCATCTAACAGACTCACAAAGTCTTTCTTTTGAAGCTGCTGATCACTTCCCCACTCTAAATACCTCTCTCTTGGAAGTGGGGAGGCATTTAAAGCACTCAGTCCTTACCTGTATTATGGTACTTAGGGCACTATTTTATTTCATTTATTAATTTTTTAAGTTTATTTATTCAAGTCGTTTCTACACCCAGTGTAGGGCTTGAACTCATGATGCCAAGGTCAACATTACATGCTTCACCAACTGAGACAGGCAGGTGCCCCACTTAGGGCAAGACTTTTTTTTTTTAAGATTTTATTTATTTATATGACAGACAGAGATCACAAGTAGGCAGAGAAGCAGGCAGAGAGAGATGGTGAGGCAGGCTTCCCACCAAGCAGAGAGCCCTATGCGGGGCTCAATCCCAGGACACTGAGATCATGACCCGAGCCAAAGGCAGAGGTTAGGGCAAGATTTTAAAAAACTACCTGTTTACTTATCTTTCTGTCCCATTGTTCTGTGAGTTACTTGGGAATGGAACTAGTCTTTCATTTCCTTACCATCGGCGCCTAGCACAGCGCATCATTCACAGGGAAAAAATACTTGGGTTTTGTTTTGTTTTTAGACAAATGAACATACGAATGAATAAAAATATGAGCTTTATAAATGAAAACAGACATGATCGTTCAGAAAAATATATTCCAGAGAAGATGTGGGCTCCAGTTCCAAGGATACTTAAAAGTATAATGGTTAAAACTTACATAGGTGTGTGTAATTAAAAATCAATTTGCAGCTGGACCTTTGGTAAATGACCTTGGGGAGTCCTCCGACTATGACAGGAGTCTCCAAATTTAGTCACATATGGTAAATCCAAAGGAAAGAACACACCAGGTTCTCACAATCATTGTGCAGTTTTCCTGACAGGTATAGACGGATATTCATGGCATGTCAGGGAGGACAGAACAACTGGGGACACAGTGACTAAAAAGAGCATGTGTTTGGGAATTAAATGATGTGGCATTAACAGTAATGGAATTAGAGCCTGAGTAGCTAGATAGCGAATGGTCAGTGAGTGATACGCACAAAGGTCATGTCAGTTGCCCAAGATCATACAATTAGACCAATGAAATAAATCCAGCAATGCTGATTTCCAGAGCTCTATTTTGGGTTCCCACATAGTGGGAACCACTAGAAGTGATTCAAGATACTCTTTTTGTATTAACAGAAATATATGAGGTCTTTTCTGTCATGCATACATAAAATATGAGAAAGCATTAAACTGTAATCATTAGAGACTCCTTGAGTGGAGTTACCCCTAAGTCAGAAATTAAGTGGGAAAAACCTTAGTATTCAAGTGCATTGGTTTACTCTATGCATTTTAATATATTTTGGGGTAAATTCTTAAATGAAGAGATAATGCCTGATAAGCCGCTTAAATATTTGAATGCCAATAATGAAATCATAATTAAATCAAGTAAAATGTAATAGTAAATGTCTATCTAATGTTGCTATTCCCTCATGGATTCCTTGGAATTTGAATGGATAAAAATTTTATCTTATAATTCTTGGGATTTAGTTCAACATTTATTTCATTATCAGTGCAGACCTACACATACTAACTAGTTTAAGGACAATGAATGCTGGGGTCTTTGACTAAAGACAGCAGCAACATAGCAAATGATTTTAATTAGAATAATATAATTGTACTTAAGAAAGATAGTCTAGTATATAGGAATAGGAATGGTATAGGAATTATATAAATAAATGCCATTTCCTTCAGCCTGAACCTGCTGTGTGACCTCGTGTAAGTCAGATAATCTTCCTCAATTCTATAGTTTTCATTTATAAAAATGAGAATATTGCCTAGTATATCTTTGTTTCTCTTGCATATTTAAGCTTTAAAAATTTCATACACCTGTATTTCTTATAAAATGAAATCAAATTAAATGAAATTTAATAAATAATTTGAGCACCAAGTGTGCTCTGTTCACTGTGGAAAAATCTGGTATATAATGCTGGACATTTATAACTTTTGCTCTATGAAAACTCGCTTGTTCATTCTGCATGTACTCCCCGATCAGCCCTCAGCAATATATCCAATACAGAATTATCTGTGTCCTAGAAATACAAAAATATTAGTGCCATAGAGCTGCTATAACAAGGTGCCACAAATTTGGTAACTTAGAACAACAGGTGTTTATCCTCTCCTAGTTCTGGAGCCCAAAGTCTAACATGGAGGTCTCCACACAGCTGGGCTCCCTATGAAGTCTTTAGGGAGGAATCCGTTCCTTGCCTCTTCCAGTTTCTTCTGCTGTTAGCTGTTTCTCAGCTTATTGCCGCATCACTCCCGTCCTTGACCGTCTGGTCACATTGCCTCCTCTCCTCTATGTCTCCATTGTGTGTGTCTTACAAGGATACTTTTAATTTGATTTAGGACCCACCTGTATAATCCTGGATTATCTTTTTTTTTTTTTTTAAGATTTATTAATTTACGTATTAGGGAGTGAGAAAGAATGATCACAAGCAAGGGACAGGGCAGAGAAAAGGAAAGAAGCAGACTTCCTGCAGAGTGCAGAGTCAAATGGGGCTCCATCTCACAACCCTGAGATCACGACCTGAGCTGAAATTAAGAGCCGGACACTTAACTGACTGAGCCACCCAGGCACCCTTGTCCTGGATTCTCTTCTCATCTCAACATCCTAACTTGAGATACAAAGACAGCAAAGATTTTTTCCAAATAAGGTAACACTCATAGATCTGGGGACTGAGTCACGGACATATATCTTGGGGAGCCACCATCCAACCCACTACAGTGACCAAACACAAAAACAACAAATAAAAGCGTCATTCTATCCTTATGGAGCTTATAGTCTATGAGGGGAAATAGACATTAAGCCATAATATTATTATAAAATGTAATTATACTTTCTATATTGTTGTACATTAATAGTTTTACATTGTAATTAGGTCTGTGGAGGGAAATTACAGGTGCCTTGAAAGATTTTAACCAAGGAAACTCATTACGGCTGGGAGTAAGGTCAGACCATTAAACAAGGGACAGTTAAGCTAGCACTGGTGAATATGTAGGAGGTGAGGCCTAGGTAGAAGCTGTTGGCGACATGGGGAGATACCATTCCAAGCAGACAGAACATTACTTGGAAAGGCCTTTATATGGGGGTTTGTAGAAGTGAATGAAGCCCACTGTTGCTGGAGTATAATGAGCAGGGGCAGAGTGGAGTGAGTTGAGGCTAGGTCATATGATGGAGGGATTTGAAAGCCTTTATCAAGACTTCTGAAAAGTCTTGGCATCATTAATGTGTTTTAAGAAAGAATACCTGAATTATATTTTTAGAATGTTACTGCAGCTAATATTTGTGTTTCAGGGAAGCAAGAGTAAAAACAGGGCAAAGGATGGTTCGAGGCCAGAGATGGATGCGGCTGGGTCCAGGATGATAGCAGGAGAGATGATGGAAGTGAAGGGATTTGAGTTACATGTTGGATGTACATTGACAAGGATGGGGAAAGGGCTGGTTATAGTTCAATGAGGCACAGGGAAGGTATAGTGATGGCTTTTAGTCTGTTGGGGGAACAGGCATTAAACAGATGCCCATAGGAGAGGGATTCTTAATGGGATTCAATAATGGAGATGAGACAAGTGACAGCACCTGGAACCAGACAGGGATGCATGCCTGCCTGTCTTCCTTCCTTCCTTCCTTCCTTCCTTCCTTCCTTCCTTCCTTCCTTCTTCCCTTCCTTCCTCTGTTATCCACTCTCCTGTCTTTTTTTTTGGTAACTTCCAGTTAGATTGAAGTCTAAGCATTCCTAATTATAAAGACTTTCCATCTCTTCATAAGGTGCTGTTTATATGGTTTTGATTGATGATTGTTCAATGGTGGAATTACAACCACACCAGCTGAATCACCCTTGAAATTTGTGCAGTGACAGGTGTCACATACATCTCTCTCTCTCTCTCTCTCTCTCTCTCTGCTGTTTATAAGGAGCTTAGCATCTACTCTAAGAGATTATAGTCCTTATGGGTTATCCCATAACGCATGGTAGGGATCAGGATTTAAGTAGGAACAATATATAAAGGAAGCAGAAGAGAGAATGATGGGGGGAGGCTTCGTTTAGACTAGGTCCTACACATTGGGAAGGATTTCAGTCCGTGGGAATAGGGAGGAGTCATCCAGGAGTAAGAAGCAGCCTGAGTGAGGGAATGGAGGCAAGCATGGAGAAGGTGTGGTCAGGAAGAGACCCATCATCTTTGTGGTTTGATCAGGAATATATAGGAGTGCCCTGCTAGAAGAAGATTATAAAATGAATCTAGATTGAAACGTAGAAAAATGAACTACTTTTGTCTTTAACCCCTGAAGGAAATTTCTGATCTATGGGAAATTCCAGAGCCATGTTTGTTGAAAGGTGTTCCTCTTCTCCCAGTCATCATGTCATTGTTGTCATAATCACCATTGCTAAATTTTATGATTGTGTAGCCTTTGCAATTTATCATTCACTACCTCATTACATTGATGATGTGGTTTGGGCAGAAGTAACAGAAACTATAAACAATGTTGGCTTAGATAATCAAAAGGACATTGTGGCTCCTGCTATTGTTAATGCAGTGCTGACTTTAGAGAGTGACTCCATGATATGACAGGATGAGTTCTTTTTGGTCTCTCTGCTTTGAGCTCTTTGGATCCAGCTTAATTATAAGACCCATTCCCTTTAGAAGCATACACTGCTGTGTCCTGGTCTACAGGATTTTTTTTTTTTTTTTTTGGTCTCAGGTCACATGCTCTTATCCAGAGCTGAAGCTGAAGACAGCTTCTGAGAAATCACACACTTCTCCAAATTGGAACTGGGTTTTCAGGAAGGGAGAAATGGTCTGGGTATGGGTGGGATGAGAGCCAAAGAAGGAACTAAAGAGTATCCTTTAGAGAAACATAGGTACTTTCATTGCCATTTTATAGCTGAGGAATAGAGGTTCACAGTACTGTTGGTTGCACAAAGATGTACTTGTTCCCTTTCTGTAAGAGGATCATGTATGTTGAGACAAAACAAAGTTACTTGTCTATGGGAATTCATAGATGAAAGTATATTACTATCCCTTCTGAATAGAAAGGACAGACACGTGTCATGGATTGTATGACCCTGAACAAGTTATTTAACTTCTCTTTCTTTTACTTTTGTGTGTGTGTGTGTGTGTGTGTGTGTGTGTGAGAGAGAGAGAGAGAGAGAGAGAGAGAGATGTGTGTGTGTGTGAATGTGTATATGTGTGAGTGTGTATGTGTATGTATGCTGAAAAATAGAGATGAGAGGAGCACCTACTTCACACGGTTGCTGGAAGGATTAAATAAGACATTTACAAATACAGGTGACCAAATGACTTTCCCATTCATTGTGTGCTTTATCTTAACAATGCCCAAGAAATTAGCTGAGGGCATCCATTCTAAGAGATGAAATTCCTGGGGCCTGGTATGGTTATTAGCCAAAGGAAATGCCAAACCAAAGTCTCGTGATTCCAAGTTCTATCTGCCTCTCTTTCCACTATACTGTGCTGCTGCTTAATGAGATCCCCAGCTCTCTATCTTTTCACCTTGCAGATAACAGGAACCACACTGAAAGAACTACACATGCAAATTATTATTAGCATGAAAACAGGTAATTATTATTTTTTTACATTTGCATCATCACAGATGATCTTTGCATTAGATATCCTTTAGCAATGAATGACTGCACCACAGGGCTTGTGGTTCATCCAGACAGTCATTCATTTTAAATAAGAAATTCATTTACTGTCACTCATGTTGCTTAAACAATGCAAAGCAAAGAACGACTACAGGGCCGTCTTAGATTATAAGGGCTGGGATGGAAGCTGGAAATCACCTAGTCCAGCCTTCTGATTTACATATGAGCAAAATGAGGGTCAGCATGAGGAAGGTGACACAATTAATTAGTGGCAGAGCTGAGACTAAACCCAATTTCTTTATTTCTCTACCCAAGCCTTGCCATTAAAGCATGAATGCTGGTCATCTGACTCCTATTTAGTTAGGAATTCCCTGATTGTTTAAAACACATGGAGGACATAGGATGGAGAGACACTTAACGTGCTAAAGGTTCCAAGGGAAAATATATTAAGAATCTTTCATAAATTCCCTTGTGCTATATTAATTTTATCTCATTTATTTCTACAATGTACTTGTGGGGGGCGGGATGGGTATCTGTCTGTACTGAATGGACTCATTTGAGTCCTGCCAGTGTGAAGGTATGAAGAAAAACATTTTACATTAAAACAGAACAAATTGCTTATGGTAACCATTGCATAATGAAGGACCACAATGAAGAATTACAGCTCAAATTACTTATCAGGTCTCTTCCATTTTCTAAGTTTTTAAAGTAGAAGATTGCACAGTATAATTACAGTAAGTTAATTTGCATTCATATTACAATTCAGTGAGCAATTACATTCTTTTTATTTAAAAAATATATTTTATAAAGTGTGATTTCCATCAGTAAGTTTCCAGGAAAGAGTGGTGACTTTTTCCTTGTGAGGTTTTCATACAAATTCAACCACACAGCATAGACCTTCCAGTAGAGAGTTTTATATAGCCTTTATCGTCTTTCTGGGACAGGAGAGAAGAGAACCATTTGAAGTATAACTGTGGTTTCTGAGTTTTTTGAGAACTCTTCAAGGAATCATCAACTGTTGGGGTTTCAAAGGTCAACTTAAAAGTCTTATGGCTCAAGATTCCATTCCTCCATTCACTTCCACAATCCGAAGCTTAAATGTGCCTATCCCATTTCTGCTAAACCATCATCCAACCTACGTTTGCTTAACTCCTCTGGCAGGAAATCCTTTACCTTTTGGTGACACCCACAGCATTGCTGGACAGTACTTTCATTCTGTGTATGTAGGGGGCAGTGGTGGTGAAGGTACTCTATTTTGGCCTAACCATTCTTTCATTAATGTACTTTAAAGGATACTTAGATGAAACAAGAGAGGGAGACAAACCATAAGAGACTCTTAATCTCAGGAAACAAACTGAGGGTTCCTGGAGGGGATGGGGTGGTTGGTGGATGCACATTGGGGAGGGTAGGTGCTGTGCTGAGTGCTGTGAATTGGGTAAGACTGATGAATCACAGATCTGTGCCCCTGAAACAAATACTACATTATATGTCCATTTTAAAAAAGGCATACTTAAAACACACACACACACACACACTCTCTCTCTCTCTCTCTCTCTCTCTCTCTCTCATTCATTGCTTTGGTTGTGCCTTACATAACATAGAGCACTCTTTTTGTTGAGGTATAAAATTTCATTTAGAACTTGCAACATTATCACAAACATCTGTGTTGGGCCATCATGGAGTGGTCCCCATGAGGACTGTGGGGTCTGATGGGCTGCTCCACTTTCTCTGCACTTGATCTCTTAAATTTTTAAAAGGATGAAATTAACTTATATTGCAATGCATAGGTTTTTTTTTTTTTTACCTGCAATGCATAGATATTAAGAGTAATTTGGCCAATTTTGGCAAATGTATTTGCCTATGTAACCAACACTACATTAAAGAAAGAGTATATTCTATTAATCCAGGAAGTGCCTTGTGCCCCTTTCCAGACAATCCCTCTCCACAGAGGCAGCCAGTGTTCTGATTTTTCTTATCATACATTTAATTTCCCTGTTCTTGATCCTCCTATAGAAGGAACCATAATAATGTTATTGATCTTCTTATAGAAGGAATCATAATAATGTTCTTGATCTTCCTATAGAAGGAATCATAATAATGTCTGGTTTCTTTCATTTAATATTTTTTAAAGATTGGTCCATGTTGCTGTACTCATGAGTAGTCTATTTTGTTTCTTGCATATTAGTATAGTAGTATTCCACTGTATGACTTATCCTCCTGTGGAAAGACATTTGTGTGGTTTCCACTTGGACCTATTAGAAGTATATAACTTTCTAGCATATGTGTTTGTGTGTATGTGTGTGTATTAAGTGTGCGTGTATGTACTTATTTTATTTCTCAGAGGTAAATACTTAGGAGTGCAACATCTATAAATGCCCAAAGAGTAGATGTATCTTTAACTTGATAAGTTTTTCAACATGACCACACCATTGTACACTTCCACTGGAAACATATGAGAGTTCTATGTCCTCACCAAAATTGAATGTTGTCAGGCTTCCAAAATTTTAGAAATTTTAATGGGTGTGAAGTGATATCTCATTATGGTTTATTTGCATATTCTTTATGATCAGAGATGACACACACCTTCTCGTGTGCCTATTGGCTATATTCAATATATCTTTCTTTCTTTTTTATTTTTAGCAAAGTGTCTGTTCAACCATTTTGTCCATTTTGATTAGGTTGCTTATCTTTTTATTATTAATTGATAGGATTTGTTTATATTTTCTGGATTTAAGCCCTTTGTCAGATATGTATTTTGAATATTTTCTCTGGGCTTTTAGTTTACCATTAATTTCCTTAATACTGTCTTATGATCATCACATGTCTTAAATTTTTATAAAGTCTAATTTATTATATTTTCTTTTATGTTCAATGAATTTTTTTTCTGAGAAATCTGTGCATACCTAAAACCTAAGAGGATCCTTTTATAGTTCTTTTCTAAAATCTTTACTATTTTAGTGATTGTATATTGTTCTATACATGGTGGAAGGAAGGGACTGAGGTTAATTTTTTTCCATATCTTTGTCCATTTGTTGCAAAACCATACTTTAAAGACATTTCTTTCCTCAAGGCATTGTGATGACAACTTTGTAAAATATATATATGTATATATATATATATATATATATATATATATATGTGTGTGTGTGTGTGTGTGTATCAATTGGCCACATATATGTTGGCCTATTTCTGTTTCTCTATTCTGTTCCATTGATCACTTTATCTATCCCTAATGCTAAGACTGTACTGTCTTGATTATTGTAGCTTTGTAGTAATTCTTGAAATAAGGTAGGATAAGCTCTCTAATTTTGCTTTTCTTCCTCAGGATTGTTTTGGCTATTCTAAGTCTCTTTGCATTCTCACATACATTTTAGATTTATCTTGTCAATTTCTTGAAAAAAAAAAAAAGGGTGGGATTTTTTGGGATTTGTACTAAATGTGTAGTTAAATTTGGGGGAGAATTGACCTCAATGTTGAGTTTTGTAAACCGTGAACATGGTACGGTTCTCCATTTATTTGGGTTTTCTTTAATTGTTTTCATCAAAAATTTCTGTTTTGGGCCGAAATCTTGGATGACTTTTGTTCAATTTACTCCTACTTTGAGACATGCTTTTATAAATAACATTTAAATTTTTAATTTTCCAATGGTCTAACTATGTAACTTTGGGAATGATTTAACCTGAGTTTATTTTAACCTATAAAATGTAAATTCATGTATTTCTCAGAACAAGGCTAAGTATAAAAATATACAAATAGCTTTTTGGTATTCTTTAAGTATTAAATTGGATTTAAATATAGAAAGTTCCTAATACAATACATGGTATATTAGTATTCTTTTCGTCAAAAGTGAAAAAAAAAAAAAAACTAACCCAAACTGACTTAAGTAATAGAGGGGGTATTTTGGCTCATATTGAAAAATCTGGATGGGGGGATGATAGTTAGCTTTAGGCATGACTAAACCAAACATTCTTCGAGTTTCCTCATACATCTCTATTTTTATCACCTTAGTCTGTTTTCTTCTTTGTTAAGGATTTTCTTTTTCTTTTCTTTTCTTTTTTTTTTTTTAATTCTTCATTTAAGTAGTAGTTCAGTACTTCATTTAAGTAGTTCACATACACTGCATCACCAGTTCCCTGCTTAGAATTTAGTGATTCTTTAGTTGCATATAACGCCCAGAGCTCATTCCATCAAGTGCCCTCCTTAATGCCCATTGCCCAGTTACCCCCCCAACCTTCCCTTTAGCAACCATCAGTTTGTTTCCTAGATTTCAGAGTCTCTTATGGTTTGCCTTCCTCTCTATTTTCACGTTATTTTTCCTTCCTTTGACTATGTTATCTGTTTTGTTTCCTCAGTTCTACATATGAGTGACTGACTTATCACACTTTGCATAATATCCTCTAGCTCTATCCACACTGTTGCAAATGGCAAGTTTTCATTCTTTTTGATGGCTGAGTAATATTCCTTTGTATTTATATCCCACATTTTCTTTATCTCTTCACCCTTTGATGAACATCTGGGCTCTTTGCATATTTTGGCCCTTATGGACATTGCTGCTATAAATATTGGAGTGCAAGTGCCCCTTTGAATCACTATGTTTGTATCCTTTGGGCAAATACCTAGTAGTGCATTTGCTGGGTCATAGAGTGAGCCTATTTTTAAATTTTTAAGGAAACTCCATACTGTTTTCAAGAGTGGCTGCACCGGTTTATGTTCCCACCAACAGTGTACGAGGGTTCCTCTTTCTCTACATCCTCACCAATACCTGTTTTTTTCCTGACTTGTTCATTTTAGCCATTCTGACTCATGTGAGGTGGTATCTCATTGTGGTTTTGATCTGTGTTTTCCTGATCTCTGAAGGCTTTTCTTATGAAATGGGTTCTTAGAGCTACAGGCTTACCATCTTTCCAGTTTAGAATAGCAATAAGGAGAAAGCATTTTCCCTAGTTGCTCTAGCAAAAGTACACAGGTCTATTGGACCATCCCTGAATTGTGGCCATTGATGTGTTGCACCTGTTTCTCCCTGGAGTTCAAGGTTGGGTCAACTCTCCCAAAATTAAATGGAAACCAAATCACTGAGTGTAGGAAATGGTTCCCCAACAAAATTTGGGTGGTGTTTACTAATGAAGGGGCAATGGCTGCAGAGAGGCCAAAAAACCAAGCATCTGTCATAACTTGAATATTGTAGCCACAAGCTACATGGCATTGTATCTTTTAGCATTCTGATTCTTCCCTGATCTCATACTCCATAGGCTCCGGAAACTTGGTCTTTCTGATAGCGTCCAGGCTCCTCCTATTTTCAATCACTAACATCCACTTATGCTCCATTTTATGATTGAAAAAAAAAATTGGGATTTGTGTTGGAACATAAGAGCCTTTTTTTTTTTTTAAGATTTTATTTATTTACTTGAGAGAGAGACAGTGAGAGAGAGCATTAATGAGGAGAAGGTCAGAGAGAGAAGCAGACTCCCCATGGAGCTGGGAGCCTGATGCTGGACTTGATCCCGGGACTCCAGGATCATGACCTGAGCCGAAGGCAGTTGTCCAACCAACTGAGCCACCCAGGCGTCCCCATAAGAGCCTTTTGATGATTGTTTCAGCTCTGCACTTTGTTTCTACTATGCATTTAGCCAAAAAGAGCAGATTGGTAGCATAAATACAATTGTAGTGCCACTAGTCCCCTCCACAGCCTCCTTGGAGAAATAAAAGGAGGGCTATTTATAGCAACTGTAAACCAGAGTCAAGTTTAGTCATAATACTGCCACACAACGTTTCCCTGGAATCAAGAAAGGCCAGCATCATAAAAGAAAGGAGCTTCTGTTTTGATGAAGACTTACAGAAATTTCTTGTCTTTTTTAACCTTCAGAAGAGAAATAGCAATTGAAAATCTTGCTTGAGTCCAGGGTGTGTAAGAAACATATCTGAAATGTGGCTAATGTAAGGATTGCAAAATATTTTTTCTTGCTTTTTAAAAAATCTGAGCCCTTTCACAGTAAATTCCAAAGTCCTTAATATGGCAAACAAGACCCTTTAAAATTTGTTTACATTGCTTCCCTCTATATAGTTAACTATATCTACCCTCTACCTCCATGAGGGTATTTGTCCATTCTCTTTTCTTGTCCTGAAATACCTTTCCCTGCTTCATTTGGTCATCTTTCGAGATGATATCACTTCCTTCCTGAAGTCTTCCTAATGTCCAACTCTGTGTTAAATGCCCCTATCTGATCTTCCCCTAGCATGCTGTACTTAACACTACCATAGCATGGATCAGAATGCAGCATAATGATGTATGGCCTTCGTGTGCCTCTGAGTTGTTTGAGAATGAGTTTTGTTTGCTTTTTGTTTTCTTTCTTTGTCAATGCCAAGCATTGTGCCTGGTATGGAGTAAACAATCAGCAAACACTTTTTGAGTAAAGGAATAGAATCGGAGTGTTAACATGAACTTGAATGAAAGGGCCTGTGCAAGGCTCATTTACTTTAGGTATTAACCTTCGAAATTTTGTGCATTCTATATACTGGTATACTTTGAACACATGATGTCTCTAGTAAGCTGGGTGGAAATGTTCCTACTGAGCATTAGTCAAAATCTTATTAATTTGAGAGCTTTATGTATATAGAATATTAGTGTATTCCTGGCATATGCAAGCACTAGAAACCATTTAATAAACAGTGGCTATGTAATAATTTGTGTTTGAAACCCTCAGAGCTTATGGCCCGAATTTATTTATTTATTAGAAAAAATTGCAGGAATAAACTTAGTTTTAAATAATATATACTACACAAAATGAGCTACTTTCCATTTCTTTCACAGGAGGAGTAATTTCTGGTAACTGAATTGATGATTTTTGACATTTGGTTTTACTTTTAATCCTAGGTCAGTTTCAAACAGTAACTCATACAGGCTGCTCCTCTGTTTAGCTCGAGAATCAGGTGCATCAGGATGAATTATGTGAAGTTCAATAAAACTCCTTTGTGCCCATCCACCTGCCCATGCCCTTGCTTTTTTATTCAGTTGACTCACAGCTCCTGAAAGGCAGAGTCTGTTTCTGATTTATCATCATTCCCATTGCATAGCACAGAGTCTGATATATAAAAGGAATGGCATAGATGCTTGTTGATTTAAAATGAACTATTTTGGGGGCGCCTGGGTGGCTCAGTGGGTTAAGCTGCTGCCTTCGGCTCAGGTCATGATCTCAGGGTCCTGGGATCAGGTCCCGCATCGGGCTCTCTGCTCAGCAGGAGCCTCCTTCCCTCTCTCTCTCTCTCTCTGCCTGCCTCTCCGTCTACTTGTGATTTCTCTCTGTCAAATAAATAAATAAAATCTTTAAAAAAAATGAACTATTTTGGCATTATTCTAGGAGGACAACCAATGTTTACTAGGTGATTCCTTTGGTGCTAGCTATGTCTACTGCATTATCTCTCTTAAGACCTGCTCTGATCTCATGAAGCAGGTGTCTCATGAAGCTAACACCATAGCAGAGTAAGGAATGTTGGAGTGCAGAAAGGTGAGTAGCTTGTCGAAGGTGATTCAGGCCCATCAGATTTCAAAGTGGGCAGTCTATCCAGTATATGTTAAAAGCTATACTTCTCTCACTGGGCTGCCATGAAGATTAAATGAGTTAATGTATGGAAAGCACCCAGCACAGTGCCTGGAACATAATACAAAATGCATACATCTTTGCTTTGCGGTTTCTCAGAGTAGATGGTAAAGAAATGTTTATTGATTTTTTTTCTTTATGCCACACTTAGTAGAAAGGACATTGTTATGTAAAGAGAAGAAAAACAACACCTACTTAGGTATGTTCTTTCTTGATATGTTTACTACAATAACTCAAAATAGTGCTTTAAGACTTGGTTTGGGGTTTAACCCAGAAGAATATTAGTGTCTTCACCAAGTTCTTGGTGAGCAGCTTGTGTGCACTTACTGTCTTTCTGTTACACTTTCTTCTAGCCTGGACTTGGGAACAGCTGTGGCTTATTGCCCCTGTTGGATGTAATGGGGATTTGCCCAGTTTCTGTAGTTGACCTTATTCAACATTGAATATAGAGAGAGTTTTACATGAACCTCTTCCATTTCTATTACTTGGCCAACTCAGCGTCCTGCATTCCCTTCAAACTTCCATTTGTACAGAAGCTGTTATTACGGAATAAGTTTAATGGGTCGTGAATTTTATGCAGAAAGCGAGGGTTTCTCGATGACTTTGTATGTACCAGCAATGGACGTATTGGCTCCACAAGGAGTGCATTAGGCTAAATATTTTTAGCCCATTGACCCTGGGGGTAATGATCCTAAATGCTTCATTAAATTTTCATGGGTGAGTGACAGAAGCTATGAGGGGAAAAAAACCCCAAAACCCAAATCTGCCACATTAGCTTTTTTATTATACAGCTGGAGGACAGGAGTGTGGCCCCTCAAAAGAATAAAAAAATCAATTTTTTGAGGAACTGTTCCCTGTCTTTTCTTCCTTTCTTGGCCCTGTTCCCATGGGCAGCCCTTGATCGGGTTTTTTTCTCTCTCCCACACCTGGCATTCCGGCGTCTGGAGACAGGTTATACCATACCAGACATTTACTGGAGTTAAACCCAATCTCAGGATACAAGACTTTCAGACCAAAACAGTCTTCTGTGCAACTAGGACCAGAAGGAGGGAGCAACTGTTTACTGGCTGGGGCCTTCTCCCTTGCAGGCCGCGTGTTCGAACTGAATCTGCAGATTGTCTTCTGCCGAGCATTCTAAGAACGCGAGTGGGCGAGCAGACCAGCCCGCATACCTTCAGGGGCTTGAGCCCCTTCCTAGGACTGAGGGCCACGGGAGCGATGCAAGCCTTCTCCCTTCTCGCCCAGTGGAGCCTCAGTGGAGACGCGGGTCTGCCTAACCAGGGTTGGCCGCTGGGAGCTAGCGGCCCCTCCCGCGAAGGAGCGAGGGGGCAGCGGGCCCTCGCCGAACCCGCCTCTGGCTCTCACCCGCGGTCGCTCTACCCTTGGAATGCGTGAGAAGTTTGGAGGCTTGGATAAGAGTAGACCCTAGGGAAAAATGAGGCAGGTCGGGAGGGCGCTGTGGTCGGTGGGGACGGTGGCGAAAAACACTGGCTACTTTCAGCCGAGGCTGAAAGCTTTGACCCTTTCCCTCCCTCCCCCGCTCGGCGCGATGCGGCTGGGGGGGAGACCCCAAGCCCTGTAGGGGACCCCAAGCCCTCGGCTCCGCTCGCCTCCTTCCGCACCGGGATGCGGAGTGAGCGCAGGGGCTCCAGAGGCGCGACCGCGAATCGAGGCGCACCCGCTCGCTTGTTCGCTCCTTCTGCCTCCTCCACCCCGCCGCCGCCATGACTCGGCTAAGCTCGCGGAGCGCGCTCAGGCGCCGCGGACAGCGTCCGGGCGAGAGCGGGGGCGAGTGCCGGAGCCGCAGCCGGAGCCGGAGAGGCAAGGCCCCGGGCGAGGGCGCGCCGCAGGCGAGCGGCCCGGCGGCCAGGCGGCGGAGAGGCAGCGAGGGGAGCCAGCAGGTGAGCTAGGTTGCCCTGCGCTGGGCGGGCGCGGGGGCGGATGGGGCGGAGGCCGCGGGAGGAGTCGGGGCTGCGCGGGCGGCCGTCTCCTCCCCCGGCGCTGACGCAGGCTGGTGGCTCCTGGGGAGAATGGACCCTGCGCGGCGCTCGCCGGGGCTTTCCCAGGCTGGAGAGCGCGCCTGAGTGTGTCGCCCGCCGTGCATGGGGAGCCGCTTCCAGCGCGGCTGCGACAGCGGAGGAGGATGCTGTCCGCGAGCGGAGGTGAGTCGCGGTGGGGCCCGGCGCAGCTCTGAGTTCAGCGCCAGCAGGTGCCGGGGGGAGAGGGGAACCGGGTGCCAGACGCCACCGCTTGGGGCTCCGGACGCAGAAGAGGGCTCCTGGGCGCGCCCGTCGTGGGAGTTTGGCTGGGGTGTTGCGGGGATGGCGACAGCAGTTTTCCGCCCGCTCCCTCTTTCTGCTGGGAGAAAAGGAGCGACCTCTCCTCCTTCCTTTTGGCTCTCCCTGACCACCCCTAGTCTCCTTCTGACCGCGCGCGTCTTCTTTCCAGACGTCCTCACCCCAAACACTCGTCTCTCTCCGAGACCGGCTGCTCCCTCCTCCCTGCCGCGAACCCGGTTCTATCCACCTTTGAGCCCTCCCTTCCACTCCAAAACCTCCCCATTGCTCCGGAGCCCATCTCCCGGCCTCTCGAGCGGCTTCCCGCGGCCGGACCCTCTTCCCCACTCATCTGTAGAGCTACGGCTCTGCCCGCAACCGTCGAACAAGCGGGTTTCTCCTATAACCCCTACCTTTTCGCAAACACCCTCAGAGCTGGACCCCGCGTCTCCCCGGACCCAAGCCGTTCCCGAGTCCTCCGTGGACTCCGTTCTGTGCTGCTCCCCCCTGTCCCATTCCCCAGGCTCCCCGCAGCCCCGATGGCTCTCCTCCCTGGCCCGCCCCCTTGGTTTAGGTTCCAGACTGGATGCTGTGCCTGGGAACCAGAACTCAGGGCTTTTGTTTTGTTTTTGCTTTCTTTCTTTTTCTTTTTTTTCTCCTACTGGGGAAACTTTAAAATCCCCGTGGTTCGGCTCCTAAAAAGCGCTATCGGAGGGCTCAACCGCCGAGAGAATCTGGACGCAGGGAGACAGAGATGGGGGAGATTGTGTCGTTCGTCGGAAGGGAGCCTTGGGATGAGTGTACAAAGTAAATTTCAAAACGGAGGTGGTTGCTGCTGCCGGGACCCTCCTTCCCCGGCTGATTCCGTCCCCGTCCGGCAGAGTATTATTGTGACCCTTGGTGGGAGGGCGAGTCTTTTCTCTGCACTTTTTAAGGCGCCCGTCCCTCCCCGCCCCCCTCCCTTGGTGGTGCTGGTGACCTGACCGGGTGGGGGAAGAGCTAGTCGGCGCAAGGGAAATCTGCATGGAGAGGCTGATGCCACTTGGCTCCTGCGTTGCTTGCTCCCGGACCCGCCAGATTGTGTATGTTTCACTCTAAACTACCCGCCACCCCCAACTGCACCACACAAGTCCTCATTGTTGGGGGTCTGCCAGGGCACGTCTGCCTGGGTTGGGAGAGTCTGAAGGAATGGGATGCGGGTGGGGAGGCCGGGGGCGCTCAGCGAACGGGCGCCGACCCAGCGCCGGCATCCGTGAGCTCCGGCAACTGTAGGCGAGCGTGGTTGCGTGCCCACGTGGGTCGGTGCCTGGCGGGTAAGTTTGGAGACTCAGGCACGCCTGGACTTAGATCCTTTAGGAAGAGCTTTTCTGTCCGGGCGCTGGGCGGGTAAGAAAAACACTGGCTACTTTGTGAAAGCCAAGGCTGAAAGCTTTGACCCTTTCCCTTTCGCCCGCGGCAACCTAATCAGAACTGTGTAAAAGTCAACTTCTTAACAATCAGAAATTGTCTGCTGATGTCCTTGATTGAAACCCCAGCATTCAAATGGAGTATTGAAGAACTCGCAGACATAGCTTTTGAAGTGCTATTGTTCTTTTCCATACACAGAGGCCCTCTTAAAGGTTTGGGAAGTTCTAAATGCAGTGATTTGAAAGACTGACATTGTAACTATTTGCTGACTCTCAGGGGATTGGCAGGGATGAGAGCAGAGGCCACGGTGAGAAGTGCAAATGTGTTGCTACAGTTTTCTTGGGAGCAGTGCCACTGTCAAGTAGGAATTCAGTTCTAAGCATCAAGTTGGCAATTAAATCTCCTCCTAAAGCAGATTTAGGGGATGATTTTTACTAGGTTTTTTTTTTTTCTTTTTTCTTTTCTTGATGGTTTGCTTAAGGTCTGAGTAGGCATATTTGAAACATTTAATCATGTTCATTGTATTCAACAATAGAATCTGGATAAAAATTACTTATTGTTGATGAAGCTCATCTCACAAGCTGTTTCACAGTATGTTTCATTTGCAAGACACACCACTGTAGGAGGCTGCAGGGAAGAGATGCCATCACTTACTGTTCTGTTCTCTTCCCCAGGCCAGAGAGGAATCTGCTACTTCACTCCCCTCTGCCCTCCAAAGTCATTTCCCTTAAAGGGATGGGGGTTGGCTTGGTACCTGATAGGACCCTTCCTAAAAATTGCATTTGGTGGATATATGGATGCCTGGAGCCACCCTCCAGGCAGATGAAGAATCTAATTGAAGCAGCATTTCATTTTGATAATTCACTCAAGTCAAACATTTTGGTTTTTGCAGGAATTTAATCCCTCTCTCAAACTACTAAAACTAACAAAGCAAGAACATCACAGTTTATATCTTTTAGATGGCACTTTAAAAAATTGCCCACATTGAAAGCTGTTGTCAGGAACTTTCAGAATTATTTAGGGCTTACTGTGAAGCACATGCACTGGGTGAGTTAATTGAGGATAAATCTCTTGACCTCTCAGAACTTCCGTTTTGTTATTTGCAAAGCAAGGACAGTATTATCTACTTTGTATGTTCTTCCAACAATTTGATAGGGAAAACTATCTCTCTGGGCCCTTTGACAGATAACAGGACTTCATGGGAATGGTAGTTTTTGGTCAGAGGATGGAGTCCTGCTAAGGAGAGAGGATATTTGGCGTTGGAAGGCCATGATGGAATCCTGACTATGTGATGTTTGGTAAATCACCTCTTCTATTAATAAAAAAATAAAAAAAAAAAAAGAATAGTTTACCTTTTTGGATCACTTACTAAGAGTCAGGTACCCTTTTAAGCACTTTGCATGCATTAGTTTATTTAATCTTTAAATAACCATGAATAATCTTTGAGTAACCATAGGTTGATAGTTGTATTTTTGTTCCCCTTGGATTGATAAAGAGACTGGGGCTCACAGAGGTGGTAACTGGTCCAAGGTCACAAAGCCAATAAGTTATAGAACTAGGGTCTGTTTGTTTGTTTATTTATTTATTTATTTATTTAGAGTGCCCATGAGCAGGGAGGGGCAGAGGGCAAGGGAGGAGGAGACAATCCTAAGCAGGCTCCATTATCAGCATGGAGCCCCATGTGGGCCTCATCTTCACAATCTGGAGATCATGACCTGAGTCAAGAGTTGATAGGTAACCAACTGAGCCACCCAGGTGCCCCTAGAACTGGGATTTAAATCCAAGCTTTCTGGTTCCTGGGCCTGTGTGGCAGCACACTGCTGCCTCTGTGTGGGGGGTGATCCCAGCTATCTCTCGCGGTGGTTGTAAAACTTAACAGGGAACAATGGAATAGACTTCTGGCAGGAGCAAGTTATAGATTTTTCTCAAGGTTCAGATGCTAAAACAAAATGAGTATTGTGTTATCAATAGGGCATTGGGCTGATGATAGACATTTTGAACACTTGGGACTTCATGATAGGTATTGGTCAGTATGTTCACATCTGTCTGTGCTGTCAAAGTATTCTTTAAGTAGGTATTCAGAAATTGCATTACTACGGTTGTCTGTTACCAACTGTGATAAGCAGAGATTCTTAAAATTGAATGGTGGCATAACAGGTAGTTAGAAGTCTGGACTTGGGTGCTAGACTGCCTGAGTTCAGACCCTAGTTCCTCCAGCCCTGCCAGCGGTGTGGACTTGACCAACCTCTCTGACTTCTCCATGCTTTAGTGTCCTTGATAATAAAACAACAGTACCCACCACCTATGACTGTGGAGACCATTATAGGAATTAACACCAAGTGCTTAGAACAGCAGTGAGTACGTAATGTTACTTATCTATGTGTTACCCTTCAAATGAAAGCCAGATTCTTCCTTTTCATAATACAAAGGTCTCTGTCATTGATATCCCAAGGCCTAAATATCCTAACAGTATCTGTTATTATTTTTATTTTTTTCCTAAACAGAAGATAGGGAGAAAGAGATATAGTTCAGGATTTCAGAGAAAGGTTTTATTGTTGTTGGTTATTTTTTTGTCTTTTTAGTTTATTGGAAATATTACCTTGAACATTTACATTCTTTGTGAAGAGAATTGGGAAGTATACATAATGCTAAACTCTCCATGGAATTGCTCTTTTCAGAAACTGTTTTGAGGAAAATAAAATGACTGTTGGATTGATTGGATTCTAGTAGTAGAATAGTCAATTCTCCCCATTTACAGATTGGAAAACAAGTCAGATTGAAGGAAGCATGTAAACATAATGGCTGAGAGACACCATTGGAACCCAGAATTCTTGGGTTCCTCTTCCACTGTTTTTTCCTCTGGGCCAGATTGCCTCCCATACCAGGATAGGGAAGTAGCCTGAAATATAAACAAACCTTGAAGCAAGGGGAATGTTGCCAGACTGGGAGCAGGAGCCAGTCAGATGTTCGGTACTGAAACATGTGTCCAATAGGAAAAGAAAATGTGTCCAATAGGAAAAGAAAATGTGTCCAATAGGAAAAGAAAACCCCTCCTCTTATAAGTACACTTATATCCATGAAAACTGGCACTAAACTCAATCTATGAAATGCATATCAGGATATGAACCCATGTTAAACATACACACACACACACACACAGCAGTTGATGACTTGAACACCTCCCTTAGGTTGGAGAGCAAATGAACAAATGATTGGGTTTCTTTTTCTGTGAGATGCTCTTTGTGTTTTTCTTCCACTTAGTTCTCAGATATGGGAAGGTTTTGGTTCAGGAATCATTAAAACTCCTCCGGTTTCTATTTCATGAAATATGCAGCATATGCTATTGGAGAGAAATTGCCAGCTTGTTTTTATTATTATTATTATTATTATTATTATTATTATTATTATTTGAACCCAACATATAACCAATCTACAATGCCAGTGGGGGATTCTCATAAAGAGAAAGGAAAACAGAAATAAAATTTTTGCTGAATAGAGCAACTCACAGCCAAAATGATACAAGTTTTGTGATGGCTAAGATGGGTTGTTTAGTTTAGGGGGTAAAAATGAGAGGAGGGCAGTCCCAGACAGATGAGGCCATTCAAGGTGAACCCCAGTCCCTGTCGACCACCTACAGTGAGCCTTGCAAAATAGTCAACTTGGTATATTGGCTCCAAGATTCAATTTCTGACTCTTGCTGTTGGTCAGTGTCTCTGGTTCTTGACTGGACAACTGTGATCTGTTGGTCCATCAGTTAGTCTTCCTTTCCCCCTCTTTTCCTCTTCTTGTTTTTGTCTCAGAGTTTGTCTCTCTTTCAGTCTTTGAATTGGTTTGTATCTCTTCTTGTTAGTGTCACTTTTGCTAGTAAAGACTGAAAAGTTACAAATATGTCTTTGAGACTATCTGGGAAATGGAGGAAGCTAACTCAGGGAATGCGCATAGACATTACTTCCATGCCCATTTAACACATACTTGCCTGAGCACCTAGTTTGTGTCTGGCTCTGGCTTTGTGCCTGGCATTATGAACAGTACCATGAGCAAGGGTGTCGTCTCTGCCATCTAGGCACTCTGCCTCACGCATAAATTACTGCCACAGTGTGAGATACGGTACAGGAAATATCTGCATGGCACTAGAAGCTTCCAGAAGAGTAATTTATTATGTCTAAAGAAAGGAAAAGGAGGGGGAAGCTTCAAAGAAGAGATTGCCTTTCAGCTGGAAGCTGAAGGTTGACCAAGAATTTCTCAGGTCTTGAAGGGATCCAGACCGGGAGAACTGTGGGCAAAGATAGGTGGGCATGAAGGTTCATCATTGGTTTGGAGACAGGCAAAGTTGGGTGTGGTTGTAGTGTACAATATGTGACTGAAATGGATTATTTTATACAGCATTTTCCAGATTGTGTTCCAAGGAACACTAGGGTTCCCCAAGATGGTTATGAGTATTTTAAAAGAAAGAACATACAGAAGGAAAATGTTCTGTGCCCCCCAAAGTTTGAAAAGCATTGAAAAACATAACACACTCTTGCTAAGACATGGTATTTACTGACATTAAAACTTCAGTAAGAAGTAAAAGCAAGCAAGCAAGGAAGCTCATTGAAATCATTAAGATCTTCTAAACTTACTTGCCAGAGACCCTCTCATTTCAAGAATCCCTTTTTAAAAAGTGTCTTATGAGATAGAGTGGGGAATATGTTTGTAGGTAAATCAATTAGGATTTTTACAAAAAGGAGTTGATTTTTTAAAAATATTTTATTTATTTATTTGACAGAGATCACAAGTAGACAGAGAGGCAGGTTGGGGGGGGGGTGGTTGGAAGCAGGCTCCCCGCCGAGCAGGGAGCCCGATGTGGGGCTGAATTCCAGGACCCTGTGATCATGACCTGAGCTGAAGGCAGAGGCTTTAACCTACTGAGCCACCCAGGCACCCCAAAAGGAGTTAATCTTATCATAAAAGTAATATGTGTGATTTGAAATGTAGTATAGTATATGTGAGACATACAAAAAAGTATAAAAATAGAGTAAAAGTTGATTAAAGAAGAAAAAAAAGCAACCCAAAAAAGCTGAGAACACTCAGCTTAAGAAATAGAGCCATGTAAATACAGTTGAAGTCTCCTTTCCCTGATCATATCTCCTTCCCTTCTGCCAGAGGTAACCACCGTCTTATATTTGGTGTTTATGATTCCATATAATTCTTTTGAATATTCTTTTTAGAAGACAAAGAATTCCTTTGAATTCTCATTCAGTTTCTAGCTTGTCAGTACAGAGATAATAAAGAAATTGTTGTTCTGTCCAGGAATTGTTGTTCTGTTCCTGGAATAAAATTCATTTATAAGCTCTTCAGAAGAAGGAACTATGGCTTCTCCTTTTAACAGTTTTCAGAATGCAGTAGATGCTCAATAAATTTCTGCTGAATTGAATTGAACTAAATGTGTGCACTCTCATGGGGTATATTAAGTTCACGTGGTAACAGAGATTGGGGAAAAGTAATTATTTTTCGTTAACAGTATTGAAATTCTTTGTGATCAGAGATCTTGAAAACTTTTTTTGTTTCATTTTTGTTTTGTTTTGTAATCTGGATCTGTAAGTGAAAAGGCATTTCAGGTCATCAAGTTGAGCAGGAATAGAGATCCAGGTCTCCTGTACCCATGTCGGTATTCTTCCCACCTCCCCACGTTGACTTACCATCCTCAAGTATATTGTGTTGAACATGTGAAAGACTGAAGCATTTTTCTATATGAGGAATCACCATTATGCACAGACATTGTAACATATCTGCAAAAATGGGGACAGCAGGACAGACGTCTACCTATGGCCCAAGGGATGATGATTATTTGTCGATTGCTATCCTTCTCTCTCTGTTGCTGTCTCTCTATGTCTTTCTCTGAAATTCTTTTTTTTTTTTTAATTTCAGATTTTATTCATTTATTTGACAGAGAGAGAGATCACAAGTAGGCAGAGAGGCAGGCAGGTTGGGGGGGGGGGGCGGAAGCAGGCTTCCCACTGAACAGAGAGCCTGATGTGGGATTTGATTGTGAGACCATGACCTGAGCTGAAGGCAGAGGTTTAACCCACTGAGCCACCCAGGTGCCCCTCGGAATTCTTTATGTTATTAACTCTTTCATAAACTCACTCCCAGTAATATTTTTCCCATTCAAATATTATTTATATTTTAGGAGCTAGAGGGGATACTCGTTTCTCTCCTGGAATATGCCTAGGATATTCGTGTGGATAAAGTTTCAAATTTTTCTTCTCTCCTTGCTTATTGGGGTACCTTTCTCCTCTTTCTCACATTATGCCATCATGTTTCATTGTATTGTCTGGGGTGAAGATAATGCAAGTCATACTTATTTAGGTTGATGTAAAAAAGGGTGTCATTTTAAGGCAAAATTACAGGAAGGAGAAGCTGATCACTTGGTTACCCTAATATCACTCCATATTTTCTCTTTGCTCTCCCTGGGTTCATAGGAGTGAGGTCAGATATCATTTTGTATACATTTGACTGCTCCAAATGTTTCAGTGGAGAGAGAGGTCTTGATTCCAGTAGCCATAAGTTAATGTGGCTGAGAGGAAGGGGGTTGGGAGAATGGATTGACATTGTCCTTTTTTAAAAACAAAAATACATGAGTCATTCAGCATAGGCTCAGCCAAGTTTGATGCCTCCCTGTGCCTGCCTTTCCTAGGCATGTGTATCGTTCTCAGGCTTCTGGAACCTCAAACTCTATTAAACACCATACTTCATTATGTCCTATGCTGTTCTGCTCCATGTCTGTTTCTCTCGATTCCTCTAAAGATTGAGAGTTTCTCCAGGGCCCTGTCGACTTGTCTTCCATGCCTCAGAGGCTTAGCTTTTCCAGGAAGTTCACCCTAAATTCTTGCTTCTTCTGATTTATAATGCCTACCAAGGTTACTTTGCAGTAGAGAGAAGATTGTCCTCCCTTTCATGAACTATTTTGAACCTTGGAAACAAAATAAGAGCTTTCTCTTGTAATTTTCAGTGTTTCCTTTTGGGACCAGTCCTTGGCTCCTTTTATGCCCAAACTGTGCATTTCCTGCCCTGTCCTCTCTCCTTCCCTCCTTTACCTTGCTTCCTTTGTTTGTTTGTTTGTTTGTTTTGTTTTGTCCTTCCCCTTTCACCAAATCAAAGAAATTGCATGAAATCAACAACCACAAAAGGGCTCCCAGCTTAAAGTTTTGTAGTGTGATCTTGCACAGTTGCTGAAATATGCTTTATTCCCTCTTTCATGTGTTATTTCTATTTGGGGGAATAGTCAGGAGGTGGACCTTATCAGCTCTTTGCCCAGTTCCCTGGTAATGTAGGTATTTTAGCTGGGTGATTGTTCCCTTCATGGGTTGTCTGCAGTTGGTTTAAAATTACAACTTAAAGATGGAAACTCTGCCAACCATTGTGTTTTGGGGGCAAGGGGAGAGTGTCTCTGGGTGCTGTCCCTGAGCACACCTCAAAACCCAGCCACACCACTGGGACATCCAAGCAGAACGTAACAATGTTAACAGTAGACACTGTGTCAGTGAGCGCTGTGTCAAGAGACACATACCAGGTAGCCTAATAGAAGGAATTTAATACAGGAAACTACAAGGAAAATTTTCATAGAATCACACACGTGTCTGAAGAGCTGAGAGTGGGATGGAACAGCAGTGGGAAGCTCCTTCTGGAGTTAGAGGCACAAAGGGAAGGGGTACTGTTCCCAGAGCCTGGGAATTGGGGCTGCATGGTGGGAGCAGGTCCCACACAGGGCTGGGTGGGATCCATCGAGGAGACTGGGCCGCTGCGCAGGATGCCACCTTGAAGCAGAAAGAGAGGGATAGAGGGAGATAGATACCCTAGTTTCTAACCCCCTCCCTTTCTTCCTGTCTCCTGCCTGCCATTCCCATTGATTGACCCTAACTGGAAGTCAGTTGGCCAGGGAGCCTGGGAATGGGACTTGGGCTCAGCTTCCTGCCATGCAGGAAGGCTGCAGCACAGGGGAAGGAGCCTGAATTGGATCAGAGAGAAACAGGCAAAGGACTAGTTCTGATGCCAGGAAGACTAGTCTCTTATAAAAGTGTTTGCTAATATTGCAGAACTTGGGAATGGGAAGTAAAGCCCTGCTCCTCCTCTAAGCTGCCCTCCCATGCTGTCCCATCCAACCTCCCTTGCTGAACTGTGAGAGGGACCCCTGGCATTGAATCTCTATCTTGCCAGGGGGAGCTACATCCATGCCAAGTGCCCTGGTGAGTAGAACAGTGATAGTCCCTATTCTGCAGTTCCCAAATCTAGATGACTCTGAAAAGTCCCAATATTTTTCCTAATTCATTGAATGGCAAGACCTGATCTGATCTGAATGGACACGAGACTACTTATCATATCTGTTGATCCCCCTGAGTGTGAATAGTCATACATATGGCTTGAGAGGTATTGATGAACTTGATTACGGAGGGAGGGACCTAGCTAGGGGTAGTCCAGATACCTAAAAGCTAAGTGTGTGACATGTGACATGTGACATGCGACACGCTGCCTTTCTGAACTTTTTTCAGAAGGAGAAAAAAATGATAGCAAACCCCGATTTCAAGGCACCCTTCTTAAGTAGGTGCAGACAAGTATGAAATAACTAAACACTTACAGTGATTCACATTTTCACCCAGGTGCTCCTGTGCACAATGACACAGAGAGGGCTATGTTTACAAACTATTGGCCAATTTAGCATTTGTCGAGAGAATACGTAATGGATTGGCACTGGAGTAACTCAGGAGACTGATAGCAAACCTTTAGATTGACATTTTTACAGAAGTAATAGGAAATACCCTGGAACCCTCTTTGGTATATTTTTTGAAGTACAATATGCATTTTGTTGTTGTTGTTACTTATTCTCTTTCCCTGTTTTTTTGCTTCCTAATTGGTGGTCTGTCTCATTCCAGGAAAGTATTAAGGAAGCACGTTGAGGTATACATGGATTTTGCTGCAATAGTTGCTCCATTCAGGGAATGTAGAACAAACTTCGAAAAATGTAGATTAGCTCTTATCACTTTTCCACTGACTCCTTCAATGACTTCTCTGGTCACAGGCCACCTTGCCTGGTGGCCTCTGATGCATGGGGTCCTCTTGATAAGGGATGCCGCAGAGTACACAGGTGCTCACCATGAAGGTCCTGTATGCCAGATTAAAGACCCTGGATTTTCTCCTCCAGGCACTGGAGATTATTTCAAATAAGGGCATAATCAGACCTGGGCTTCACATTATGGAACTGCCGTACAGTATTTTTCTCTGGGAAGCTGGTTCTTTACTGACCTCTCTGAAAAGAAAGCCCACGGGAGGAATAAATCTCCCCCTAAAAAACAGTGAAATATACTGAAGCGGTAACAATCTGAGTGCAAGTGTGGGCACAAATAAAGTTATATCTCATCTGAGCAGTAGCTGCATGGTTGCCCAGAGAGAGAGAGAAACCTTCACAAGGCTTCCTCACTTTGGAACTTCTCTGAGAATCTTAACAGGGTGATCAGTGTCACTGGAAAGGAATTAGTTGGAGAAAATCTCTGAGTAGTGAAAAATCTGGAGGGCTGAGTGGCTAAGGAATGAGATGACCTTTGTCATCCATCTAACAGACTCACAAAGTCTTTCTTTTGAAGCTGCTGATCACTTCCCCACTCTAAATACCTCTCTCTTGGAAGTGGGGAGGCATTTAAAGCACTCAGTCCTTACCTGTATTATGGTACTTAGGGCACTATTTTATTTCATTTATTAATTTTTTAAGTTTATTTATTCAAGTCGTTTCTACACCCAGTGTAGGGCTTGAACTCATGATGCCAAGGTCAACATTACATGCTTCACCAACTGAGACAGGCAGGTGCCCCACTTAGGGCAAGACTTTTTTTTTTTAAGATTTTATTTATTTATATGACAGACAGAGATCACAAGTAGGCAGAGAAGCAGGCAGAGAGAGATGGTGAGGCAGGCTTCCCACCAAGCAGAGAGCCCTATGCGGGGCTCAATCCCAGGACACTGAGATCATGACCCGAGCCAAAGGCAGAGGTTAGGGCAAGATTTTAAAAAACTACCTGTTTACTTATCTTTCTGTCCCATTGTTCTGTGAGTTACTTGGGAATGGAACTAGTCTTTCATTTCCTTACCATCGGCGCCTAGCACAGCGCATCATTCACAGGGAAAAAATACTTGGGTTTTGTTTTGTTTTTAGACAAATGAACATACGAATGAATAAAAATATGAGCTTTATAAATGAAAACAGACATGATCGTTCAGAAAAATATATTCCAGAGAAGATGTGGGCTCCAGTTCCAAGGATACTTAAAAGTATAATGGTTAAAACTTACATAGGTGTGTGTAATTAAAAATCAATTTGCAGCTGGACCTTTGGTAAATGACCTTGGGGAGTCCTCCGACTATGACAGGAGTCTCCAAATTTAGTCACATATGGTAAATCCAAAGGAAAGAACACACCAGGTTCTCACAATCATTGTGCAGTTTTCCTGACAGGTATAGACGGATATTCATGGCATGTCAGGGAGGACAGAACAACTGGGGACACAGTGACTAAAAAGAGCATGTGTTTGGGAATTAAATGATGTGGCATTAACAGTAATGGAATTAGAGCCTGAGTAGCTAGATAGCGAATGGTCAGTGAGTGATACGCACAAAGGTCATGTCAGTTGCCCAAGATCATACAATTAGACCAATGAAATAAATCCAGCAATGCTGATTTCCAGAGCTCTATTTTGGGTTCCCACATAGTGGGAACCACTAGAAGTGATTCAAGATACTCTTTTTGTATTAACAGAAATATATGAGGTCTTTTCTGTCATGCATACATAAAATATGAGAAAGCATTAAACTGTAATCATTAGAGACTCCTTGAGTGGAGTTACCCCTAAGTCAGAAATTAAGTGGGAAAAACCTTAGTATTCAAGTGCATTGGTTTACTCTATGCATTTTAATATATTTTGGGGTAAATTCTTAAATGAAGAGATAATGCCTGATAAGCCGCTTAAATATTTGAATGCCAATAATGAAATCATAATTAAATCAAGTAAAATGTAATAGTAAATGTCTATCTAATGTTGCTATTCCCTCATGGATTCCTTGGAATTTGAATGGATAAAAATTTTATCTTATAATTCTTGGGATTTAGTTCAACATTTATTTCATTATCAGTGCAGACCTACACATACTAACTAGTTTAAGGACAATGAATGCTGGGGTCTTTGACTAAAGACAGCAGCAACATAGCAAATGATTTTAATTAGAATAATATAATTGTACTTAAGAAAGATAGTCTAGTATATAGGAATAGGAATGGTATAGGAATTATATAAATAAATGCCATTTCCTTCAGCCTGAACCTGCTGTGTGACCTCGTGTAAGTCAGATAATCTTCCTCAATTCTATAGTTTTCATTTATAAAAATGAGAATATTGCCTAGTATATCTTTGTTTCTCTTGCATATTTAAGCTTTAAAAATTTCATACACCTGTATTTCTTATAAAATGAAATCAAATTAAATGAAATTTAATAAATAATTTGAGCACCAAGTGTGCTCTGTTCACTGTGGAAAAATCTGGTATATAATGCTGGACATTTATAACTTTTGCTCTATGAAAACTCGCTTGTTCATTCTGCATGTACTCCCCGATCAGCCCTCAGCAATATATCCAATACAGAATTATCTGTGTCCTAGAAATACAAAAATATTAGTGCCATAGAGCTGCTATAACAAGGTGCCACAAATTTGGTAACTTAGAACAACAGGTGTTTATCCTCTCCTAGTTCTGGAGCCCAAAGTCTAACATGGAGGTCTCCACACAGCTGGGCTCCCTATGAAGTCTTTAGGGAGGAATCCGTTCCTTGCCTCTTCCAGTTTCTTCTGCTGTTAGCTGTTTCTCAGCTTATTGCCGCATCACTCCCGTCCTTGACCGTCTGGTCACATTGCCTCCTCTCCTCTATGTCTCCATTGTGTGTGTCTTACAAGGATACTTTTAATTTGATTTAGGACCCACCTGTATAATCCTGGATTATCTTTTTTTTTTTTTTTTAAGATTTATTAATTTACGTATTAGGGAGTGAGAAAGAATGATCACAAGCAAGGGACAGGGCAGAGAAAAGGAAAGAAGCAGACTTCCTGCAGAGTGCAGAGTCAAATGGGGCTCCATCTCACAACCCTGAGATCACGACCTGAGCTGAAATTAAGAGCCGGACACTTAACTGACTGAGCCACCCAGGCACCCTTGTCCTGGATTCTCTTCTCATCTCAACATCCTAACTTGAGATACAAAGACAGCAAAGATTTTTTCCAAATAAGGTAACACTCATAGATCTGGGGACTGAGTCACGGACATATATCTTGGGGAGCCACCATCCAACCCACTACAGTGACCAAACACAAAAACAACAAATAAAAGCGTCATTCTATCCTTATGGAGCTTATAGTCTATGAGGGGAAATAGACATTAAGCCATAATATTATTATAAAATGTAATTATACTTTCTATATTGTTGTACATTAATAGTTTTACATTGTAATTAGGTCTGTGGAGGGAAATTACAGGTGCCTTGAAAGATTTTAACCAAGGAAACTCATTACGGCTGGGAGTAAGGTCAGACCATTAAACAAGGGACAGTTAAGCTAGCACTGGTGAATATGTAGGAGGTGAGGCCTAGGTAGAAGCTGTTGGCGACATGGGGAGATACCATTCCAAGCAGACAGAACATTACTTGGAAAGGCCTTTATATGGGGGTTTGTAGAAGTGAATGAAGCCCACTGTTGCTGGAGTATAATGAGCAGGGGCAGAGTGGAGTGAGTTGAGGCTAGGTCATATGATGGAGGGATTTGAAAGCCTTTATCAAGACTTCTGAAAAGTCTTGGCATCATTAATGTGTTTTAAGAAAGAATACCTGAATTATATTTTTAGAATGTTACTGCAGCTAATATTTGTGTTTCAGGGAAGCAAGAGTAAAAACAGGGCAAAGGATGGTTCGAGGCCAGAGATGGATGCGGCTGGGTCCAGGATGATAGCAGGAGAGATGATGGAAGTGAAGGGATTTGAGTTACATGTTGGATGTACATTGACAAGGATGGGGAAAGGGCTGGTTATAGTTCAATGAGGCACAGGGAAGGTATAGTGATGGCTTTTAGTCTGTTGGGGGAACAGGCATTAAACAGATGCCCATAGGAGAGGGATTCTTAATGGGATTCAATAATGGAGATGAGACAAGTGACAGCACCTGGAACCAGACAGGGATGCATGCCTGCCTGTCTTCCTTCCTTCCTTCCTTCCTTCCTTCCTTCCTTCCTTCCTTCCTTCTTCCCTTCCTTCCTCTGTTATCCACTCTCCTGTCTTTTTTTTGGTAACTTCCAGTTAGATTGAAGTCTAAGCATTCCTAATTATAAAGACTTTCCATCTCTTCATAAGGTGCTGTTTATATGGTTTTGATTGATGATTGTTCAATGGTGGAATTACAACCACACCAGCTGAATCACCCTTGAAATTTGTGCAGTGACAGGTGTCACATACATCTCTCTCTCTCTCTCTCTCTCTCTCTCTGCTGTTTATAAGGAGCTTAGCATCTACTCTAAGAGATTATAGTCCTTATGGGTTATCCCATAACGCATGGTAGGGATCAGGATTTAAGTAGGAACAATATATAAAGGAAGCAGAAGAGAGAATGATGGGGGGAGGCTTCGTTTAGACTAGGTCCTACACATTGGGAAGGATTTCAGTCCGTGGGAATAGGGAGGAGTCATCCAGGAGTAAGAAGCAGCCTGAGTGAGGGAATGGAGGCAAGCATGGAGAAGGTGTGGTCAGGAAGAGACCCATCATCTTTGTGGTTTGATCAGGAATATATAGGAGTGCCCTGCTAGAAGAAGATTATAAAATGAATCTAGATTGAAACGTAGAAAAATGAACTACTTTTGTCTTTAACCCCTGAAGGAAATTTCTGATCTATGGGAAATTCCAGAGCCATGTTTGTTGAAAGGTGTTCCTCTTCTCCCAGTCATCATGTCATTGTTGTCATAATCACCATTGCTAAATTTTATGATTGTGTAGCCTTTGCAATTTATCATTCACTACCTCATTACATTGATGATGTGGTTTGGGCAGAAGTAACAGAAACTATAAACAATGTTGGCTTAGATAATCAAAAGGACATTGTGGCTCCTGCTATTGTTAATGCAGTGCTGACTTTAGAGAGTGACTCCATGATATGACAGGATGAGTTCTTTTTGGTCTCTCTGCTTTGAGCTCTTTGGATCCAGCTTAATTATACGACCCATTCCCTTTAGAAGCATACACTGCTGTGTCCTGGTCTACAGGATTTTTTTTTTTTTTTTTTTGGTCTCAGGTCACATGCTCTTATCCAGAGCTGAAGCTGAAGACAGCTTCTGAGAAATCACACACTTCTCCAAATTGGAACTGGGTTTTCAGGAAGGGAGAAATGGTCTGGGTATGGGTGGGATGAGAGCCAAAGAAGGAACTAAAGAGTATCCTTTAGAGAAACATAGGTACTTTCATTGCCATTTTATAGCTGAGGAATAGAGGTTCACAGTACTGTTGGTTGCACAAAGATGTACTTGTTCCCTTTCTGTAAGAGGATCATGTATGTTGAGACAAAACAAAGTTACTTGTCTATGGGAATTCATAGATGAAAGTATATTACTATCCCTTCTGAATAGAAAGGACAGACACGTGTCATGGATTGTATGACCCTGAACAAGTTATTTAACTTCTCTTTCTTTTACTTTTGTGTGTGTGTGTGTGTGTGTGTGTGAGAGAGAGAGAGAGAGAGAGAGAGAGATGTGTGTGTGTGTGAATGTGTATATGTGTGAGTGTGTATGTGTATGTATGCTGAAAAATAGAGATGAGAGGAGCACCTACTTCACACGGTTGCTGGAAGGATTAAATAAGACATTTACAAATACAGGTGACCAAATGACTTTCCCATTCATTGTGTGCTTTATCTTAACAATGCCCAAGAAATTAGCTGAGGGCATCCATTCTAAGAGATGAAATTCCTGGGGCCTGGTATGGTTATTAGCCAAAGGAAATGCCAAACCAAAGTCTCGTGATTCCAAGTTCTATCTGCCTCTCTTTCCACTATACTGTGCTGCTGCTTAATGAGATCCCCAGCTCTCTATCTTTTCACCTTGCAGATAACAGGAACCACACTGAAAGAACTACACATGCAAATTATTATTAGCATGAAAACAGGTAATTATTATTTTTTTACATTTGCATCATCACAGATGATCTTTGCATTAGATATCCTTTAGCAATGAATGACTGCACCACAGGGCTTGTGGTTCATCCAGACAGTCATTCATTTTAAATAAGAAATTCATTTACTGTCACTCATGTTGCTTAAACAATGCAAAGCAAAGAACGACTACAGGGCCGTCTTAGATTATAAGGGCTGGGATGGAAGCTGGAAATCACCTAGTCCAGCCTTCTGATTTACATATGAGCAAAATGAGGGTCAGCATGAGGAAGGTGACACAATTAATTAGTGGCAGAGCTGAGACTAAACCCAATTTCTTTATTTCTCTACCCAAGCCTTGCCATTAAAGCATGAATGCTGGTCATCTGACTCCTATTTAGTTAGGAGTTCCCTGATTGTTTAAAACACATGGAGGACATAGGATGGAGAGACACTTAACGTGCTAAAGGTTCCAAGGGAAAATATATTAAGAATCTTTCATAAATTCCCTTGTGCTATATTAATTTTATCTCATTTATTTCTACAATGTACTTGTGGGGGGCGGGATGGGTATCTGTCTGTACTGAATGGACTCATTTGAGTCCTGCCAGTGTGAAGGTATGAAGAAAAACATTTTACATTAAAACAGAACAAATTGCTTATGGTAACCATTGCATAATGAAGGACCACAATGAAGAATTACAGCTCAAATTACTTATCAGGTCTCTTCCATTTTCTAAGTTTTTAAAGTAGAAGATTGCACAGTATAATTACAGTAAGTTAATTTGCATTCATATTACAATTCAGTGAGCAATTACATTCTTTTTATTTAAAAAATATATTTTATAAAGTGTGATTTCCATCAGTAAGTTTCCAGGAAAGAGTGGTGACTTTTTCCTTGTGAGGTTTTCATACAAATTCAACCACACAGCATAGACCTTCCAGTAGAGAGTTTTATATAGCCTTTATCGTCTTTCTGGGACAGGAGAGAAGAGAACCATTTGAAGTATAACTGTGGTTTCTGAGTTTTTTGAGAACTCTTCAAGGAATCATCAACTGTTGGGGTTTCAAAGGTCAACTTAAAAGTCTTATGGCTCAAGATTCCATTCCTCCATTCACTTCCACAATCCGAAGCTTAAATGTGCCTATCCCATTTCTGCTAAACCATCATCCAACCTACGTTTGCTTAACTCCTCTGGCAGGAAATCCTTTACCTTTTGGTGACACCCACAGCATTGCTGGACAGTACTTTCATTCTGTGTATGTAGGGGGCAGTGGTGGTGAAGGTACTCTATTTTGGCCTAACCATTCTTTCATTAATGTACTTTAAAGGATACTTAGATGAAACAAGAGAGGGAGACAAACCATAAGAGACTCTTAATCTCAGGAAACAAACTGAGGGTTCCTGGAGGGGATGGGGTGGTTGGTGGATGCACATTGGGGAGGGTAGGTGCTGTGCTGAGTGCTGTGAATTGGGTAAGACTGATGAATCACAGATCTGTGCCCCTGAAACAAATACTACATTATATGTCCATTTTAAAAAAGGCATACTTAAAA
The DNA here is from genome assembly GCF_964662115.1 of Mustela nivalis. Taxonomy (NCBI): domain Eukaryota; kingdom Metazoa; phylum Chordata; class Mammalia; order Carnivora; family Mustelidae; genus Mustela; species Mustela nivalis. Next base: position 210,537 of record NW_028136231.1, read on the forward strand.
CACACACACACACACACACACTCTCTCTCTCTCTCTCTCTCATTCATTGCTTTGGTTGTGCCTTACATAACATAGAGCACTCTTTTTGTTGAGGTATAAAATTTCATTTAGAACTTGCAACATTATCACAAACATCTGTGTTGGGCCATCATGGAGTGGTCCCCATGAGGACTGTGGGGTCTGATGGGCTGCTCCACTTTCTCTGCACTTGATCTCTTAAATTTTTAAAAGGATGAAATTAACTTATATTGCAATGCATAGGTTTTTTTTTTTTTTACCTGCAATGCATAGATATTAAGAGTAATTTGGCCAATTTTGGCAAATGTATTTGCCTATGTAACCAACACTACATTAAAGAAAGAGTATATTCTATTAATCCAGGAAGTGCCTTGTGCCCCTTTCCAGACAATCCCTCTCCACAGAGGCAGCCAGTGTTCTGATTTTTCTTATCATACATTTAATTTCCCTGTTCTTGATCCTCCTATAGAAGGAACCATAATAATGTTATTGATCTTCTTATAGAAGGAATCATAATAATGTTCTTGATCTTCCTATAGAAGGAATCATAATAATGTCTGGTTTCTTTCATTTAATATTTTTTAAAGATTGGTCCATGTTGCTGTACTCATGAGTAGTCTATTTTGTTTCTTGCATATTAGTATAGTAGTATTCCACTGTATGACTTATCCTCCTGTGGAAAGACATTTGTGTGGTTTCCACTTGGACCTATTAGAAGTATATAACTTTCTAGCATATGTGTTTGTGTGTATGTGTGTGTATTAAGTGTGCGTGTATGTACTTATTTTATTTCTCAGAGGTAAATACTTAGGAGTGCAACATCTATAAATGCCCAAAGAGTAGATGTATCTTTAACTTGATAAGTTTTTCAACATGACCACACCATTGTACACTTCCACTGGAAACATATGAGAGTTCTATGTCCTCACCAAAATTGAATGTTGTCAGGCTTCCAAAATTTTAGAAATTTTAATGGGTGTGAAGTGATATCTCATTATGGTTTATTTGCATATTCTTTATGATCAGAGATGACACACACCTTCTCGTGTGCCTATTGGCTATATTCAATATATCTTTCTTTCTTTTTTATTTTTAGCAAAGTGTCTGTTCAACCATTTTGTCCATTTTGATTAGGTTGCTTATCTTTTTATTATTAATTGATAGGATTTGTTTATATTTTCTGGATTTAAGCCCTTTGTCAGATATGTATTTTGAATATTTTCTCTGGGCTTTTAGTTTACCATTAATTTCCTTAATACTGTCTTATGATCATCACATGTCTTAAATTTTTATAAAGTCTAATTTATTATATTTTCTTTTATGTTCAATGAATTTTTTTTCTGAGAAATCTGTGCATACCTAAAACCTAAGAGGATCCTTTTATAGTTCTTTTCTAAAATCTTTACTATTTTAGTGATTGTATATTGTTCTATACATGGTGGAAGGAAGGGACTGAGGTTAATTTTTTTCCATATCTTTGTCCATTTGTTGCAAAACCATACTTTAAAGACATTTCTTTCCTCAAGGCATTGTGATGACAACTTTGTAAAATATATATATGTATATATATATATATATATATATATATATATATATATATATATGTGTGTGTGTGTGTGTGTGTGTGTGTGTATCAATTGGCCACATATATGTTGGCCTATTTCTGTTTCTCTATTCTGTTCCATTGATCACTTTATCTATCCCTAATGCTAAGACTGTACTGTCTTGATTATTGTAGCTTTGTAGTAATTCTTGAAATAAGGTAGGATAAGCTCTCTAATTTTGCTTTTCTTCCTCAGGATTGTTTTGGCTATTCTAAGTCTCTTTGCATTCTCACATACATTTTAGATTTATCTTGTCAATTTCTTGAAAAAAAAAAAGGGTGGGATTTTTTGGGATTTGTACTAAATGTGTAGTTAAATTTGGGGGAGAATTGACCTCAATGTTGAGTTTTGTAAACCGTGAACATGGTACGGTTCTCCATTTATTTGGGTTTTCTTTAATTGTTTTCATCAAAAATTTCTGTTTTGGGCCGAAATCTTGGATGACTTTTGTTCAATTTACTCCTACTTTGAGACATGCTTTTATAAATAACATTTAAATTTTTAATTTTCCAATGGTCTAACTATGTAACTTTGGGAATGATTTAACCTGAGTTTATTTTAACCTATAAAATGTAAATTCATGTATTTCTCAGAACAAGGCTAAGTATAAAAATATACAAATAGCTTTTTGGTATTCTTTAAGTATTAAATTGGATTTAAATATAGAAAGTTCCTAATACAATACATGGTATATTAGTATTCTTTTCGTCAAAAGTGAAAAAAAAAAAAAAACTAACCCAAACTGACTTAAGTAATAGAGGGGGTATTTTGGCTCATATTGAAAAATCTGGATGGGGGGATGATAGTTAGCTTTAGGCATGACTAAACCAAACATTCTTCGAGTTTCCTCATACATCTCTATTTTTATCACCTTAGTCTGTTTTCTTCTTTGTTAAGGATTTTCTTTTTCTTTTCTTTTCTTTTTTTTTTTTTAATTCTTCATTTAAGTAGTAGTTCAGTACTTCATTTAAGTAGTTCACATACACTGCATCACCAGTTCCCTGCTTAGAATTTAGTGATTCTTTAGTTGCATATAACGCCCAGAGCTCATTCCATCAAGTGCCCTCCTTAATGCCCATTGCCCAGTTACCCCCCCAACCTTCCCTTTAGCAACCATCAGTTTGTTTCCTAGATTTCAGAGTCTCTTATGGTTTGCCTTCCTCTCTATTTTCACGTTATTTTTCCTTCCTTTGACTATGTTATCTGTTTTGTTTCCTCAGTTCTACATATGAGTGACTGACTTATCACACTTTGCATAATATCCTCTAGCTCTATCCACACTGTTGCAAATGGCAAGTTTTCATTCTTTTTGATGGCTGAGTAATATTCCTTTGTATTTATATCCCACATTTTCTTTATCTCTTCACCCTTTGATGAACATCTGGGCTCTTTGCATATTTTGGCCCTTATGGACATTGCTGCTATAAATACTGGAGTGCAAGTGCCCCTTTGAATCACTATGTTTGTATCCTTTGGGCAAATACCTAGTAGTGCATTTGCTGGGTCATAGAGTGAGCCTATTTTTAAATTTTTAAGGAAACTCCATACTGTTTTCAAGAGTGGCTGCACCGGTTTATGTTCCCACCAACAGTGTACGAGGGTTCCTCTTTCTCTACATCCTCACCAATACCTGTTTTTTTCCTGACTTGTTCATTTTAGCCATTCTGACTCATGTGAGGTGGTATCTCATTGTGGTTTTGATCTGTGTTTTCCTGATCTCTGAAGGCTTTTCTTATGAAATGGGTTCTTAGAGCTACAGGCTTACCATCTTTCCAGTTTAGAATAGCAGTAAGGAGAAAGCATTTTCCCTAGTTGCTCTAGCAAAAGTACACAGGTCTATTGGACCATCCCTGAATTGTGGCCATTGATGTGTTGCACCTGTTTCTCCCTGGAGTTCAAGGTTGGGTCAACTCTCCCAAAATTAAATGGAAACCAAATCACTGAGTGTAGGAAATGGTTCCCCAACAAAATTTGGGTGGTGTTTACTAATGAAGGGGCAATGGCTGCAGAGAGGCCAAAAAACCAAGCATCTGTCATAACTTGAATATTGTAGCCACAAGCTACATGGCATTGTATCTTTTAGCATTCTGATTCTTCCCTGATCTCATACTCCATAGGCTCCGGAAACTTGGTCTTTCTGATAGCGTCCAGGCTCCTCCTATTTTCAATCACTAACATCCACTTATGCTCCATTTTATGATTGAAAAAAAAAAATTGGGATTTGTGTTGGAACATAAGAGCCTTTTTTTTTTTTTAAGATTTTATTTATTTACTTGAGAGAGAGACAGTGAGAGAGAGCATTAATGAGGAGAAGGTCAGAGAGAGAAGCAGACTCCCCATGGAGCTGGGAGCCTGATGCTGGACTTGATCCCGGGACTCCAGGATCATGACCTGAGCCGAAGGCAGTTGTCCAACCAACTGAGCCACCCAGGCGTCCCCATAAGAGCCTTTTGATGATTGTTTCAGCTCTGCACTTTGTTTCTACTATGCATTTAGCCAAAAAGAGCAGATTGGTAGCATAAATACAATTGTAGTGCCACTAGTCCCCTCCACAGCCTCCTTGGAGAAATAAAAGGAGGGCTATTTATAGCAACTGTAAACCAGAGTCAAGTTTAGTCATAATACTGCCACACAACGTTTCCCTGGAATCAAGAAAGGCCAGCATCATAAAAGAAAGGAGCTTCTGTTTTGATGAAGACTTACAGAAATTTCTTGTCTTTTTTAACCTTCAGAAGAGAAATAGCAATTGAAAATCTTGCTTGAGTCCAGGGTGTGTAAGAAACATATCTGAAATGTGGCTAATGTAAGGATTGCAAAATATTTTTTCTTGCTTTTTAAAAAATCTGAGCCCTTTCACAGTAAATTCCAAAGTCCTTAATATGGCAAACAAGACCCTTTAAAATTTGTTTACATTGCTTCCCTCTATATAGTTAACTATATCTACCCTCTACCTCCATGAGGGTATTTGTCCATTCTCTTTTCTTGTCCTGAAATACCTTTCCCTGCTTCATTTGGTCATCTTTCGAGATGATATCACTTCCTTCCTGAAGTCTTCCTAATGTCCAACTCTGTGTTAAATGCCCCTATCTGATCTTCCCCTAGCATGCTGTACTTAACACTACCATAGCATGGATCAGAATGCAGCATAATGATGTATGGCCTTCGTGTGCCTCTGAGTTGTTTGAGAATGAGTTTTGTTTGCTTTTTGTTTTCTTTCTTTGTCAATGCCAAGCATTGTGCCTGGTATGGAGTAAACAATCAGCAAACACTTTTTGAGTAAAGGAATAGAATCGGAGTGTTAACATGAACTTGAATGAAAGGGCCTGTGCAAGGCTCATTTACTTTAGGTATTAACCTTCGAAATTTTGTGCATTCTATATACTGGTATACTTTGAACACATGATGTCTCTAGTAAGCTGGGTGGAAATGTTCCTACTGAGCATTAGTCAAAATCTTATTAATTTGAGAGCTTTATGTATATAGAATATTAGTGTATTCCTGGCATATGCAAGCACTAGAAACCATTTAATAAACAGTGGCTATGTAATAATTTGTGTTTGAAACCCTCAGAGCTTATGGCCCGAATTTATTTATTTATTAGAAAAAATTGCAGGAATAAACTTAGTTTTAAATAATATATACTACACAAAATGAGCTACTTTCCATTTCTTTCACAGGAGGAGTAATTTCTGGTAACTGAATTGATGATTTTTGACATTTGGTTTTACTTTTAATCCTAGGTCAGTTTCAAACAGTAACTCATACAGGCTGCTCCTCTGTTTAGCTCGAGAATCAGGTGCATCAGGATGAATTATGTGAAGTTCAATAAAACTCCTTTGTGCCCATCCACCTGCCCATGCCCTTGCTTTTTTATTCAGTTGACTCACAGCTCCTGAAAGGCAGAGTCTGTTTCTGATTTATCATCATTCCCATTGCATAGCACAGAGTCTGATATATAAAAGGAATGGCATAGATGCTTGTTGATTTAAAATGAACTATTTTGGGGGCGCCTGGGTGGCTCAGTGGGTTAAGCTGCTGCCTTCGGCTCAGGTCATGATCTCAGGGTCCTGGGATCAGGTCCCGCATCGGGCTCTCTGCTCAGCAGGAGCCTCCTTCCCTCTCTCTCTCTCTCTCTGCCTGCCTCTCCGTCTACTTGTGATTTCTCTCTGTCAAATAAATAAATAAAATCTTTAAAAAAAATGAACTATTTTGGCATTATTCTAGGAGGACAACCAATGTTTACTAGGTGATTCCTTTGGTGCTAGCTATGTCTACTGCATTATCTCTCTTAAGACCTGCTCTGATCTCATGAAGCAGGTGTCTCATGAAGCTAACACCATAGCAGAGTAAGGAATGTTGGAGTGCAGAAAGGTGAGTAGCTTGTCGAAGGTGATTCAGGCCCATCAGATTTCAAAGTGGGCAGTCTATCCAGTATATGTTAAAAGCTATACTTCTCTCACTGGGCTGCCATGAAGATTAAATGAGTTAATGTATGGAAAGCACCCAGCACAGTGCCTGGAACATAATACAAAATGCATACATCTTTGCTTTGCGGTTTCTCAGAGTAGATGGTAAAGAAATGTTTATTGATTTTTTTTCTTTATGCCACACTTAGTAGAAAGGACATTGTTATGTAAAGAGAAGAAAAACAACACCTACTTAGGTATGTTCTTTCTTGATATGTTTACTACAATAACTCAAAATAGTGCTTTAAGACTTGGTTTGGGGTTTAACCCAGAAGAATATTAGTGTCTTCACCAAGTTCTTGGTGAGCAGCTTGTGTGCACTTACTGTCTTTCTGTTACACTTTCTTCTAGCCTGGACTTGGGAACAGCTGTGGCTTATTGCCCCTGTTGGATGTAATGGGGATTTGCCCAGTTTCTGTAGTTGACCTTATTCAACATTGAATATAGAGAGAGTTTTACATGAACCTCTTCCATTTCTATTACTTGGCCAACTCAGCGTCCTGCATTCCCTTCAAACTTCCATTTGTACAGAAGCTGTTATTACGGAATAAGTTTAATGGGTCGTGAATTTTATGCAGAAAGCGAGGGTTTCTCGATGACTTTGTATGTACCAGCAATGGACGTATTGGCTCCACAAGGAGTGCATTAGGCTAAATATTTTTAGCCCATTGACCCTGGGGGTAATGATCCTAAATGCTTCATTAAATTTTCATGGGTGAGTGACAGAAGCTATGAGGGGAAAAAAACCCCAAAACCCAAATCTGCCACATTAGCTTTTTTATTATACAGCTGGAGGACAGGAGTGTGGCCCCTCAAAAGAATAAAAAAATCAATTTTTTGAGGAACTGTTCCCTGTCTTTTCTTCCTTTCTTGGCCCTGTTCCCATGGGCAGCCCTTGATCGGGTTTTTTTCTCTCTCCCACACCTGGCATTCCGGCGTCTGGAGACAGGTTATACCATACCAGACATTTACTGGAGTTAAACCCAATCTCAGGATACAAGACTTTCAGACCAAAACAGTCTTCTGTGCAACTAGGACCAGAAGGAGGGAGCAACTGTTTACTGGCTGGGGCCTTCTCCCTTGCAGGCCGCGTGTTCGAACTGAATCTGCAGATTGTCTTCTGCCGAGCATTCTAAGAACGCGAGTGGGCGAGCAGACCAGCCCGCATACCTTCAGGGGCTTGAGCCCCTTCCTAGGACTGAGGGCCACGGGAGCGATGCAAGCCTTCTCCCTTCTCGCCCAGTGGAGCCTCAGTGGAGACGCGGGTCTGCCTAACCAGGGTTGGCCGCTGGGAGCTAGCGGCCCCTCCCGCGAAGGAGCGAGGGGGCAGCGGGCCCTCGCCGAACCCGCCTCTGGCTCTCACCCGCGGTCGCTCTACCCTTGGGAATGCGTGAGAAGTTTGGAGGCTTGGATAAGAGTAGACCCTAGGGAAAAATGAGGCAGGTCGGGAGGGCGCTGTGGTCGGTGGGGACGGTGGCGAAAAACACTGGCTACTTTCAGCCGAGGCTGAAAGCTTTGACCCTTTCCCTCCCTCCCCCGCTCGGCGCGATGCGGCTGGGGGGGAGACCCCAAGCCCTGTAGGGGACCCCAAGCCCTCGGCTCCGCTCGCCTCCTTCCGCACCGGGATGCGGAGTGAGCGCAGGGGCTCCAGAGGCGCGACCGCGAATCGAGGCGCACCCGCTCGCTTGTTCGCTCCTTCTGCCTCCTCCACCCCGCCGCCGCCATGACTCGGCTAAGCTCGCGGAGCGCGCTCAGGCGCCGCGGACAGCGTCCGGGCGAGAGCGGGGGCGAGTGCCGGAGCCGCAGCCGGAGCCGGAGAGGCAAGGCCCCGGGCGAGGGCGCGCCGCAGGCGAGCGGCCCGGCGGCCAGGCGGCGGAGAGGCAGCGAGGGGAGCCAGCAGGTGAGCTAGGTTGCCCTGCGCTGGGCGGGCGCGGGGGCGGATGGGGCGGAGGCCGCGGGAGGAGTCGGGGCTGCGCGGGCGGCCGTCTCCTCCCCCGGCGCTGACGCAGGCTGGTGGCTCCTGGGGAGAATGGACCCTGCGCGGCGCTCGCCGGGGCTTTCCCAGGCTGGAGAGCGCGCCTGAGTGTGTCGCCCGCCGTGCATGGGGAGCCGCTTCCAGCGCGGCTGCGACAGCGGAGGAGGATGCTGTCCGCGAGCGGAGGTGAGTCGCGGTGGGGCCCGGCGCAGCTCTGAGTTCAGCGCCAGCAGGTGCCGGGGGGAGAGGGGAACCGGGTGCCAGACGCCACCGCTTGGGGCTCCGGACGCAGAAGAGGGCTCCTGGGCGCGCCCGTCGTGGGAGTTTGGCTGGGGTGTTGCGGGGATGGCGACAGCAGTTTTCCGCCCGCTCCCTCTTTCTGCTGGGAGAAAAGGAGCGACCTCTCCTCCTTCCTTTTGGCTCTCCCTGACCACCCCTAGTCTCCTTCTGACCGCGCGCGTCTTCTTTCCAGACGTCCTCACCCCAAACACTCGTCTCTCTCCGAGACCGGCTGCTCCCTCCTCCCTGCCGCGAACCCGGTTCTATCCACCTTTGAGCCCTCCCTTCCACTCCAAAACCTCCCCATTGCTCCGGAGCCCATCTCCCGGCCTCTCGAGCGGCTTCCCGCGGCCGGACCCTCTTCCCCACTCATCTGTAGAGCTACGGCTCTGCCCGCAACCGTCGAACAAGCGGGTTTCTCCTATAACCCCTACCTTTTCGCAAACACCCTCAGAGCTGGACCCCGCGTCTCCCCGGACCCAAGCCGTTCCCGAGTCCTCCGTGGACTCCGTTCTGTGCTGCTCCCCCCTGTCCCATTCCCCAGGCTCCCCGCAGCCCCGATGGCTCTCCTCCCTGGCCCGCCCCCTTGGTTTAGGTTCCAGACTGGATGCTGTGCCTGGGAACCAGAACTCAGGGCTTTTGTTTTGTTTTTGCTTTCTTTCTTTTTCTTTTTTTTCTCCTACTGGGGAAACTTTAAAATCCCCGTGGTTCGGCTCCTAAAAAGCGCTATCGGAGGGCTCAACCGCCGAGAGAATCTGGACGCAGGGAGACAGAGATGGGGGAGATTGTGTCGTTCGTCGGAAGGGAGCCTTGGGATGAGTGTACAAAGTAAATTTCAAAACGGAGGTGGTTGCTGCTGCCGGGACCCTCCTTCCCCGGCTGATTCCGTCCCCGTCCGGCAGAGTATTATTGTGACCCTTGGTGGGAGGGCGAGTCTTTTCTCTGCACTTTTTAAGGCGCCCGTCCCTCCCCGCTCCCCTCCCTTGGTGGTGCTGGTGACCTGACCGGGTGGGGGAAGAGCTAGTCGGCGCAAGGGAAATCTGCTTGGAGAGGCTGATGCCACTTGGCTCCTGAGTTGCTTGCTCCCGGACCCGCCAGATTGTGTATGTTTCACTCTAAACTACCCGCCACCCCCAACTGCACCACACAAGTCCTCATTGTTGGGGGTCTGCCAGGGCACGTCTGCCTGGGTTGGGAGAGTCTTAAGGAATGGGATGCGGGTAGGGAGGCCTGGGGCGCTCAGCGAACGGGCGCCGACCCAGCGCGGGCATCCGTGAGCTCCGGCAACTGTTGGCGAGCATGGTTGCGTGCCCACGTGGGTCGGTGCCTGGCGGGTAAGTTTGGAGACTCAGGCACGCCTGGACTTAGATCCTTTAGGAAGAGCCGCGAGTGGAAAGCTTGCGGAAGCGAGTGAGTCTTTTTCTGTCCGGGCGCTGGGCGGGTAAGAAAAACACTGGCTACTTTGTGAAAGCCAAGGCTGAAAGCTTTGACCCTTTCCCTTTCGCCCGCGGCAACCTAATCAGAACTGTGTAAAAGTCAACTTCTTATCAGAAATTGTCTGCTGTTGTCCTTGATTGAAACCCCAGCATTCAAATGGAGTATTGAAGAACTCGCAGACATAGCTTTTGAAGTGCTATTGTTCTTTTCCATACACAGAGGCCCTCTTAAAGGTTTGGGAAGTTCTAAATGCAGTGATTTGAAAGACTGACATTGTAACTATTTGCTGACTCTCAGGGGATTGGCAGGGATGAGAGCAGAGGCCAGGGTGAGAAGTGCAAATGTGTTGCTACAGTTTTCTTGGGAGCAGTGCCACTGTCAAGTAGGAATTCAGTTCTAAGCATCAAGTTGGCAATTAAATCTCCTCCTAAAGCAGATTTAGGGGATGATTTTTACTAGGTTTTTTTTTTTCTTTTTTCTTTTCTTGATGGTTTGCTTAAGGTCTGAGTAGGCATATTTGAAACATTTAATCATGTTCATTGTATTCAACAATAGAATCTGGATAAAAATTACTTATTGTTGATGAAGCTCATCTCACAAGCTGTTTCACAGTATGTTTCATTTGCAAGACACACCACTGTAGGAGGCTGCAGGGAAGAGATGCCATCACTTACTGTTCTGTTCTCTTCCCCAGGCCAGAGAGGAATCTGCTACTTCACTCCCCTCTGCCCTCCAAAGTCATTTCCCTTAAAGGGATGGGGGTTGGCTTGGTACCTGATAGGACCCTTCCTAAAAATTGCATTTGGTGGATATATGGATGCCTGGAGCCACCCTCCAGGCAGATGAAGAATCTAATTGAAGCAACATTTCATTTTGATAATTCACTCAAGTCAAACAGTATTGAAATTCTTTGTGATCAGAGATCTTGAAAACTTTTTTTGTTTCATTTTTGTTTTGTTTTGTAATCTGGATCTGTAAGTGAAAAGGCATTTCAGGTCATCAAGTTGAGCAGGAATAGAGATCCAGGTCTCCTGTACCCATGTCGGTATTCTTCCCACCTCCCCACCTTGACTTACCATCCTCAAGTATATTGTGTTGAACATGTGAAAGACTGAAGCATTTTTCTATATGAGGAATCACCATTATGCACAGACATTGTAACATATCTGCAAAAATGGGGACAGCAGGACAGACGTCTACCTATGGCCCAAGGGATGATGATTATTTGTCGATTGCTATCCTTCTCTCTCTGTTGCTGTCTCTCTATGTCTTTCTCTGAAATTCTTTTTTTTTTAAATTTCAGATTTTATTCATTTATTTGACAGAGAGAGAGATCACAAGTAGGCAGAGAGGCAGGCAGGTTGGGGGGGGAGGCGGAAGCAGGCTTCCCACTGAACAGAGAGCCTGATGTGGGATTTGATCTAGTACCCTGAGACCATGACCTGAGCTGAAGGCAGAGGTTTAACCCACTGAGCCACCCAGGTGCCCCTCGGAATTCTTTATGTTATTAACTCTTTCATAAACTCACTCCCAGTAATATTTTTCCCATTCAAATATTATTTATATTTTAGGAGCTAGAGGGGATACTCGTTTCTCTCCCGGAATATGCCTAGGATATTCGTGTGGATAAAATTTCAAATTTTTCTTCTCTCCTTGCTTATTGGGGTACCTTTCTCCTCTTTCTCACATTATGCCATCATGTTTCATTGTATTTTCTGGGGTGAAGATAATGCAAGTCATACTAATTTAGGTTGATGTAAAAAAGGGTGTCATTTTAAGGCAAAATTACAGGAAGGAGAAGCTGATCACTTGGTTACCCTAATATCACTCCATATTTTCTCTTTGCTCTCCCTGGGTTCATAGGAGTGAGGTCAGATATCATTTTGTGTACATTTGACTGCTCCAAATGTTTCAGTGGAGAGAGAGGTCTTGATTCCAGTAGCCATAAGTTAATGTGGCTGAGAGGAAGGGGGTTGGGAGAATGGATTGACATTGTCCTTTTTTAAAAACAAAAATACATGAGTCATTCAGCATAGGCTCAGCCAAGTTTGATGCCTCCCTGTGCCTGCCTTTCCTAGGCATGTGTATCGTTCTCAGGCTTCTGGAACCTCAAACTCTATTAAACACCATACTTCATTATGCCCTATGCTGTTCTGCTCCATGTCTGTTTCTCTCGATTCCTCTAAAGATTGAGAGTTTCTCCAGGGCCCTGTCGACTTGTCTTCCATGCCTCAGAGGCTTAGCTTTTCCAGGAAGTTCACACTAAATTCTTGCTTCTTCTGATTTATAATGCCTACCAAGGTTACTTTGCAGTAGAGAGAAGATTGTCCTCCCTTTCATGAACTATTTTGAACCTTGAAAACAAAATAAGAGCTTTCTCTTGTAATTTTCAGTGTTTCCTTTTGGGACCAGTCCTTGGCTTCTTTTATGCCCAAACTGTGCATTTCCTGCCCTGTCCTCTCTCCTTCCCTCCTTTACCTTGCTTCCTTTGTTTGTTTGTTTTGTTTTGTCCTTCCCCTTTCACCAAATCAAAGAAATTGCATGAAATCAACAACCACAAAAGGGCTCCCAGCTTAAAGTTTTGTAGTGTGATCTTGCACAGTTGCTGAAATATGCTTTATTCCCTCTTTCATGTGTTATTTCTATTTGGGGGAATAGTCAGGAGGTGGACCTTATCAGTTCTTTGCCCAGTTCCCTGGTAATGTAGGTATTTTAGCTGGGTGATTGTTCCCTTCATGGGTTGTCTGCAGTTGGTTTAAAATTACAATTTAAAGATGGAAACTCTGCCAACCATTGTGTTTTGGGGGCAAGGGGAGAGTGTCTCTGGGTGCTGTCCTGTGAGCACACCTCAAAACCCAGCCACACCACTGGGACATCCAAGCAGAACGTAACAATGTTAACAGTAGACACTGTGTCAGTGAGCGCTGTGTCAAGAGACACATACCAGGTAGCCTAATAGAAGGAATTTAATACAGGAAACTACAAGGAAAATTTTCATAGAATCACACACGTGTCTGAAGAGCTGAGAGTGGGATGGAACAGCAGTGAGAAGCTCCTTCTGGAGTTAGAGGCACAAAGGGAAGGGGTACTGTTCCCAGAGCCTGGGAATTGGGGCTGCATGGTGGGAGCAGGTCCCACACAGGGCTGAGTAGGATCCATCGAGGAGACTGGGCCGCTGCCCAGGATGCCACCTTGAAGCAGAAAGAGAGGGATAGAGGGAGATAGATACCCTAGTTTCTAACCCCCTCCCTTTCTTCCTGTCTCCTGCCTGCCATTCCCATTGATTGACCCTAACTGGAAGTCAGTTGGCCAGGGAGCCTGGGAATGGGACTTGGGCTCAGCTTCCTGCCATGCAGGAAGGCTGCAGCGCAGGGGAAGGAGCCTGAATCGGATCAGAGAGAAACAGGCAAAGGACTAGTTCTGATGCCAGGAAGACTAGTCTCTTATAAAAGTGTTTGTTAATATTGCAGAACTTGGGAATGGGAAGTAAAGCCCTGCTCCTCCTCTAAGCTGCCCTCCCATGCTGTCCCATCCAACCTCCCTTGCTGAACTGTGAGAGGGACCCCTGGCATTGAATCTCTATCTTGCCAGGGGGAGCTACGTCCATGCCAAGTGCCCTGGTGAGTAGAACAGTGATAGTCCCTATTCTGCAGTTCCCAAATCTAGATGACTCTGAAAAGTCCCAATATTTTTCCTAATTCATTGAATGGCAAGACCTGATCTGATCTGAATGGATACGAGGCTACTTATCATATCTGTTGATCCCCCTGAGTGTGAATAGTCATACATATGGCTTGAGAGGTATTGATGAACTTGATTACGGAGGGAGGGACCTAGCTAGGGGTAGTCCAGATACCTAAAAGCTAAGTGTGTGACATGTGACATGTGACATGCGACACGCTGCCTTTCTGAACTGCATATTAAAATCTGCATTCCGAACACATCAGACCCAGGAAATTTGGATTGTGAACCTGTATTTCAACATGACAGGAGAAGGAAGAGTGGAAATGTGGCCTGATTATAGGCAGCTCTAGGCCAGTGCTCCTGGTAAGCAGTACAGCCGTTCCGGGATCACTGAATGCCAGAGCAGGGTTCCTCTGTAGCCTGGCCTAACAGCCTGCTCAGTCTATAGATGGGGAGACTTCATTGAGGTTGGAGAGCTGGTCCATGTGTTGTGGGGTCACCAAGGGCTTCTCAGAGGAGCTGCTACTACTTGAGTTCCCTTTGCAGTCCATGCTGCTTTGGTCTGAAGCTTGGGTGACTTCCAGCCTTGAAGTTTCAGAATGAAGGAAGCCAGCTGGTGAGTGAACATACAGGTAAATCTGCCCTCCAGCTGTGGTCATCTTATCCTTTTGTAGCATTTCACATAGGCACGCACATTTGCACACCCACACACATGTACTCACACTCATGCAAAAACTTTTCAGCTTCTGATCTTATCAGACAGACAGGATGGGTGTCACCATCCCCATTTTCCAGACCCTCAGACCAAGGTTTGAGTAATGAAGTAATTAGGTCCATGGCTGTGGGCAAGTCCCTGAACGCTTGGAGCCTCCACTGGAAAATGAATTCTTACTCATGCTTTTGTTTTAATTGTTTAGCCACAATCAGACCTATAGGGGGAGTGGCAACACAATTAGAACTGTGCCTGGTGCCCATCGACCATCCTTTCTTCCTCACCGCTCCACCTTCAGACAAGTAAAGTAGATTACATGAAGCCACACAGCTATTCCCTTTGAAAGGGAAGGCTACAGTATCATGAAGAGAACTTAGTAGTTGACTGAAGACAGACCTTTTCTCTCTGTGTCTCTGCTTGCTTGCTTGCTTGCTTTCCTGGCTTTAAGAGGAGGGGCTTGAAGAAATGCCACCATACTAATTTTCTCTTTCTCTCCTGGGAAACTGGGTCTCAGTTGGCTGTGAACTTTGTGACCCCTATTGTCTTCACAGATCCAGATACGCACAGGTTGTTATTTTGGTTACTCCAAATCTGACTGGAGAGGAAACAACCAGATCACAAATACAATTTGCTGTAGAGAGCAACTTTATTTCTTGTCAGCACACATGGGACTTTGCTTATCATAATTCATGGTACATGGGCATAATAAAATATTCTCTTTTTCTAAGTATTTTGCAAGATTAGTAAGGCTGCATTCTTAGGGAAAGTTTATTAATCCATAACTTATAGAAAACTCCAGAGGAAGAAGATATGAGATATGTCCTGTAAGACGTCAGCGTTCGTTATTCAACTAGCTCTCTGCCAGGTGTAGTGCAGGTTGCTGATAGGATAGCAACTCTCCCTTGGATGTGATCTAAACCAGCAGTTGTCTCCATTTTGTTTTCAAATTGGGAGGGTGTGAAAAAGTAGGCGGCAGCCCACTGAGTAATCACGGTCCTTGGGATGCTGGTCCCTTCCACCCTTTTGGCGGCACTGTAGCAACATTAGACACAGAGGCATGCATCGGACCCTGGCTGCCTTGCCTCAGGCTGTGTGCCCTGGGTCTCTGCTCTCTTAGCAAATGGAGATGGTGTGCTGGTGGCAAGGGCGATAGCAATGATGAGGGTGATGGTGAGGAGGTTAGTTACCTCTGTGTCCATTACAAGGGGTAATGGCTGATGGGGAAGTACTCTGTGATCTGTCCTGTCACTCATTTACCCATGTTCAGTGTACCCTTGCAGGGTATTGGCACAATGGTGGGCTCCGTGGAAATGGCCACAAAAGATAGGCTTCCTTCTCAAGATTGAGGATTGGTGTGTAAAGCCCAGATACACAGATGACAACACAGTGGCTAAATACAATAACAAAAAAAGTAGAATTAGTTGAGGGATGAATTTTGCCAGCGTCCAGCTAAGTAATTTGAAGGTGAACTGGGATTTGCTGATGGATCGTTCTTTTTTTTTTTAAAGATTTTATTTATTTGACAAACAGAGATCACAAGTAGGCAGAGAGGCAGGCAGAGAGAGAGGAGGAAGCAGGCTCCCCACTGAGCAGAGAGCCTGATGTGGGCCTCGATACCAGGACGCTGGGATCATGACCCGAGCCGAAGGCAGAGGCTTTAACCCACTGAGCCACCCAGGCGCCCTGATGGATCATTCTTATTGTAAATATGTTTCAGGTATTGTGTGGGGTGAATGTCACAGCAGCTGTTGTCTACCAGGGAAGGCACAAATCCACAAATGCATGGAGGAGGTACGTTCTAGGTGAGGGGACCATGGTAAAGGTAGAGATGGGCACCTCCATGTATGGTGAGCCCTGAATGAGCTGGTATGAGCTGGCCAGAGCCGGGGAAAGTGAGGCCGTAAAGGTAGTACCTGGTTGCCATGTTAGCCTTGAGATTGTGGCTGGTGGTGAAACAGGCTTTTCTTTGTGTGCCCTTCTGGGCAGGTCTCACTCTTCTCCTCTTCCCTGAGGTGAACAGGCAGTCTAAGGAGAAATGGGGTTATATTTATTTAGGTGAAACGAGGATAGGTATGTGGCAGGTACGGTGTGTTTTAATGGTCTCTCAGAGGCCTCCTGTGACCATATCTGCAAGCCCAGGTGCCTACAAAGATGGTGTAGTTGACATTGCTGAATGAAACAATCCAGGGGAGGCATTGGGGGGGGCCTTGGGTTAGCTACTATTCAGCTCCAGCCAAGGGTTGCCATAAGAGAGTTCTAGACCAAAGTAGCCAAGTCTTCAGCTTTATTGAGAAAAGTTAGAAATTTTTTAAAGACTTATTTATTTATTTATTTGCCAGAGAGAAAGAGAGAGAGAGAGAACGAGCATGGGAGCAGGGAGAATGTCAGGAAGAGGGAGAAGAACTGAGCAGGGAGCCTTGGACAGGACTCAACCCCAGGACTCTGGGGTCATGACTTGAGCCAAAGACAGATACTTAACTGACTGAGCCACCCAGGCATCCCAAGAAATCTGTTTTTTAATTGTGAAATCCATCAGTTTAAAAATGTGGCACGAAATTAGTTACAGAATAATGACAATAACAACAGAAAAATAACATTTGTAGGCTAAAGATAACTGGCCCATGGGCTGATTTTGACTCATGAACCCCCTCATTGTGGATTCTGGCCTATTCTTGATAATTATCTATGACTACATAGATCTCTCTCAAATGGAAGTTCGATAAATATACCAAGGGGTAAATCGGGCCATTTTTAGTAAGGAAAAGTTTCTGTAAGACAGTTGGATGGTAGGAATTGGTCCTCATTTATTTCTGTGTGTTTCCTCAATCACCTCTTCTGTTGTTCTTGATTAAATGCTACTGATACAGGGTAAACCTTTGGTAAAACCGGTATCCATGGCAATCCCAGTGTGTTGCTCACTGTTTGCTGGGCAGCACTGAGGTATATGTGTGTCTGATTCTACAGCTGCCTTGGTGAAGCCTGTTACATCCTGCTGCCCAGGCAAGTGCCCGTAGTAAGTTAGATGAGTGGGTGTGGTATCTGTAAATGACAGTGTTCTATGGTGTTCTTGTTTAGGGTTGAGCTTTGACTCCCAGCCTCTGAAATATGCACATTTCAAACCAGAGTGAGAACACAAACAACTTAGTATTACTGTGGAATTGAGTGAATGTCATAAATATTTCTTTATCTTTTTCATAGCTCGCATAAAATTGTTAAGATATAAAAAAGTTGTTCATTCTAAAAACAACGAAAATTCATTGGCTATCCATCTCCTAAATGCGTGTGTCTCTTTGGGTTTTCATTAGCGTCTAGCAATATACTTTGAGAAATTAGATTTGAACAGAAGTTTCAGCAGAATATGAAACTCCTGGTGTTCATAATGAACCCGTTTTCAGCACTGATCCACTGCGTACAACAGCCTCCTTTTAACCATTATTTCTTCAGAAATAATCCCTTGTTTATTGAATTTGGAAAACACACAATAAATATGAAAAAAAAAGTCATAATATTTCTACTCAGAAGCAGTCTCTGTAATGTTTTGAATTACAGAGATAAACAGGCTAGAGATTGAGGTCAGATGAATATGGGTTTCTATCCAGGCTTCTTCTTTTATGTATTCTTTTTTTTTTTTTTTTAAGATTTTATTTATTTATTTGACAGACAGAGATCACAAGTAGGCAGAGAGGCAGGCAAAGAGAGAGGGGGGAAGCAGGCTTCCCGCCGAGCAGAGAGCCCGACGCGTGGCTCTATCCCAGGACCCGGGACCACGACCCGAGCCGAAGGCAGAGGCCCCAACCCACTGAGCCTCTCAGGCACCCCTTTTATGTATTCTTGATAAGTCTTATTTTTCTCACCTATGAAATAGAAATATGGATATTATCTCTTTTATCTGATATTTTCTTGATTCAACCAGATAATGTACATGAAGCACATAGCTCTTCGCTCTTTTATCTGATATTTTCTTGATTCAACCAGATAATGTACATGAAGCACGTAGCTCATTGGTTGGTACACAGAATGCATTAAAAAATGAGCAATATGCTTATGTCTCCTATTCCTTTGGCTACAAACATTTTACTTTGTGGAATCCATGTGGTCAATGACCTATTTTCTGTTAAAAAAAAAAAAAAAAAAGGACGACTTCCCTTGTTCCCATATCTCTTTAAGAATCACTCTCCCTAGTATCCTTTTTAATATATTTCTTTACAGACCTGAATCATCCTTAAACTTTTCCCTTGCATGTTTAAGGTGTTTTCCATCCTTCTTTATTATAAATAATTATTTGATGGATATCTCTCTTCATCAATTGTTGGTGGCAGCTTGATTTTCTGGTTAATATAGTGACTGCATCTCAATGGGAAATGGGCAGGACTCCTGCCAGCATCCTCCATTGGAACCCATGCCGATGATGGATGGGAATGTTCTGTATCTGCACTGTCCAATATAGTAGCCACTAGCCATGCATGGCTGTTGAGCATTCGAAATGCAGCTGGTGTGACTGAGAAACTGATTTTTTTTTTAAATTTTTAACATTACTTAATTTTAGTTTGAAAAGCCCTGTGAGTTCATGGCTGCCATATCGTACAGCATGGGCTTCTGCTTTTCCGGTTAAAGGAGTAGAGTAGACCTAGGCTGGGGTTTGTTTTTTAGAGAAACCTGTCAGTGAAACATCTAGCTTTATCTTTTGGCCTTTTCCTTTAATTCTCTGGTACAGGTACTTAAGTACTGGATTTTCCCTTTCTTTGTGTACCTTCTTTTTATTTTGGCAGAGGGTTGATAGAGGACACATCATGTGCCAGCTAACTTCTTAACTTAGAAGCTGAGTTTTCAGTTTTGCTGATGTGAGGACAGTTCAGGTTGTCAGTGACAAGAATGTAGCTTAGTATGACTTTGGTCTAAAGGGGAACTCCTTGGCCTTTTTAATAGGATACTTTTAATATCTCAGGGAAAGTCTAAGTTGCCTCTTATAATCGGTGTCTAAATATCTAAATATATTACTACAGGGCTTGATTTTGAACACAGGACAAGTAAGAAAACGAAGTTTTTGCCTTGATTTTTGTTGGGTTTTGATTTATTTTGTTTTGGGTTTTTCTTTTTCTTAGAATAATCTCAGTGTGGTTGATGCACAGATTGGTTGATGCACAACCAATCTCAGTGTGTAAATGGCCTATTAAAAGGGCCATTTACAGAAAAGGGTATACAAAGAGCCAACATACACAAAAAGGTATAGTTCATTCCCAGAGAAATGCAAATTAAAGCAACAAAAAAGCCATTTTTCAAATAGAAGATTGAACAATTTTCAATTTTTTGGAGTTTCACTAATGTTGATGAGGCTGTGGAAAAAAACAACACAGTGCTGATGGAAATGTGAAATTGCTACTAACTCATCAGAAAATAATCCTGCAGAATCTAGTAAGAGTTCTGATTCTCGCACCTTTGCACAAATGCATTTTACTCATAGAAATTATTTGACCAAGAAGTTAGCATGTGTAAAAGCCTGGTTAGCCAGAGGGAGCCATGTTGTTGTAAGCTTAGATTGACCATGCCCCTCCCAGAGGAACTTACTTACAAATCCCGGATATAGGGGCGGGCCAGGCCGGATGGAGACATCCAATCAGTGGGGTGCACATATATTTGCTATGGTGAGCTGGAATTCAATTGGCCACCGGTATGGCTGACCGAGCATGACTGTGCAGTTTTCCCTGTGTGTTGCAATCTCATTGGCCACCTGGGTGTGGGCCGGGCTCAACCACGTCTATAAAGGTTAGTGTGGGAGGTCAGGTGGGGGTAGCGTCCTTCGGGTGGTCGTTTGAGGTCTCCTGGCTGTCGGGGGAGCGGTCTCGTGGGGAAGTGGCCTCATCTTCAGGGGAGCGACCTCTTCCGGTAGGGTTGTGGTGGGGAAGCAGAGTCCCCGGGTCGGGGAGCAGCGTGGTCGGATAGCGGTCTTGCGAGGGAGCGGCGTGGTCCGTGAGCGGCCTCGTCCGGGGAGCAGCCTCCTGGTGTAGGGTTGTGGTGGGGAAGAGGAGTCCCAGGGTCCGGGAGCGGAGTCCCGGGGTCGGCGATCAGCGTGGTCCGTGAGCGGCCTTGGCTGGGGGCTGCGTGGTTGGTGAGCGGCCTTGTCCGGGGTGCACTCTCGTTGGGGGAGCGGCCTCCTCGGGTAGGGTTGTGGTGGGGAAGCAGAGTCCCAGGGTCGGGGAGCGGAGTCCCGGGGTCGGGGATCTGCGTGGTCCGTGAGCGGCCTTGTCCGGGGTGCATCCTCGTTGGGGGAGCGGCCTCCTCGGGTAGGGTTGTGGTGGGGAAGCGGAGTCCCGGGGTCGGGGAGCGGAGTCCCGGGGTCGGGGAGCGGCGTGGTCCGTGAGCGGCCTTGACGGGGAGCTGTGTGGTCCGTGAGCGGCCTCGCGTGGAGCAGCCTCACTGGGGAGCGGCGTTGCGGTGGGGTTTGTGGTCAGGTAGGGTCGTCCTCAGGTAGCGGAGTTGGGAGCGGCGTTGTCGGGGTCAGTGTCCTGGTCCTGTCCTGGTCGTTGTCGCCCGGACTGGTCGGTTTGATTTTAGATGCTTGGCAAGGAATAAAACTTTGTGGGACTTTCGCATTACATCAGTCTCCTTCCTTTGATCAGGGACCCTAACTGTGCATTAGAATATTTATTGCAGCATTGAGGTGGAATTAAAAAAACTGATAGCTAGAAGTCCATCAGGAAATCCATTGGAAAAATTAAGATCTAAACCAAGAGAAGTCTATAGTATGGAATATTATGAAGCTGTTACAAAGAATGAGTTATGGACACACACTGACCTAGAGGAATATGTAGGATATGTTAAATGAAAATAGAAAGCTTTAGAGTCATATGCATGATTTTTTTAAGGTAGCCTTTGCACTGTAGGGCTGTCTCTCTGGGATGTTAATTCTTAGGAGGTAGGGAAAAGGTGATGGTGTTTTGAGAGAAATTCTCTTCTTTTTATCCCACTAAAATGATAACAACATGGGAGATTTAATTTGACCATTTAATTATGTATTTCATAGTAACTGGACTAGGAAAGAAGAAATCCAGGTTCTGTTTTGACTTACATGCCATGGATTATATTATTGGATTCCTAATCTCTTCTATCACCTGTTGAGGAAATATGAGGAATTATCAAATGCTCCAAGGTCCTCCTAGGACAAGATAATGTTTCCTCTGCACTTCTTACATTTTGCTGTAGTTATATACCAAGATTTAGAAGATCATAAATTAGTATGTCAGCTATGGTCCCCTAAAAAAGGGCCATCAGTCTTCACTTGAGAAGGTTCAGTGCATTTATGCCCATACTTAGCATATGGAAAATGGACACTCAGTCTGGAACACAGCCTACTTTTCATAGAATCTCCCAGTCATAGAACAATACATCTAGGAAGAAATGAGCAGACTTTAAACATGATTGCTCATCAGAATTATCTGCAAATCGAATAAATGCAGATCTATCCTATGCATACCCTCGAATGTACAGAATCAAAATATCTAGAAACTAAGCCCAGGAATCTTTTAAAAAATGACAACCAAGGGATTCTGAGCCATCTCCTTTGTACACTAGTGTTTGTGGACTACAGATGAAGTTTATCCTATAAGGTCGAGCTGCCTGTCAACAAGGCAGGGAAGACAACAAACATTTGTAAAGTCCCTACATAGGAAATACCTCTTAGTGCTAAGCCCTCCTGCACAGCTAGCAAGATGTATGAAATTCAAACATGTTAGTAGAGTTTCATTTTTCCCAGACTAGGATCCTTGATAAGGAATTTTTCCTAAAGTAACATACAAGTCTTGCCATAAAGGATTACCCTGAGCCACTTTAATCTGCAACTGATTCTCTGTGTCCTGATAGGCTGTGTCCTAATCTTTAGTCCAAGGGCATATACTTTATGCAAAAACTCCATCATCCGGTGGAGCCCTCTTTAAAACTTTGTTAAAGCTAATGGTCAAATTGTAGTTGTATAGTCCCTCTTTAAAAAAAAAAAAAAAAAAAAAAACAGTCTATTAACACCAGACCTTCAATTTCTGAAATGCTTAAAAGAATATTACCACTAACAGAAAGACCAAGTGGAAAGGGAACCATTTAGAAACACTGAAACAAAGCAAATGGCACGCATGGCATTTCTTTTTAGTTCTAAGGCAGTGAAGTACCAGATGTCATGTAACAAAGTCTGAGGGGACCATGGAACCTAATGGGCATAGCCAGAGTGCTAGCTTTAAAAAGCTCTTGTGCTTATAAAAACAAGCAACTTGTCACCATTAACTCCATATGTTAGACTTAAGACTTTTTCCAGCCTGCATTTGATTTACTTAAACACTTGTAATGCTTACCTTTTGCATTAAAAGGGAGAATATTAGTGAATAAGGGGTTTGTCCAGCCCTGTTATAGATCTTTCACATAGTAGGTTGCTTAGTAAAAATCTGGTGGCTCTGTTAGCTACTACCTTCTAATTGTGGGGATGGAAAAGGAAAGGTCAGCTGAAGTTATCTCTGAACTTGAAATAAGCTACACAACATAAGCAGTGACTTCATTATCTTATGGGGATGGCAGGAAATGGTGAGTTTGAAAATCCACAGCAGAAGTCTCTAATTCCACAATCTTAAAATGAGCCTTGGTTAATTTCAGGGTACACAATGCATAGATATAGTTACAAAATTACCAATGACCAGTCCTTCAAGTTCTTTTTCCTAGAAATCTATGGAATTATCCAAATGCAATGTTGCTCACACCTGTCTGACCACTGCTCCTTTGTCTCCATTGATGGATCCCCTCCCTACCCCAACCCCATTTGCTGCTCACATTATCACTCAGAACGTTCTCTGCAAGCTCTGTATTCTCTGCTCCAAACATGTTGATTGTTTTTCAGGGCACTAGTTCTATTATCTCTGTTCTGATGAGTTTCAGGCCTTTATTTCCTGTTCTGGCTTCTTCATGCTTCCAGTCTGATATGTTCATGATGGCTGCTGGACATTTCTATGTAGATGCCAACTTTTTTGAAACTGTTTATCCTTTAACACTTGTCCTCTTCCTATCCTCATTCAGGTTGGAGAAATCTAACCACCCAAGGTCAAAACTGCTCATTTTTTTTCTTCCCCACTATCATTACTCACTGAATCTTAGCATTCCTTTTTCCCAGCAGCAATGTCTTCCCTCCATCTCATTTCTCTCAATCTTCTTTCATTATATCATTCTCATGTGGCCATAATAACCTCCTAATTTCCCACTGCCTCCGTCAGTTCTATGCCTCAGTACCAAATTAATCCTCCTCAAGTACATTTATGTCATGTAGCTCTGCTGATCCAGAACACTTCAGTAGGCCATGACTTCTCAAGAATGCTGTTCAAACTCATTTTTCTGAAGTCCCAAACCCTCTGCAACTCTTTCCCTTTCCCCTCTGTTCTGGTCCGAGGAGTCTGCCATTTCACCAGACATGACCACAGCTCACTCCTACTCCATCCACTTCATTTTTAGCACCTAGGAGGCTGTCCTGAGCTCTGTCCTCCCATGTGAAAGGTCCCTTCCCTTCAACCTCTAGATTTATGTTTCATCTCTAGCGTGACCAAACAAACCCACAGAGACCACCTTTAACAGCTTTTTTGTTAGCACTAGTCACCTTTAATATAGAGCCTGTATCTTCAACTACTTCATATGCTTCCCCTAGTATTTCATAAATAGTAAATGCTCAAAGATTTATTTTGATTAGATTTAGAAACTGGCCTATTGCCTTGTTTATGATTCTCCATCCAACCTGCCCAAAACAATGAAAGAAAAAAGAACCCAAAGAAAATACTGGCAGGTAAGCTAAGTACCCCTCCTCCAAGGTTCAAACAAAGTTCTGTGAATAGAATTCAGTCTCCTCTGTCTCTGTTCAAATAATGCATGTCTCCTAAGACTGGGAAATCTGTACTTGGGGAAAGGTACCAGCCCAGATGGAGATATGGAGGAATGACTCTTGCCATAGGAACTTTTCTAACTTCCAGTTTGAAAAAATTCCTTTAGGGGGATTTTCTGATATACATGTGTGTCCCTCACCGTAACCAGCAACTGGTCCTTGTTTATGTGGGACAGGCAATTAGCATAGACCTGGATGGTTTCCCTAAGATTTTGCAAGTTCTGTGTTTCTGACTCTTAGAAGAATAAGTCATGATTTTACCTAGATGAATTTTCCTTAGCCAAACTACCTTTTAAAAAATACTAAAAACACAATTCTTCTTTCCAGCCCAAATTTTTATTTTTTCAAATATTCATAGTACAAAAGCATAATTCTTAAAACCCTGGTGTGAGTTTCCAGATAGATATATTTTTCTAAGATCTTACTCATTTTAGAGCAAGCGAGCACACAAGTGGGGAGGGGTGGAGAGAGAGTGAAACAAAATCTGAGGCAGATTCTGCGCTGAGTGGGGGGCTTGATCCCACAACTGCGAGATCATGACTTGAGCTGAAACCAAGAGATGCTCAACTGACTGAGCCACCCAGGCACATTACTTTCTTAATTATGCTAACTGGGATTGATTAAGTCTTAATATATTTTGCTGTGAAGAATTGGCTAATACTAAGAATAGATTAAATATTCTAGAAAATGATGGACCCAGGGACTGAGTCAAAGTATGCTAGCTTGGAGGGTATACATATAAGTCTTCAGGAAAGAAAAAAAAAAAAGATGCACACCCTTCTCTTTGTCTTCTAGTGTGAGAGATTCATTCCAAAGCCTGCTTCTATTAGTATGCCAATGAGGCTGAAATCAAAGTGTCAACAGGGCAACATTTCCTCTGACAGCTAGAGGGGAGAATCTGTCCATTCCCTCTAGCTTCTGATGACTGTGGCTACCTCATTCCAAACTTTCTCCATGGTCACACTGCCTTGTCTAATCTCTTGCTTCTTTAAGGACATGTGTGATTGCATCTTTAGGCTCTTCCAGATAACCTAGTGCAATCTCTTGTCTTGATATTCTTAATAAATTTGTAATGCTCTCTTTTCTTTTTTGTCATACAAGGGAATACACATTCTAGAACATCGATGTATTTTGCGAGCCATTATTCAGCCTACTAGAATGATGATGATTATTCTGCATATATAAAAAACTTAAAGTTTTAAACTATAAAACAGCAAAAATATTAGTGTCTATACCATATGGTCAACAATGATTATTCTTGGGAGTGGGTCGACCAAGAATTTTCACTTTCACTACCACACATGCTTATTTTTTCCCCCTAATATTATTGTGCTTTTGAAACCATTCACTCTTCTATTAAGAACATGTAACTGATATGTTTGTATTGAGGGATAAAATGGCAAGGATTAAAGTGCAAAATTCCAGCCATATAAAAGCAAAATGATGCCCTAATTGGGTATCTTTCTCCTTCATCTCATGGTACTTCTTTCCAGCACGGCCCTCCCTCGTCCTTGTGCTGCTGCTCATTCACTCATCTGTGCAACTTGGATTGAAAACACACTTGAGACAATTAAATCCAAACTTGGATTTGCTTGGCCTCAAAGTCCCTGCTGTTCCCTCTGTTGCAGGCTGTTTCTCTTAATTTCTCCCTTCAAAGACCAAAGAACTTTCCAGAAGAAAGGGGACAAGGAGAAGAATTGGAAGGAATAGGGAATATTTCTTTTTTTTGACTTGTGGTCTGAGATGTCTTTGGTTTCGTGTATGTTTGTTTTCCTCTCCTCAGCAAAGGCTGCAGAGTCCTGTGTGGGGATAGATCAAGCCTTACTCTTCACGTCCCAAACTCTACCATTTGTGGAAGGTTTCTTTGCTATGCTGCTGACTTAGTATCATTTGTCCTCTTTCTCAATTTGGATTCTTGGAGCATTTGCTATCTTTTAGGCAAGGATAGTAGGAGAATGCCCTAAGAAATGCAGTTTCCCTTCAATCTGCTGCCAGAGCCCAGTGCCGCAGATTTAAGATACATAGATCTCATTGGTGATTAATAACTCCCCCCATCACTCTCCTCTAACATCCAGTTTCTTTACAAATCCCTAGCAAGATCAAAGTGTCCACTGGTTTGAGCAAACTAAGGATTTGTAATTACACAGCGGTGTCCTTCCCTAGAAACGAGACTTCAACATGTTGAAGGACAAATCTGGAAACCCATCTTCTTTTCTATAGATATCTTAAAGAATTAGTCACTGTTGCATTGTATCTACTTGGCCATACTTTGCATTTTTTGTAGACAAGATATTTTCCATTGTTTTGGTGAAATAACAGTTTTAACATGTATATGCAATCAGGCATTTAATTAAATCAACTTAGTTTATCACTGGGTGCATTTATTGTACTGTCTAATCACGGAGGTAAACACAGCTGCCATGGGCATGTGGTGAGAATACTCTGGAAAAAGGGGGCATGGTGGGAAATCTGTTTAAAAGCTGCCAATTTATCTTTCCTTTTCTCACTTGAAATTTTGTAGAGAGGGGCTAGTTTTCACTGATAACAAAGGCAGCAGTCAAGTATATACTTTTTAAGGAGTTGAAGAAATCTAGATTTCATAGAAATGAATCATGGGAAAAGTGTATAACCAAGCTTCTCAAAACTGATGTGTGTAGAAATCACCTGGAATCTTGTGAAAATGCAGATTCCAATTTAGTGGGGCTGGGCTGGGGCCCGAGATTTTCAAACAGGCATTTCTGGTAATGTTCCCCACCCCCACCCCCACTCTCCTGGCGCTGATGCTGCTGGGGTTGGTTCAAGAGACAAGCAAGATTGAGAGGAGTCCGTCAAATGATTCGAGGTCACCATCTTTTTGAAATCAAGAAAACATCCACATCTTTTGTTTTTAGGGGCCAAAATATAGTGTTCTTTTTTGATGAATTAAAGAAGCTCTAATCCAGCGGAGTGCCTTTCTGATATTCCAAGCCTGCAATAATAGCTGCTTAGTTCTTTAAATGGCTTGGTTTACTCTGGACTTTTAAAATGTATGTATTTTTAAATTTCCAAATGCTACCATACTCATTGAGAGTAGAAACAGGATCCTGATAGTGCTGGATGCATATTAAATATTTAACATATGTGTCACCAATTGAGTAAGACTCTTTTGTTTCTATAAGGTATTTCCAGTGATCCTTGTCAGTGAATTTCCCCTTTTGCAAATTAAACAATTGAGAGAGCTTAGGAGGACACTGGGTCTAAGCTTTAAATGTGAACAGAGATTAAAGGCAAAGGTTAAGGCTTCCTATTAGATTTCAAAGAAATACTCTGAGATCTCTGGGAAACTGTCATCACCTGAATGCCCTGTCCTTCCCTTCAAGATTGCTATGCCAACGCCCTTGACATTGCTCCTCATTCAAAGCAAGCCTTCTTTTTCAATCATTTTCCCTTCTGTTTTGGTATGAACTTAACACTTTGTCAGTGGGATAATCCTGTGTATCTTCGAGAGGTTGGAGGTGGGTAAAGAGATCATGGACAACATTTATGTCCCAGCACCTATCTTGACACATCTTATTTATGTATAATTAGGTGTACTTACGATCAGAATTCAAACTTAGGGATTTTGCAAATATGACCATTTCCTAAATCATTTCTAGACAAAAACTTTAGCTTTGAAATTTTGAAAATACTTTTGAAATCTGTTACTTTAATTTAGGGCGTATATAAAATCAGGATCAAATTTCATTTGTGGGTCGCATCTAACAATTATTAGAGTGTTTGAACTTCAGCCTTGTTTTGTGCTAGGAGAGAGAAGCGGACAGTAAATAGCAATGGAATGCAGCTATAAATTGGAAATGCATACAGGACTTAATTTAATATAGAAGACTAAAGTAGCCTTCCACTTGCCAGGATACTGTAAAATCAATCTTCTCTCAGAAATAAGGAAAAACTGAATGAAGTCATTAGGAGTTAAAAATAGTAGATAAGGGGCGCCTGGGTGGCTCAGTGGGTTAAGCCGCTGCCTTCGGCTCGGGTCATGATCTCAGGGTCTTGGGATTGAGTCCCACATTGGGCTCTCTGCTCGGCGGGGAGCCTGCTTCTCTGCTTCCCTTCCTCTCTCTCTCTCTGCCTGCCTCTCTGTCAAAAAAAAAAAAAAAATAATGTAGATAAAATCTTCTCAAGCTGCCTATATAAACTTCACAGAGTCCTTACTGTTTATTTTTTGTTACACACAATATATTATTTGCCAAGTTCCACAAACCTAATTGCCAGAGCAGAGGCTCCCAGGCACCTCCTCCCCCCCCCTTTTCTGAAGCAGAGTCATGAACTGATTACATGGAATAAATAACTCATTAGGGTCATCCATACATACTTGAAATAAGAAAATATGGCTAAGTGTCCTCCACAGACAGGCTACTTAACCAGTTTTCTCTATTCAGACTTTATTCACTTACCAAACCAAACTTCAGATCACATTTGTCTATTAAAATCCTCAACATCCTACTGGAAAGTGAATTGTGCTTAGTGAAGGAACTAATCTTTAAAACGAGCTTACTTTTTTGGGAGAATGCTTTGGACATCCTAACTTTTCAGTGTCCACAAGGGCTAAAACCTCTCTCTGGCCTTCTAGAAGAAATTTTCATAGCCTTGTGAGGGTTTGTACTCCCCAGTTTGTTTCCCAAAATAGAGAGAAATGAGAGCTGTCACAAGTTTCTTTCAAATTCTCCATAGAAACCCTGATCAATCTGATATTTTCCAAACTATCATAATCTGGAATTTCTAGCCAAATAGCATTTCAGCTGTTGTGTATTTAAGTGTCTATTGTTTATAAGTAACAGAAACCAATTTGAGATACTTTAGACTAAAAAGGGGAATATATTTCAAGGATTCAGACTGGGCTCTGGGGACTTGAAGGTGAAATCATGGTTGAAGGTGAAATCATGGACCTTTCTCAAAAGCCCTGGTCTCACCAGACCTACAGTCTCTCAGTATCACAGTACCTGAATTCTGAAAAGAAAGAAGTGGCTATCCATGTTTCAACTAACAAAGGCCAGGGACCCAATTTTAGGTAACTTAAGTCAAAAACCTGGTACCAAGCTCTACAGACAAGGTACAGAGCTTGGGAATCCCTGTGGCCAGGCTACAAATAGTACCCACTACAGGAAGTATTGATTTTTTTTTTTTTTAAAACATTAAGACAATAGTAGTGATCAAATTTTTACAACTCCTTAATCTGTACTTCATACAAGCCTACTCAAAATGTTCTAGAAGGGTTGAAGATAAACCCAGTAGTTCTGAGCTTGGGTTTCCTGGACCTATAAAGATCCATGCTAGGATTCTGAAAGTTCTTCAGCCGCTCCCGTGTTCTGAGAAGCCTTCACTTACTTACCAGGATAAAGCTGCAAAGGATCACTAGCCCCTTGAGTTTCTTGGATTTTTAGCTAAAATGTTATTAAGTTGATGTGGTAATGTTCTGTGTCCTCATGATAGAAGTTCATTATATAGATCTTTATTTAATCATGGAGAAATTAAACTCAGAAACAGACACAGTACTAATAGCAAACACTCATGCAGTGTCTTCTGTGTGCCTGTGCTCTTCCAGTACTCCAGACGTGATCTTTCCAAAGCTGCAGTTCATTGACAAGGGAGGTAGAAGGAGATATTTAAGTGCCAGAGAAGACTGGGAGCCACCAAACCAAGTCTTCAGTTAGAGTTCAGCATCAGCGGTGATCCTCATGCAGAGATAGAAACATCTTGCTCTTGACAGGGAGTTAGTTATTCCCAGAACAAACTTCATAACTGAGTCTTCTTTTGCTTGCCACCCCTGAGTTTGATTCTAGCCACAGTTTCACACATTCCCAAGTTGTAGTTTTGGTCTGTGTTCAAAGTAACCCTTCAGCAGGCTTGCATTTTTTACTGTGCTGGACATCTGGGGTTAGACTGTTTAGCAAGATAAAATATCCTCATTAGACTATAGAACAATTTGAAACCACATAGGGCTGTTGTACTCTTTCAAGAATTTGAAATGTGTACTCTGATCTGCCACATGGCTTGTCTATCACTTCAAAACCATAAAGTAGCTATTTAATAACAATCCAGATCTAAGTGTTACTTTGTTAGATAATGAACCAGATACCTTTTCATAAATATTCATGGAAACACTCAGAGATGATATCCCCTCCTTTACAGATAAAGCAACTGAGGCTTGGCAAATAGCTTGGCAAATAGCAAATAAAAAGTACTCCAAAGCACCCCAGGAGTGAAAGCTGTAATGTTCTAGGCAGCAGAGACTGTACCTGTTTCCTGTTGTATTCTCAGTCCCCAGCACAAAATGGGTCCATAATAAATACACAAGTAAGAAATAAACGAACAACTCCAACTCTTATTTCGAAGTTCATTCTCTTTTCTGCTATATTGTTTCCTTTAAGATTACCCTGGCATACATTTTGTGCCTAAGCAAAGAAATAATTTATCAGCACTAGTAGGAGTAAAATATTCTGTTGTCATAGAATAAATGTATACTTCCACCCATTGGCTTGTCTTTTGTGTTGTTGGCATGAAGGTTAGTTGCAGTATATAGAAATAAATCCCCATAAGAAAAGCAATCACCATAAATCCATGCTTGAGGAAAGGGGCCATCATCATTTTGTTGGAATGCCGGTACAATATGCGAGCTATCAAAATTCACCTAATTCTGGGATATTTTTTCCCCAGATAACAATATATAAAAGGTAATTCCATTGAACTAATCTTGTCAGTATGTTTAGTTGATGTTTTATAGCAGTAAAAATGTACTTAACTGCAAACCTCAAACCAAGTTACTGGAAGGAAAGATAAATACACGGGTGATCTGTGTTATGAAAATCACAAGGCAAAATTGCTCTAACTTTACTCTTACATTGTTGATCATACCACATTGCTTTAAACATTCGAATTCCAGTTCTAAGTATTCATTGGCCTGAAAGAAATACTGTATGAATTATAACATTTACTTGCAGTCCTTAAAAAATAAGGAGGATGTATGCAGAAGACTTTGTCTTGGGAAATGCTGCCCAATGTTTGCTGGAGAAAATGGCTATATTGATTCTGGACAATGGTTTATATTATCTTAGCAAATACAGTTTGAGGTCAGTTACCAGTAATGCTATTTTTCACTGAGTTTATAAACTTCCTGGTATTTATAAAACTGAAAGAATGTGTGCTGTTCAACTTGTAACCATGATTATTCAGTGGGTCACTTTAAGTAAATATGTAAACATCTGGTTCCAAGAGACCAGCAAAGACCTCACAGCTTCAGATCTGTAAATAGTGCCTCTCTATTAAACCTCCTATATTAGTGTTTGGGGGAAAAACAAAACAAAACAAAACAAAACAAAACAGCTAAATGTTGTTCAGGGGAATATATAAGGTCAATCTTAGTTTTGTAAGCTTCATGATTATATGACCCAAAATAGATTATTTAGACCAGAGAGGGATAAATTCCTTTTTGGTTCTGGATCCTTTTGTGAAGCTGATGACCCCAAAATTGGCAGAATATTACATACAGCTTTAGAAGGTTCTCTGAACTGAAGTTCATCTATCTACATTAAGAATATAAATATCACTTCAATTTTTAGGCACAGGTGTACATGAATTTAAATCTACATATTAGCCTATTTTTCTCTTTAAACTCTTCATTATATTCATGTGCCTCTAAGTGCCCCAAACCATAATGCTACAAATGCGAGAAAAGTTATTCTAGCAAAGTGGTATTTGATACTGTGCTGTTTATCTAGGCCCTCCCCTTTCCCTTGTCCACTAGGCAGTAGCTTATATTCCTTAACCTTATGTGGAGAGGCCTGCTCTGAGATTTTGGTTGTTCAAGTGTAGGATTTTCTCTGGAAATTTTTTAGAAGTCATATTCAGGAAATGGGAGAAAACTGAACCTGGGAACATAATAAAACTTTTGAGCATCATGCTTCCCTTTTCCAGCTAATTCCATGGTGGTGTTACTCAGCTAAAATCTGTATGTCAATATCTTTGCCTTTCTTAAGTATCAGTTACAAAGTTTCTGCCTGAAATAGACATCTGTCTCTAGGATCTTACAAATCCAATTGGAGAGAAGAGGCTATACACGGAACAAGAAAATAGTGAATTATTCAGTATTGATACAGAATTGTAAATATTGATGGGGGTAATGGATGCTAAGAGGAAGTCTACAATTAAATCATTATAAACATAATGAGTAATAGTGTGTTCCCAAGCTTATCCGAGCCTAAATCCTATTTTATAACACTGATTAACATCCAAAACAAACTAAGGAACTATTATCTAGAATTATCATAAATTTTCCTGAGGCTGTGGGAAGCCCTTGAGAAATAGACAGGATGTGAGTTTGGTTTGGTCCAGAATCACCAGGGATTAATTGTTTTAAAAAAAATTCATTACTGAGCATTACCTCTGTCCTATGAAATCATAATTTTTGATGTGGTGGCATTGGATCTCCACATTTTAATACCATCTCTGCCTTTATGAACAGTCAGGCATGAGAACCCCCTTACAGACATGTGTGATGAAGAGGAAAGGTGTCCATACCATGTAGACAAAAAATGTTCAACAGTAAAATTCTTTGAGCACTTTGAGTCTAACCTCAAAACTTGAGAACTTGAAAGATTTTGTAAATAGTGACCTCTTCCAGGCTATCATTTGCTGGACCTAATAAAATGAACATCTCATTGCTAAAATAGTCCTTTTGGATTTCCATTTCAGCACATGGTTTCAAATATTTACTTCCTGCCAAAAAATTCAAATAATGCAAGTTTGTGTACATATAAGTCACAAACACATCTATCTACATAATTTCTTTTGATTTTTTTATGGGAGCATGTGGAGGCACTGATTGCCTTATATGTCAAACTTCATAAAAGTGAAGCAAGGGAAGAAAATAATTACAGAGTAAAAGGAGTTTCATGCACTTTTTTTCTTCATGACTGTGAGATCTTGGATAAAATTTGAGGACCTGCTAAGTCTGATGCCCAGGACTTGTGATGAAAAATTCCCATTTTTCCTCAGTGAGAAACACTTTTTTTAAAAAAAATCTAAATCTTGGGGAAGAGCTTTGTTATGGTTGTGGGCTCTCCACCTCTGTGGGATCAGGAAGCTGGGGACGCGCCCTTAGACGCTGCCTCTGGCCCCTAGCTGTAGCCCCACTGCTGCCGGTGATAGATTCCTGTGGCCTTTTAAGTGATTGAATAATGATGGAAATGGATCCAAAATAATAAATGACTGCTCTACTAAAGCAGTAGAAGACTCCTCGTATCACCTTCCAGTTCAATTCAGTCTTCAGGAGGAGGCGGAACAAGTGAAATAGAGAAGACTGAAGAGAAGACGACCTCACTTTGGAACTGTTTACTCCTTGACTTCTTTATTTCTACTTGTTTTAATTTTGCTGTGAATTTAAATAGTGAAAACCAAAGAAATAGAAGATACATTTGGGAGCTTTATATAACCCAAGAAATTTGCCTTGAAAGCTGCTATTCTTTGGAGGAAAACATACTAAGTTCCTGTCTGATTAAAAACAAACCAGATTTCCTATGTCCCTTAGATTCTGAAGAATAAAACAGATATAAATACATATCCGCACACTTTTTAGCAGCTCTGTAGGAATAATGAGATTTATAAATTAAGGGCTTTGTTATGTGGATGTTTTGCCGCTGGAATTGACTGCTCAGAAGATCTTTTATTGCTCTCTAATGCTATATTTTTGATCTGTGGCTTTGATGGCATTCGCCCACACATGAGTTTACCTCTTTCCAGTTATGACCTTGTTATGAACAGTGTTTGCACTCAATGTGCAAATGTCCATGTATTATCTATTTAAACAGCATCATAGTGCCATCACTCAAGGAAGTTGAATGAGGTGAACATAGACATAGCTCTTTCCCCTTCCCCCCATTTTTTAAATGTAACAAATAATTTTTATGTTTCCCTTCCCCTTTCCCCTTCCCCTTTTTGGAAACGTGTCAGGAACTAGATAGTTTAAGATGAGCAATTGAGGAGACTTGAAAAAGTGATACAGACAGAGCCTGGCTTCCTTGTGCTTTATCACAAGGCGTGCTGCTGGCCAGCCTATTTCAGCACCCTTTTAACAAGAGAACCTCGTAGGAAATCCAGCTGGCAGACTCAAGGAGTTCGGGAAACAGGACCACAGAGGTTACACTCTGGGATCCTGGCCATGAGGTTGGATGCCTCACCTTGCTGAAAAGAGACACTGGACCTAAATGGCACAGCATGACTTTTTTCCTGCTTGGCTAAATTTCTCAACACCACAGTCAGCTAAGTCACCTACAGCCACCTTCGAAAACCACGGAGAGCACCTACCCCGAGGAGATCGTAGGTTTGGAGTAAGCCGTCGTCGACATGATTCCTCTGATGGCTTTTTTAACAATGGACCTCTGCGAACTGCAGGAGATTCCTGGCACCAGCCCTCCCTGTTGCGCCATGACTCTGTGGACTCTGGTGTCTCTAAGGGAGCATATGCTGGAATCACAGGGAACCTATCTGGTTGGCATGGCTCTTCCCGAGGTCATGATGGCATGAGCCAGCGTAGTGGGGGTGGCACAGGGAACCATCGCCACTGGATTGGCAGCTTCCATTCCCGGAAAGGCTGTGCCTTTCAAGAAAAGCCACCTACAGAGATTAGGGAAGAAAAGAAAGAAGACAAGGTGGAAAAATTACAATTTGAAGAGGAAGATTTTCCTTCTTTGAATCCAGAAGCTGGCAAACAGAATCAGCCATGCAGACCTATTGGGACCCCTTCTGGAGTGTGGGAAAACCCACCTAGTGCCAAGCAACCCTCCAAAATGCTAGTCATCAAAAAAGTTTCCAAAGAAGATCCTTCTGCTGCCTTCTCTGCTGCATTCACCTCACCAGGATCTCACCATGCAAATGGGAACAAATCAACCATGGTTCCAAGTGTCTATAAGAACCTGGTTCCTAAGCCTGCACCACCTCCTTCCAAGCCCAGTGCATGGAAAGCTAACAGAATGGAACACAAATCAGGATCCCTTTCCTCTAGCTGGGAGTCTGCTTTTTCCAGTCCGATCTCTGTTACCAAACCAGTAGTACTGGCTTGGGGCACAGTTTTAAGCTCTCCTAAAGAGAGTCCCTCCAACACTACTCCTCCGATTGAGATCAGCTCCTCTCGCCTGACCAAGCTCACCCGCCTAACTACCGACAGGAAGAGTGAGTTCCTGAAGACTCTAAAGGACGACCGGAATGGAGACTTCTCAGAGAACAGAGACTGTGACAAGCTGGAGGATTTGGAGGACAACAGCACACCTGAACCAAAGGAAAACGGAGAGGAAGGCTGTCATCAGAATGGTCTTACTCTCCCTGCAGAGGAGGAAGGGGAGGTCCTCTCACACTCTCTGGAAGCAGAGCATCGATTATTGAAAGCAATGGGATGGCAGGAATATCCTGAAAATGATGAGAATTGCCTCCCCCTCACAGAGGATGAGCTCAGAGAGTTCCACATGAAGACGGAACAGCTGAGAAGAAATGGCTTTGGGAAGAACGGCTTTTTGCAGAGCCGTGGTTCCGGCCTGTTCTCCCCGTGGAGAAGCACTCGTAAAGCAGAGTTTGAGGATTCGGACACGGAAACCAGTAGCAGTGAAACATCAGATGACGATGCCTGGAAGTAGGCATATAAGTCCTCAAAAATCTGACCCAGTAAACTCAGCTTGTGTGTTTAGGGAGTATACAGAAGAAATCATTCTTTTCCTTTTCTTATGTTGAATACTTCATGCACAAGGGAAAATAGTCATATCCCAAAGAGAGAGCAATTGGCTTGTTTAGCTTTTGTTGTTCTTCCCTGTTATCTGCTTAATAGAAGTTTGTGTGATGGGAAAGATTTTTTAAATACACACACACACACAGACACAGTATCTATGAGGCGACGCACAGGTGGGAGCTGGCAGTGCAGAGAGGAGACGCAGGTCTGCAGCAACAGCTTCTACCATCAACCCTTGGGGCACTCACCCCTGTGCTCAAGCAATCATTGTCAATGACAAAGTGACTATTGAAGTTATAATTGTATTAAATTAATGCTAATAATTTGGATATTTTATTTTATTTTTGGCTGCTCGGGTAACGTTAGCCCTTAACCAAGCATACATGGTTTTCTTCTTTTCTTTTTTTTTTTTTCCCCTTTTTTTGGGTACAGCTGTAAAATATTTGGATATAGGAAATGTTGTGTTATTCTTGCAGCCTTGATATTCAGGGTGGATTGTAAAATATAAATTTTTGTGAGATTTCAAAGATTAAGATTATTTTGATAACATTATTTACAGATTTAAAAGATGTGGTTATCACAAGTCTGTTGAAGGGGAAAACTACTGCATAAAATAACTAACTTGGAATAAATATTTTGC
Source organism: Mustela nivalis (assembly GCF_964662115.1). Taxonomy (NCBI): domain Eukaryota; kingdom Metazoa; phylum Chordata; class Mammalia; order Carnivora; family Mustelidae; genus Mustela; species Mustela nivalis. The sequence goes on from NW_028136231.1 coordinate 246,999, forward strand.
ATCAGTTTGGAAAAAAAAATCTAAATCCTTATTAAATGGTGGGACTGGATGTTTTTCTCTTAGGAACTAAAAGGGAAGGGAATTTAAAAGTATTTTACTTTTTAAAAAAGAATTTACTTTTCCTGAGGCTCTACTAAGGATCAGGTCCTTTATTTCACTTACTGCCCCTTCAACATTCAACACAACTCCATAAAGGAGGTGGTATGTCTCTAAATCCTTTTCATGGATTAAGAAACTGAAGCAGTAAGAAGTTGCATGGCCTCCTTAAGGTCTTAAGGACTGTTAAGTGCCAAAACCAGAGTTTTGACCCTCTTCTCTGTGCTGTGCTTGTTTTTCTGTAGCACATTTCCCGAGAGCAGCAGGATCTCTAAACATTGTACCTCTAGCCCAGGACACCCCTCACTTCCTGGTGGCAGACCATTTCTGTAGAGGGGAGCAGCCCACACCAGTTTCAGCTTGGGTGGAATCTGCTGATTGTGGAAACTTCTAGGAGCATCACAAGGTCCCTAGTGTCTCCTCCACTCCAACAAGCAGAGTAGAGCAGTGATTACCAATGTGGACTTAGGTTTGATAATGACTAGCTGTTTAGCGTTAAGTGAGTTACCCAGCCTTTGAGACTCTTCCCTCAGTTGCGCAATGGAAGTGAGGTCTACCGCACAGAGCTGTATGGGTTTAACAGCTTTAGTGAGGTGTCATTTACATGCTCTAAAATCAATTTATGTATAAATTTCACTGAATTTGGTAAGCATCTTTAGTTGGGAAATTGCCACGACAACCTAGTTTTAGGACTTTTGCATCACCCCCTAAAGTAAAGGGCCTTTTTCAATCCCTAATGCCTACCTTTCCTTGGTCCCAGAAACCATTTGACTGCTTTCTGTTCCAACAGTTTTGCTTTTTTCCAGAATATCACGTGAATGGAAACTGTGTAGTCTTTTAGCGTTTTTCAGTTAGCATGTTGTTTTGTGGTGCATGCATTTTGTTTGTACCTTGTATCAGTAGTTCATCCCTTTTATGGCTGAAAAGTATTCCATTGTATAACCTACCACATCTTATTTATGTTTGGGTAGTATCTATTTGGGGTTACTATGGATAATGCTGCTACACATAATCATATAAATATTTCTGTGGCCATAGGTTTTGTCTTGGGTAGATACCTAGAAGTAGAATTGTTGAGCCAAGTAAGTATATGTTTAATATTATAAGATGCTGTCAAACTTTTCAAAGTGGTTCTACCATTTTGCATATCCACCTACAGTACATAGTGTTTCAGTTCCTCCACATCCTCAACAACACTTGGTATTGTCCACCTTTCTAACCTGAATTATTCCAGTGGGCATGGAATGGTGTCTCAATGAGGGCTTAATTTAATTTCAATGATGGTGAGCTTCTTTGTGTCTTGTGGATCATTTGTATATCTTCTGTGGAGTATCTGTTCAACTTATATACCTTCTTTTGTGTGGTGCTTGTAAAGAAAACTATGTATCTTTTGTGTAAGGTGTGTTCAAATATTTTGCCCAATTTAAAATTAAGTTGTATGGTTACTAACATAAAAATTTTTTCTTACTGTGTATTTTAAGCACTTTTTATATTTTTTGGAAACAAATTTTTCATTAGATATTTCTGTAAATATTTTCTCAGTCTTTAACTTTTCATTTCCTTGCTGGTATATCTCAAAGACCAGAGTACTTGTAATAAAAGCTGACTTACTAATTTTTTTCTTCTATGACACAATAAACATAAGCCAGAAAAGAAGCTTTGGGTGTCACATCTCAGAAATCTTGCTTAACGCAGTGTCATGGATTTTTTTTTCCCTAGGTTTTCTTCTAGAATTTTTAGTTTTAAAATAAGTTCTCATTTAGATTTATGATCTGTTTTAAGTTAACTTTTGTGCATGGTACAAGGATCAAGGTTCATTGTTTGCATGCAGATGGCCAGGTATCCTAGCACTATTTGTTGAAAAGATTTTCTTTTCACTATTGGTTTACTTCACGCCTTTGTTAAAAAATCAATTAACCATTTAAACATCTTTGCAAATTCTCCATTCTCTTTCATTGATCTGTATTTCTATTCTTATGCCAATATTATACTATTTGATTATTTTTATATTGTTTTGAAATCAGGTAGTATATAAGTCCTCTAACTTTGCTGTTCTTCTTTAAAAATGCTTGGTATTGAGGAGAGCCCAGGCAGCAACCTCTTTGACCTCAGCCACAGCAACTTCTTCCTAGAAACGTTGCCAAAGGCAATGAACCATTTCAAAGAACCATTTGAATGGTTCAGTGAACCATTTCAAAGAACCATTTCTTGGTTTCATTGATCTATTTAATTTTTAACATTTTTATTTTTATTTCTGCTCTACTCCTTATTTCTTTCCTTCTGCTGCCTTTAGGCTTTGTTTGTTGTCCCTTTTCTATACATGTAAGGTGAGGTTGTTTGAGATTTTTCTTGCTTCTTGAAATAGGCCTGTATTGCTATATAGTTGCCTCTTAGAATTGTTTTTACAGCATCCAAAGATTTTGGACCATTGTGTTTTCATTTTCATGTACTTTATTTCTGTTTTTATTTCCTGGTGTTGGGCTGGCAGGAAGGGCTACTAAAGATGGCGAAAGTTCCCGCCACAAGACCTGAGCTCGGACAGGAGAACAAAGGCCCAAGCAGGAATCTGAGACCCCCCGCCCCGGGCTCCCGTGGACCAATGGGATCCCGATGAGCAAGCGGGATATCCAAATAAGGGAAACTTCCAAAAGACCCCTGAGCTTCCTCTGAGACCCCTTAAAAGTCCCCTCCTCCCTGCCTTGGGCGCGACTTCCGCCACTCTGCTTTCCAGAGTGGTGGAACCTCGCCCGAGGGTGCCCACCTCCTCCCGGCGCAACTTTCCTGGCTCCCCTTCTCCTGAGCCCTGAAACTTCGGCGGAGAGCATTTTTAATAAATCTTGCCTTGCACCCACTTTGCCTGGTGTTGTGTTTATCTCGCCGGAAAAAACTTTACACCTGGTTGACCTATTCATTGTTCAGTAAAGCATGTTAAACTCCATGTATTTGTGTTCTTTGCAGATTTTTTTCTTGTGGTTAATGTCTAGCTTCATAGCATTGTGGTCAGTAAAAGATGCATGGTAGGACTTCGATCTTCCTGAATTTGCTGAAGCGTGTTTTGTGAACCAGCATGTGATCTTTTCTGGAGAATATTCTGTGATACACTTGAAAAGAATGTGTTTTCTTTTAAGATAGATTTAACAGATATACTCAAAATATCCTATTCCAGTGTGTCAGTCAAAGCCATTGTTTCCTTGATTTTCCATTTATATTATCTGACCATTGCTATAAATGGTGTTTTTAAAGCCCCCTATTATTATTAGCTCCTTTGTTACTGTTTTATATATTTGAGTGTTCCCCTCTTTGGTGCATAAATATTGATAACTTCTATTTTCTTGTTGGAATGTCCCTTTTATGATTATATAGTATTCTTCTTTATCTCTTATTATAGTCATTGATTTAAGGTTTTTTATCTGGGGGGGATCTGGGTGGCTTAGTTGGTGAAGCATCTGAATCTTGAATTCAGTTCAGGTCATGATCTTGCAGTGGTGGGATTGAGCTCCACATCAGGCTCTGCATTCAATGGGGAGACCACTTGAGATTCTCTCCCTTTACCTCTTCCCCTTCTCACACGTGCTCTCTCTCTAAAGTAAAACTTTAAGTTCTATTTTGTCTGAACTAAGTATTGCTACTCCCACTTCCTTTGACATCCATTTGTATGATAAATGTTTTTCCATACCCTTTCAATTTGCAGGTGTCTAGGCCTAAAACGAATCTCCTATAGGCAGTATAAATGGGTCTTTTTTCCCTCAATCCATTCTGTTGTTTTTTTTTTTTTCTTCAATCCTCTATGTCTTTTGATTGGAGCATTTAGTCCACTTACATTCTAAATAATTATTGATATGTATTTATAGCCATTTTATTACATGTTATATTTTTTGAAGTGTTTCTCTAATCCTTCTCTTATCATGATTTTTGACTTTTTTTTTTTAGTGATATTCTATCCTCTTCTACATATAGCTTTCTATATTAAGTTGGTTGTCATTTAACTTTGTGACCATTCTTTGTTCCTTAACTCCCCACATTTTAGGTGTATGTTTATATTTTATATTCTTTTATTCTGTGAGTTCTTTGACTCTGTGGTTTTTTTGTTTTGCTTTTTTTTTTTAAGAGGAAAGAATCATTTTTACTACTTTTGTGTTTCCTACCTCTATATTGTCACTTTTGGGGTTTCCTTTCCACTCAGTGAATCCCCTTTAATATTTCTTGCAGGACTGGTTTAGTGGTCATGAACTCCTAGGAGGTTTTTGTTGGGGAAACTCTTTATCCCTTCTTCTATTCCTAATGGTAGTCCTGCTGGATAGAGTGTTCTTGGCTGCAGATTTTTCCAACTCAGCATTTTGGATATATCATGCCACTCTACTCTGGCTTGCAAAATTTTTTGAAAAATCTCCTGCTAGCCTTATGAGTTTTCATTTGTAAGTTAATGACCTCTTTTGTCTTACTGCTTTTAAAATATTGTTTTTACCATTATATTTTGCCAGTTTAATATATGTTCTGGTGTAGGTCTGCTTTTGTTGATTTGATGGTAGTTTTTGTGCCCCCTGGATCTAGATATGTTTCCCTCCCCAGATTAGGGAAGTTTTCAGCTATTATTTCTTCAAATAAATTTTCTGCTCCCTACTCCCTTTTTTTCTGGAACTCTTAAAATACAAATGTCCTGTTTGAAGTCACCGAGTTCCTTAAATGTATTGTTTTATATAATTTCTATTTCTTTTCTTCAGTTTACTTCCCATTCTGTCTTCTAGGTCACTAAATTTTTCTGCTGCTTCTACCTAGTGTTCATTCCATCAAGCACGTTTCTCATTTTGTTTATTGAGCCCTTTCTCTCTTCTGTATCATGCCTTATTTCTGTTAAGGGTTTCATTCATGTCCTCCACTCTTGTCTCAAGTCCAGTGAGTACCCTCCTGATCATTGCCTTAAATTCTCTATCAGGTATATTACTTATATCTGTTTCACTTAGATCTCTAGGCATGGCCTTGTCCTGTTCTTGCATTTGGGATAAATTCTTCTGTCTCCTCATTTTTTTTCTGCATTTCTGTGTCTTATTTCCCTGTGTTGAGAAAATCAGCTATGTCTTCTGCTCTTGAAAAGAGCTACTTTATAAAAAAGAGGTCTTGGAGTGCCCTGCAATAGAGTGTCCCCTGTTCGCAGAATCTGGCATTTCAAAAGAGTATTCTCTGTGTGATGCCTATAATCTGTTGTTGTGTCTGAGTCACTTAGGTTCCTTTCAGTGCACTTGTCTGCACTGACATTCTGCCTGTTGTGGGCTGTGCTTGTTCTCTGTAGTGTTAGTAGGACCCAGGCACACCAGTTCTGAGGGAGCATGGCCACCAGGGAACTTGGGAGTGGGCAGCAGGATTAGCAAAATTTCCATTAGGTCGCAAATCCTATGCCAGATCTCTTGAAATGCTATAGTGGCTGGGGGCCATACACCAGCAGTTGGAGGCACAAGGTGTGGGGCATAGTATGCAGCAATGTCTGGGCAGGGTACATGTGCAGCTTTAACAGAACTTACCTTGAGGTCAGGCCTGAGTTATATTTTGCAGTGCTTGATATTGACCCACAGATCTTCAAGTTTGTTTATTTTTAACTTTATTGTTCTGTTTTTAGATTGTGACCTACTGATTTTTCATTCATTGTTTTTTTCTTCACCATTTCAAATCTGTTTGAGTATATACAATATATTTTTCACTTCCATTAATATGCTTTTCTTCTCTACAATAGCCATTAGATTCTTTTAGTTTCCTTCTCTTAGTATTTACTATTTGTTCATTATTTGAATATTCCTTGAACAGGATTTCCTTTAATTTTTTAATGTATTTATAATAGCTCTTTGAAGTCTTTGTCTTAAATCCAACCTCTGAGCCCACTCAGTGTCAAATTCTAATGGCTGCCTTTTTCCCTAGATATGGGTCATTCCTGTTCCTTTTCCCATCTCATATATTTTGGTCAAAAAATAGTAAAAAGCATTTGTAGTTGTACTCACAGTGAATCTGAAATCGGTTTTGTTCTTTGGAGGGATTTAGACTTTAACATGCCTGGAGTCAAACTGAAATCTCCAACCACAGATGTTTTTTCTTTTGCCTAGTTCTCTAAGGAGTTCCTCTGCACCTGCATAGTTCAGAGGCCAAAGAGTCAGAGATTGTAGTCAGAGACTCTGAGTTAGTCAGGCTTTCATCCTCCTCTGTTTTGTGTAGATTTCACTGTGCATTCAGATGTGTGGCAAATTCACATGCTTTCTTTCAATTTTTGTTGGGTTCCCTGCTGTATCCAATAAGCACACATAGTTTAGCAGTTAACCAGGTATATATGGAAAGCTTATTGTATCAGTTGCTCTATAGCTTTCTCACATCCAAAATCTCCCTCTGAAATTTCTAACTGCTTTGTTGCCTGCTCCTGAGTCTGTCACCTCCAGCTCATAAAGCTGGATTTTCACTGCCCATGTTTGGTAGTTGGTGGAGCTTGGGAATGCTCTCAGACTCCCACCTCCCCTCCAAAAGTTAATTCTTAGTTATTACTCAATGCAGTAGCAGTTTCACATGAATTAGTATTTCCCAAGTTGTTGCCTACCTTTGGTTATTTTCCAGTGCCCTGAAATGATTGTCACAAATGGTTTTGTCCAGTGTATAGTCATTTTCTATGGAGCAGTCATCTGACCATCTCATGCTGTTGTTACCAGTAGAGTCCCTAGATTACTTTAAGGATAAAAAGAAATAGTGTGCATTAAGTGTTGGGTATAGTTGCTGGCATATGGTAAGCACTCAGCAGGTGATAGAATCTGTTAAATAATAACAGGAAAAGCTAGATCCCTCAATGGACTCTCAGTATTATTCATCTCTTCTGGAACATAGCTTCCAAACTATGTGCTGGAGGATCCATCTCATCAGCCCTCAGGTTTCCTGTCACCTCCACCTTATGTAGGATTCCAAAATCCTCCATTTAACTACTGTTTCATGCAAATACTATCATTTTCTGTGTGTGTCATGATGTAGAAAGGCTTAGGAAGCATTACTTTTAGAGGACAGCCTGGAGCAGGATCCCTATTTGGTCTTCTAGATCTGCTTTCAAACAAGTTCATGGGAACAAGTCTTTTAAGGTACTTTTCAAAGTTCTCTGAAATAGGAACTCCCTTACATATAAGACTCTCCATTCAATAAGTAATGTTGATGACTTGCAATGTGCCAGGCCCCTTTTCCCACCTTCTCTTAATTCCAGGAGTAAACCAGAGGTCCTGACTCCAGTGTGGCCCATGGTATTCTCTTCACTACCCTAAGGGATTGAAAGGCCCTAATTAGATGTGTGGCTTGCCAAAGACCTCTGGGTGTGTACATGCATGCATACATGCAGGAGATAGCTCTAGTAATAGCTCTGAGTATCCTGCCATATGTCTTCTAGGATAGTGCTGCAGAATAAGGTAATGGTGATCTTGGGTCACACAGTTTACAGTGCTGTATGGGAAATAGGCAGAACTTCATTTCAGTTATTTTCTGGTCTGGGGCCAGTCTTTTCAGTCACCAACACACGGTTACTGTTGCAGCCATCAGCCTTACTAGCTAGAGATGGACAATAATGTTGGTGCTCTAAGTCGTTGTTGGAATTTTCAAGTTTCTATTCCTGCTTGTGTGAACTAACCCTCACTAGAGTTCTTTGTGCCCTAGGCTTATGGGTTTATGCTAATTCGTATAACTTGGTGAATATATATCTACTTTCACAACTCTAGCATATTAACTAATAAATATTACATTTGAACTAACTTGGGTATTGCTTTTTACTGTTGATCTGTGTCCCAATTTGATTCAAAGAGGTTAACACTTTTATAGAGACCTATGATTTAATGGCAAAGTACATCAGCTTCCCACTAATGGATCATGTTTTGATGTTGCCACTTAATAAACCTTTTATGTAACTGTCAGCATTTCTGTGTGATACTAGCTTCAGTAAAAATAGCCTATGATGCCCACTTTTGAAGTAATATAAAGAAGACATGATTTACACATAATAAATTATGGCAAGAAAAATAAGCTTCACTGTTAAAAAAAAAATACAAACAAAAAACACATTCCCAGGGAAAGGTTTACTGTTGGTAATTAAAATGCTTTACAGAAATGTTTCACTGAAAATAGTACAATGGTGAATTGTATTATTAGACTTACAAATCAAAACCCCAATGAGATACCACATCACACCAGTCAGAATGGCTAAAATTAATGAGATAGGAAACAACAAATGTTGGCAAGGATGTGGAAGCAGGGGAACCCACTTACACTCTGGGTGGGAAGGCAAGCTGGTACATTCTTTACTCTGGAAAGTGGTATAAAGTATGGAGGTTCCTCAAGATGTTAAAAATAGAGCTGCCCTATGACCTACCAATTGCACTACTAGGTATTTACCCCAGAGGTATAAATGTAGTGATCCAAAGGGGCACCTGTGCCCCAATGTTCATAGCAGCAATGTCCACAGTAGCCAAACTGTGGTAAGAGTCTAGATGTCCATTGACAGATGATTGGATAAAGATGTAGTACATATATAAAATGTAATATATACAATATGACTCAGCCATTAGAAAGGATAAATACCATTTACACTGATGTGGATAGAATTGGAGGGTATTATGCTGATGGAAATAAGTCAGTCAGAAGAACAATGATCATATGGTTTCACTTTTATGTGGAATAAAACAGCATAGAGGGATCATAAGGGAAGGGAGGGAAAACAGAATGGGAAGTCATCAGAGAGGGAGAAAAAACTATGAGAGATTCTTAACTATGGGAAACAGGGTTGCTGGAGGGGAGGAGGGTAGGGGGATGGGTAATTCGGTGATGGGCATTAAGAAAGGCTCATGATGTGATGTGCAATGGGTGTTATATGCAACTGAGAAGTTACTGAACACTACATCTGAAACTAATGATGTACTGTAAGTTGGCTAATTGAATTTAAATAAAGAATAACATAAATTTTTCAAGCAGCTGCCAGTGCACAGTTCACACTGTAACAAGGGAAACATGGCTTCATCACACTCAAGTTGTTGCAACAACCTCTTGTTCTTTAAATCTGTTTTTCATCCCTGCACAAGCAACTGCTAGTACAGAAAGATGTGTTAATTAAGTCCAGCATAGTTCATAAGGGAATTATTCTCTATCAACAAGAGAAGTTTTGAAGTCAGTGCCAAAGGTTTATCTGAGGTTTTGTTTTAATTTAATCAGTTCATGTTTGGGCCCCTGCAATTAATATTCTTCTTCTAAAATGATCCTGAAATCTATGTACCATTTCAAAGTTCTGTAGGTAAAATATCAGATAAATTTAAAAAGAAAAAGTCTGTGAGGTAACTTGGTAAAGTATTGAACCAAGATATTTAAAGCTTGAAATTAAATGTCACAACCATAGTTGCAGAAATATATAGGAAACATGAAGGATTTGTTGTTCATGACGCAATGGGTAGGCTAACGATGCTATATTCCACAGTCATGGAGGGATCCAAGCTCTTTTAATCTTTTCTCAGTCTTGCAGTGGGTTCTTGCACCCCTAATCACATGAGGAAAGTGAAGGTGAAGATGATCTCAAGTGAAGTTTCAGGGGCCAGGTTTGAAAGAGGTACATAGTACTTCTTCCCTCATGCCATTGACCAGACTAGTCTCTCAGGGCCGCCTAAATGAGCTGAAGAAATAGACTGTGATAATCTAAATAAAAAGATAAAAATAAAGATATTGATGAGCACCACTAATCTTGATCACAAGCATGGAGCTATACACTTACATAAATACATAACATGAGCTCTGAACAGGTGTATGAGGCCAATAAGCCTTACTTCTAAAAACTTAAATATTTGGTTATTATGTGAACTTCCCCTCATTTTGTTTTTTAATAAGATATCCCTTTTTATTGAGAGAAAATTGACAAATAGAGTTCTCAGAATGTAATTTTCAAGTTCTCAGTCGTTGCTTTTTCTCAAGATTGTGTTAGCTATTCAGGATTTTTGTAGTTCCATACAAATATTAGGACTATTCCAGTGTTTTGAAAAGCACTGTTGGTATTTTCACAGGAATTGGTTTGAATCTGTAGATCGCTCTGGGTGGAGTGAACATTTTACCAATAGTATTCTAATCCATGAACATGTATCTTCTATTTGTTCATGTACTTTTCCATTTCATCAATGTTTTATAGTTTTCAGGGTACATTTTTTTCTTGGGTTGATTCCTAAGTATTTTTATTCTTTTTTGTGTAACTTTAAATGGAGTCTTTTAAAATTTGGTTTTCTGCTACTTTTTTTGGTGGAGTCTTCAGGGATTTTATTTATGGTGTCATGTTCTCTGCAAATAGTGACAATTTTATTTCTTTACCAATTTGGATGGCTTTTATTTCTTGTTTGATTGCTGTGCATAGGACTTCAGGTTATGCAGAATAAAAGTGGTGAGAGTGGAATCCTTGTCTTGCTCTTGCTCTTAGAGGAAAAGCTATTTTTAACCATTAAGTGTTCTATTACCTGTGGGTTTTGCCATCAGTGGTCTTTCTTATGTTTGAGGTATGTGGTCCATGTAATCCCACTTATGAGTTTGTATCACGAACAGCTGTTGAGTTTTGTTATGACTTTTCTGTCGGGGACCACCTCCAGCCGGGAAAGTCCCCGCCATTACAAGATGGCGCTTGGCTCACTGCCAGCAAAATACGCTGCAAGTAAAAAACGAACTTTCTGGTGAAGCCTGTCTAAAGGAGGACATAGTCATTGGCTGTTTCAAATTTAATAAGCATAGTAACAGGACTCTCATTGGCTCTCCCCACTGCTTGGCCCCTTATTTGTCACGCTGCCGCATATAAGCTAAGGAAGTTGACGAAATAAAAGGAGGAAATGAAGCATTAACACCGAACCAGGCTTTTTGTCGTCCTTGCGGGTCGAGGGCGAAAAATGGTGCCGAAACCCGAGAAATATTAAGAAAAATATAAAAACCTTGCAAGGGAGAAGTCCGCAGGACAAAGAAGTGCCGATTTGGATTCCAGAGAGATTGGTCCGGAAGGCCCCTGAGAACGAGGATGAGGACAGAGGAAGCCGTGATCCTCCTACTGTCGTGGGGGACTCTGATATTCCTAATTCCCCAGATGGCGACACGTGAATTATGGGCTATTCTAAAGGCTTGGCCCTATCCTTTACCTTTAACTAATTCTTCCTTTATTTTCCCCCGTTCTTCACTAGCTGAAATACTGAGTGTTGGTTCTATTGTTTCTTTTTCTGCACTCTGTGTTACCCCTGTAAAATTCTCTAACCTTAGTCAGATTAGCAATTCCTCCGAACAGCTTTCCCAGGTTTGCAGGGTGCTTGGTCTGACTATATTCAAAATTTCACACAAATCCTTTTGGCTGAGATAACTCGAGTAAATAGTACGCGTGTGCAACCAGCTTCCCTTCCAGATCTATTTCAAACATTGAGCAATATGTTCCAGTTTACCAAACAATGGGCTGGCACAATTGGTCTTCTTGTCCTCCTCCTTATTGGCATTCTGCTTCTATTCAGAAAAGTTCACCAATGGAGAACACAGCAGCGAGAGCAGAGCGGAGCTATAGTACAAGCCCTTATGTCAATAGAGGCTGGGACATCTCCCCAGATATGGCTAAGCTTGCTAGATCGGTAGTCAAAGATGGGTAAGATCAGTAGAGAAGCATACCAACCTAAGACAGGACAGAGATCATTGATATCTTGTGTCTGATGATGGGTAAGGATGTTTTCTGCTACTGACGACCTAAGACAGGCACCATCTCTGCCATAAAACAAAAAAGGGGGAGATGTCAGGGACCACCTCCCACTGGGAAAGTCCCCGCCATTACAAGATGGCGCTTGGCTCACTGCCAGCAAAATATGCTGCAAGTAAACAACGAACTTTCTGGTGAAGCCCGCCTAAAGGAGGACATAGTCATTGGCTGTTTCAAATTTAATCAGCATAGTAACAGGACTCTCATTGGCTCTCCCCATGGCTTGACCCCTTATTGGTCACCCTGCCGCATATAAGCTAAGGAAGTTGACGAAATAAAAGGAGGAAATGAATATTAACACTGAACCAGGCTTCTTGTCATCCTTGCGGGTCGAGGACTACACTTTTCCACATCAATTAAGATACCATTTTTATCCTTCATTTTGTTAATGTAGTATCAATTGATTTTGTAAATATTGAACCATTCTTACACTTCCAGATTAAGTCTCACTTGATTGTGGTGAATGATTTTTTTACTGTATTGTTAAATGTGGTTTGCTAACTTTTTTCAAGAATTCTGGCATCTGTATTCTTTACGGATATTGGCCTGTAATTCTTTCTCCTGCTCCTCCTTGTAGTGTTTCTGTCTCATTTTGGTATCAGGGTAATGCTAGCCTCATAGAATGAATTTAGAAGCTTTCCTTCCTCTTCTATTTTTTGAAATAGTTTGAGAATAGATATTATCTCTTAAATATTCTAGAACTTGTGAATATGTCTAGTTTTAGACTTCTGTTTATTGACTTTCTTTACAATTTAATTTTATTACCAATCATCTGTTCATTATTTTCTATTTCTATTTACTTTTGGAAGATTGTATGCTTCTAGAAATTTATCCATTTCTTCTAAATTGTCTAATTTGTTAGCATATAATTTTTGATAATCTCTAATCTGTATTTCTGTGGTATTGATTGTTATTTCTCCTCTTACTGATTTCAGTTGGGTACTCTTGATTTTTCTTCATGAGTCTTGTTAAAAGTTTATCATTTTGTTTATATTTTCAAAGAAAGCTCTTGATTTCACTGATATTTTCTATTTTGGTAATTTTTTAGTGCCTATTTCATCTGTTTCTGCTCTGATTGTTATTTCCTTTCTTGTACTAACTTTTGGCTTTGGGTTTTGTTGGTTCTTCTTTATCTAGTTCTTTAGATGAAAGATGAATTGTTTACTTTAGATTTCTATTGTTTCTTGAGGTAGATTTTTCTCGGTATAAATTTCTCTTAGGATGGTATTGTTGTGTCTCAAAGGTTTTGGACCACTATGTCTTCCTATTTATCTCCATGTATTTTATTTTTCTTTGATTTTTTTCACGGACTCATTGGTAATTTAGTAGCATGTTGTTTAGCCTACATGTCTTTTTTTCCAGTTTTTTTTTTCTTTTGTAATTGATTTCTAGTTTCATTCCATTGTGGCCAGAAAAAAAAAAAATGCTTGATATGATCTCCATTTCAAATTTATTGAAACTTGTTTTGCTATCTACCATATGATCTATGCTGGGGAATGTCCATGTGCACTTGAAAAAAAAAGTATATTCTATTTTGGGTATTCTGTTTATATAAGTGTACCTGATTTAATGTGCTATTCAAAAACATTGTTTTCTACTGCTTTTTTCTCCCCTGCCTGGATGACCTTTCCACTGATGAAAATGGAGTGTCAAAGTCCCCTGTTACTGTTACTGTATTACTGTCACTTTCCTCCTTTGTGTCAATATTTGCTTTGTGTTTAGGTACTCCAATGTTCGGTGCATAGATGTTTACAAGTGTTATATCCTTTTGTTGGATTAATCCCTTTATCATTATGCAGTGCCCTTTGTCTCTTATTATAGTCCTTGTTTAAACTTTATTGTGTCTAAGTATTGCTATTCAGCTTTTTTCTTTTTCATTTCAATTTGCATGGAGTAACTTTTATCCTTCACTGTTAGTCTGTATGTGTCTTTAAGTCTGTAGTGTCTTGTATGCATCATATAGATGGGTATTAGGTGTTTTGTTTACCATTCAGTCACCCTGTGTCTTTTAGAGTATTTAGGCCATTTACACTTAGTTGATTTGTTTTTGCCATTTTGTTAATTGCTTTCTGATTACTTTTGTAATTCTCTTGCTCTTATCGATGAGTTTTAGTGCTATGCTTGATTTCATTTCTCTTCACTTTTTGTGCATCTGTTGTAAATTTTTGGTTTATGATTACCATAAGGTTCATATATAACATCCTAAATCAATCTATATTAAGTTATCTTCACTTAAGTTTGAATACACGTTAAGGAAGTTTCATTCTTCCTACTTCCATGTTTTTTATGTATACTGTCCTATTTTATATCTTTATTTTTCCAGTCCCTGCAACTAGTAATATCTTATTATTTTTGTCTCTTAATCTTTATAATAGCTTTATAAGTGGTTGTTCTACTACCTTTAGTGTATGTTTGCATTACTGGTGAAATTTTTTCTTCCATACTTTTCTTATAATTATGGTCTTTCTACTTAAAGTATGTTTAACATTTTTTATAAGGCCAGGTTAGTAGTGATAAACTCTTAACTTTTGTTCATCTAAGAAACTTTCTCCTTCAATTCTGAATGATAATCTTGCCAGGTAGAGTATTCTCAGTTGTAGGTTTTTGTTTTTTTTTGTTTTTTTTTTTTTTAAACCTTCCAGTACTTTGTAGCCAGAAGGGAGTGGCATGATATAGTCGGTTTCTGACAAAAATAATCTGATGTTGTTATTAGGAGGTTTCCCTTGTATGTAACCAGTTGCTTCTTGCTACTATTAAAATTGTCTTGATGGTTAATATTTGCCATCTTATTTTTTTAAAGATTTATTTTAGAGAGTGAGCATGCAGTGGGGGAGGGCCTGAGAGAGAGGTAGAGAGAAACTGTAAGCAGACCCTGTGTTTAGTGTGGATCCCCACATGAGGCTGGATCTCAGACTCTGAGATCATGACCTGAGCCTAAACCAAGAGGTGGACACTCAACTGACTGTGCCACCCAGGTGCCCCTAATCTTTACCATTTTAATTATTATGTGTCTTGATGTGGACCTCAGTGGCTTTTTCTTGTTTGGTACTTTCTGTCCTTCCTGAACTCAATGTCTGTTTCTATCCCCAGGTTAGGTAAGTTTTCTGCTATCATTTCTTCAAGTAATTCTCTGCCCCACCTCTCTTCTCCTCCTGGGACTACTATAATACAAATGTTTGATTTATATTATCAAAATATCACTTACCCTAACCTCATTTAATATTTTTTTCTTTTTGCTGTTGAGCTTAGGTACTTTCCATTATCCAGTATTCCAGATCACCTATCCATTCTTCTATATCCTCTGATTTCCCAAAGCTTAGCTTTGATTTCAGTTATTTTTCAACTCTGGTAATTTATATTTATTATCTAGATCTTTGCTGAAGTACTCATTAAGTTCATCTACTCTTCTCTCCAGTCCAGTGAGCACTTTTATGATCAGTACTTTGAACTCTTTATCAGATAGATTACTTATCTGCTTTGTTCTTTTTCTGAGGTTTTGTTTCTTTTAGAGCATATTCCTCTTAATTTTCTGGGTGTATTTCTATGAATTAGGTGTAAAATCTACTTCTCCTAAACTTAGAGTAATAGTCTTGTGTGTGGCCATCACCAGTGTACACTTGTGTGCCTGGTGACTTTGGGTGGCTGACTAGAGCTGTGGCTGGTGGGGGTGTCCTGTGTCATTCTTTGCTGGGGCTACCCCGGTGGGATTGTTGGAGCCAAAGTATGCATAGACTGGTATGGTCCTGGGGATTTCTTTATCGACAGCACCTTGACAGGGTTGCTGAAGCTGAAATGGGTACAAGCTAGAAGGTCCCAGGGCTTTCTTTGTAGAGGACATGCTTTTTCAGAACAACTGAAGGCAAAGTAGATGATAGCTATGGTGTCATGGGGCACTCTGTATAGAGGGTGCACTGGCAGGGTGGCTGGAGCTGAGACAATGTGGGCTGCAGGATCCCAGAACACTCCACATTAGGGGGTGTCCTGGTTGGGCAGCTGGGGCTGAGCTGGCACCAAATTGTGGGGTGGGGAGGGAGGTCCTTGTGTGTTTTGCTTAAGGGTGTTCTGTGAGTTGTCTGAGTCTAAAGCAGCTATAGGCTGAGAGGTCCTGAGGTGCTCTGCACTGGGGATGTTCCTAAAATTCTGGTGCTGAAGTGGTGCAGTGATTTGTGCCTGTGCCATTTTAGCAAAATGGCTGGAGCTAAGGGAGTACTGCCAAGGGGTATCCCAGTATGCACTGTACTGAGGCTACCTTGGTGGGACAGCTGGAGATAGTGTGCAGCAGAACCCCAGTTCTCCCTGAAGCAGCTGGCCAACTATAGTGCCCAGTTCCTCCCCCAATCTGTACTCTCAAAGTGGAGGGGTAGCATAAAGTATTGTGCTTACCATCACCTTAGATCCAGGGAGCATTCTAGCCACTCCCCTGACATTTGGCAGGGATTCAGGGCTAGTTCCTTTGAAAGGGCAACTAGAATTTAAAATGGCAGCTTCTCCCTCCCCACCACCATGTTTCCCAGGGAGAAAAATTTATTCCTGGTCCTTCAGTACTGTCCCTTCCTATGATAGTTTGCAACATCAGGGTTGGGGGTTTCCTTCATTACTGTATCTCCATCTCTCTTGCCATTCTTCATTGTGCAGAAGCTGTTCAATCAGGCCTCCATTCTTCAGAAGGAATTGCTCTATATGAAAGTATAGATTTGGTTTGTTTGTGGAGAAGTTGAGTTCAGGATTTTCCTACATTGCCATCTTGGACTCTCCCTGATTGTTTTGTCTTTCTTGAGGTTTAATAACTAGCACCACAGGCAATATGCCAACTGACTTTTTAAATAAGTGTAACTACTGTTATCCATTTCATTTCTGGAGGTCCAGTCCTTCCTTCAGCATTGACACATTAGCATATCTTGAATCTTTGCATTTGAATCCAGCTTTACAATATACATTTCTCTTAACCTACATTTTCTCATTTGATTTCATAATAATCTTCCAGTACAAGGATGGGTTCTATAGTTCTCTTCACTTTACAGGTAAGAAAACTGAGGTCTAGGACAGGGAAAAGTCTTGACCAAGGTCACAATAATAAATAATGAAAGAGCCTGAACCTTTGATTCTTAGGGCCATGATAATGATGAGGATGAAGAGGAGGAGATACCATCTACTGCAGCTTATTAAAAATATACACAACTAATGAATCATTGAACACCACATCAAAAACTAATGATGAACTAATAATAAATTACATAGAGATACTTAACTCTAGGCACCATGCTAAGTAACTTCCTATTTCGGTGTTATAAGCAGTCCTACTAGCCGAAGGTCAAAATTGTAAAGGGATTTGCAAAAGCTCACAGGGCTAGTAAACAGCAGAACATAGTATCTAGGCAAGATGTCTGCCAGATGCAAAAGCTCATTATCTGGTATAGACCCTAAGACCCAGTCCATTGTTTTGGTCTTGGTACATCAGGCAATGACTTCACAAAACCAAATAAATAGTTTTGGGTCTGATCTGATAACTTGGGCTTGTTATCATTAGAGAGATATCTGTAAGGGTGACAGCCATCCCAGTTTGCCCAGGACTCCATGGTTTCCCTGATTGTTGAATTTTAGTCCTAAAGCTGAAAAGTCTTGGACAAACCAGGATGACTTGCTCACTGTAAGTCCTGTGTCCTTTAATGCATCTTGTTGGAAATTCCTGTTTTTTTTTAATCCTAGTTTGCTATCTTGTTTCCTAGAAGAGCTAATTTATCACTGGAGTTAAGATATCAACTTTAACCAAGCAGAAAAGGAGGAATTTGAGCCCTAACAGGTAGAGGTAACTTTGAGTAATCCATGAGGTTCTTTGGCCTCTGAAGGCCTAAAGTAAAGAAAGACTGCATGTAGGTATCTATTATATACCAAAATGTAGTTTAATTGAATTGTTCTTCAAAATTATTTTTGTGAACTCTCCCACACTTAAATAAAAGTCAATTCTATGTATTTTTCCATTCCCTAAATGCTTAAATTTTATGATTTCTTAGAAGCCACTCCCTGCCTTTCCCTTATGTATTTAATTTGTGTCTATAAATTTATTCTTTAGTTGACATGTTCCCTAAGAACAACATCAGCATATAAACTGTTCCTTCATATGGTTTGAGATTGTGAAATCCATGCTTGCAATGCAACCATTAAACATGAATAAAGTTCTATTTTGTTTTATTAGAGTTTTTAGAGTTTGTATCTTAAAGCAAACGCTCTAACAGCTTTCTTTTGCAATATAAAGTGGGTTTGTGGTCAGCCAGGGCAGAGTGGATAGGCCCCAAGACTCATAATTCGTGTTATCACCACTTTCTTTTCGGCTACATACATATATGTACATTAAGAGATTTTTTTTTTTAATAACACTAGTTATTTTTTTGTGAGAGTTTTTTTTGAGAGTTAAGGAATTAAATGACAAATGGTTGGGTAGTAGTAACCTAGGCTAAGGGGGAAATGTGATCCCAAAAAAAGGTCCTAATGACTTGATTTTCTGTCATGGTGATATATCACAGACAGTTGAGCTGAGCTATTCATGTTGGCTACTATGATGGAGAAGAGAAAAATGAATAAATGTATCAAGTGGCTGTAAGCACTATAATGAAACCCAACAAGATAAGAAGATAGAAAGTGAGGTTGGGGAAGTTGCCTCCAATAAAATGGTAACTGATTATAGCTATTACTGAAGTAAAAGTCACCCATGCTTATGTCTGGTGGAAGAAAACTCCAGGCTGAAAAAATGTTAAAGAGAGATCAGTCAGTACTTTTGGATCACTTCCTTCGTCATGGAAATGGTGGCATATACCACAAATTAGGAAGAGGCTAGTTAATAGCAATGAGAATGACCTTTTACAGGCACCATGGTCTTTATATCCTGGTAGTTAGCAACTCTGTTCTTTAAATGTGAGCCAGAGTACAAAAAAAGGAAAAGCCACTGGGCTATCTACACTATGAGGGTGGCTGGGAATCTCAAAATATAAGGAGAAGATTCTCTTTAGGGTACTGGGAATTGTTTGACATATCTTGATACCCAACAAAAAGGACCCTGCTTTTTGAATACCCATAGCTCCTGAGAGAGTGGACAAAACCTCTACTTCTCTAAGATGAAAGATGACTGGGACCTTTACTAGAACACAGATTTACCAAGCATCAGGAGAGCCTTGTGCTATGGGGAGACTAAGGTGTCTCAGTGTTTCATTGGCATTAAGGTGTTCTGTTGGCATTCCTCACCCTGTTGTAGAATCACTCCACATATGAAGCTGATAATTTTTTCCTGAAGGGGAAATAGTAAAGGAGGTAAGAAATTAAAGGAAGAGTTCCTACAGCCTATCACCTTGAAGCTTTGCAGAGCTGACAGGTTATCAGGGATAAGAAACTTACATTGACATTTTTAGCAAAAGAATGTGAATAGCACAGAGACTGACCATGAAATATTACACTCCTAGAGGACACAGTGATGAGCTTAAGCATGTAGGTAATGGTGTATAAGACAAGCTTCTGATGTCAAGAGTTATATCATCTAGTGAGGGAAAAGTCAGACTTGCCTATCAAAAATTAATTTTTAAGAATGAAAAGAACCTGAACTTCTAAGCTTTGTTCTGAAAAGTTACTAGGAAAATTGTCAAAAAACCTATTAAATTACCATCTTGGTAGGCAAGGCAATAATTTTAAGCAGTAAGGACAAAAAAAAAAAATACACATAGAAGCTTCATGGAGTAGGGTCTTAAAGGATCTAAAAAGAAAGTGAAACTTAAACACTTTCTTGAAAAATGGGTAGAACTTGAATAGGCATAGAGAAGAGTGTTCTTCATGGGGAGAATATCCTAACAAGACAAAGAGAGTGATGTGCACAAATAACGTTGGGAAGCCCTGTTTAGTTCAGCCTGGTTGGAATAATGAAAAGTAAGTTTTGAAAGTTAAATAAATGGAGGTCGGATTGTGGAGGATCTTGCATGCTAGACTAGAAATTGGGATTGCATCCTGAAGCCAAAGGGAAACTTCACTGGTTTTGAAGAAAGTCATGGTACATTAAAATTATTGTGACTGAGTTAAAGTGAATGAATTGCAAGTAGTAGAGACTGAGAATAGGGAACATTGTTAGAAAAATTTCAGTAGTCAGATAGTTCACGTACCAGATGATACACTGTGACCTATTAGGTGAGTTGTACAAAGACTGGCCCAAGAAGTTTAAAAAGCCGTAACAACTTCTACACTTGACCAAGATGGAGTAGCAAGGATTTGATATAACCTCCTTCCTGAAACAACTAAGTAAAACAAAGTATATGAAACAAGGTTTTTAGATCTTCAACATTACAGATGACAGGACAGTGATCAGAGGTTGAAAACAAAGTCAGCACAAGATCAGAGGTTGTGAAACTCCAGTTTACTGAGTAGAGAGATGAAGGAAGCAGGATATAGAGGGAGAATCCTGATAGAGTCTAGCAGTCTCTCCCATGAATTGAGATGATCTTTTGGGAGTTCAAGACAGCAAAAGCTTATAGGGAGGAGTATGAAAAGGAGTGGGGAGCGAGAATACTAATAAAATAAGTGAGAAAGAGAAACCTGAGAGAATCACCAAGAAGATATTAGAGAACAATTCCTATATCTCAAAGTAAAAATAGTTTCTCTTCTTGAAGGCTAGAGTAGAAAACCCCAGTAATTCATAGGATATCAGAAGACTACTCCAGAAAGATCTACCTTCAGTAGTGAAACAAAACTGTCTGTGGAATGAAGCCTGCTCTAATCCTGACATTTTAAAAGAAGTTATAGAAGAATCCAATTGTTTCCAAGTAATTTAACAGTGTCAAAGAATACACTTCAAAAATATTTATAAGAACAAAAAAAGGATAAATAGTCAAGATGGAAACAATGTTAAGTGTCAGTTGGTGGATGAATGGATAAGGATATGAGACACACATACATGCATATATATACTATACACACACATGCACAGATACTACTCAGCCATAAAAGGAATAAAATCTTGCCATTTGTAACAACATGGAGGACTTCAAGGGTATCCTTCTAAGTAAAATAAGTCAGAGAAAGACAAATACCATATGATACAATTGGCATGCAAAATCTAAAAAACAAAGATGAGCAAACAAACTCATGAATACAAAGAACACAGGGATGGTTACCAGTGGAGAAAGGGCCTGGTGGGCAGGCAAAATGGATGAAAGGGAAGGTACAGATTTCCAGTTGTGAAATGAATAGGAATGTGGTGTGAGCCTGGTGATTATGGTCAATGGTATTGTGCATATTAGAAGGTTCCCAGGAGAGTGGATCTTAAATGTTTGCATTACAAGAACAAAGTTTGTAACCTTTTATGATAATTAATGGTGACTAGACTTACTGTGGATTGAATCATACTGTATGCCTGAAACTAATGTTTCATATCAACTCTTTCTCAAAAACAATTATGTCCAGAACCCAACAAGGTAAAATTCCCAGTGTCATCCAGTCAAATATACCAGCCATGCAAAAGAGTAGGAAAGTAAGTCATGATGACGAGAAAAATTAATCAATAGAAACAGACCCACAAATACTGCCAGTGATAGAATATACAGGTAAGAACACTTTTTCTTTCCTTTTATTTTTTAATTTTTATTTAAAGTTTTTTAAAAATTATTTTTATAAACATATAATGTATTATTAGTCCCAGGAGTACAGGTCTGTGAATCACCAGGTTTACAACTTCATGCACTCACCATAGCACATACCCTCCCCAATGTCCATAACCCCACCACCCTCTCCCTACCCCCACCCCTGGCCACCCTCAGTTTGTTTTGTGACATTAAGAGTCCCTTATGGTTTGTCTCCTTTCCGAACCCATCTTGTTTCATATTCTTTTCCTACCTCCCAAAGCACCCACATTCCATCTCCACTTCCTCATATCAGGGAGATCATATGAAAGTTGTCTTTCTCTGACTGACTTATTTCGCTAAGCATAATACCCTCTAATTCCATCCACGTCATTGCAAGTGGCAAGATTTCATTTCTTTTGATGGCTGCATAGTATTCCATTGTGTATATATATACCACTTCTCCTTTATCTATTCATCTGTTGATGGACATCTAGGCTCTTTCCATAGTTTGGTTATTGTGGACATTGCTGCTATAAACATTTGGGTGCACATGCCCCTTCGGATCACTATCTTTGTGTCTTTAGGGTAAATACCCAGTAGTGCAATTGCTGGGTGGTAAGGTAGCTCTATTTTCAGCTTTTTGTGGAACCTCCATGCTGTTTTCCAGAGTGGTTGCACCAACTTGCATGCCCACCAACAGCGTAGGAGGGGTCCCCTTTTTTAGCATTCGCTCCAGCATCTGTCATTTCCTGACTTGTAAATTTTAGCCATTCTGACTGGTGTGAGGTGGTATCTCATTGTGGTTTTGATTTGTATTTCCCTGATACTGAGTGATGTGGAGCACTTTTTCATGTGTCTGTTGGCCATCTGGATGTCTTCTCTAGAGAAATGTCTGTTCATGTTTTCTGCCCATTTCTTGATTGGATTATTTATTCTTTGGGTGTTCAGTTTGCTAAGTATTTTTTATAGATTTTGGATACTAGCCCTTTATCTGATATGTCATTTGCAAATATCTTCTCCCATTCTGTCTGTTGTCTTTTGGTTTTGTCAATTGTTTTCCTTTGCTGTGCAAAAGCCTTTGATCTTGATGAAGTCCAAATAGTTCATTTTTGCTCCTGCTTCCCTTGCCTTTAGCAATGTTCCTAGTAAGAAGTTGCTGCTGCTGAGGTTGAAGAGGTTGCTGCCTGTGTTCTTCTCAAGGAATTTGATGGGTTCCTTTCTCACATTGAGGTCTTTCATCCATTTTGAGTCTATTTTCGTGTGTTGTATAAAGAAATGGTCCAATTTCACTTTTATGCATGTTCCTGTCCTATTTTCCCAACACCATTTATTGAAGAGACTGTCTTTTTTCCATTGGACATTCTTTCCCACTTTGTTGAAGATTAGTTGACCATAGAGTTGAGGGTCTATTTCTGGGCTCTCTATTCTGTTCCATTGATCTATGTGTCTGTTTTTGTGCCAGTACCATACTGGGCAAGAACATTTTTTAACAGTAATTTCATAATATTCCATATGTACAAGAGGGTAGATAAGATAGAGCATATAAGTAGAGATAGAAAACATGAAAGACACAAATTAAAATTCTAGAGATAAAACTGTCTAAATATACACTGGATGAGTGAACACATCACCAAAAAAGATGTACAAATGGCCAAATCAACATATGAAAAATAGTTTGTAATTAGCCATTAGGCAAATGTGAATTAAAACTACAATGAGGGTAAAAGGTGACTTCAAACTTTGGACCTTGAGTAACTGGAATATTTATGGTATGCATGACTATTAATATAGGAAAGCTAGTTAGAACTGGACGTAAGGGATTTAATTTTAGATACGATACGTTTGAGGTAATAGAGGAACATCCTGAGTGGAAATATTTATCAGACAGATGAAGATATAGAACTAGAACTTGGAAGACACGTGATGTCCAGATATATAATTAAAAAAAATAGAGCCATGAAAGCTATACCTGAATGCTTTTTCTTGATGGTACAGTGTTCTATGTATGTTTTGTGTATGCTCATGTGTGTAGTCATGTGAAAAGCTTATGTTTCATTGCTTTGAAGTAGCAAGCACTCAAATGTCTAAATTAAATTACATTTGGTTAAATGAGAAACAGCATACTCAACCCTTACCTATTCCTCTTGTTCAGAGTGACACAAAGTTAGAAATCCTGGGAAAAATGCATTTTAATACTAATATTTAGAAAAGATCAATGAATAGCTTTAAGTCTAATCCTGCATGCAAGTCATTTTGCATAGGTATGCCTCATCATCCATGGCTACCGTCAAAAACAATACACAGTCCCTAGCACACCTCCCCTCCAAGTCTGTGTTAGGAACACCATTAACAATTATAGCCAAATAGTAACATGCTGTATCACTTATGGAGGAAATGAGATAATTAAGTCTTAGCATCCTTGGATTTAAGCCTAATATTAGATTGAACTATGTAAGGAAATGTTCTCTTAGAGAGAGCCATTTGCACAAGAACAAATAAAACTTGGTGGCATGTTGCTGAATTTGGTGAGGGTGTTGGCTAAGAAGTTCTTGCTTGCTTGCAGCTTCCTATCCATTGAAAGCATGACCGCTATGGATATCCCTGGGTATTTTTCAGCTCGACTACTTTATGTAGACAAAGAAATTTCCATCCTGGCATCCCAAGTATCAAGCTGATTAGCATAAGCATTTGTTGATCTTTCAGTAGTAAAAACATAGTAGTACTCAAGTCAATGATATGAAATTGAAAATGTTTAGCTTAGCACATTATCAATAAAATGACTTTTAGAGGCATTGAAATCCATTCAAAACAGATGCCTAGAAGCATTTTGTCTCGAGTGTTTTCTCTTCCAAATATCAAGTAAGGTTTTTAACACAGAGACATATGTTTGAGCAAAAATGTTCTTTCTATAAAAAGCAGGATAACACTAAGCAGTGTTGTTTGTTGTTTTGTTTTTTTTTTTTAGCAGTGTTTTAATCAATAAGCTTTCATGAATAGAATACCTATAAAATTCTTTTGTTTTGGGGGGTGTTTAGGCTGTTTTTTTTAATGTGAACTTCTGTTGGCCTCATACACAAGAATAACACACAAAACAATATGCACAAACGATACATGTTCAGTTGAATGACTTTCCAGAAAGTGAACACTCCTATGTATTTGATAACCAAAGACTGAAAATTACCAGCACCTAGAATCTCTCTTGAGTTCCTCACAGTCCTTGCTTCTCTCCTCAGGGTTAACCACCATTGTAACTTTTAACACTGTTACTTAGTTTTACTTGTGTCTGAATTTTATGTAAATTGAATCCTATTCTTCAGGTCTGGGTTTCTTTCACTCAACATTGTGTTCAGGAGAGGTGTCAATGTTTGTGCATGCATGATGGTACAGTGTTCTCTTATGCATTCTCTTATCTCAATGTATCCATTCTGGTGTTGATAGACATTGAGTTTTCAGTTTGGGACTATGACAAGTATTACTACTATAAATATTCCTTTATGTATTCTGGTAAACATAGGGGTATAGTCCTGTTGGGTATATGGTAGAACTTACTGAAACATTGGGTAGATACTAATTTCACCTAAGAAGTTGCAGTGTACATTTTTATCACCAAGCATTGTAGTTGTTGCATAACTTAGCTAATAGTTGATCCTTAAAAACTTGGGTATGAACTGCTCAAGTCCACTTCTATACTGGATTTTTTTTTTTAATAGTACTGTAAATGCATTTTCTCCAAGGATTTCTTAACACTTTCTTCAGCATGCTTTGTTGGAAGAATACAATATATGATACATGTAACATACAAAATGTGTTAACTGACTTTGTGTTATCAGTAGGGCTTCCAGTCAACAATAGTTAGGTTTGGGGGGAGTCAAAATTTACACATGGATTTTCAAATACGTAGGTGTCAGTGCGCCTCACCTCTGTGCTATTCAAGAGTCAACTGTATGTGGTATTATTTGCCTTTAATTTGAGCCATACCAGTGGTGGTACTGCACTGAGTTTTAATTTGCATTACTCTGATGATTACTGATGAGCCATTGGTGTGTTTGGCCATTTTCAATGTCTTTTTTCATAAAGTGCTTATTTAAGTCCTTTGCTCATATTTCTGTTGGATTATCCTTGAGTTGTAGGAGTCCTTTATGTATTTTGGATATGACATCTTATTGGAAATATATGGTAGTCATAATTAAAATTTGTAAAAAAAAATTGTAAATATTATCTCCCATTCTGTTGTACCTTTTGATAAATAGAATTTCTTCATTTTAAAGTAGTCTAATTCATCAGATTTTTTTGTCTAGAACTTTTCTTTGTTTTTTTTTATTGTTTTTAGAAATTTTTGCCTATCCTGAGGATTTGAAGACATTCTTTTTTTTTTTTTTTTTTTTTTTTTTCAAAAAAATCTTGTCTTCTCATTTAGAACTATAATCCTCATGGAATTTTTGTATATTATGTAAAATAGTCAAGATTTATTGTTTTCTATGTGGTTATCCACTTTTGCCTAGATATTCATCACCTTGGGCATTTGATTATTTCTTCCTAGTGGAACAAGGACAGTAACTCCCAAGAAATAACATATATACATATATAGGCGCATGATATAGACATACATATATTGAGGTACAGACTGTACTCCAAACATTCACTTATGAGTTGGCTTTTTTTTTAATGTTTCTGCATACATTCAGTGTTACTGATAGATTTCCAAGACAGCTTATAAAATGTTCCTTGGTACCTACTGTACCAGTATAGTGAAAAATGTATTCATATTCCATTTATGAACCCTAGGACATCTTCCCTTTCACTCACACAGCAAGATAACATGGTGCTTCGAAAGTGAATAAAGAGATGGACACCAATAGGAGTGATATGAAGGAGTAAGTAAAATAGCTGCCATTGAACAATAATAATTCTCACAACTCATGGATGACAAAATCTTAATCTCTTCAAGATATTCTGAATTGAGAAACAGTAAGTACTTCCAATGCTAAGGCAAGAATTGTATTGGCAGATTCCAGGCTGTCAGTGTAAAAGTGGAAGATTATATCCTACAGATCTCCTGGGAATGGGTCAACATTAATACCCCTCAAAGTGAATGGTACTCCTAGAGTTGCACAGTTCAGTACTGTGGTCCTGTTGGGATAGAGATATATATGAATAATAGATATGTCATACACATTTCCCAGGTATCAAGGAGGAATTGTTGCTAGAATTGGAATGTCAAATTTGCTGATGTATTATCCTTATTAATAGTTATGAGTAAGAAGTTATGCATTCTAAGCCTTTTGTACCAGATGCATTTTAAGCAGCAGTAGGCTATAACAAAATATTTTACACTATACTGGAATTTTCAAGCAACATAAACTTCTTCCTTTTACTATTTCTAGTGCTAAAGTTCGTTGTTGTAAAAGAGTGTCCACTAAGCATGTAGAATCCTGTCCAGGGAAAGGAATTCAAGTTAACTTATTATAACCAGTGCTGATTATTTCTGTGCAGTTAATCTATAAAAGTTTTATAACATAGCTGAGTGTCCAAGTTGAAAGGTGAAAGGCAACACAGTAACACTTTTCCCAAAGTTGTCTGACACAAGCCAAACCTTTTGAAGTTACTGTTATCAGCTTAAAAAATAAAACACTTGACATGTCCAAACAGCCACAGGGAATAACTACGACTAAGGTTTAAAAAAAGATGTAGACTTTCCTAAGCTTGGTATTTTAGTAGATGAGATCACTTGCGTTAGCGTGATCCTTCTCCATGCTGGCCTTTTATCTGCCTTTCTCAAGCCCACTCAGGAAAGGCTCACCCCACTCAGCAACGTGGCTTCGAGTCTCTGCTTCGATCCTTCACCAACTTATTTTAAAACTGCTGCTGTCAGGTGAGTGGCAATGCCTCCTCCGCGGACTAAGAAAAGACAGAGAAACTACATACTTGGATGTGAGCGGGCCGGGCGGGTGCGGGGGAGCTGATTCATAGCTTTGGGAGCTCTCAGAACAAATGCAGGGCTCACTGCCAGCCACCAAAATGGCAGATTGAGTTGGGAGGACGGTAGGGATATAGGTTCACCAACAATGACTCCAAGGTCAATGGTGCTGTAGCAGAAACACTAAAGGTCGGACAATCCACTGGAAGTATGGATATATTCTACTGTAGGTCCCAGGCCCTGTTGTGGGCACAAACAAGATACAAGAACACCCCTAGCTCAAGAAATTCACAGTCTAGTACAGTCACTCTGTGGGTGTGTACATCAGAAGCATCCATAATACCTTTAGATATACAGTTACTCAAGATCACCCAAGATTTTGAATCATAATCACTGGGATCAGGACATGAGAATCTCCATTTTAGCAAGTTGTGCAGGTAATTCCAATGTGCATTCCTGTCTAAATGCCTGGTCTACGGAGGAAGAGCAGCAGCCCTTGGTGTCTACACTGATCCTGACTCCCACCTCTTCCAGGGCCCTGGGCACGCTATTTAGCCATCGAAGCCTCAGTCTTCCTACCTGTACAATGGGCACAAATAAAACGGACCATTTATTACATGCTTCCTAAATGTCAACAACTGTGCTGAATGCTGTGGGTTTTTTGTTGTTGTTTTCTACTTAGTCCATAAAATAATCTTGTCAGGTAGGTGCTATTAACACATGTAAACTCATATAAAGCCTTTGCATTCTTTTTCTCTTGCTGTGTAACACATCATCGCAAATTCGGCAGCTGAACACACATGCCTGCTGATCAGATCACAGCTTGGTGCCTATGAGCAGGCTCAGTGGGTTTCTCTGCTCAGGGTCTCACCAGACCAAGGTTAAGGTGCCAGCCAGCACCGCTCTCACCCAGGGACTCTGGGGACAGTCCACTTCCTGGTGTATTCAGGTTGTGTTGGCAAAATTCAGTTTTGTGGTTGCAGTGATTAGTGGGGGCTGCTCACCACCCCTAGAGCTGCTCAGATCCCTTCTATGGGGGCCCTCCATCTTCAAGCCTCAACAGCACCAGGAATCTCCCTTGTGCTTCAAATCCCTCCGACTTCTGCCATCAGACAGAGAACTCTCTCTGCTTTTCAGGGCTTATGTGATTCAACTGAGCCCAGTGGCGTAATCTCCCTTCTTAATGTAAACTGTGAGTATAACATAATGTAATCACTGGTGTGGCCCCTCATAATAGTCACAGATTTCAGGGATTAGGGCATAACCTCTTTTGGGGCCCACTTTAGACATTCTGCCTAGCATAGTTATAGCCAACAAAATGAGTACAAAGAGTTTTCAGAGTCTTAAAGGGTGAAACTCCCTCTCTGCTATTTATTTCCTGTTTGCCTCTAGGCAAGTTACTTAATCCCTGTGGGCCTCACTAGCATGGTAAGTCAAAGGGAGGACATTATTACCTAGTTTAGTAGGTAGAAAGATTTACAGAAGTTACACCTATAAAACCAGCCAGAATAATGTGTGATACGTAGTCTGCTCAGAAATGGATAGTAGGGTCTAGAAACAAAAGACGCTCTTTTGTGGTAAGGATCACATCTACATATTGAGGATGGTGTTGGGGAATTAATAACAAGAATGTAATGGGCCTTGAAGAGATTTTGGCCCATGGAAGGTGCCTGATATAGCTCCTTTCTTCCCAGAGTTTATGGGTTAAATGGCGGTGAGCCGTCTTGTTTAAATGTCACCGCATCCCGATCAGGTAGGTGAGTTATTATTACGTGTGTTTTACAGGTAACAAAGTTTCAAGGACTTAACACAGTGCCTCTCATTAAATGAGAGCAGAGCCAAAGGTCAACTACTCTGTCTTAGCCCCTAGTTGGATGGTTTCTACCCCAGACTTTATTTTTTTTAATAAACATATAATATATTTTTATCCCCAGGGGTACAGGTCTGTGAATCGCCAGGTTTACATACTTCACAGCACTCACCATAGCAAGTACCCTCCCTAATGTCCATAACCCCACCCCGTTCTCCCATCCCCCCTCCCCCCAGCAACCTCAGTTTGTTTTGTGAGATTAAGAGTCTCTTATGGTTTGTCTCCCTCCCAATCCCATCTTGTTTCAAACAATCACCCTGTCCGTGGCTGAGTCACATCTGTTGCATCCACCATTGTAAGCACAATTTCATGGCTTTCATTTTAATCCCCCTCACACTAAACTCACAGAATTTCTACTGAATGTGCATCACTCTTGGACCACGGCACGAGTATCATAAATTGAACTGCTATAGACTGGGACCATCTGCAGAGAACAAACACACCTGGGACTTGGGACAGGAGTGGCATGGGAAGAATAAATAACCATGCTCTTTTCATGTCATGCTAGGGTTTATTTTTGCTCCTGGTGGGCACAGGAAGTCCAGGGCTGATTTTCTTTTCTTTTTTTTTTTTTTCTTTCTTTCTTTCTTTTTTTTTTTTTAAATCTTTGATTTATTTGAGAGAGAGAAAGTATGAGCATGGGGAGGGGCAGAGAACCAGGCTTCCTACTGATCAGGGAGCCCAATGTGGGACTTGATGCCAAAACCCTGGGATCATGACTTGAGCTGAAGGCAGATGCTTAACAGACTGAGCCACCCAGGTGCCCCAAAGACTGGTTTTTATTTAGAATGGGAAATCCTGATATTTGAATAGAAGAGATCTCTGTGATCCCAGAGTAGGAGGAGTCAAACTACAGGGGCAGAGGGCTGGCAAGAGACTGACTTCAACCTCTCTGCCAGACCCTCAGGTCCTCCTGGGGATCACACAGGAGCCAGACTCCCAGGGCTACCCCACTGGATGCTCTACGATGGTGAAAGATTCTGTGCTCACAGAGTAGCTACTGGCCACAAGTAACCCTAGAGCACTGGAAATGTGGCTCCTCCAAATGAGGAACTGGATTTTAAATTTAAATTTACATGTAAGCCTGCCATATGTGGCAAATGACAACAGTTCTCAGAGAAGACAGAGTTAAAATTTGCTCAAATAATCCCTCTCTTATCCTCCTCTCCAGTGCTCTAGCTTCCCAATCCTTTGAGAAGAGATAGTCCCAGGGGTGGGGGAAGACATTTCTGGACACTCTATTTACTAAGAGTTCACCCACGATTTGAGTTGTCTGAGGACAGGGACTGTGTCTTTTCTCTGTATACCTGACATACCTGGCTTGGGACCGGATTCAAGGAAGGTCTTTTGAGCTGAAGCAGACATTATCCAAATGAAAGATAACCTTTCCACAAAGAGAGGCAATTCATCTTCTCTTGGGGGAAGCTTTACAATTAAACACAAACCATTTCTGAGGCTTTCTGAATGACCCGGAAGTATTTGTTTACTTCTTTTCAGTATCAGGGCTCTGTGCAAAGTAGGCAGATTTTCTTCCTATCTAGGAATGCCCCTCTAATTTTCTGCTACTAACTAAGCAAGGGCATCAGTTATAAATTTTCTGATATCAAATAAATAATAACTTTTCTATTTCTAATATTACTAACTATAAGAAATACTGTAAGAAAAGAATAATAACTAACATAACTAGTGTTTACTAGTACTTCATGGTTTATGAAATATTTGTTCAAGCACAATGGGCTTTGATCCCAACAAGAACCTTGTAAGTTTCAAATCTTCATGCCCATTTTACAGAGGAGGAAGTAGAGGTTCAAAGATTATCCAAAGTGTTCAAACACACATAGGTTCTAAGGGGTAGAATGAGATTTGAAAACCAGATTTATTCTAAAGTCGTTACTTACCATGTGTAAGGAAAACACTTTGGGTCAATGTGAAGATGAATTATATATAGATCTTGAAGAACAGATTCGATTTAGACATTAAAAAAAAGGTATAAAGAGAAAGGCATTTCAGGAAAAGTACAAGCGCCACCTGCTCTATTTTCCCTGCCTGGAGTCCCATAACTCTGTTTCTTCTTCTTTCTTTCTATTTATTTACCCAAAAGATTATTTCATTCCTTAACCTGGGATGTTCTGACTGTTGATTCTTTAACCTGGGAAAACTTTCCAGTTGCTCAAATCTGTTTATTCCCTTTTTGTGGGTCCTCTCTTAGACTGTATTCTCTGGCAAAGTCAGTTCTCCCATCTCTTAGTCCAATTGCATTTTCTGTCCCACACCCTCTAAAAACCTTACACTTTAATCATCCATTTTCATGTCTGATTCCTCGACTAGACAGTGAGCTTGCCATGACAAGGCACCATAGTCTCTGTCTTTGTGTTTCAAACACCCACCACAGTACTGGGCACATAAAATGGGCACAGTAAATATTCGATGTGGTTGAGGGAAAAAAAAGGAATGGACCAACCAATGAAGGAAAGATGGATAGATGGGCAAAGAAATGACAGAGTGATGAGTCTTTGGTCCATGCTTTATAGCTGAGTATCACCACGTAAACTTCTATGGGAAGTCATACATCACCAAAAACATGGTAGAGGGAATGTTAGAGCAAGAACGATGATCACTAGCTGAAAACCCTGTCTGGAGAAGTATTTGTTGCATTGTTATTTTTGACCAGTGAGAACACTATTAATTTCCCTGCAAATTGGGGACACAGGGACTGCAAATGTTCTGTTTACTTTTCATCTATGGCTTCAAATGAGCACTATCAAAAGTTGCTTGCAACACTCTGAGTCTCCCTTTCTTTTTCTGTAAAGTGAAGATAATGATATGTAACCCATGAAATTTTGCCTTGAGGGCCAGAATGCTCTAATTCATGGGGAAGCAAACGGCTGACCTCGTAGTCAGTAAATCTACCTGATTCTCCTTTCTCTTGTATTGCCGTGGAATCTGACTTATTGTTCTCTATAGTAGACCGTGATGGCAGAGACTTGCAGCACCCCCTAACCAGTCCGCAGGGCACAGCCAGACCACATTTCTCATCCTCTGTCACAGGCAGATGCATTCTACCCAAGTGAAGATGATGAGTGCCGCCTTAGAACCTGGCCCAGAAAGACCCCGGTGGATGTTTTTTTCTTCCCTTTGTCTCTTCTAACCATCTGGAATGGAGACCAGCCCCAGGAAGATCCCTTGGACCTACTTGTAGAAAACGGCAGATCCTCCTTAGGTCTGCATTCCTGAATGACCACACAGAAACAAAATGCTTAGCAAGTGGTTCCTTTGCCCAGGACCATTACATGAGCAGGAAGTTAACTCCAATTTTTCTTGAATGATTACACATTCGAGAGTGGCTGGAATTCCCCTCACACGAATTTACCCTCCTTTAGGGCAGGGTCCACATACTGAGCATGCCACAGAGCAAGGACAGTGCTTGGCAAATAGTGTAGACTCGTTAAACACTTCTAAAAGGAAAGAAAGAAAAAGAAAAAAGAACAAACGCGTGATGGTATCGGCTAACGAGTGCCAGCACTGAAAATGTGTCCTTGAATTTGAATTCATGGACTTTCTCAAAATTGACTCTAAAAATAGTGTTCAAAGTATTATAGTTTCTGGCTTTCCTGCTTGGTAACTCTCAGCACATATTGATTTAGACGCTCAAGTCTTGGCAATTCCCCGATAATGCTTTTCCTCAGAATAATGAAACAGGAAGGTCCCCTACACCCACAGTTGTGCTGGGAGTGGAGAAGCTGTGATTTTCTTTAACCACAGGTTTCTGCGCTTGCTCAGGCCCTCATTATGGCAAATGGATGTTATTTAATCTCCAACGAGTCCCTAACACTTTTCTTCCTCCTTAGGAAACCCAGTTGCATTTTTTTTTTAAAGATTTATTTATTTATTTGAAAGAG
Source organism: Mustela nivalis (assembly GCF_964662115.1). Lineage (NCBI taxonomy): Eukaryota > Metazoa > Chordata > Mammalia > Carnivora > Mustelidae > Mustela > Mustela nivalis. Next base: position 280,114 of record NW_028136231.1, read on the forward strand.
ATTACAAGTAGGCAGAGAGGCAGGCAGAGAGAGAGAGGAGGAAGCAGGCTCCCTGCCGAGCAGAGAGCCCAATGCGGGACTCGATCCCAGGACCCTGAGATCATGACCTGAGCCGAAGGCAGCAGCTTAACCCACTGAGCCACCCAGGCACCCCCCAGTTGCATTTCTTACAGATGCTGTGTTGGCTTCACTATTGTACTTCCCAGGGTAATTCTCAGAATTAACCCACCTGATTTCTGCTTTCCCTCAAACAAGAGAGGTACGTCAAGTTCGTGATCCCTAGATATGGGCACTGCCAAGTCAGACCTTCCACAAAGGTTTCAATTAGCACTTCAGGCTTGGATCAATTATTCAATTGTCAGGTGTCTAGAGAAGGCCTTCCAAGAGTTTTGTGGTGAGGAACTGACAGTCTAGCTGGGAAAATTAGACAAATCGTCAAAGGAACAGAGTAACTGAATTCTGATAAGGACCTTGGATATATAGAGAAAAATATATGCCAATTTATTTACTCCATTATTTATTTGTTTACTGAGTACCATGTCTCGGGCCTTATGCTAGGAGATGGGAATATATCCCTGTACAAAACAAAGTTCCCCACTCTTGTGAAGCTCTTAACCAAATAGTTATAATTTGATTTGAATGTACCATGCCTTTTCCTTACTTTGCACACATTAACCTTCTACCCAGAATGTCCTTGTGCTCTTTTCACTTCCTCCTCCACCAGCTCACATTCTGCATCTGACAACTTCTGGCTCCATTCAAAATTGTGCCCAGGCATTTCCTCTTCTATTTGCACTGCTCTGATAATCTATGTTTTAATCTAAAACGTATCCTACTCTTCCATACCTTGCATTAATTTTCTCTTTTGCATTTGGCAAGTTATAATTGGGAATGTACAGATATTTGCCTTTACTTTATTTGCCTTTAGGTCTTGTGCCCAGAATCAGGACTGGCACACAATAACACAGGAAACTTCTGCTGTCCTGAACTCAACTGGAAAGGACGTCAAAATAAAAGTGCTTGCTCAAGACCACAGAACTAGTTGGTAGCACAGTTGAACTAGATCCATGCCCTCGCTAAGATAAAATTCATCGTCTTGGACCATGTGGTTTGCAGGAATTTTGCAGGGAGACAAATGTTAGTCCCTCACCTCAACTGGCAGAATATAGTACACCAATCTTTCTATGTTTGGTGGGGTAATTATTTATGCCAATAAACTTTTAATATCTTTTGCATTCAGGCTACAACTATTAAGAAATGAAATTTCTTAAACAAAGGAAGTACTTAATGTATGGAGGTCAGGACCTGGGGGGACCAGTAAATATATTAAAAACTATAATATTTATCTTCTTCCTTTGATCATATTCTAAAATCTTTTAAGGGAAAATTCAGAGAGTTCTTTCTGAGACTTTCCTATTGCACAGGCACAAAAAGCTGGGTTCCAATAAAGTTCACTTAAAACAGACTCATTCCAGCAAATCTTTCTAAGATTTTCTCTTTCCTTACATTCTATTAAGAATCTATAGCTTTTTATAGCTTGTACTTGTTCATCATTATAGAATATTAGGTCCAAAGCTAAGATTCATGCACCAGTCAACAGTTCTTCACTGATTCATTATTTTAGAAAATACATTTATTTAATTTTTTTGTTCCAATAAATTATGACATGCTTTATATGTATAATTTTATGTTATCCCTTTAAGGAGAATACTTCTATTCCTCATTTTACAGATGAGAAATCTGAAACCCAAAAAGGTGAGGTAACTTGGCTAAAGTCATCCAGGCAGCATTTTTCAGGCCCAGGATTTAAATGTGGGTCTTCCTGGTTTCAAAGTTCACACTCTTTTTACCATAGCAGAGCTCAGAAGTTGTGTGTGTGGTGACGCTGTGTATGTGTGGGGAGCCAAGAGAAGGGATAGCATTAGTTGGTTGGAAAAATAAAATGTGTTATCATTATATTATCATATATATATCATATATCATATATATATGAAGAAAAAATCATATATTATTTTAAATGAAGACCTTGAGATGTGCAGTTGGCCATAAGTCACTATGGGCCGGCCACCAAAGAAAGCCACCAAATCTTACTGTGAATGACAGTTGCTAGAATATGCTAGCTTAAACAGTCAAATGTTTGTGTAAACTTGAAACATCTTTGGGAGTGAAAGGTCTTGTTGCAAGAAGAAAAAAATGGGTTTGGGGCTGCCAGCTTAAATGGTCATTCCTGAGAAGCCAGGCACCATATTGCCTTGATCTCACTATTAATCAAAAGTGTCCTTAGAAGCTATTGGAATAGCAAAATTTATGGAATTATTTTGTGAGGAGATACCTTCATCTTATAACCAGCTGGCTCCTTTAGTACAACATTTAAAAACTATCCAGCCTGCTAGAGCTGAATAACTTTATAAATGAAGAATCTAAAGGTTTAGCATTTTATACAGCAGCCAGTAAGAAGTGTAAACACAAAGAGGAGACAAAAAGATATCATTAGACAACTGCTTATAACCACAGCCCCCTGGATTTCCTCATTTCAGGACTTTGAACAGATCAGTTTCAACAGAAACCAAAGCAAAAGAATTTAAACAAACAAACAAACCCTTCCCTCTTAACTGGGTTATTGAAATAAAAAGGAAATGTTTTTCTTCTGGACCCTGAAACCCTTTTCTTCCCAACAAAACCTGCTGAGAGAAGTTTTCTTTTTTTGTTTGTAGACAATGATTTCAGAAACAGAAAATTCTGGAATTCTATGTGATCAGAGGATTTGGGAGGGGCAGGCTGATGCAGAGGCCCTAATAGGGAATGACCTTGGTCCTAGGAGCCCTGCAGCCTGCAGGCTCCATGCAAACCTGCCCAGAAAGGGACAGACAGTCAGGAGAGGAGATGAAAGTGAGGCACAACTCAAGCAGTCTTGCTTTCCCTTTAAGTCCTTAAAGATAATCACAGCCATTGTTCCCCAGTATCAGAGAGGCAAAGACTTCAAAGAAGGGTTCTCTATCACTTAAAAGAGCAGACTTAATAAAAGGAGAAATTCCATTTATCCCTGTTATAAAGATACATTCATTGGTCCTTCCCCTTGTACTTAAAAAAACTTCCATCCACTGCTGACTAATTATCTGTGCAAACCTGGCCCATGGCCCACAGTCCCCTATGTGATTCTGTCGCAGAGAGGATACAGTCACAGCTGAGTAAAACCAGTCTGCGTACTCTAAGTACTGGATTGAGAACTCACGTAGCTTACTATGAAGGACCTTAGATGAAGTGAGGGCTCTTATTCTACTTGATTCCGCTGATAATCATAAAAAAACTCACAACTATTTTCCTTTTTCCTTTAATTTTTGGATATGTAAACTTTATTTTTTCAGTGTTTCAAGATTCATTGTTTATGCACCACACCCAGTGCTCCATGCAATATGTGCCCTCCTTAATACCCACTAGCAGGCTCACCCATCCCTCCACCCCTCTCCCCTCCAAAACCCTCAGTTTGTTTCTCAGAGTCCACAGTCTCTCATGGTTTGTCTCCCCCTCTGATTTATCCCAACTCCCTTCTCCTCTCCATCTCCCAGTGTCTTCCATGTTGACCTTAGCTCCACAAGTAAGAAAAATCATATGGTAACTGACTCTCTGCTTGACTTATTTCACTCAGCATAAAGGGAAATTAGAGAATCAATTCCATTTACTATAGCACCAAGAACCATAAGATACCTTGAAATAAACCTCACCAGAGAGGTAAAGGATCTGTACTTGAGGAACTACAGAACACTCATGAAAGAAGTTGAAGAAGACACAAAAAGATGGAAGAGCATTCCATGCTCATGGATCAGAAAAATAAACATTGTTAAAATGTCTATACTGCCCAGAGCAATCTATACTTTCAATGCCATTCCAATCAAAATTCTACTGACATTTTTCAAAGTGCTGGAAACAAACAATCCTGAAATTTGTATGGAAATTTTAGCAAAGACCCAAAATTGCTAAGGAAAAGTTGTAAAAGAAAAACAAAACTGGGGGCATCATGTTGCCTGATTTCAAGCTTTACTACAAAGCTTTGATCACCAAGATAGCACGGTACTGGCACAAAAACAGACACATAGACCAGTAGAACAGAGAGGCCACATATGGACCTGCAACTCTATGGCCAACTAATCTTTGACAAAGCAGGAAAAAAATATCCAGTGGGAAAAAAGACAGTCTCTTTAATAAATGGTGCTAGGAAAATTGGACAGCTATGTATAGAAGAAGGAAACTCAACCATTCTCTTACACCATACACAAAGATAAACTCGAAATGGATAAAAGACCTCAAGGTGAGGCAGGAATCAATCAAAATCCTAGAGGAGAACATAGGCAGTAACCTCTTTGACAGACACGTCTCCAAAGGCAAGGGAGACCAAAGCGAAAATGAACTTTTGGGACTTCATCAAGATCAAAAGCTTTTGCACAGCAAAGGAAACACTCATGACTATTTTAAAGAAATCTTCAAAATGGTGAAAAGGGATGCCTGGGTGGCTCAGTTGGTTAAGCAGCTGCCTTCGGCTCAGGTCATGATCCCAGCGTCCTGGGATCGAGTCCCACATCGGGCTCCTTGCTCAGCAGGGAGCCTGCTTCTCCCTCTGCCTCTGCCTGCCGTTCTGTCTGCCTGTGCTCGCTCTCTCCCCCCCCAAATAAAAAAATTTAAAAAATGCTGAAAAGTGACATTAAGAAACTTATTTCCATGAAAACAAAAAGACAAAACAAACCTAAAAATCATGTTGAGATCCTTCTTTAGAATGGTAGGCTTATTGCTCTATTTTTTCCAAATGTTCATTCACTGACGTAGCCAACCAAAAATCACCAGTACCTACTATATGCCAAATGTGAGGCCTCACATATCTAATTGAAGAGACAGAGAAATACACTGAGTGGGGAAATGCTGTGGAGAGTAATACAGATGTTTGGTCTCTGAATTGAAGGGCACCTTAACCAGGAGAATGGGGGGTTGCATTAGAGGCAAAGGATCAGGGCTGAGAGAGAGCAGCCTCTGTTTAAGGAGCCATCAACAATAGTTGACAAGGACTGGGGTGTATCCATGAAATAGGGGAGCAGATTGTAGGCATATCACTAAAGAGCTTAAAACCATGCCAACCTGAAAGACTGGGAAGCAGGGGAGTGGTAGGACAAGTATTGTGTTTTAGGCACATGAAATCAGGCAGCCAAGGGCCAGGCAGATGGACAGATGGATGGAGTCTGAAGGGAGGAGGGTGGCAGCCCATACAAAATGGAGACCCTCATCTCTTTCAAACAATGGGAAGGTGGTATTGTCTCTTTCCTCCATCCCTCCTGCTGCTTCCCTTAAGAAGAGGAGTGAGTTATGGGATCCTGGAGACTGGGTACAATTGTGAGAACTGGAGCTCAGTCCATGTGGGGTTTTTCCACTTCTGGATCTGCAAGAGGGGTGTGAGCACACTACTGTCCAGCCAACCAGGGCAAGCCCTTTCCTTGTGCGTGTTAGCAGAGGAAACACAGAGAGGATGGGAGGGGGCTGCTGTCCTTATCTCTCTGACGGGTGGGGGGCTGGGTGACTTCCAGCTCTACAGACCTCATTTTGACTCAAGTAGGTCTCCAAGTCAAGGAGGGGCTGGTAGAAGGCGGCCTGATTCCAGCCTTCCAGCCAAACCACATGCTCCAGTCCAGCGTGGCCAGCAACATGAGGGTATTTTATCTTTATCTGGTCCCTGTGTCTGGTTTGTATTTGGCTCCAAATGCATGGGGAGAAGGGGTGTGATTAGCCAACCCTCCCAGAGATTCCCCAGTATGAACCCAAACCCAACAAAGGGCCTTGGGGATGATGAGGAGAGAGACACCAGACACGCTGAAGTTGGGGCTGCCATTTCCTGGCTATTCAGCTCTTTAGGTGCAATTCTGATACATTTGCCTTAACGTGCTGTTTATGAAATGTGTATCTTAATTCAGCAGTGAAATGAAACCAACATCATTTATCCTACAAAAATCAGGGAACTGCCACATGTATTATCCTGCCTTGTGCAATGTTACCAGCATGATACCTCCCAGGCTGGATATTACAATCATTTGATATTATCCCTTCTTACTTTAAAGGCAATTTTACATTTCTCATCCAAATTAATGGCTAATCTCAAGAGACTTACTATGTTTAATTACTTTTTATTCCTAGAATCCTCCCTTTCTCCCTGAACATTCTTTCCTTAAATGATGGTAAAAAACTTGCCATATAATCATAGAGCACAGGAGTTGTTAAATGTTGGATACTGATTACAACAGAGATGGGATCTTGAACAAATCTTTCTAAATTCAAGAGCAAAGAGTTTGTAAGACCTTAAAACAGAATCATATTTGATCAGTTTAAGAATCTGGCAAAGGATAAAGTTTCTAGATCCAGTTCTGTACTTAATATGCCAAGTCTTTAAGCAAGTTGCTCAGTCTTTCTGGTCTGCATTTTTCATATTTATTCATCAGAGCCTCCCTGTGCCATAGTCAGCACCACACTTGTAAACACCAAGTTCATCAGGCTCTGACTCTATCCACAATCTTAGCTAGAGCTTCTTATTTGTACCCATCTTGCACTCAATTTTCTAGATGTCATTGGTCTTTTCAGATACTGAAAAGCACCTTGGAAGCACCTAGGTTCAGCTCAGATTTCTTTGACTTGGTGACCTAATTTCTAAAGCAGCCTTGAGTAATCCCTGGCATCCTAGCAGCCACTGTTCCTGGACTAGACCCACTCTGATGGATGCAGAATTTATACCAGTGAATTCAGAATCTTAGGACCTGGTGTTACGATGTCCTTAGAAACTAAGGATCTGGGCCCAGCAGTCTTCCCTGAGTTTTCTTCACTAGCAATCACACCTGAGACCCAGGATGAAGTCCTTAACCAAAATCCTGTTTTCCTAACCTGAGATATCCCCGTCTCTCAGTTATGGTGCTAGCCCTTAGGTTCTGCTGGATTGCCTTTCCTAGAACCCCAACCTTCTCTAGGGCAGGAGCCGGACTTGACACCCTTTTTGGTGGTCATGGTCCTGCCTCCTATAGACACGCTGTCAAGATGTCACCAACACTCCAGCTGCCTCTTTAATACTGAGTATTACCTTCATGCTCCAAAATTGTACCGTCAGCTTCTCTGTAATTCTGAGTGCTGATAAATACTGCTTGATTCAAAACCTAAAACTATGCCTAGCTTTTTTTTTTTTTCTCTTAAATATATCTGTGGTGGAGAGGGTACATGCATTATCTATTTTGCAACTTCCCAATAATCCATATAAAGGAATATACTATTATTATTCCAGTTTAAAGATGAAAAACAAGTCAAGAGAGATGACCCAGGGTTCCACAGAAGGGAAAACCAGAGCCTGGATTCATCCAGATCTCTTCTGTATTGGTCAAATTCCCTTTTCCTACAGTTGTGATAACATATTACTTCAAACTTGGTGTCTTAATACAACCAAAATTTATTCTCTTAGAGTTCTGGAAGCCAGAAGTCTAAATTCAGTTTCACTTGGCCAAAATCAAAGTTATCAGCAAAGCTCTGCTGCCTCCAGAGGCTCTGGAGGGAGGGAATTCTATTCTTGCCTCTTCCAGCTTCTGCTGGCTACTGGAACTCCTTGGCTGGTGGCCACATCACTCCAGTCTCCTTCTTCTAAGTCAAAAAGCCCTCAGTCTTCCTCTTAAAAGGACATTTGTAACAACATTTTGGCCCCACCTTGATAATTCAGGATAATCTCTGCACCTCAAGATGCCTAATTTAATCCCATCTTCCATGTCTCATCTCACAGGCTCTTGGGATCAGTACAAGGATATTTGGGAGAGGGGTCATCATTTGGTCTATCATGCTAGCACACAACCACTTTCCAATTTCCAGTCATTGAAAACACTGGATTTGGGGGAGGGGCATTGTGAACATAGAATTATATTCATAAGAGTGAATTTCATAGGTTTCCAAACAAGTTGCATGCATTTTTCACATCCATGATCTCATAAATTCTTCAGTGCAACAGGAAAGTATACACCAGTCTGCTCATGTTACAGTAAGGGAAAGTGAGGCTCAGGGAGAAACAGATTCTCACCAAGGGGCCATAGGTAAGACAGGAACAGGAGAAACATGAACCCATAAAGTGACCATGATGGCTTTTCTGCCCAGACAAGCATCATCCTCCCTAGATCCTTCTCTCCATCAATTGTTTCCTTTCTTACTTCAAGAAGACAGGTCCTCTCTCCTGCATTCCATCCAGCAAGAAGTCACCAGAGTACTCTATTTGATCTGCCTCTGTTACCCAGAGTTGTGCTGCTTGTCCTAACACACTGAGGTAATGATTTCAATGAGCTTGTCTCCCAAATCTCTTCCCTCACCCATAAACTGCTTTGCTTTCTCCTCTTACAATTAGTCTACATTTTTGTACTTTGAAGTACATTTGCCATCTGCTAGCCCAGTTACGCAAATGATCCAAATCCGTTTGAATCTGGTTAAATTGTTCAACTGGATTTGCTCACTCTCCATTTCTAAAATCATCTGCAAACCTGAATGTGACACATCGAGTCATAAGTAGATGAGAGTGGGAAGGTGGGAGGTGGGGCAGGGGTGGCAGAGACATGTCAGAAGGATGTCAGAAGAGAAGGGGAGGTGCAGGCATGGTGAGGCGGGTATATTCTGTACTGACTCCTTAGGAGCTGGGGAGCGAACTATATCAACCCCCAAACATGCAGGTTCAGCACCTTTGATGTCTCATTTTCTCATGCTACAAAAAATGAATTCTACTTTCTCACTTCCTTAGAAGGTGTTTGTGAGATTCACAAGATGTTTGTGTGATTCTGGTTCAGCACCTCGGAGAGCGACACAGCACAGATAATGGGCATCTGGAGGATGGTACACATTCAGCTGTTGCTTAACAGAGGCTAGAGTCAAAACTCCCTGTGCCACCTCTCTGTCCTTTGGTCTCTGCCTTCCCTGCTTAGGGTGCTCTTTGCATCCCATCCCTGGTGTGACCTCTTTCAGTTTGTGGACCATTCAGCCAATAAAACATATTAAGCACCGGCTGCAGAGATAATGAACACAGAGCCAGTCCTTGTTCTCAGGAGATTCACAGTTTAGACAACAGGCAAAGCAGTAAAGAGGTGATTAAAGCACAGTGAAATGAGGACTATGGGGAGGGAAGCAGAATACCCTAGGAGAGAAGAGAACAAAGTGACTAATTCAACTGGGGTAAGCCATCAGAACATCTGATTCCAGAATGAGTAGCAGGACTAAGTTGACCTTGAAAGATGCAGAAAACATTACAGGCTGAGCAAATGACATGTACACAGACCTAAAGAGTGAGAAGCCAGGGGAAAGTTCTAGGAGGTCTGAGGCCCTGCCTGTTCCTGGTGAGCAGAGGCAGAGCACCCATGTGGGAAGGTGCTGTAGTTTGTAATGTACTTGGGTCTCACAGTGAAATTAGTGTGCAAGAAGTAGTAAAGAAAACTATTAGCCGGTTTTAAGAGAAACTCTTTTCTCTGCTAATTGTTGTCCTGCCAGTGGCTGGCCCTCAGAGTCCTCACAATGTTATGATGAGATCAAGCCACCAGGGCCTGAGAGCAAGGCAGTACAGTACAGAGTCCCCTCACATGACATCATTTTATCTTCATAACAACCCTGTGGCCAGGGCTCTTTCAGTGCACCCATCTAACAGATGATGAAACTGAAGCTCGAATTGTTCAAGGTAAGCTATTTATTCAAGCCATGTGCCCTGCCCTAGCAAAAGGGAGAGCCACCAATTCAAACTAAGTTGGTCTGCACTCAGGGCTTATGACCTGACGGTCCAGAGCTGACGAGATGGCACAGCCCTCCTAGTTCCGGAGGCTCCATGGCAAAGGGCCTCTAGATGATCCTCTAAGCTAATCCCTTTCCATGGTGCAGATAAGGAAACCAAGGCACAGGGAAGTATAGGCCAAAAGTATGATTCAAGATATCCAGTGCTCTTGGTTTTTCTCATATCTGAGCTGACTTCACTGCACATCTACCCCCCATCACTCCATGGCCTGTCTGCTCAGTAGGACCCTGGCAGTTCTCAGGCCACACCATGCCAGCTCCTTTGTTTAAAGGGGGCTGGTTTCCACCCTGCAGCATAGTAGCATGGTTAAAAGAGCCAAGAAACAACCACCTTGGGCTTGCTCGGCTATCTTCTGCTGTGTGAACTTGGGCAAGTTATTAGCTTCTCTGTGCCATAGTCTCCCCCTCCATGAAATAGGGCCATGATAAGCACTACCAGAAGGGCTTACTGTGAGGATTCAATGAGTTGCTATATATAAGGAATTTGGATCAGTGGCTGGTATGTAGTAAGTGCTTAATAACTGTTAGCTGTATTTAAGATTACTGTTCCTACCCTCCTAATCTGTTCATACACACTGGTAAATTCTGGCCCTCTTGTAGTTTGCTGCGGCCTCCACCAGCCCCCTCTAACTCTGCAAGGAACAGTCAGCCTACAGACATAATTCTTCATCTTGAAATCCTTGGGGACCAGGCATACATTTTCTCAGAGTGTGGAGAGGGACACAATCAATGACAAAGTAACTTTCTTTTTCTAGTAAGAGACATTAGAAATGAAGAGTTCTTCCAAAGGTCTCAGAGCCCTTTCCCTCCCCCGCCCCCATATCAGTGATTACCTTCTAAAATTCTCAATAATTTACTTATTTAACAAATGTACTATTTCTGTCTGCTCTCTGCTTCCACTACAGAACATCAGCTCCATGAAGGTAGCGGCCCCCATCTACAACTGGGGGTCCCAAGCAGCTGGGAACTGCTCACTGAAGTGTTGGTCCCAGAAGAATGTGGCTACCCTGGGGAAGAAAGGAAGAGAATAAGAAAGGCACCACCTTGGGGCACCTGGGTGGCTCAGTGGGTTAAACCTCTGCTTTGGCTCAGGTCATGATCTCAGGGTCCTGGAATCATGCAGGGAGCCTGCTTCCCCCTCTCTCTCTTCCTGCCTCTCTGCCTACTTGTGATCTCTCTCTCTCTATTAAATACATAAAATCTTAAAAAAAAAAAAAAAAAAAGGAAAGACCCAGATCACTGGCCACCAGGAAGTGCCCGGTGAATACTTGCTGACTAGTGAATGAAGTGTGAGCCATGCCAGGTACCAGGAGGGTCACCTTGGACAAGCCATGCCACCCACCTCAGGAAACTGGAACTTCCTCACCTGCAAAGTGGTAAAATTATCACAGATGCTTATGCCAATTACATAACGAGTGGGCGTTAAAAATACTTTTCCGAACAGAAGCATGGTACAGAAATGTTATCATGGCCTTTAAGTATGGAATGGCGGGGACACCAACAGTCAACTCATTCATTAGCCATCTCTCACCTATCTAGTTCATGCACTGAGCAAATGGAAATCAAAGAGGCATCACCACTACCCTCAAGCGGGTTTACTGGTTGGGGGAGGAAGAGAGAATGATTTGGGGGTGAGGGTTGTTTTTCAGCAGGTAAACAGAGGAAGGAACCATTAAAACAGATGGAATCCAAGAACAGCTGTCAGAGAGGGGAGAAAAGGATGTCAACACACAGCTTCTATTCGTCAATATTCAGGACCACTCTTGTCATGAAGATTATTATTCCCATCACACCAATCAGGAAACTGAGGCCCAGACAGATTAAAATGATCTACCCAAGGTCACACAGCTTTATGTGGCAGAACCACATCTGAAGCAAGCATGTTGGGTTGGAATCACGTCAGATACAACAATTAGGCAAAGCAGTCCCAGAAAAGTTTTGCTTCTCGTCTAGAACTCTTACCAACCCTCTTACAGGTGACTAAGAACCTCTGAGCCCAGGGCCTGTGCTCCTGCCTCAGATGCTTCTCCCCAGAGCTGGCCATGAGGATGAAGACTAAGCACCAAACCCACAGGTTTGCCCACATCAGCAGGTTGGCCACCAAGGAGGGCTGCTATAGCTAATTAGCCGGCAAGTCCCAAAAGGAATTTTTCCTTTTTTTTTTTCCAGGAGTCCCTGCTTTTAGTCACACACATCTTTTCAGCTCTTATCCAGAGCTCTCTGTAGGAAATTCATTTGCATCTCTAAGAGGCTCATTTGCATCTAGTCTGACCACCGGGGGCAAGGCTTCCCCCATGGTAAGGTATTGAACCCATAATGTAAAATGGGATCAAGAGGACCCAGAGCCTCTTCTGGCTGCAGTGGGCAGGAACCCACCACCCTCACACCTCTGCTCCCAGCCAGAGTGTAAGAGGGGAGGTCCCTGGGATGGCGTTCTCTCTGATCCTAGAAATACAGGTACCACCTCCCAGGTGTCTCAACACCACAGACTTGAGCATGGTGCCCTTGTCCAGGCAGTAAGAATTTTGTGAGCTCCACCATGTGCCAGTGTGAGGCTTCTTTTCCTTCAAGGAGATCACGGACTAGAGAGTGGTTCTCGCTGGCATCCATCTCTCAAAAGCATTGTGACCTGGGAAATGAGTGAACTCACTGAGTCTAAGGTTCATCATCTGTCGAATGAGACATAACACCTTTTTTCCTCAAGTGTTGTGATGATTAAATGATTAATACAAAATGCTTTGTGCAATGCCTAACTAGTTAAGTGCTCATTAACAAGGGCTGATCGTGGCAGGGACAGGAGGTGGTAATCATAGAAGGGCGCGGGGCTGCTCCCAGGGGAAGCTGAGGACAGGGAAGGCACAGGAGCGACAGTGGCCATGGTGGGGGTGTTCTAGGAGAAGTAGGGATGGTGGGAACAGCCACAGTAGGAGAAGGAAAAAAGATGCTAGACCTCACTGGTAATATGAGAGACCGAGAAAAAAAAACTATCTCACAAATGAAATACCTGGAAAAGCTGTATTTCTTTCAGGTTTGGAGAGAAAGGCAAAGGAATGGTGGGTGGACTGGAAGCCATTCAAGAAGAGCCGGCTTTTGTGTCCATGGTTTTTGTTACATTTTTTTTTTCTTACTGAATCTTCACAAAGCTTTTCAGGAGAAGGAAGGGGGACTCAGAGTGATTACTTACTCAAGATCACAGCTGTGTGATGGTGGTAGGGTCTGTGTTCAAACTCAAGTGTGCTTCATTCCAATACTATGATTACTGCCCTATACCTCCAGGGGCCAACTGTAGCTACCAGGAACACCAGCTCCCTGAGTGCACCAACCCTGGCTAATCCCCACCTGGGAGAAAACCCTCTTCATACATTATAAAAGAGCTGGGGAGCATACTTCTCTACATATCACTCTGTGTTTAACATTTTACATTAGACCCATCGGTTCCTATGTCTCCCCTCTAAACCCCCAAACAAACTATGAACTTTTTGAAGAAAAGAGTCTTTCCTCGGTACCACAGTACCTGTTCCCATTATAATGCCTAAACCACAACATACCTAACTCACCAAATATCTATTGTTCACCTACTAGGTGATGGGAGCTCTTCTGGACACTTAGGACATTTCAATGATCAGAACAGACCCCAAAATTTCTGCCTACCTGGAACATGCCATCGATGAAAGACAAATAATAAACAAGAAGCATAGGAAATAAGTAAATTGAAAAGGAATATGGAATAAGGTAAGTGGATGAATGAATGAATAATAGAAGAGAGGATGGGTACCCAGACCTGCCTCTCTGATCCTTTCCAAAGGGATCATGATATTTTCAATCATAAACTTCACGCTGACACCACCATTTCCATACACTTAAATGTGATTTTAGCTGATGTTGCATCAGTCCTGTGGGGAAAGTAATTATAGAATCATCTTACCTATTTTGTGGAGAGGGAGACTGAGGATCAGAGATGCCAAGTGCTTGAATAGGGTTCAATCTAGAGAGTGAGGACCCCAAAGCATGGAGCTCAGATCTTGAGAGCAGGTCTTACAATGGATCTACCTCCCAGCCCTGTCCCCACCACCTCCCAGGCTCTTGCTCACCTGGCTGGATTTCCCGCTATCAAAGCTGAGGCCAAGTCCAGCTTTACTCTCAGGCATTTTCTGTGTGCTTCCCTGATGCAGTCTTTTTTTTTTTTTTTTTAAAGATTTTATTTACCCATTTGACAGATCACAAGTAGGCAGAGAGGCAGGCAGAGAGAGAGGGGGAAAGCAGGCTCCCCGCTGAGCAGAGAACCCAATGTGGGGCTCGATCCCAGGATCCTGAAATCATGACCTGGGCCAAAGGCAGAGGCCTAAACCACTCACTGATGCACTCTTAACGTGCTTTCCGATCACCTGCGCTGTCTCTTCCTGGTATACATTTGACTATGTCAAGCAACAGATCAACAGCTTACGTATGTAAACCTCATCTGCTCCCCCAACCACCCATGCAAGTAGAAACAGCTGAGACGATTGTTACTTATTTCATTTTGCAGATGGGGAAACGGACCCACACTCAGGGAGATGAGGAGACTGGCCAGAGTTCAGGTAGATGCTGTGTGGCAGAGCTGTGATGGAATGCTACGCCCTTCTCCCACCTTGCTGAGTGCTCCCTTCCCTGAGCCCCACATCCAGCCTCCAGGTGCAGTGGATTTACTCCAAACATCTCATTCACTATCACCTCCCAATGGCTGCTCCCTTCCAGTGAGTCAGCGGCCGCCATCCAGGCTCCTCATCTTTATGTGGCTGAAATGTGTGGGATGTGTTCTTGTGTGGAAGCCTGTAAAATCTACTTATGGACCTAATGGCCAGTTTTCATGAGTGACAGACATACAGTGCTTTGACTACCCGGCCTAATGCATCTGTATCTGACATTTTAAATAGAACTCTCTCTCTCCCCTCCCTGTTCTTTTAGAGAGTAATTTGAGATAGCAGGTATTTTTAAATTTGTACATCTTTAATTATATCTATACAACTGTCAGAGATTAGTGATTTCCTCAATCTGGCTCTCCTTAAAGGAGAATTTGGAACCTATGTGACACCGAAAAGGGCTCCAAAGGATATGCTATCAGGAACAAAGACATTCGCAGGTAGGGCGCTTGGCTTTAGTCAAGTTTGAGTTCTCACTGCAGATTAAGTTTGTGCGACGTTTCTATGAATTATGAAAAAGCAGCATTCATGTGAATGGCAAACGTAAATAGATGTAATCGTGTAAACCAATAAAAAAGCATGTGACAGATGGAGAGCGGGCTGTGTGTGGAAATACGTCCCTGCCCCCAGAGAAATAAGTAACAATAGGTTTCGGGCGGTATCCATGTATTTTGACTCCAGAAGAAAATCTCAGCCTCCCATGAAAGCAAGCTCAGTCTGGAAGCTTGAGGTCAGAGAGGACTTCAGGAAGAATTTTATCCGGCTCTCCTGCTTGATCCAGGATTTCTCCTGTGATAAAACTCAGTTAGCAAAGATTTCCTCGATGCCTGTGGGGCGCCAGGTATAAGGCAGGCCACGGGCACATGCTAGGCACAAGGCAGGCCTCCTAGAAATCAAAGGGCTCCCAATATTGGAGGAATAAGACACAAGCAAAGGAGAACATGCAGACCACGGGAGAAGAACACTGAGGGATATCTGCCTGCTGCTCTCTGATACAAGGGAAGGCAGAAAACGGGGCACAAGTCCCCCTTTTAACTAGGTATGTGATGCTAATTTCTCTTCATTTCCCAGTAAAATGGGATTAATACGATTTTCCCCTTTGTGGGTATTAAATAAAAGCTGGCTTCTGGTTCCTACAGCTGTCTCACTTCCACTGCTTCCTTATGAGAACCCTGCAGCTCCAGGACACTAACTTTCTCACCATTCTTCCAAAACACTACAATCTCTTATGCTTGAATACATGGAGCATCTCAGGTGTTGCCTGCATGTCTTCCTCTTGTTTAATAAACTCCTTTCAGGGGCGGCTGGGTGGCTCAGTGGGTTAAAGCCTCTGCCTTTGTCTCAGGTCATGATCCCATGGTCCTGGGATCGAGCCCTGCATCATCAGGCTCTCTGCTCAGTGGGAAGCCTGCTTCCTCTCTCTCTGCCTGCCTCTCTGCCTATCTGTGATTTCTGTCTGTCAAATAAATAAATAAAATCTATATAAAAAAATAAATAAACTCCTTTCAACTCGTATGATCTAGCTTGCATGGTACCTCTTCTGTGAAGCTTCCTCTAATCTCCTGGGCACATTTCTGGCTCTTCTAATCTTGGGCAAATATATCCACTGAAGGCCTGGTCACACTGGACTATAGTAGATTCCCCGTTTATCTTCATATCCAGTTCATGTCTCAAGAAATCTATCCTTCCATCCATTCATCTATCTATCTAATTAAATCCTCAGGGCCTGCCTAGTGACTGGCCTATTATAGATAGATACTCTAATAAACTGTTGTTCACAGGAATGAATAGTGAATGAAAAATGTTCAAATAAACAATGAGTAATATGTATCAATACCTTGTAAATGTTAATAAAATAAGCTTCTGCGGGCATATGATTTCAATGATCCCCCTAACCACACAAAGTAGACTTGTTCTAAAGTAAACTTAGGGCATGGGTACCAGCCCATGAGAGCTGTTGTCGGTCACATCACCATCAGCCCTTGAGATACTCGAGTGGGCTAAACAGTAGCCCTGAAAAGATACTGTTGTATCCTTATCCATGGATCCTGTGAGTATGGCCATATTTGGGGGGGGGGGAGATCTTTGAGACATAAATAAGTTAAGGAAAATCTAGTAACAAGCGTCCTTACAAGAGACACACAGAAGAGAATGCTATTTGAAGACAGAAAGACCCACACTCAGGGAGATGAGGAGACTGGCAGAGAGAGACGTGACCACAGACCAAAAGCACCAACTAGCAACCATGAGAAGCTGGAAGAGGAAAGACAAGGATTCTCCTCTGGAGCTTTCACAGGGGGAGCAGCCCTGCTGACCCACCTAAATTTTGGACTTTCAGAGAGAATGTGAGAACTGTGAGAGAGTGGATTTCTGGTTTTTGTTTTGTTTTGTTTTAAGATTTTATTTGTCAGAGACAGAAACAGCACAACCAGAGGGAGCAGCAGGACGAGAGAGAGCGAGAGAGAGCGGAGTCCCCACTGAGCAAGAAGCCAGACACACGACTCAATCTCAGGAGCCTGGGATCATGCCCTGAGCTGAAGGCAGATGTTACTACCTAAGCCACCCAGGCAACCTTCCGGTTTTGTTTTTGGTCACCAAGTTTGTGGTAATGTGTTATAGCACCCTCAGGAAACTAGTCCATGGAGGCACTCTAATGTCTCTCTCTATACACACACACACATATATATGTATATATATATCTTTATTAAGTTTACTTACTTTATTAAATGTGGGGCATCCTGCTAGGAGTTGAAAATTAAAAGGCCAGCTTCCTTCCTGACAGGGCCTTACTCTCTTCCTCAGTGACTTGGAATAAGAGTTACCACTCATTAAACACCTACAATGCGCCAAGCCCTCAGTTAGCTTCTATACACACATAACCTCTAAATCTAAAATCTCTTTCATAGGAGACTGAAGAGGCTCTGCAGGTTAAGAAGCTGGTCCAAAGTTCTAGTTCTCACATAATAGGGGAGCCAGTTTTCAAACAAAGGATCAGTCAAGGACCCATCAGACAAAGTGAGCCCTTGCCAGCTATTCCAAGAGGGAATTTAGTGCAGGGAACCCTTACAATGGTGTTGGAAGAGCTGAAAAGCCAGGGGAAAAGGAAGTGATCCAAGGATTAGTGAGTGCAGGAAGCTGCCACCAGCCCTGGGAACAGACCCACAAAAGGAGGAGGTGCAGTCCCCAGAGCAGAGAGACAGGACTGTGGAGAGGTGGCTGGAATGACGCAAGGTTGTCCTGGAGGGTTGCAGCCGTCAAGACAAGAGCCATCCTGCAGGACCTGGATCCCCAGGATGTAGCTACTGCCAGAACCACAACCAGAAGGAGAGGGAGGAAGAGAAGAGTCCCCCACATCCCCCTTTGTCCCACTTTTCCCAAGCCCTCCACAGTGCCTCCCACGGGCTGAGCCCTGCCTGATGCCCAATGTCAGGAGAGCCTAGGGGAGAATGGGATTGCAAGGCACAGCTCCCTGGGTAACAGAGGACACTCTGCCGTGTCCAGGTAGAGAATGACTCTGACAGCAACAGGCACAGAACCGGACCGGACTGAACGTTTTAGCCCTGTGTCTTGCTGAGCGGATCTGCTGTTGGCAGCTAGGGTCTAGTCTTGGAAGAGGCCGTCGCTCACCCTGTGACTACAGGCAACCCACACAGGTCCTGTTGTTCTGTTCTGGAAGAGCACCCAGGAGTTGTTGTGGCAGGCCCGCCTCCTCAGAGACCTCACTGGAGAGTCATGCCAAATGACATGCAGGGTGACAGGGTGACGAGGCCAGGGTGAACATCTGCTTACCTTGAGCCACAAGAACAGGCTTTCTTTCACTTGACAAAACAGTATGTCCACACTCACACCTGTCCTCCCTTCCTCTGGAATGTTCCCTTCAACCTCTTACCCTGAGATGCTTTGTGCCTCTGCCCCAGCTGCCCTGCCTAGCTCTTTTCTTTCCAAGCATATTTCCTGGGGTCTGGGGCCCCTAGGAGGATTTCACAGGAGGAAATGATGGCTGGTGGGGGAGGGGAAGGTGAAGGATGGACTGCGGTTGGTCAGTAATCCTCCCTAAATCATGTATGGCAAGATGTAGCAGACAATCATTTCTTGTGACTGAGACAAGGTCAAAGGATTAAGGGGGTTTGGGTAAAGAAGGGTTGGCATTTGGTCATGAGAATTATAAAAGTCAGTCTGCTGAAAAGAACAGCATGCTAGGTGAAAGTCTGATAATATAGTCTAGAATCTCTTTGAAAAGCCTGAGTTTTTTCAAGGTGAAAGGCAAAAGACCAGAGCCCTGTGTGTCTAACCATGCAAATGGAGCTACAGAAGAGCCCCTCTCCAAACCTGTCCCCTTCCTCCTGTGCATGGCTCTGGGAGCTGGGGGGGGGGGGCGGTCACTGCCTGAGCCCATTGAGCCTTCTCCTGATGGGGCTGGCATCACCTCTCATCTATGGAGCCCTGAGCCCAGACCTGGCTGTGCTCTGTTCACAGTATCAAATTATTCCTCATACAAACCCGTACAGCACAGAGAAGCATTTTCATTGTATAAATGAAGGCACTGAGATGTGGGTATGCAGCACTTTATTTAAAGTACTCCGTCAATAATAAAAGAACAACTACTTACTATGTGCCAGACACTGGGCTAAGTAAGCACTTAGCATAATGCTAGTTGGCATTAATACATGGGATGCCGGATGGCTGTTCCGTGGGGAGCTGCAGCAGGCTCTTCAGGATTCAATACCTAAAGGAGATCAGGATCAAAGACAGAGAGCATGACATGAAAGGCAGTCACCGGAGCCCTGCTTCTGTCCCGTGGATGTTTACTGCACCTTGGAGGCGGGCATGAGGGTGGGGCAGAGAGGACAACTGTTTTTCTGCCAAAGCAGATGCTTCGTGCTGTTACTGGGAAGTACTTCTTCTGCAGTACAATTATTTGTCAGTTTCCCAGATGATACTTAGGTCTCCAAACTATTTATGGAGTACCTGCTTGGTGGCAGGCATTTTGGACACTGGCAGTGTCTTAAAAGACCAAGTAGATCCCATCCCTACCTTCAGGATGCACCACCGGGTTTGAAGACAGATGTGGGGCTAAGGGAAGTAGAGCACAACAGAGGCCAGTGCCCAGAATCAGAACATCCCAGGAGAGGGCCGATCTATCCTTGTTCAGATGGGTCGAGGAAGACTTCCTGGAGGAAGTAACATCTAATCTTAATCTTCTTGGTGGTTGTGTCTGTTCAGACCACACTTCACTACTTTGCATAGTGATCCCCTCCCACTGCTCATAGCTTGGGCTCTAGCACCTACTGTCCGTCATAGGTCTCTAATTCTTGAACAGCCCACTGTCAGGGGGGATGAGCCTACAGATTTTCCCTGCCCAAGATCTGGAATGGGGACCCTGCAACTCAGTCTTCATTGAGATTTTGAATGCAGAAGCCAGTAAAGCTGGCCATGAGCAGCACAGTGACCAAGGTGAGCCTGACTGCAGAGAGGGAGAAACAAGAAGCCAGTCTGGAAAAAGCAAAGTAGCTCTGGAGAGATGAGAGGAAGATATGTGAGTGCCTGGCTTTTCAGAGCTCTGCTCAAGGCTCTCAGAATGCCCAGCCTTCCAGATTGCCTCTTTTATGAGTGGGGTCTGCTCCAAGCAACAAATTATTCTGGAGGAAGGCCAATGTGAAGGTTGAGCAGGGAAGCATAAAGTAGCACAGAATGCTTGAGGGCCAACGAGTAACACTGAGTGCTAAGCTGTAACCTTCCAGAAGGCATGAAAGGGGCAGGTGCAGTGCCCCCACTCATCCTCCATCACCTATAGCACAGAGCTAGGCAGGGGTGGATGCATGCACATGGGCTCATCCAGCCCACCTCCCATGAGCCTTAAGGTTCCAGGAACCAGCCATAATACATGGACTTTGGTTCTCCCATAGTCAGAAGGGCAGCAGCTAGTACAGTATGTCTAACACCATCTGGAGCCCTTATACAGATGACTACATCTCGTCTGCATTCTCACCCTTAGAGATCAGTCCCATCACTTCCATTCTACAGGTAAGGAAATGAAGACTTATAGGACTTGAAGTTCCCATGGTAACTGCCATTGATAAATGGTAGAGCTGTGATGGGTCAGTTTGGAATTCTGAAGACAGTGACACAATCACTAGGCTATGCTCCAAAGAATATGGGCCTTACTGGTCATTTTCATGGAATCTACTCAAATAAGACCCTATGCATGCTGGCCATCAGGAAGATGTTCCAGAAATGGCACTTTGGCCTTTCTCACATTGGTGGGGATGCAGCAGCATGAGGGGATGGACATTCCCCTTTTGCCTGTGACACAAAAAGAGGTGTGGGGATATCACCAGGTACAAAGAGGGCTTCCTTCTCAGGCTACCAACCCAACAGCTGCTTTCAATCCCCTCTTTTCAGGCCTCACAGGCTGTGAAAGGACAAAATGTTCTGAGGACTGCTGTATAAACTGGCCAGAGAATCCAGGGCTGCAATCTCAATCAGCACCTCCTTTAAACCCACATGTGTCCAATATAGGGTAACACGGGGGACGAATCTGAACTGCTCATCACACCACCTAACTGAAGAAGTCAGAAGGGCTGAATGACTTAGGTACCTTGACTATCAGTTTGGTGTGGAGTGTGTGTGTGGGGGGGTTGGAATGAGAATGCATCTGGTAGACTTCTAGCTGCAAAGAAGGGAAAGAGCCCCAACTCCTGCACTCATAAATCCATTCCATGTCTACGGCAAGACTGTGTTTCCTACAGGCTGCTCCCAGCCAATGATGGAGCAGGCAGGGATACTCAAGTAGGCCTATTCCCAGGAGGTGGGGCCTCTTCTGATGCGTGACTCTGGCTCAAGGACTCCACAATGACCTTACTGAAGTCTGAGATGTTCCTTCTACTTTTCCTTCCTTCCTTCCTTCCTTCCTTCCTTCCTTCCTCCCTCCCTCCCTTCCTTCCTTCCCTCCCTCCCTCCCTCCCTCCCTCCTTCCCTCTTCCACTCAGGACCAAACCTGCACTCTGGTCTGATGGCTCCCCTAGCCTACTCTGGCTCCTTCCCCATGTCTTCTCATAGGCAAGACAAAGTCCTTTCATCTCTTCCTATCATCACCTCCTCTGTCTGACTGGAACCCCACCAACCCTGACAACCCTAACTGCTGCTGACTTTGGAGCCTGGTGAGCACAGGCTGAAAGGCAGACCTCCTGGTTCTGTTACAAGAGGAGACACAGGACACAGCAGGGATGTGGGGGGTGGGGAGCATATACTCAATATGGGCCTCCAGATGCAGACTTGACTCTGTTCATTTTCATCACCGAAGTTACTGGGTACCGCAGACATTTTCTGAAATATACCAACCTCTGCAGCAGCTGGTTTCAGAAGGATTTTAGAGATGATTTCCCCCATCGAGATGGATAATCCTTCAGCTCTGAAATGGAAGATCATAATGTTTTGCCAATCTACTCTGATCCCAGGGAAAATGGACCGGTAGAAGATGATTTTAAGGTTTACCGCCCCCTTCCCCACTTCTAACCCAATCTGTTAAAAATTAAAACTCAGTAAAGCATGGTGTGATGACTTTTCAATCTGTCATTCTTACAAAATAGAGATACTAAGCAGGCCCCAAGTTTTCTCACTGAAGATAAAGATAGAAGCTAGTGTGGTGGACAGAGTTCTCCATCAGAAGCTGGAGCTCCACCAGTCAGTCAAGTTTTGGGCCCTGGGAAAGCCGGCTCCCATGCATTTCAGTCTTCTCTTTTAGAAATCAACATCTTATTACCTTAAGTGAGTAACAGCACCGGAAACACATAGAACGGTGCCTGGTACATAGTAAGTGCTCAGTAAATATCAGCTATGACACCATTCTTAATAATAGTGCCATTATCATTGGTTTATCATGCAAATTAATTGAGGTAACAATATTTGGCGTTTTTTCAGGCCTTTGGTGAATGTTTATTTTATTTGAAACTAAACCAGGAGCTTCAATACTTTTTTAAAAAAGTGACTAATGAAAGTTTCCTCTTCAAGAGGAAGGGGTAGGGGGAAGGAGGAAGAGAAGGAGTATCTAAGGAAGGTCTGGGATACAGTGTCTGTCTTCATTTCCTTTCAAGATCTTTATTGCATTTTTATTGGATTGCAAGCAGTTCTGATCCTTCTGATGGATATGTGTGCTGTGCTCTCAAGAAGATAAAAAGAGAGAGAAAGAGAGGAGCATAAAACTATGTACACAAAAGCAGTGATGGATGCCACGGACAGAAAATTTCCAGCGGACCTGGTCTATAAATTGTCATTTAAATTTGCAATTTAAAAACGCTGTATGACTTTTTGATTTAGCTGACTGTATATGAGAGACAAATACTGGAATCCTAATAAGCAATGTTTAAATGACAGCTCCAGTCTCCCAGACAGAGAGGGCAGCAGTAGAATTCTAAGAAGAGAAAACAAATCTACCAAGAATAGGAAAGATGACCAGAACTAAATAGTTGCACTAATCACTTGATGACAGATACCAGGAAAATGTATTTTTGGCTGCTTAAAATTCGAATCCTTAACAGACGGAGGATAGGCGATCAGCTGAAAACCCCTACAGTCGCTGTGATTGAGCTCCATCTTTACATTTCATCACATTAAAACAGATGAGCCAAAAAATCAAGGCACCAGGACAACATATTAAAGTTGATAAAGCTGAGGTTAAAAGAGGTGAACTGCAAGAATCACTGGCATCCAGAGGCATCCATTGGCAAATCTGATTTCAAGGCTTTCCTGGAGTGGCAGCCCCTGCTGGGGACACACCCGTAGAGGGGAGCCCACTCCCAAGGTCTCCTTTTCTTCTTGCTGTGGGGAAACAAGTTAGCATCATCCCTCAGCTACAAATATTGAAGACAAACATTTGCATCAGTCCAAGGGTGAAAAGAGAAAAATGAATCATCAACCACTGAAATCAATTCTGTGTGCCACAGCTCAAGTGAGATCTGACAAATTTAGGAATGAACCACTGAAAAAAACTCAACAATGACATAAGGGTCTGGAAGCAGGGCTTGTGAGTAAAAGCTCAGGGAAATGAGATCGCCTCCCTTATTATAATTTGATAATTGCACAATTTATAATGACATGAGAACAGCTTAGATGGTAAGGTTTAGTGGAAAAGTAATGCAGAATTAAATATCCAGTAGGATCGTTGTAGTAGAATGCATGTGTTTGCATGTTTGTGTACACACACTCATGTGCATAAAAAACAAAGTAAATAAAAGATTGAAAGAAAATATGCCTGAATGTTAACAGTTCTTGCTCAGAGCCAGGGTATGACTTCAGAAACCCCCACACAGTGCTTCAAGCAGCCATTAAATCGCAAATGACACAAAAATCTATTTGTAATCTATAACTTTGAGAGCAGGAGGAGAAGCTAGAGTAATCATTACTTTAAAACATCAAAGGAAAACTAATGAAATATAAATTCTAGAAAAATGCAGGCCAAAGGCCAAAGAATTACCTATCTAATATAGGCTACTCGATTATTCTACAAATGCTTAATGAACACATTAAGCACATATGTTCCTGATCCTACATGTAATAGGAAATGAATAAAATATGTGTACAACTTGAGAGGCCTTTTACTCTAGAAGTCAAGTCAGGGGGAGCCTGTAGCTAGCCCAGCAAGATTTCTGATCTGTTGATCTTCCTTTAACTAGAGGACAATGTAGGATTTATTTTCCACAACTAGGGATTTAAATCTAATGGGTAGACAGTGTCTATAATAATAGAAGACATTTCACAAAGCACCCATTGAACTGAAAAAAGTAATAAATCTGCACTCCAAGAATCTTTATTTAAATGGCACAACCTCCAGGAGGCCCTTGGGTGGTTGCTTATCTCTGCTCTGGGATTTCAACTTACTGTAATGAACTCTAATTGCTTCTTAGTTGTCTGTCTTTGGGAGAGATCTCAAGTTCCCTAAGCCCAGGACTTGTTTATAATCTTCTGTGGCCAACACTCTGCCTGGTTTTGGAAAACACTCAAACACTCAAAAATGGAATGAAGAAAAGAAGGAGGGAAAGAGGGAAGGAGGAAAGGCAGGAAGACTCGCATCTCTTCAACATCTACCCTGTGCCAGGGCCTGCAGTACGCACTTCACATACACATTCGGTTGTTTCTATTTCTATTATTCTGAACTCCAACCAGGAGCTTATTTATTGAAAACTACCATGGTCTGCAAAGCATATAGACTTTGAAATTAAACTGTTCAGGTTCAAATCTGCACTCTGCTGGTTTCTAGCCTCAGGGAGGCTGGTGAATCTCTATGACTCCAGGTTTCCACATAAGCATGTGAAATGTGAAAATAAAGTAAGATTAAATATTTAAAATGCCTGTCTTCTCCTCCTTATGGAAATGGCTTTATTTCCTACAAATGTGTATTGCATACCTCCTACTCTTGATTCATAGCTTTGGGCCTGACCAAAAGCCGCTGGGTACTTGGCTAAGATAGCAGGAACAAGTCCTACAGAGCCTCACGAAGCAAGGGCTAAAAGCGACCTTAGCGAGTTGCACATTTCCCACCTGCTATCAAGCATAACACTACCTTTCATAAGTCCAACGTGATCCAGCACTCACAGTTATCCATCACAGCTTCAGCCCAATGTCCAATGTCTTTAGCACATGCTTCCATATCGCTGTTAATAAGGGATACGGGGATGATCATTTTCCCAATGATAGGGGTCCTGATCCTTTTTAGGATCACATAATAAGAACATTTTTCATTGTTGGAGATAATTCCCCTTCCCGTGCACATTTGTCAAAGACAGTTTCCAACAGTCCCATACATCATCCTGAAATACATGATAAGATTCAGGTCTGCTATTCATCATCTGCTGGGCTCCTTCCAGTGTAGAGAGTTCCTGTGTGGCTTTTCCTGCCTCTGGTTTAATAATCGGAATGCAAGCTCTCCCTAGAGCGGTATCACCAGTCAGGGGAACCAAAAAACTCAAGTGATGACAGTCCCCAATCCAAGGGAAGTGAATCTACAATGATGATATATAAATTCTTTCTTTGTAAAAAATAGTAAATTGCAAATCTTTCTGCCACATACCAACAGGACACAGACTCCCAGGAACTGAGCTTTTCACTGAGGTTTTATTTGACAACCACTGCTGGGAAACAGCGAATATGGCATATGGCATAAAGGGTCTGGGCTTTGGATCACTGAGAGCAAAGTTTAAAAACTCATGTGATGGGTGACCTTGGACATATTCTGAACTAAGTTGAGTATGTTTCCTCATCTTGTAAAATAGGAGTTTTACCGACCTCATCAACTCTTTGTTGACCGTACTTTCTGTTTGCACTGAGTAGTTGGGCAATTAATGTCATTTCCCATCTTGCACACTAACAACTCTTCAGTAAATTCTCATCCCAGCTCTGAGAGGGCACAACGATGCCCAAGACAACAGTCCCTCCCATCACGTCTCTACTTAACAACACAATCCAGTAAGGAAGAGAGGTATTTAAGTGCATTTCGGGTTGATGGAAGAAAGACAGAAAGGCTTTCTCTGGGTGAAAAATTTTGTAAAAAGCCAACATGCTGAAAATCATAGGAGGAATGAAGGCTTCATGGGGAAAGAGAATGCTGAGAAAGAGCTTCATGGACGTGCTCTCTGAGCTGGGTCTCAGAGGATGAGGCAGGCCTTGGCAGTGAGCTAAGAGATTAGGGTGATTCCCCCCCCCCCCCAGGGAGAGAGAAGAAAATGAGCTGGAAAAAACTCATGCATGTGCAGGAAGGGCCAACCAAGTCAATGTGTTCAGAAGGTCCACATGCACAAAAGGCACATGTGATGCCTGTTGGATGCATGAGAGAGGCAAAACTACAGGTCTCTTCAGAGTATAAGGTCAGGAGTAATGCCATGAACTCTGTCCTGCCTCCTTAATTTCCATTTCCTTCTCTGTAAACTTGGAGTTTTAAATAGAGGAGCTCCCTCAGGGTCTTGTTCAGGAGAAAATACATGTAAGCGTTCAAATGCAATGCCTGACAATTTCTAACTGCGGACAGGCAGTAGCTACCTTCCTCACCAGCGTTGTCATGATTATTTCTGATGCAGGGAAGCCCACTGGGAGGTGAAATGGGTTAATGGGACAACTCATCGATTTGGAGGCATTTGCAAAATTGGAGTGCTTGTTCCCAATTATGAGCTAGAATTGCATTCTAATGAATGCACACAAAGTCCCTCAAGTTCACCTAGTCTTTACCTTTTTATATCTGGAAAACACAGAATAACTGGCATTCTCCTTAGAAAGGGAAATGTTCCTAGTCAATCACCGGGAACCCTTGTGTATGGCAACCTCCCACCTGCCAGAGGAGGGGAGTGAAGACCTTCCTCTGCCTTTCCAACTCCCCTCCTTATTGTATCACATATTCTGCCTTTCCTCTACCTTTCCAACTCCCCTCCTTATTGTATCACATATTCTGCCCTCCTTCCTTCCTCTCGGTATGGCCATGGCAACCTAAGAGTGTTTCTGCTGGACTCTGCCAGATGATGTCTTTCAGTGTAAGCCTTACTGATATTTGCTAAGAAGACACATTGTTCAGTAGGGAGTAGCTTAGTCTAGTGTGAAGCATGTAGACAGGACCTGGGATCAGAGCGAACTAGCCACAAATGGGTTTCTTTACCTCCTCGTTGCATGGACTTCAGGCAAGCTGTTCATCTCTCTGAGCCTCAGTCACCTCTCCTCTAACATGGGGACACTTGTCCAAAGATTGTTTTCAAGCTTAAATGAAACAACATTTCACCCCCAGCAAACTTCTCCTCTGTATTTTTTTTTTTTTAACATCTAATGCAAGCTTTATTGGCAGAATTTTCAGGGGAGTATTTTTCAAATTGTATAAATAATATGTGATATTTCCTTCCATTCTGCATTTTAAAACTCTGTATCAGGAATATATAATTGTTCTTTTAAAATTAATTTATTTATTTTCAGCATAACAGTATTCATTATTTTTTCACCACACCCAGTGCTCCATGCAATCCGTGCCCTCTATAATACCCACCACCTGGTACCCCAACGTCCCACCCCCCCACCACTTCAAACCCCTCAGATTGTTTTTCAGAGTCCATAGTCTCTCATGATTCACTTCCCCTTCCAATTTATCCCAACTTCCTTCTCCTCTCTAACTCCCCATGTCCTCCATGCTTTTTGTTATGCTCCACAAATAAGTGAAACCATAAGATAATTGACTCTCTCTGCTTGACTTATTTCACTCAGCATAATCTCTTCGAGTCCCGTCCATGTTGCTACAAAAGTTGGGTATTCATCCTTTTCTCTGTCTTTTATCTCCATGTACTCTCTTGATGGGTTGTGCAGAATTGTTCAATCCTGCAACATACGCACTCTGACCAACCCAGAGGCTTTACAGAAATAGGAGGGGGTTGCTGAAATCCTAGCACACCTTGGAACATCGTCTGTTCACTCAGCAAACCATGCGGATAAGAAAACCCCAAGCTCCAGGGCATGTGCTGATTATCTGCAAAGATGAACAATCTCCAGCTCCACATGTGCCCTTACCTGACTCACGGGACTTGGAGGGATAATGTAAAGGGCTTTGTTCTTCCCAACATCAAAATTCAAGCCCAGCCATGGCCAAGGGCAGCATACTGAGCTTAATGAAGCAGTGGGATGAACTAATATGGCAAATCGTATAGCTTTACTACCAATATGGCTCACATCACACTAAATTATGGCACCAGACGTGACAGGACACACATCACAAAAGGAGAAGTAGTTCACAGAGTGGTAGGAATTTTCAAGGCGACATAATAAGAATCTCAAGAGCCAGCACTTCCGGGATATGCTTGTGTTTTGTCATTTTCTTTCTCCTTGTGCAGATCATCCCCCTAACCCAGCCCCACCACGTGATCACCAATTCAACATGTACTCACCATGTTCTGAGTGCTGTGCTAGGAACTCAGGGCTAATGGTAGAGACAGAAAAATAAGCCAAAACTGATAGGAGAACCATGGCAAGTGTGGTGATTTGAGTACGTGCAGGGTGCTAGGGAATCCTTCACAAATCCAGCTGAAGGAGGCTTATCTCTGTCATAAATTCATTCATTCACCTGCTTATTCATTCGCCCACATTGCTGCATACCTACATCTCTCAGCACCGTGCTCAGTGGTAGAAGTGACATGGTTATTAACAAGACAGGCACGGTCCCTGCTGTCACAGGGCTCCCAGCCTAATGAGTGACATAGAGGAACAAAAAGACGACTAAAAATATTTAACAGTGAGCAACATGAGACATCTGAGAGCACACAAAAGAGTCATGACCTGCAGCTGGGGGTCAGGGGTGTGGGCTATAATGGGACTCCAAAACATTTCCGAGGACAGTAATACTGAACTTGAAACTAAAGGATATGTGGAGTAAGCTCTGAAAAGAAATAAAGGAAAATGTATTCTTTGGAGAAGAAACAGGACTTGCAAAATCCCTAATAAGAACAATCGTATGGTATGATCAGGGAACTGAAATTAATTCAGTTGTGCCATAGAATGGACTATTACTGCAGAACAGCATGGAGAGATGTGACCAGAGAGATAAGGAGGCATCAGACCAGGTGTGGCCTCTGGGACACCATGAGAAGCAGTGTGGATGTCACCCTGGGGGCACTCGGAGCTGCTCACTGAAGGGTCTGAAGCAGAGGGGAGACGTGATCAGATCTCCAAGTGTCCCGAACAGCTTGGAGATGAAAAAGACTGAAAACCTGAGAATCCCTTAGGAGGGGCGTGAGAACAATCCAGATGGCAGGTGAAGGCAGCCTGGACTGTCCTTGGGAGAGGAGATGTGAGGAGAGAGAGCATGGACAGCTTTGGAAGGCATTTGGGAGGTCATAGGGGCTGGCAGTCAGCAATTAATTGAGAATCTTATGAAGCCCAAAACGTCAAGTATCGTGGCTCAGAGAAATGGTTGTTGGGTCCTGACCATGAGTTGGCCAAGTGAATAGACAGGGTGAGAAAGATGACCCAGGTAGAAGTAGCTGACACACAGATGTCACAGAGGTGAGTTCTGGAAACTGAAGCCTGGTGTGGCTCCGGGTAAGGAAGGCCAAGTGACAAAGACATGGGGACCAAAACTCAGAGGGCTTGCTTGGGGGGTTATCCTCTTTGGTATGCTGCTGGGGTTATACAACACATTCAGGGAAGAAAGGGATGTGAAGGAGGGCTTGGAGAAAGCCTGACTTCTTATAAAGGAACCAGTTAAAGTGAAGCCCAGAACTAAGTCACCAATAAAACCTGAAATGAGTTTATCTTCAGGGAATGGCTACAGTGAGTGATGTGTCCTAAAATAAATTCAAGACCATGTGCTCGAAGAGAGTACAGAATTCTCTCCCCACCACACATCATATGATCTGACAGCCTGTCCTACAATAAAGGACTGGACTTCTTGACCCAAAACAGTATTTCCTCCCTCCAAGCCCTTCAGCCCCAGAGCTTTATGGATCAACCTCAGAGAAACTGATGTCATCATGTAATTAAATCCTGGATTTTGAATTTCCAAAGCTTGCAAATCACAGAGTCAGGAGAGAACAATTAGCATACCAAGATCCAAACCCTGCCAAGAGAGAATGGTGCCATAAATCTGTGATGTGCCTCATCGGTTTCTGTGCCTCACCTGCCAAAAAGAATGCAGCCCCCCTGTAATTCTGTCGGAACCACCAGCCTCCAGCATCAAGGCACAGGGCAAACCCAGAACATGTTTTCAGGGAAGACCACACAGACGTTAATGTCTGGCAGACCTAGGGCTTTCCAGCTTATGCAGACAAATCACATGACCCAGAGCAAGTCTCTTGATCTTTCTGAATGTTATTTTCTCATGTGTTCCATGGGGCGGTGTAAGATTTGGGCTCCTTGTGGACAATTTATCTAAAATGGTTTGCACACAGGAAGCACAATACAAATGATAGCTATTAATAAACATATATAGCTTAACAACACAGTCCATTCTCCTTTGTATTTCCTGTCTGCCTTGCCCATTATTCTTGAAACAAGCATCCCTTGGAAGATGAACCAGTTCCTTCTTCTCAGGGATGCCCCCAGGTGCCTCTGGAGGAAAGGGCACCTTATACTATTCACTGATGTCGTACAGCACTAAGAGACATGCTGCCTCTCGGGGCTTAGTGAGGAGCTGGGGCGCTGGAGGGAAAGGGAAAGTTCCTCATCCTGGGTCTATGTACAGAGAATCGTGCTGGGTGTTGTAGGTCTAGTCACTCACGTAATCTCCATGACAACACTTTGCGATAGGTGCTCTTGTCCCTGTTTTATGGATGAAGAAGCTGAGCCTTAGAAAGTTAGAGTAGCTAGCCTGAGACATTCAAGCAGACGTCGTGTCAAGTCTTAAATCAAACTTAAGTTCATCTGCTTCTAAGGCATGACCTCTTCCAGGAGTCTTCAGTGTAAAGAAGAGGGAGCAAACACACCAAAAGGGCAATCCCAAGTAGGTTAAGTTGTCTGTAGTCTGAGGAGCTGGAGGAGCACCAAGCATGGGAGCCATTCCTGGCCTCCAGCCCTGACTCTGCCACTATCCAAAGAAGTGACCAGTGGCAAGTCTTTCTTTCGAGAAGCTCATCTGTGAGCAAGAGGCTCCAGCTAGCCTCCAAATGTAAATTCCTTAGAACCCTTTCTGTTTCTCCATTTCTAGAGAACTTACTCTAGAAAGTAAGTGTTTATGAAGATGTGTTTATGAAGTGTGTTTATGAAGATGAAAACTCACTTGCTTTTAAGTCAGAAAAGCCATGAAAAGAATTTAAGAGTATTTTTATTATGAGGAATGTGCCATATTTTAAGGAACAAATATGAGTGTGGGGTAAAAATAAAATATTAACTTTTGAGTAGTAATAGGATGAGAATGAGTCAAAGTTGCAAAGCGGAGAACAGGTCTTTTCAAGGAAGGATGAGACTATAAAAAATCAGACGGGCCTCCTGAGGTGGAAGGTCTTCAACTACATGAGGTGCCTGCAGTCAGGGTCTCCTTTCCAGAAACTTCTCTCTCCCCAGAGAACACTGACTTCTGGAAGGGCTCACACCGGAGCTGGATAAATCCTTGTGGACAAAGGACTTCATTCATTCGTTAAGGCTTCCTCTAGGTTTCAGATTTGGTCACCCAGATCTAATTTGCGCCTCTGGTGCCTGAGGAAACAGAAGTTGGAAAAGCGGAAGTGGCCTGAGGTAGGAGCCCGGGGCTAAGGTCTTGACAGATGGCAGGCAGCCTCCCTGTAGGGCAAGAGCAGCAGGCAGAGGCAGGGAAACAGCAGCTCTGCACCACAGGTGTCATAAGAATTTTTTTAATTAATTACCCCAGTCCCAAGGATCCAATCAGATGATGAATGTGATGGCACTTTACAAGCTCCTCAGGGGGAAACCCTAGTTAATAGGATAGTTCCCAGGGCTAACTGACCAAGTGAAGGATGAGAACCCCAATGGCATTACTAAAACACTTCCTTAACCAAAACTAACAAAAATTTTTAAGACATCTCCCTATAGGGATGCCTGGATGGTTCAGTCAGATAAGCGGCTGCCTTTGGCTCAGGTCATGATCCTAGGGTCCTAGAATCGAGTCCTGAATAGGGCTTCCTGCTCAGTGGAGGGCCTGCTTCTCTCTCTGCTTGCCACTCCCCCTGCTTGCTCGCTCTCTCTCTCTCTCCCTGAAATGAATAAATAAAATTTTAAAATAAAAAGATTTAAAAAAAAAAGATGAAGAAGAAGAAAAAAAGAAACTTCTAAATAGTTCACACAGCTACTAAGGCACACAGCCAGGGTTAAAACTCAGCTTGCTGGGGCTCCAAAGTAAATGCATGTGCCATAAGACCACCAACTTCTCCTAGACCCATCAGGGCTCTGATGCTCGGGGCTGGATCTTTTAGGGAGCAAGTAAGGTAGCATTTTATTGTCATTATTGTTTTGCTAACTAATGATCCTTGGACATAACTCTAATATATGGAAAGTGAGTAAGTTTATTTGTAGGTGTTTCTAGAAGATCAGGAAACAGTGCTGAACTGTGATCTTAGAAGGAAAAGGGCAGAAAAACTAATGCTAAGCAGGTAGCTGTCACGCTGTGGCTCCCACGCTGAACCTTCACCCACAATGCTCCCTGCCCCGCCTTCTGGTAAGTATTATTTGCACACATGCACACACACACACTCATTGAGACAGGGTTCTAAGAGGCCAGCTCTGGTTACACAGTAAGAGGGAAAATAATTAGAATTCAAAACCAGGTCTGGCTCCAAAGTGAGTGCTCTTTCTACCACCCTTGGCTGCTAGGTGGTGCTGACTGAAATCCCTGGGCACTGTCCCCAAAGACTCCTGCACCTGCTCACCTGGGACCCTTCCTCTCTCACAGTCTTCCACTGGGTGGCCTGGTGCCGGGTTTATAAATAACCAAAATCACAGCAGATGTTCTCCCCCTTTGATGGCAGGTAACTTGACCTGAAAATCTACATTCCCATCCTCCATCAACTCCACTCCTGGAATAGGCACTATTGGACAAGCTGCATGTGTAGTAACACAATCCAATAAAAATGAAATGAAGAAAACAACTTTATTTCTTACTACGTTCAAGTCTTCCTTATTTGAATTGTGAATACTCCAGTTATGTCTCCTAAAGGGTCTGTCTAGAAATGCATTTTATGGTGAAATATGCCCCTGGGTGACTTGTGTTGGAAACTCTCTGACTTCCTTTCAATAGCCTGGGTTAAAGAAGCGGGTGATACGTTTTGTGAGAAATTCTAAAGGGCCTCTAAACTTTTCTTTATGCCACTCTCAATCTTGATAAATGACCTGTACTGTCAGGTATTCTCTTCTAGGAAATAAAATATCTGCCCCAGGAACCATCTAAATCTTGCCAAAGGGGCAAAAACACCCCCTCTAGTCTATAATATCATGTAATAATATGAGAAATGTACTTATGATATAATGTCAAATAACAAAGCAGGATATGAAACTGTACGAATTAGTTTGATCTCAAACACATATCCTGAAAACAGTCCAGAGCAATTATTTTTTTTTAATTTTATTTATTTATTTGACAGAGAGAAATCACAAGTAGATGGAGAGGCAGGCAGAGAGAGAGAGAGAGAGAGAGAGGGAAGCAGGCTCCCTGCTGAGCAGAGAGCCCGATGCGGGATTCGATCCCAGGACCCTGAGATCATGACCTGAGCCGAAGGCAGCAGCTTAACCCACTGAGCCACCCAGGCGCCCCAAGAGCAATTATTTTTGAATAATGGGATTAGGCATGCTTAATTTTCTGTTTTAATTTTCAGTTAAGAGAATATATGCCTTCTAAAAAGATTTTCTTCTTAAAAAAGAAAATCATTTTTTCAGAAAAGGGCTTAAATATCATTCAGTATTTCCTGAGCACCAAAAAAAATCACTGTATGAAATTAAAAACTTTAACAAATACCAGGCACAAAGGTTCTTAGAAAAGAAAATTATATGCCAATCGTGCTGATGAATATAGTTATCAAAATCCTAAGTAAAATATCAAAAAATCAAATCCATATATAGAAAATAATATATCATGAAAGAGTAATATTTACCTTAGAAATGGAGTTTAGAAAAATCTATCAGTAAAATCCACTGCAATATAAACTGAGAGGAAAAATATGTATAATCATTGAAATAAATATAGAAAGAGCATATGACAAAATTCAATGTCCAAATTCAGGATTTATTAAAAAGCAACAACACTTCCAAAACAATAAATGAAGAAAAAAAAAGATATAGTAAAAATTTTAATATCACAGTTACAGGAAACTTAGAAGCACTTCCATTAATTGAAGATCAAGTTAAGAATACCTCCTATTACTAAATATTGTACTGACAGACCCAGCCAATGCAATAAGACAAGAAAAACAATTACTTAAGGATCAGAGAGGAAGACATAAACCTACTCATGAGGTTCTATGTTGCTTCCATAGGAAATCAAAGAGGAATTGGAAGAATTAGTAACAAACTTTAGTAATGTTATTATATTCAAGATTCAAGATCAATAAATAAACTGTTAACATTTCCTTTTAAAATTCTACATATTTTGGCTCAGTCAGCAACATTTGCTTAATGGAATACTTACTGTTCCACAGGGAAGACTGTAGAGTAAGAAATAAATTAATCCTCTTATGAGCACATTCTCTCCCTTTTTGAATGTAGGTATGTGCTTTCATAATGCCTTGAGCCAGAGAAGTCTATCAAGAATGCATATTGTTTATCACTACTACATAGCTAAGAACAATTGTAAAATCTTACTTTGGGACAAATCAGCTATACACTTTTTAAGATCCCCTTGGTTCTAGAATGGGTAAGAGAAAACAGTATAATGCTGATGATGAAAATGAAGAAGAGGAGGAGAAAAGCACAGAGCGGCACCTGGGTGGGTTGGCTTAGACGGTTAAGTGGAGCCTTTGGCAGGGTCCGGAGATCAAGTCCTGCATTGGGCTGCCTGCTCATCAGGGAGTCTAATTCTCCTTCTCCCTCCCCCCAACTTGTGGTCTCTCTCTCTCTCTCTCTCTCTAGCTCAAATAAATAAATAGACTCTTTAAAAAAAAGAAGAGTACAGAAATGGGAGAAAAGAAAGAGAAAGGAAGAGTGGAGGGAAATAGAGATGACAGGAAGAAAGGAGATAAGAAGTAGTAAGGAGAGATGGATAAGGAGAAAAGGGAAGGAAAAAGAGAAAAGGAAAAAGAAAAACACACAAAAAGGCTCTTTGTTGGGGCACTTGTGTGGCTCAAGCATCAATCTTTTTATTTTTTTTAAAGATTTTATTTATTTATTTGACAGACAGAAATCACAAGTAGGCAGAGAGGCAGGCAGAGAGAGAGAGAGAGGAGAAAGCAGGCTCCCTGCTGAGCAGAGAGCCCAATGCGGGGCTCAATCCCAGGACCCTTGGATCATGACCTGAGTCGAAGGCAGAGGCTTTAACCCACTGAGCCACCCAGGCATCCCTCAAACATCAATCTTCACCTCAGGTCACGATCCCAGGGTCCTGATATCAAGCCCCGAGTCAGGCTCCCTTCTCAGGGGGAAGCCTGCTTTTCCCTCTCCCTCTCTCTCTCCCCCTGTTGGTGCTTGCTCCCCCTCCACTCTCTCTCTCTCTGTGAAATTAATGAATAAAATCATTTTTAAAAAGGCTCTTTGTTGATCCCTTAATAAATGCCAAGTACTATACTAAGTATTTAATCTGTCTTATATCAATTATTCTTCATAGTAAACCTCTGAACTTTAATATAATATCCTTACTTATAGGAGAAAAAACAGATGCTCAGAGAGGTTAAGTAACATTCTAAGGTCACACAATTAAGAGCGGGCATAGCTAGAATTTGAATCTAGGTCTCCCTGTCCAGACTCCATGGTCCTGGCCACTCACTAGGAGATATTCCTTGCATTATGTATCGTGCTGATTTTAGAGTCCTGTAAGACATGAAGATGAGGAGGTTCTAAAAAATCACCTTCATATTCCCATCCCAAATCTTCAACTAAGCCAATGTTCTGAAAACCTGAATCCTCATT
Source organism: Mustela nivalis (assembly GCF_964662115.1). Taxonomy (NCBI): domain Eukaryota; kingdom Metazoa; phylum Chordata; class Mammalia; order Carnivora; family Mustelidae; genus Mustela; species Mustela nivalis. The sequence goes on from NW_028136231.1 coordinate 316,125, forward strand.
TTAGAATGCTCCTGATTCTGGATGTTAAAATTAAGAATGAAAAGATATTCAGTAAGATACAATTTTTAATGCATTAAGCATTCAAGAGCACAAGTTTAGTGGAAAGGTTAAATCTGAAGCAAAAATATAACTTGTCAGTTTTCACTGAAAAAGCATTTGAATTCTAGTGCATTATCATGCTCTGCAATCTTTCTTCCCCATGTAGCAGTTCTCCCAAGACCTGCTCTCTGACTGACTTGCTTTGCTTGTATTATTCTTAGACCATGATGCATGAAATACAAGGTTTACATTAAGTTTTAGCAAATAAAATAGAGTGCTTCCAAAATGTTTGTGTTTCAAATAAACATCCAAAACAACATTTACCATCCTTCCTGAGGTTGTGGCTGTCTGGGAGCTGCCTGTGTTTTACATTTATGTCCCTTGTTTCCTATAGAGTGTCAGACTAATGACATCATGAAACATGACGGGGCAGGCACAGCAGTGTCTCAAACGAATCACTGCCTATACAAACTACTGAGTGCATCCTGGTTTGCAAGACCATAATGACAGATTTCAAGACCTGAAAGAGAAGTCTGTTAATCCTCCTCCGTGCACCTCAGAAGATGAGGGAGAGAAAGCCAACACACAGCACGAAGTTGCTTATGCCTAATTGCAACCTGGAGAGAAATATCCTGAAAGGCATGGTCATAAAGCCATGGGACCCAATTCTCCAGAAAACATGGAGAGGGTGAGAGTTACCTCATTATCATATTACACATGCCAGTCATCATTAGCAGGTATCTATGTGCCTGCTCGGGGTCAAGCACATTCCAAGTGTTGAAATTGAGAGGTGAATGAGAGGTCCGGCTCTGCAGGAATGCTTGGTCCAGCAGATAAACAAAAACACGGGAAATTTTGAATAAAATGAGATTCTAACAAAGTGCTCCTGCAGCAAAACAAACAAAAACAACTAACCCAGTGCAGGGAGGAAGGAAAGGACTGATCTGAAGATTAAGTGGGAGCCAGCCTAGGAACAAGCGGGGAGTGACAAAGGATTTCGTGCTAGATTAATTGTCCAGTGGTTCCCAAAGTCTGGACTCTAAAACAATGGCACTGGTATGATTGCGGAATTTGTTCCAAATGCGGGTGTGGGCCCTACCCCAGACCTCCTGAAACCAAAAATTCTGGGGATGAGACCCAGCATCTGTGTTTTAACAAGCCTTCCAGGTGGTTCTGGTGCTGCTGGAATTTGAGAACTTTGGAAACCTGCGAAAGTGAACCCCAAGAGACAGAATGCCTGGAGGACAAACAAGGTTGGATAATGGGGGTGGGAGGATTAGGCAGAGACGTTGCTCACTGGAGGGATGGGAGGAAGGCATACCAGGAAGGGTTTTATATGTTATGAAAATAATTTTGGATTTTACCCAAGGCATAATGGAGAGCCATTAAAATATACACTACGAGTACAGAAAACAACAAATAATGCTAGCACCCATTAAAAAACATATGCCATGGGGCACCTGGTTGGCTTAGTGGGTTAAGCCTCTGCCTTCAGCTCAGGTCATGATCCCAGAGTCCTGGGATCGAGCCTCACATCGGGCTCTCTTCTCAGCGGGAAGCCTGCTTTCCCCTCTCTCCCTGCCTGCCTCTCTGCCTACTTGTGATATCTGTCAAATAAATAAATAAAAATCTTAAAAAAAAAAAAAAAAACAGGGGCACCTGGTGGCTCAGTGGGTTAAGCCTCTGCCTTTGGCTTAGGTCATGATCTCAGAGTCCTGGGATCCAGCTCCATATTGGGCTCTCTGCTCAGCAGGGAGCCTGCTTCCTCCTTTCTCTCTGCCTGCCTCTCTGCCTAGTTGTGATCACTCCCACTGTCAAATAAATAAATAAAAATCTTAAAAAAAAAACCCAAAAAACAAAAAAACAAAAAAAAAATGCCATCACAAAGACAGTGCTATAAATCATTCCAGAGATAAAACACTGCACAGATAAATAGCCAGTAAGAAAGGAACAAATCAGCCCAACCTTTCTTTCTGGAGTCTTTCTTGGCACTGATTTTCACAGCTCCTTGAAGTTCTGTCTCAGTTGATATCCTACCAAGCCTTAGTCCACTTCACACAGATTCCGAGCCTTGGCCAGGCTCATGGAGGACTCCTCTTCAAGACAACGACTCCTCCCTTCAGAAACAATGCTCCGAGCTGCACATCTCATTCACTCCTGAGCGCTGCGAATCAAGCCAAGAGAATGTTTAGAATCATCACCCTTGTGAGGTTCAACAGAAATTAGTCGGGGGGTGGCAAAACAGACTGTCAAACACACAAAACCAGGAAAACTTTGGTCTTTGTGTACAAACTGCTCCCTTGATGTCATCAAGCCACTGACAGGGTTTGTAGCAAAGGGAATGACAGGTCTACCTGAAACATGGTCTCTTAACCTAGATACATAACTAGACACCTATCTCTTTAAAACTCTGGATTTCTAAGAAGGACAAAACCCAACTCCTTGTTTTCCACATGTCTTGCTTTCAAGCAGTAGATGCCACCCAGAAAATACAGCAAAGGAGTATTTCCTGAGCAACCCTGTGGAGACATTTCCAACAGGGCACCCATCCATCAGCCAAGCTTGATCAGAGCCATGCTGGCTAAGGCAGATCATAGGGAAGTGACCTGTGGTCTCTCCTTCACTGACAGGCATCAGCAGGGACATAGAGTTAACATACAATTGGGCTCCAAGGGTCAGGTGACAAATGGGGCTGAGAAACTTTCCAGCCAGCCAATTTTTATGTCAGCTTTTTCCTCAGCTGTAAGAGCAGACAAGCATTTAATGTGGAGAGCAAAAGAGAAGAAGCAGGCAGCCACTCATTCTGTTCTTTCTTTTTTAATAAATACACATCACACATTACTAGGTACTATTAAGTCCAGACTCTATGCTGGGAAGAGAAGATAATGATAATGATAATACAACCACTTCAATTACAGCTAATATTTACTATGCATTTACTCTATACTTTGCCCTCAGCTACGGGTTCACATACATTATCTCATTTGATTTCAGTTAAATTGAATGAATGTATCCCCTGTGTCGAGTTAATAATCTTTCCCAGTGACCATCTATCTGAAAGTTACATCGGAGAGTTCAGTTGAAAATAAACATTTCACTAGTTATCCCATTTTTTTTAAAGATTTTTTTTTTAAAAATTTATTTATTTGACAGAGATCACAAGCAGGCAGAAAGGCAGGCAGAGAGAGGAAGGGAAGCAGACTCCCCACTGAGGAGAGAGCCTGAAGAGGGGCTCGATCCCAGGACCCTGAGATCATGACCTGAGCCGAAGGCACTGGCTTAACCCACTGAGCTACCCAGGCGCCCCTAGTTATCCCATTTTTAAAGAAAATGAAGATAAAGCTGCTGGAAATGGTTCTTTAAACTGAGCAAGCCAATTCTGAGCTCATCCCACAGACCCAGAATGGTTGAATCCAGAAAGGCAGATTCTGAATGCCAGTTTCTGCTCAAAAAGAACAGTAAACCAAACCTCTTAATCATGACAACTAAGGAGGGCTTAACTAGGTCTAATGTAAAAGCCACATAAAACTATAGGAAGACTTTGTGCATTCTAGCTTCGTCCATGTTGTTACAAATGGTGAGAGGGTATAATGCTGGGTGAACTATGTCAGAGAAAGACATATGTGGAATTTAAGAAACAAAACAAAGACGAAGAGAGGCAAACAAACACACTTTAATTTGCAGAGAACAAACCAGGGGTTACCAGAGGGGAGCTGTTGGGGGGGCATGGGTGAAACAGGTGAAGGGATTAAGAGTACACTTAACTGTGATGAGCCCTGAGAACAGCTGAGTGACTCTACTGTACACCTGAAACTAACAGAACACTATGTGTTTATACTTAAATAAAAAGACAATAAAATTAGTAAAATTATAGGAAGCCCTGATAATAGGGAAATTCTCACCTTAGCCAAAGATACTTGGTTAATTTATTTGTTAAAAAGCGATTATTATTATTTTTTTAAAACAATGCTGGCCCCGAATGATGTCTCAACGATAGGAACCAAAGCTACAACTAAGGAGAATGCAAAACTGTCTTCCTAGAATGGGGTCCATGAAATCAAACACAGAAAATGGGAACCTTCCCTGCCACCCTTGTGCCATCTAGCTGCACCATGCTACTAGCCCTCACCCCCACTTACCAACCTCTCCCCCTGACAGAAGACAACATCCCACAGGAGATGACAGAGTCACAAAGCCCTACATGTACATAATTAAATTTTTTAATAATACTGATCATCTCATGGCCACAGCCAGTGACGAAGAACCTATGACAGGCCAGGCCCAAATGCCGGCTCATTCACGTCAAGAGTCAGCTACCGTGCAGCCACCCTGGCTAAGAGTGCGGACTCTTTATTCCTGTCTTCACAGGTGCTCAGTCTAATGAGGATGTAAGGCAGGTAAGGGACTGCAGGGACTGCAGGGTTGTCCCTCCAGGGACAACCAGAACACACACACACGCAGACACCAGGTATACTGGGACACAAAGGAGCAAGGACTCTCCTTTACTTGGAAGAATCACTAAAACTTCTCAGAGGTGAGACGCCTGGGTGGCTCAGTGGGTTGAGCCTCTGCCTTCAGCTCAGGTCATGATCTCAGGGTCCTGGGATTGAGCCCCGTATCTGGCTCTCTGCTCAGCAGGAAGCCTGCTTCTTCCCCCTCTCTCTGCCTGTCTCTCTGCCTACTTGTGATCTCTGTCTGTCAAATAAATAAATCAAATCTTAAAAAAAAAAAACAAAAACCCTTCTCAGAGGAGGAGCCCTATACTGTGGGGTCTCAAAGAATGATTCTTATGCTAACTGGATAAGAGAAGACCAACAGGCACTCAGTAAGTCCATGTATAATAAATGAATGAACGGTTGTTTCTGGCAGAAGGATCAGCTGTGCAAAGGCACAAAGACTGGCAACAAACAGCCAAACTAAGAAAAGGAAATCTAAGTCTGGTAAGGAGGCGATGTGCCTCCTCACATCTCCAGTTGTAACTTGCATGCTACCTTTCTCTTCAATCTTTCTTCTCGTGTCTGCCTTGACATTCTACTGACCCTTCAAGGTTGAGTTCAAAGTATTGTATGCAGAAAGGTTTTCTGATCTCTATTCAATGGGATTTCTCCCTACTTATGCTACAATCTGCTTTTTGGCCAGGTGCCTAGCTTCAGCCACCGATATGCAATGTGATATTGAGGAAGTTACTCAGCCCCTCCTTGCCTCAGTGTCTCCATCTCTGTAATGGCGGTAACAGGGAGCCATTGTGGAAATGAAGTGTGACCACACATGTCACATGCTTGGAAGAGTACCTGTGCTTAAAAAAGTGCTTAAAAAAGATGAGGTGCCAATCATTTCCTGTGTTAATAGCTCAATGTCACGTGGCAGTGAGTGACCTCCGGTCCATACTCTTATTCTCCCTTTACAGAAGAGGAAACTAAAGCAGGTTAAGTTTTCCTTGTAAAGACATGGCAGGAAGAGATAGAATCTAAGATATTTCCATCGTGCTGTTTTGCACACAACAGGTACCTAACATAAATAACAGAATGAGCTGAAATATATAGATTTTACCCAATTTCAAGGCTTCCTAAAAGTTCCCATATGGGGTGCCTGGGTGGCTCAGTGGGTTAAACTTCGGCTCAGGTCATGATCCCAGGGCCCTGGAATCAAGTCCCGCATTGGGCTCTCTGCTTGGCTCCTCGGCAGGGAGCCTGCTTCCTCCTCTCTCTCTGCCTCTCTGCCTGCCTCTCTGCCTACTTGTGATCTCTGTCAAATAAATAAATAAAATATATATATATTTTTTTAAAGAAGTTCCTACATAAAACTGGATGGGAACTGGGCCGTGTTTTCCTCTTCAACTTCATAAAGCACCACATAACACCTCTCCCTATTCCGTGGGTATCTCCAACACTGCTTCTTCAACAAACTGGTACTGTGTTCAAGTGTTATAAAACACTGCTTGTGCATTTCTGAAGAACACCTGGATATCCATAAGGAAAGGAAACCAACATTATTTCAAATAAAAACTTTGATAAGGAAGCCACAGTAAGGAGAGAAGTTACCACAGCCCGGGTCTTGGCATCCCCTTTAATTTTCCAAAAGCCAGAGGTTGGGAAAATGCTGTGAAGTAACTCCAAATTATTTAGGAAATTTGTTTCTTTGTAATTAAGGAGATTAAAGTCCCCCAAGGGCCAGGAACCATGTAACAACTGAAATCATTTTCCCTCAGTAAAAGCTGTGAAACCCTATCAGTTAAATTCAGGCTCACCTAGAATTGTGAAATGCTTCAATAATGTTTCTTTGCTCCACACAGTCTGCAATAATTTAATATTCCTGAAGTGTGTCAGGTTTTTATAATGAGCTCTTCAGATCTAAATATGAATTATGTAACATTCCACTACAGACATTCTGTCTAGGGCCCTGCTTCTAAATGTAAAATCCTGTGTTCAGTGAGTTTGGGAGGGAGGGGTTGTGAGGGTAGTTTGTTGGGGAGGGAGGGCGAAAAAATCACCAAACAACAAAGCAGAGAAAACATGTAGGCGTTAAAAGTGAAGAAGAAGGAGAAGAAGAAGAAGCAGCAGCAGCAGCAGCAGCAGCAGCAGCAGCAGCAGCAGCATAAAGGCCTGAGCATCCGTAACAGAACAAACACATACTAAAAAACCTACTGTAACACAAGCTCGTGCTTTCTCTCCCCCTACTCATCCCCCTCATAAGATCCTACTGTACAACAGCCAGCATTTAGGTGGGCCTGCTATTTGGCAGGTATGTTACTATGAACTTATTTTATTCAATCTTTCAACCACTTGAAAAGTTAGATGTTATTATCAGTTTTCATTTAACAAATAAAGGAAAGCAGAAGCTGGTCAGTAGCTGGTTCATGGTCGCACGGCTCTTAAGTAGCACAGCACAGGTCAGGGTACAGACTACTCTTCTCCCCACCTTCCCGCCCCACCAAGCCTTCCAGGTGTCCATCAGATGGCCAGTGGAGAAACAAAATGTGGTCTGTCTATGCAAAGGAATACTGTACAGCCATAAAAAGGAATGGGGTATTGCTACATGCTACGACGTGGATGGCCTGTGATAACAGGAGGGCCAAATGAAAGAAGTTAAACCAAAAAGGTCACACAATATATGATTCCATTTATATGAATGATCCAAAACAGATACCTCCTAGAGAGATGGAAAGCAGATCAGTGGTTTCAAGGTACTAAGGGAAGCAAGGAAGAGGGAAAGGGACTGCTTCATGAGTACAGGTTCTCTTTTGGGGATGCTAAAAAGGTTTGGGAACTAGATAGAGGCAGTGGTCGCACAACATCATAAACATAATAAATACCCCTGGATTGTACATGCTGCAAATGTTAATTTTATTTTGTGTGCATTTCACCTAAATTAAACAGAAACAAAACAAGAAAACCTCCAAGCCACGTCCCACATCCAGCGTGTCACTTGGTGATATGCTAGGAACACTGCAAATTCCAGTCTGAAAAGATAACCTGGACTTAAAACACAGATGAAAACGCAGTCTTCCCAAAAGGCAAACTTTGGGATTAAAAGCTGCATGCCACAACCTCCGTGTTTGGGGACTTAGGCATTTTAATCGCTTTGTCCAAACTATAGAGCACTCAAGACAGGTTATTAACAAGGCACAAGAGTTTGTAGCCATCCAGACGAAGAGCCTGTTTCGTCATCAGTAAAATGGAAAGACTACCCCCAAGGTTGTAATATTTGGAAGATTAAAGAAAAGAGTCATACATCTGCTTGTCTTTACATAAAGAAACACAGGATAAACAAGGTAGGGCACCAGGATGTCATTTTACTACACAAATAGGGGCATCTGGGTAGGGGAATGACCCAGTGACCGGGTGGAAGGATGTGGCAGAGGGTGATACTTCTGAGGCGAGCTTTTTGCATTATTTCCCCCATTTGGAAGCCCACTGTTCTACACACATGAAAAAAGCTAAATTAAATGCACAGGGGTGGGAAGTGAGGGAAACAGCTTCAGAGTTCCTTATGGCTGTCTGGCCCACTAAGTTCTCTCCCTCTTCTTTGAGACATTCATTAATGAACATTCTCCCTACTGCAATAGCCTAGATAAAACATTTCCTTAATTGTCTAGTACATTCTTTCACAAAAGCAAAACACCGTCCTTAAATTACCTGTTTTCCAAGCTGATTTTTGCTTCACCTGAAACTCTTGCTCTGAAGGAGAAGTATAGCTTGATCAGCTGTTTAGAGCATGGAGTCTGGAGCAAGTCTCAAATTTTGGCTCTGCCATTCATACTGTATGACCACGGGCAAGGGACTTGATCTTCTTGTGACTTAATGTACCTATCCATAAATGGGGATGAGAAGGGGGATGATCATGGAGGTGATAGTAATTGGAATGTTGATGATGATGATAATGATAGTGATGAGGAGGAGAAGGAGGAGGAAGATGGTCATGGTGACGATAATGATGGAACCTACCTCCCAAAGATATTGTTAAAGGAGCTCAGAACAATTGCCTGGTTCAGAAGGCTATACATACATCTGCTATTCTTATTTGAGGAACATCTAAGGCTCACCATGTCCTAATATTCTGAGAAAAGTTTATCCGTTCTAATGAACTGAAATTTTATGCTCACCTTTAACCTCAGGGCTTACATGGCACATACATTGTAAAAGAATAATAAATATTGAGTAAGTTAATGGAAGATGGTGAATGGGTGGATTTTGGGAGGAAGGAAGAAACTATAGGTGAGGAGGCAGGTATTATTATAAGCAAAAGATGCCTAGTTTTCATCAACTGTAGTATTTCCTTACAGTTAAATGAGCAATTTGAATTCTAAACTCTATCTCACAGATGTGTCATTTACTCTCAGAAATCAAATTAAATACATTTCTTCAAGGAAGCGTGTGCTACACAGGCAGCTGATAGGATCAAGACCACTGCACTCCATGTTCTGGGGTCAAGGCGTGTGAGGCAGTGTGACCTAACTGCAATTAAGGACAGCTGTCTCTGGAAACCTGGTTTCTTTCCTAAGGTAGAGAGTATAAATTAAAGTCTAGCCAGATTGAAATGCATCACTGCTCAACTGAGTACAGAAACGAATTCTTCACACTTTGATTTGTCAGGAAGACAGAAATGCTTTCAACATATAATCAACCCCATCATTCTTCACAACAAATGGAAATGCGTAGACTTATCCCGGCACCTAATGTGGGAAATCTTTTTAAACTTTAAAACAGTAGAACTGTATGTCATTTTAAAAAATTAAGCTGTAATATGATATTCAGGTTATATTCTCTGAAACAAATCAATATTCCAGGCAATCAGGAATAACGCTTGCTATATACTGCCCTCTAGTGAATTTCTGTAAGAATAGCGTTCCTCAGAACATTATTTCAAATAACCTATGCATAAGCTTTCTTTTCAATGGGATATTAGATCTTTGACATAAAGTTTAAAATGCATTTGAAAATACTAGATGATAATCCTCAAAACTATTTTTTGAAATCAGCTTGTTTTAAAATTATCTGATGTCAAGGTAAAGTACTTATTTATTTCCTCCAGAGCTTGGCTCCCCCTTAGGAGTTTGCCATAGTATTGGTTTATTTCTGTTTTGGCCCATGTTTTTAGCGGTCCCTCAGCCTACTACTACTTCTGAATTCACTCTGGGCAAAAGAGGGTTGGCTTTATACTTGTCAGAAGAAGCTCACATAGTTCCTTTAAGCTGCCTTGATACTACAGGGCAAGCAACCATTTCTTCTCATTTTACAAACAAAGTCACAAATCACTGCTAAAGTTGAGAGTAATACTGAGATGCTCCCATTTCCAGTTCTGATAACTGGAAAGTCACACGACATCCAGCATACTGTAATTTGACTTGTTCCATCAGAATTTGGTTTGAAGTGTCTGCCTTCTGCTTGGGTCATGATCCCAGGGTCCTAGGATAGAGCTTTGTGATGGGCTTCCTGATCAGCAGGGAGTCTGCTTCTCCCTTTGCCCCTCTCTCCACCCCCAACCCTGCTTAGGCTCTCTCCCTCACTCTCTCTCTTTATCAAATTAGAAAAAAAAATTAGTTTGATGAAATATTATCTGTCCTTTCGTGGCTACCCAATTTCTTACTGCCTCCATTTCTGTAACATTTTCTGTTGTCAAAACAAAAAACAAAAAACTCTCACAGTACAGCTGTTCCTCATAAGGTAATTTTCTTCCTCATTTTTTTGGTGAACATTATACAACAAACATTGTGCAAAATTGGGAACTTAATGTATGAGATTTTTTTTCAGGGCAGGAAATTATGATGAATACTAACTAAATAACAGGACTCTCACAGGTTACTAATTACATGGAAAAGATAATGACCAGAAGGACCTTTCTGGAAGAAAATTATTGTTTTTTTTTTCTCTTTAAAGTAAGCATGACTAAAGCTAAGCTCAATTTAGTCCTCTAAATATACACATAAAATATGAAATCATTCAGCAGAAACTAGCCTCCTTCTAGCTGATAAAATACTTCTTTAGAAGTGGGATTTGAAAATATTGTTCTAGCAGTAATTCATCACTGGATTTATGAATACTGGAAATATGTTTGCAGTCTAATGAAATTTTGTGATAACACAGCACTTGAAGTCATTCTATTTGACTTTATTTTGAATGCAGTTCTATATTCTATTTGCTTATCAAAATAGTCCTTCAATCTTCGCAGTAATGAGTATGGGCAATTGTCTGGTTAGCCTATAATAATATCCTCAATTACATTTTAAATATGCTATAACCAAACTTTGAGATAAAACTCTTTACAGAATGCTTTAACAAAAAGATTAAGAGATAAAGAAGAGCTCTTGAAATTGACTGATTAAATTGGACTCTAGTGTAATTTGATATATTCATCATTTACTTACTCACTCTCTTCCTCTAAAAATATTCATTGAGGATCTACTATATACCAGAATGTAAAATGCAGAGTGTTCAAACATGATCAGGAAGGACTTGCCGAGGAGGAGTTCAACATTTAGTGGACAAGTCAGATGGGTAAATAGATTAATTAAAATACAATATAGTTCAATATTGTAATAGAGGAATGTATGGCTTATTATGGGACATTTTACAGAAGGGGATTATTTGCATTTTAAAAAATGTGAGTTTGTTGGGTACACAGTCTGCAGTGAGCCTACTCAAAATGCAAATGGAGCCAGGCACCGAAAAGCCCGGCTTGTACAAGAAACTACATTTGGCCTGCATTAGGGCAGCCTGGAAGGAAAGGGAGTTTGGTGGGTGGGAGGTCTTCACATATTTCAACAGGTGCTTAGAATATTTATGGAAACAGTTGAAGAATTTTAAGCAGAATAATGATATGATCAAATTTAAATTTTAGAAGGTGTACCCTGATGGGGGAAAAATGTGAGGGACGTTTCATTAGCAGCAGGTAAACATGTTAAGAGGATTGGGGGTATTCCAAACATGAGATGCTGAGAAATGCAAAGCCAAAAAGATCATAAATCTAATGAAATGCATCTTAAGAAATTTAACATTTATTTTCCAGATTTACAAATTCTGTAAAGTGAGTATTTTATAAATCATATCAAATCCTTTCTCAGGTGAAAAATGTATAGAAGTAAAATTGCTAATTGGAATATGGCTACATATTATTAATACAAAAGGTGTTATTCATATTTGCTTATTTATTCTTTCTCATTGGGTATCATTCTGTATTCCATTTTGTTACTTATTTGTCCAATATGTAATCAGACCTGAATTTTGCCTTCTCAAATACATTCTGTACCTTTCTAGGCTATTTTGGTAATTTAAAAAGCATTATTTGTGGACCATTACAAATCACTGAAATAAAATCGGGTGGGGGGAGGAGTTAATAGGAGAAAGATGACAAGGGACACTGCTAGACACCTAGGATACAACACTAGCATGCCACAATGATGGAAGACAGTCTAGAACACAATGCACCAACCCTTAATTAGACGGAGCTAATCTAAGAATCACCTAAGGCACCTCAATCCTGGGCCAAAAATAGAATAAAAATGAGTCCAATTTCAATGCTTAAATGAAATTATACTGGGGGAAAAATGAGCAAAGCTCTTTATGCTCTTTATGACAGCTGAACTCAATTTTAGTAGGGAAAAATTAAGATTGCTTAGTTTAAAGGGGAAAAAAAACAAATTTATGTGCATTGTCATGAGTCAGGTACCCTGAAGCCTTCACTCCAGACTGGACCAAGACTCTTGGTTCAGAGCCCTCTAGGTGCCAAGTGATACGCAGTCACCTGCTGGCTGTGGGTCTTTGGACACATTTCTTAGCCTGTCTAGGCAGAGTTTCTTCATCTATAACAGGGTGTCATGGCACTATAGACATTTTTAGGCCAGATAATTTTTTGTTGCAGGGAACTCTCTCAAACATAATCCCAAGCTGTTTACCCAGAAGATTATGAGCGAATTTCCTCCAGGGTGAGGTGAATTTCCTGCCTGTGTACGGCCTTGTTTCCCTAAGGTGACTGCTTACACACACATCTCCACATTGTGGGTCCCATACACCCAGGCTAAATCTTTGAGAAGAGCAATATTTCCCAAAGAATTAAAATCTCCAAGAATGGCACCCTAGCTAAAAATGGAAGGAGTTCACATTACCAAGTAAACACGCAGGTTTTTAATCTTACACGTCTGCATTTTAATCACTTTACAATTTTCCTTAAGAATCATGGAGTGAATTATTAATATTTGGGTAAATAATCTGTTGTTCATAAAAACACAAGCACAGTCTGAATTCAAGTTTTTCTTTCTTGCTAGATAGAAATCATTCGCAGGCACATTTGAAGTCAGAATTTGCTGTAGCTTCTACCATCAACAGAATGTTATGTTCATTTAGTTCATTGGTTGATTTTAGGAACTGAATTCTAATTAGGACCTCTTGCTACAAATATGAATTTCGCCCTTTTCTGTTTCTTTTTAAATGTTGACTGCTAGTTTTAGCTTCTTTTTAAAAGATTTTATTTATTTATTTGACAGAGAGAGACGATGAGAGAGAGAACATAAGCAGGGGGCTGGGAGAGGGAGAAACAGGCTTCCTACCAAGCAGGGAGCCCAATGCAGGCCTTGATCCCAGGACCCTGGGATCAGTGCCTGAGCCAAAGGCAGATGTCTAATGACTGAGCCACCCAGGCACCCTATCTTCTTTTTAAATCTTATAAGTTACAGAGCCACATCTGCTGGCCCATTTAATGTAACAAAGGTCTAGAATTCACTGTTAGAGGATTTCTTTTTCTTCTTATAGTCACACTTGCCAACTTCAAAACATCTTGAGCATATCTTTTATTGACACATCTTCTCTATTTTACTTGCCCTGGATCAATAGTTGGGCTTCCAAAGCTAAACAATGGGATAAAAAGACATGTAGAGAGGGGCACCTGGATGGCTCAGTTGGTTTAAGTATCCAATTCTTGGTTTTGGCTCAGGTCATAAATCTCAGGGTCCTGGTACTGAGGCCCACATGGGGCTCTGCTCTCAGTGCCATGGAGTCTGCTGAAGATTATCTTCTTCTCCCTCTGCTCCTCCCACTGCTCTTTCTCTCACCCTTTCTCTAAAATAAATGAATAAGACCTTTTAGAAAAAAAGACATGTAGAGAGAGAGAGAGTTACATACAAGATAAACATGGAGGATTTTATGGTTTTTTAATATTCAGCAGCTTTTAGTTTCTAAAGCAGATTTTTAAATGAAAAAATGTGGAATTTAAAGCACAAAATTAAACATGAGTTGTGTGGCCTAAGATGCAGCTGAGGGATTCCAAAACTACCCCAAAAATGGAATCTGCAATCAGCTGTTAGTTCTCCAGTCATTGCTTCAAGTGTTGAGGACAGAGAAATCACCCCTGACCTCACTTACAGAGAGCAGAAGTCCTATAGGAAGCAGAGGAGGGTATTTAAATATCTTTTGTGACTTCTGTCATTTCTCTAGGCAGGCCACTTTGAACATCTCCATGTGGTATGATCAGAGGCAGAAATAGAAAACTCTCAAAGAGGAATAGCTACTCCTCTTTCTGCTCTGATCAAGAATAACAGTATTAACAATTATAATCCAGGGGCGCCTGGGTGGCTTAGTGGGTTAAAGCCTCTGCCTTCGGCTCACGTCATGATCTCAGGGTCCTGGGTTGGAGGCCCACATTGGGTTCTCTGCTCAGCAGGGAGCCTGCTTCCTCCTCTCTCTCTGCCTGCCTCTCCCTCTACTTGTGATTTCTGTCTGTCAAATAAATAAATAAAATCTTTAAAAAAATTATAATCCAGGATCCACTCCAAACTTTATGTAATATTTTGATAGTCTCAGTAAGCAGGCTAAATGACCCTTGCATAGTTACTTATCTGTATAATAACATGCTAATTTTGCCCCCAAATTAGAAAGGCTTAACTTCCAGCAAATCTAACCAGGTGCAACTTCTGTATGTGCGGAGTCGCCGCCAACATGGTGTGAGTTTATGGGTACAAAGAAAATCTTTCCAAATACCTCTGGAACCCTTTACTCAGGCTTTTGGGCGTCGTGTCTTTGAGATAAAAGTTTGCTTCACCTGCAAAGTGAGAGTAATAGTCAGTATTCAGCTCTTTTAACAAGATAGTAAAATGAGATACACCTGGCAGGAGCCTAATGGGCTGGGCACTGCCATGGGAGGGAAGAAGGAAACTTAAAAAGGAATGTGGGCAAATGTTGAAGGCAAGCTTGCTTGTGACACAATTTTTCCAAGGCCCACTCCATTCCAGTGCCCATGATTGCCCTCTTCTCTTCTCACTAATTAAAGTTAGAATTGTGGGATATAAAAGGTCTTCTTGGATAAGTTCCCAGGCCCCTCAACCAAACTGACAATGTTCTACTGATCAGGTCTTTTGCTAACTCCAGAACTCACTGTTTGAAAAGAATAATTAAAACAATCTTACAGCCACCAGCCGCATTGAGGATTTCAGTATTCTGCAAAAGCAAATATGTCACCTGGAACTGCCATAAAGCTTGAAGTGTGTATAACATCCCAATAAGTTTCCAAAATGTCATTAATTATTATTATTTCTCTGCAAGGGAATATATGAGCAAAAAAAATCATTTTATAAGGACAATAACATTTCCTCTTAGCATGTGGTTCAAGATCTATTTCACAAGCTTGATTCAGAGACAAATAGTACTTCCTAAAGTGTTCGGATAACACAATTCCAAACCATTACCTTTACAACGGAAATCTGAAATAACATTATCTCTGGGAGATAAGAGACCCTAAGTCAATAAAAAAGAGGATGTTAATATTACTGTGTATTATTACTGCACATGTACCAAGCGCTTAGCCTATGTTATCCCATCTGGGGCAGAGACTCTAGTCATCCCATACAGCCACAATAGCTTTCTTACATACTATTAGTAATAAAGATAAACATTTTTCAAGTTTTTATTTTCATTCCAGTTAGTTAACTTACAGTCTTATTAATTTCAGGTGTACAATCTGGTGATCCAACACTTCTATACATCACCTCGTGTCCATCATAACAAGTGCCCTCCTTAGTCCCCATCCCCTAGTGACATTCAAAGTAATGATTGATAGATGTATATTCAGTAGTGCCATTTTATTACTTGTTTTGTTGTTGTTTCTGAATATTTTCTCTGATCCTTTCTTGTCTTCCATGTTTTGCTGATTTGGTTTCCTTTAGTGATGTATTTGGCTTTCTTTCTCTTTATTCTTTGCATATTCTTTAGTGATTTGGGATACATGGTTATCATTAGGTTTGTATATAATCTCTTTGAATATAGCAGTCAATAAACGTTGATCAGTGAAGTTTGAGCTCAGTTCTTTTCTCCTCCTTGTACTTTAGGCATCTTTTATTATATTTTATGCCCTCTTAGTGAGTTTCTTGACTGATATTTTTAAGAGAAGTATTTATTTTTTCTGTGTTTGTGTTCTTGAGTTCTATACCGTCACTTTGGGTCTCTCCTTCCCATTCAACGAGTCCCCTTTAGTATCTCTTGAAGGCCTGGTTTACTGGTCATAAACTCCTTAGTTTTTGTTTGTCTGGAAAGCTCTTTATCTCTCCTTTTTTTGAATGGTAGTCCTGCTGGATAGAGTATTTTCAGCTGCACATTCTTCCCGATTAGCATTTTGGATATATCACACCACTCTATTTTGGCTTGTAAGGTTTCTATGAAAAATCTCCTGCTAACCTTATGGGTTATCCCTTGTTAGTTACTGACTTCTTTTGTCTTGATGCTTTTAAAATGTTTTCTTTATCACTCTATTTTGCCAACTCAATTATGCTATGTTCTGGTACGGACCTGTTTTTGTTGATTTTGATAGGGGTTCTCTGTACCTCCTGGGTCTGGATATCCGTTTCCTTCCCCAGATTGGGCAAGTTTTCAGCTATATTTTCTTCAGATAAATTTCCTGCCCATTTTTCTCTCTTCTTCTGGAAATCCTATAATACAAATGCTATTATGTTTGAAGCCACTGAGTTCTGTAAGTCTATTCGCACTCTGTGTAATTCTTCTTTCTCTCTTTTGTTCACTTTGATTACTTTCCATTACCCTGTCATCTAGGTCACTAACTCATTCCTCTTCTTCTTCCAACCTGCTATTCATCCCATCACGTGTTTCTCATTTTATTGAGAACTTTATTTCTGCTGCATTATCCTTCATCTCTGTGTTAAGGGCCTCACTTTTGTGTTCTACTCTTTCTCAAGTCCAGTGAATATCCTCATGATCCTTGCTTAATCTCTATCAGGTATGTACTTATGTCTGTTTTGCTTCAACCTCTAGCCATGGCCTTGTCCTGTTCTTTCATTTGTAATAAATTTTCTCTGTCTTCTCATTTTATCTGCCTCTCTGTGTCTGTTTCTATGTGTGAAGAAAGTCAGCTATGGCTTCTGCTCTTGCAAGTAGTGGCTTTATGAAGAGTAGGTCCTGGAGTGCCCTGCGGTGCCCTGTTCCCCAGAGCCTGGCACTTCAGGAGGGGACCCTGTGTGTGATGCTTACACTCTACTGTTGTGTCTGGGTCAGTTGTCCTTTCAGTGGGTTGTCTTTCCTGACTCTGCCTGCTGTGGGCTGTGCTTGTTCTCTGTGGTGTTAGTGGGACACAGGCCAGTTCTGAGCCATTGTGTCTTCTGGGGAACTTGGGAGTGGAGCACCTGTGTTATCAAATTTGTGTTGGGCCACTAGTCCTATGCCAGATCCCCCAAAGCCCTTGATGGCTGGAGGCTGCATGTTAGGGCAGTCAGAGGCATGAGGCTGGGGGAAGCAAATGACAGTGGTTGGGGGCACAAGGCTAGGCATGGGGTGTGGCAGCAGGTGCACCCAATAGCCATGTGAGGTGTGCACACAACTTTAACAGAGTTTAGCCTGAGCTCTGGGTGGAGGCTAGGAGGCTTTGAGTAGACAAGGCCTC
The DNA here is from genome assembly GCF_964662115.1 of Mustela nivalis. NCBI lineage: Eukaryota > Metazoa > Chordata > Mammalia > Carnivora > Mustelidae > Mustela > Mustela nivalis. The sequence goes on from NW_028136231.1 coordinate 333,537, forward strand.
AGGACACCTTGTGAGTATGGTGCACTGCTTGCAGGTTAGGTAGCAAGTGTCTGTGCAGCCTTGCCTCCTGTAGCTAGCTCTGTGTTTATGTTTTGGGATGAAGGAGGAAAATGGCCCTTGCCAGATCCCTCATTTTTAGAGAAGTTCCCCAATGTGCTCTGAAATCAGTATGAACAGATCTATCTCCCATTTGCCCTGGGCCGTGTGTAACTACTGTTTTTATTGCCTGTTCATGCAGGCTGTTGTCTCTTTGAGTGTGGTGCCCCAGCTATCCCTTGCCTTCCCAGCTCACGAAGCACTGAGTCAGCTGACTTTTAAAGCTTCAGGCTCTAAGTCCCACTGATTTTACACACACATGTAATCAACCCCTCTAGGTTTTAAAGCCAAATGCTATGGTGATTAGTTTTCCCTGTGTGAGCTCCCCAGTGCCAGGGCTCATTTCTCAGACCTCTCTGTCTACACAGCTTCTTTGTTCCTGCCGGCAGCCTCCCTCTCCCTTTCTGACCTTCGTAATCTTTCAGATCCAACTTCTCTCTGTTTCATTGTGGAGTTTGTTCTGCCAGTCTTTGGATCACGCTCCAGTTTATTGATTTGGATGCTGATGATACCTAGGTATAAACATGGCACAGGGTGAGCTCAGGGTCCTCCTACTCTGCCGTCTTCCCAAGCTTTGAGTTAAAAATGTTTAGACCATAACTGCCTAGCTGATGGCTGCAATTTAAAGATGACGCTTGCATCAAAAGTGTGAAAATAGAGTGCAGCTTCCTCCACTCCCCTTTCCGGAGTCGAGGAACCTCGCCTGAGGGTGTCCATCTCCTCCCTACGCAACTTTCCTGGCTCCCCTTCTCCTGAGCCCTGAAACATCACCAGAGAGTGCCTTTAATAAATCTTGCCTTGCACCCACCAAAATAAAAAAAAAAAAAGTATGAAAATAAGTCTAATTGCCAGACAAGGGGGCATGAGTGGAATGATGTGCACAGCTTCCGGGTCTTGTCCTTAAAGGAAGGACACACTGATTACTTCCCTTTCGCCCAGCTCTCACTGCTAGGATGTGGGAATAGGCATCTTAGAGCACTACTGAGTACTAAATATTGATAAATGTTAAGCAACAGGGTAGGAGCCTGGATTCTGAAGATCAGAGAGCTGCAACCCAAGCCTGAACTGTGTATTGGGACTTTTGCAGTATAGAGAAACAAATGTCCATCTTGTTTAATCAACTATTATTTTGGATCTGTCATTAGCACCAAAGCAACTCCCTGATAAATCATTCCATCTTCACAACAATCCTAAAAAGGAAAGGTTATTATCTCCATCTTACAAATGAGGAAATTGTAAAAACAAAACAAAACAAAAACCTACCAAGTTTCCAGAACCAGCAAGTAGCAATCCTAAGTCTAAAACTCAAACCCAGGGTTGCCTGGGTGGCTCAGGCAGTTAAGCATCCAATTCTTAGTTTTGGCTCAGGTCATGACCTCAGTGTCCTTGGATTGAGCCCCACATTTGGCTCTGTGTTCAGGTGGGAGTCTGTTTGAGATTCTCTCCCTCTATTCCTCCCCTACGTGTGCACTCTCTCTCCACCTCTCTCTCTCTCTCAACCTCTCTCAAAATAAATAAATTTTTAAAAATCTTTAAGACCCCAATCCAGCTTTCTACTCTATCACTAAAACTGCTAATACAGTTTTATGCTAGATCTGGCTTTTTATGGCCTTGGAATTGTCCTACTTACCCCATTTCAGCCTTAGTTGAGTTGTTGTGAAGATTAAATTAACATAAAAATATGTAAAATATTTAGATAGTGACTGACACATGGTATTATATAGGTTATCTATTAAAACTGCTATCATTATCATTATTAAGCTTCTTCTAATTCCAAAATCCTCCAATATTTATTCCTGGAGAACATAGGTAACCAACTTCAAACTCAAACAAACTGAGCTAAAAGTTTAGAATTTTAGAGACACGTGTACCTTCAGTTTAAGAAATTGCAAGAACATTTACCCAGCAACCTCTGATATTAGCTGTGTGAGGAAACTTTGACTGTTGGAGTAGGCAGGTCTGTGATGTATCTCATCTGCTGAGATTTCTAATAACCTCTTAAATAAAATTCACTGAGATTCCTGGTTGATTTTTTGCTATAATAGTATAGAAGGGGCAGTCCCCCCCCACCAATAAATATTCTTTATGTCTCTTAGAGATCGATTGTCTGATTCTTTGGCAGCTGTATGCTGACCAGAAGAAACACAGCATTTCAGCCTCCTTGCAGCTAGGATGAACATGGTCATGAACAGAAATGAAACCTCACTTTACCATTAAACAGAAGGCTGTACCTTTTCCTTCCTCTTCCCCTTTTTTCTGTCTGTGGTATGCTTCTTCCTACCAAAACCACCTTACAAAAGTTGACTGTTAAACATTCAAGACTCTAGCAAGCCAGTTATTAAACTGTTGGTAGTTTAATATCAGCCATGAGAAAAGTGTTTACCACATGGAAATCCATTAATCCAATCAGAGCCAATATCCCCCAGCTGGGGACTTTTTTTTTTTTTTTTTTATATACACAGAATAAGTTTACCAGCACTGTTTTCCTTGCTTTCCTAGAATCAGGATACTTGAGTAAGATCTGTGGGCCTGTATCATGAGGGCAGGTCCCAGAGATGAGAAAACAAGGGGTCCTAATGCGGAACAAAGCCATTGTGTCCACTTAGGCTCTCCAGGTGAGTCACATATTTATATCCAGCTCAGTGATTCTCAGTAGGGGCCAACGTGGCCCCCCTGACCCTCAGAGGACATTTAGGAGACATTTTTGGTTATCATTAACTGGGACAGTGTGGTTACTTCTGGCATCTGTGGGTAGAACTCAGTGATGTGGCTAAACATCCTACAATACACAAGAAAGCTCTCATTTCCAAGAATTATATAGTCTAAAATGTCAACAGTGCCAAAGTTGAGAAATCCTGATCTAGAGTAAGCCACTATTTTGTTGGATTTCTATTATAGCCAGAAAACCTGTAGCTTAGCTAATAATACAAATATATAACTAAAAGCCCCAATATCCTTTTGTATAAATACAAATGCATACATACACTCATACATAAATCTATATGTACATGTCCTTATATAAGAAACACTTTTTTAAAATAAAATTTGAAGGGAACCACTTATATAATGGGTTTCTTAGCATTTTTCTACTTTTGAAGCATTTAGTCCTTGAAATCTCTGAGTCCTTGAAATCTCTGTTCTGGACAAGAAAAGAAGTAATTTACTAAGTGACTGGAGAGGTCTAAAAGAGTTAATCCTTCTTCAGAAAATGAGTAACTCACTCCTACCCAGAATCTTATATTGGGAGCAAGAGGTGAGGGTGTTAATATTTACCTTCCAAGAAAGTGGTAAACCTGAAGTGCTCTCTGGAATTTCCTCCTGAAATTACACCAAGGACGTTATTGAATTTGACCAGTAGAGTTCCTGGGATCACATAGAAGTAAAAATGGATTCTGCAGAAATGTCCACTGGGGAAATAAAAAAGTTGACAAAGATAAAGAAATAGAAATGTAAGCTATCCATAGATGCTCTGTTGAAATAAAACTGAAAATGTATATTCCATAAGACCAGAATGAACCTGAGGAAGAAAAAGCAGTAAGTACTTTCTAGTCTTTATGTAAGGGGGAAAGGGACAGAGTTCTGATTTCTCCAAAGCAAATTGATTCTTTTGGGATTAAGTATCAACAAAAGTTATATCATTTATATCATGTGAATTGTATATCTATAATGTAAATTATGTAAGTGTGTATGTATGTGTATGTGCATATAAACTAAACTGATGAGTTCTAAATTTTAAACATAATTATAATAAAAATCAGTTTAATCTGATTTTATCACTCATATTCTACCTAATCAAGGAATCATACTTCTTCCAATAACAGTAACCTTTTTTCCTGTCATTCCAGACCCACCCTCTGATTTCTACTGCTTAACCCCAGCTGACTTTTTTCCTTCTAACTTTCTTTGTCTAAAATTCATCCCAGTCTGTCATTTCATCTATCCCTTATCTTCTTGAGTAAAATTAACTGGTGCTCAAAGTTGTCATGTATACTGTCTCCCAACAATGTCTAATATTCACCATCATTATCATTTATAATCGAGGCACTTCCTTCCCAATGCAATTCAAATCTTTTTTTTTTAAGATTTTATTTATTTATTTGACAGACAGAGATCACAAGTAGGCAGAGGGGCAGGCAGAGAGAGGGGAGGAAGAAGGCTCCCCACAGAATAGAGAGCCCAATGTGAGGCTGGATCTCGGGACCTTGGGATCATGACCTGAGCCAAACACAGAGGCTTTAACCCACAGAGTCACCCAGGTGCCCCTCAATTCAAATATTTTACTGATCGGGGCGCCTGGGTGGCTCAGTGGTTTGGGCTGCTGCCTTTGGCTCGGGTCATGATCTCAGGGTCCTGGGATCGAGCCCCGCATCGGGCTCCCTGCTCCGCAGGAAGCCTGCTTCCCTCTCTCTCTCTCTGCCTGCCTCTCTGCCTACTTGTGATCTCCGTCTTTCAAATAAATAAATAAAATCTTTAAAAAAAAACACAAATATTTTACTGATTTATCAAGTTTTTTTTTAAGATTTTACATGTAAAGAGCAAACAAAACTGCAGCCTGCATTCCACTTCTGACTCAGAGATTGCAAACTAGCACCCAAGTCACTTCTAAGCCCATATATGGTTGAGCACATACTATCATGTTTTTTAAAAAGTATTTTCCATGCTATAGGCAATTTATCATGCACATTATTAGTTCTGTACCTTTTCTTCTGTTGGTCCTCTGATCTTCAGGTTTGGGCCATTACCTCTGCTTGGCCCTTTCAGATATGCAGATTCTTCCCATTCTTCAAAAGGAGGGTTGCTGGGGGGAGGGGGTTTGGGAGAAGGGGGTGGGATTATGGACATTGGGGAAGGTATGTGCTTTGGTGAGTGCTGTGAAGTGTGTAAACCTGGTGATTCACAGACCTGTACCCCTGGGGATAAAAATATATGTTTATAAAAAATAAAAAATTAATAAAAAAAAAGAATAAGTGCAAAACCTGGAGACCTAAGCACTGGTATAAAGCTTTTCTCAGTTTCTCAGTCCTCCATGATCTGATTCTACTCCCTTTCTGTTATCCACATCATTTATTTATACATCCTCTTTTTATATGTGAGGTCATTCATTGAAAGATTCATTCATTCTTCATCTCTAGAAGTTGCTTCTCCTGAAGAGACAAACTGACCAAACTCATGAAACCGTATACACACATATGGTACCTGAAATAGCAACAGGTACAATATCTGAGTGACACCCCCGTCACGTATTAGTATAGGAAATTTACAACACAAACGGAGCACAATTCTGTCATGCATAATTTTAATTATTAGCATTATTTGTGGTGTAGTTTGTTGATTCTTTATACACAATGCATCACTATTATTCCTAAATAATTCTAGAGATCTTGCTCCATTTGTATTCTTAATTTTCTGAACTAATACGTGACTTGAATATCACCCAGATATCGTATCTGTTGTTAATTCAGGTACTATATATGTGTGTATAGTTTTGTGACTAAAAAAAATCATGATCAGAGTAATTTTTCTTGACAAAATATGATAATATTTGTTTCATTCAAGCTTTCTTATAAGAAATTAAACTAAATGATCCCTAGTTGAAGGCACTAACAAAAATATTCTTTAAAAAAAATTTTTTTTTTAATTTAAGAAAGAGGGGAAGAGGGAGATTGCCCTCAGGTGGGGTAGGAGCAGAGGGAAAGAAAGAGGGGAAGCAGACCCCCACAGAGGGTAAGAAAGAGGGAAGCCTGATATAGGGTTTCACCACCAGACCCTGAGATCCTGACCTGAGCTAAAATAAGAAGTCTGATGTTTAACCAACTGAGACACCAAGGCACCGTAATAAAATTCTTCTTTTTTTTTTTTTTAACAAGGATATTTCTTTATTTAAGGTGACAGAAACTTGTCTGAAATTTAATGTCAAACTGTAGCCTAAAAATGCCAAACACTCCCATACAACCAGTAGTTGAAGATTTTGAGCAACATCAATAAAATATATCCTACAGATCACAATATGAATAAAAGTATGGGCCACACACATTATTAATATACACAGCCTAGGGGCACCTGGGTGACTCAGTCCGATAAGCCTCATACTTGTGATTTCAGCTTTTTATTTTTTAATTTTTTATTTTTTTATAAACATATATTTTTATCCCCAGGGCTACAGGTCTGTGAATCACCAGGTTTACACACTTCACAGCACTCACCAAAGCACATACCCTCCCCAATTTCCATAATCCCACCCCCTACTCCCAAACCCCCTCCCCCCAGCAACCCTCAGTTTGTTTTGTGAGATAAAGAGTCACTTATGGTTTGTCTCCCTCCCAATTCCATCTTGTTTCATTGATTCTTCTTCTACCCACTTAAGCCCCCATGTTGCATCACCACTTCCTCATATCAGGGAGATCACATGATAGTTGTCTTTCTCTGCTTGACTTATTTCGCTAAGCATGATACGCTCTAGTTCCATCCATGTTGTCGCAAATGGCAAGATTTCATTTCTTTTGATGGCTGCATAGTATTCCATTGTGTATATATACCACATCTTCTTGATCCATTTATCTGTTGATGGACATCTAGGTTCTTTCCATAGTTTGGCTATTGTGGACATTGCTGCTATAAACATTCGGGTGCACGTTACCCTTTGGATCACTACGTTTGTATCTTTAGGGTAAATACCCAGTAGTGCAATTGCTGGGTCATAGGGCAGTTCTATTTTCAACATTTTGAGGAACCTCCATGCTGTTTTCCAGAGTGGCTGCACCAGCTTGCATTCCCACCAACAGTGCAGGAGGGTTCCCCTTTCTCCACATCCTCGCCAGCATCTGTCATTTCCTGACTTGTTGATTTTAGCCATTCTGACTGGTGTGAGGTGATACCTCATTGTGGTTTTGATTTGTATTTCCCTGATGCCCAGTGATATGGAACACTTTTTCATGTGTCTGTTGGCCATCTGGATGTCTTCTTTGCAGAAATGTCTGTTCATGTCCTCTGCCCATTTCTTGATTGGATTATTTGTTCTTTGGGTGTTGAGTTTGCTAAGTTCTTTATAGATTCTGGACACTAGTCCTTTATCTGATATGTCGTTTGCAAATATCTTCTCCCATTCTGTCAGTTGTCTTTTGATTTTGTTAACTGTTTCCTTTGCTGTGCAAAAGCTTTTGATCTTGATGAAATCCCAATAGTTCATTTTTGCCCTTGCTTCCCTTGCCTTTGGTGTTGTTCCTAGGAAGATGTTGCTGCAGCTGAGGTCGAAGAGGTTGCTCCCTGTGTTCTCCTCAAGGATTTTGATGGATTCCTTTTGCACATTGAGGTCCTTCATCAATTTTGAGTCTATTTTTGTGTGTGGTGTAAGGAAATGGTCCAATTTCATTTTTCTGCATGTGGCTGTCCAATTTTCCCAGCACCATTTATTGAAGAGGCTGTCTTTTTTCCATTGGACATTCTTTCCTGCTTTGTCGAAGATTAGTTGACCATAGAGTTGAGGGTCTATTTCTGGGCTCTCTATTCTGTTCCATTGATCTATGTGTCTGTTTTTGTGCCAGTACCATGCTGTCTTGAAATGACAGCTTTGTAATAGAGCTTGAAGTCCAGAATTGTGATGCCACCAACGTTGGCTTTCTTTTTCAATATCCCTTTGGCTATTCGAGGTCTTTTCTGGTTCCATATAAATTTTAGAATTATTCCATTTCTTTGAAAAAGATGGATGGTACTTTGATAGGAATTGCATTAAATGTGTAGATTGCTTTAGGTAGCATAGACATTTTACAGTTTATTCTTCCAATCCAGGAGCATGGAACATTTTTTCCATTTCTTTGTGTCTTCCTCAATTTCTTTCATGAGTACTTTGTAGTTTTCTGAGTATAGATTCTGTGCCTCTTTGGTTAGGTTTATTCCTAGGTATCTTATGGCTTTGGGTGCAATTGTAAATGGGATCGACTCCTTAATTTCTCTTTCTTCTGTCTTGTTGTTGGTGTAAAGAAATGCAACTGATTTCTTTGCATTGATTTTATATCCTGACACTTTACTAAATTCCTGTACAAGTTCTAGCAGTTTTGGAGTGGAGTCTTTTGGGTTTTCCACATATAGTATCATATCATCTGCGAAGAGTGATAATTTGACTTCTTTGCTGATTTGGATGCCTTTAATTTCCTTTTGTTGTCTGATTGCTGAGGCTAGGACCTCTAGTACTATGTTGAATAGCAGTGGTGATAATGGACATCCCTGCCGTGTTCCTGACCTTAGCGGAAAAGCTTTCAGTTTTTCTCCATTGAGAATGATATTTGCGGTGGGTTTTTCATAGATGGCTTTGATGATATTGAGGTGTGTGCCCTCTATCCCTACACTTTGAAGAGTTTTGATCAGGAAGGGATGCTGTACTTTGTCAAATGCTTTTTCAGCATCTATTGAGAGTATCATATGGTTCTTGTTCTTTCTTTTATTGATGTGTTGTATCAGATTGACTGATTTACATATGTTGAACCAACCTTGCAGCCCTGGAATAAATCCCACTTGGTCGTGGTGAATAATCCTTTTAATGTACTGTTGAATCCTATTGGCTAGTATTTTGTTGAGAATTTTTGCAAATGTGTTCATCAAGGATATTGGTCTATAGCTCTCTTTTTTGATGGGATCCTTGTCTGGTTTGGGGATAAAGGTGATGCTGGCCTCATAAAATCAGTTTGGAAGTTCTCCTTCCATTTCTATTTTTTGGAACAGTTTCAGGAGAACAGGAATTAGTTCTTCTTTAAATGTTTGGTAGAATTCCCCTGGGAAGCCATCTGGCACTGGGCTTTTGTTTGTTTGGAGATTTTTAATGACTGTTTCAATCTCCTTACTGGTTATGGGTCTGTTCAGGCTTTCTGTTTCTTCCTGGTTCAGTTGTGGTAGTTTATATGTTTCTAGGAATGCATCCATTTCTTCCAGATTGTCAAATTTGTTGGCGTAGAGTCACTCATAGTATGTTCTTATAATAGTTTGTATTTCTTTGGTGCTAGTTGTGATCTCTCCTCTTTCATTCATGATTTTATTTATTTGGGCCCTTTCTCTTTTCTTTTTGATAAGTCGGGCCAGGGGTTTATCAATTTTATTAATTCTTTCAAAAAACCAGCTCCTAGTTTCATTGATTTGTTCTATTGTTTCTTTGGTTTCTATTTCATTGATTTCTGCCCTGATCTTTATGATTTCTCTTCTCCTGCTGGCCTAGGGTTTCTTTCTTGTTCTTTCTCCCACTCCTTTAGGTGTAGGGTTTGGTTGTGTACCTGAGACCTTTCTTGTTTCTTGAGAAAGGCTTGTACCAGTATATATTTTCCTCTCAGGACTGCCTTTGTTGTGTCCCACAGATTTTGAACCATTGTATTTTCATTATCATTTGTTTCCATGATTTTTTTCAATTCTTCTTTAATTTCCCGGTTGACCCATTCATTCTTTAGAAGGATGCTGTTTAGTCTCCATGTATTTGGGTTCTTTCCAAACTTCCTTTTGTGGTTGAGTTCTAGCTTTAGAGCATTGTGGTCTGAAAATATGCAGGGAATGATCCCAATCTTTTGATACCGGTTGAGTCCTGATTTAGGACCGAGGATGTGATCTATTCTGGAGAATGGTCTATGTGCACTAGAGAAGAATGTGTATTCTGTTGCTTTGGGATGAAATGTTCTGAATATATCTGTGATGTCCATCCTGTCCAGTGTGTCGTTTAAGGCCTCTATTTCCTTGCTGATCTTTTGCTTGGATGATCTGTCCATTTCAGTGAGGGGAGTGTTAAAGTCCCCTACTATTATTGTATTATTGTTGATGTGTTTCTTTGATTTTGTTATTAATTGGTTTATATAGTTGGCTGCTCCCACGTTGGGGGCATAGATATTTAAAATTGTTAAATCTTCTTGTTGGACAGACCCTTTGAGTATGATATAGTGTCATTCCTCATCTCTTATTATAGTCTTTGGCTTAAAATATAATTGATCTGATATAAGGATTGCCACTCCTGCTTTCTTCTGATGTCCATTAGCATGGTAAATTGTTTCCACCCCCTCACTTTAAATCTGGAGGTGTCTTCGGGCTTAAAATGAGTTTCTTGGAGGCAACATATAGATGGGTTTTGTTTTTTTATCCATTCTGATACCCTGTGTCTTTTGACAGGGGCATTTAGCCCATTAACATTCAGGGTAACTATTGAGAGATATGAATTTAGTGCCATTGTATTGCCTGTAAGGTGACTGTTACTGTATATGGTCTCTGTTCCTTTCTGATCTACCACTTGTAGGCTCTCTCTTTGCTTAGAGGATCCCTTTCAATATTTCCAGTAGAGCTGGTTTGGTGTTTGCAAATTCTTTCAGTTTTTGTTTGTCCTGGAAGCTTTTAATCTCTCCTTCTTTTTTCAATGATAGCCTAGCTGGATATAGTATTCTTGGCTGCATGTTTTTCTCGTTTACTCCTCTGAAAATATCATGCCAGCTCTTTCTGGCCTGCCAGGTCTCTGTGGATAAGTCAGCTGCCAATCTAATATTTTTACCTTTGTATGTTACAGACTTCTTTTCCTGGGCTGCTTTCAGGATTTTCTCTTTGTCACTGAGACTTGTAAATTTTACTATTAGGTGACGGAGTGTGGGCCTATTCTTATTGATTTTGAGGGGCGTTCTCTGAACCTCCTGAATTTTGATGCTCATTCCCTTTGCCATATTGGGGAAATTCTCCCCAATAATTCTCTCCAGTATACCTTCTGCTCCCCTCTCTCTTTCTTCTTCTTCTGGAATACCAATTATTCTAATGTTGTTTCGTCTTATGGTGTTACCTAGCTCTCGATTTCTCCCCTCGTGGTCCAGTAGCTGTTTGTCCCTCTTTTGCTCAGCTTCTTTATTCTCTGTCATTTGGTCTTTTATATCACTAATTCTTTCTTCTGCCTCATTTATCCTAGCAGTGAGAGCCTCCATTTTTGATTGCACCTCATTAATAGCTTTTTTGATTTCAACTTGGTTAGATTTTAGTTCTTTTATATCTCCAGAAAGGGCTTTTATATCTCCCGAGAGGTTTTCTCTAATATCTTCCATGCCTTTTTCGAGCCTGGCTAGAACCTTGAGAATTGTCATTCTGAACTCTAGATCTGACATATTACCAATGTCTGTATTGATTAGGTCCCTAGCCTTCGGTACTGCTTCTTGTTCTTTTTTTTGTGGTGAATTTTTCCGTCTTGTCATTTTGTCCAGATAGGAGTATATGAAGGAGCAAGTAAAATACTAAAAGGGTGGCAACAACCCCAGGAAAATATGCTTTAACCAAATCAGAAGAGATCCCATATCGTGAGGGGGGAGAAAGGGGATAAAAAGAGGTTCAAAAAGGAAGAAAGAAAGAAAAAAAAGAAAAGAAAAGAATTAAGAAAAAAGAAATGAAAAAGAGAAATATAAAAAAGAAAAAATATTTGTATAAGATAAACTAGTTAAAAAACGTTAAAAAAGAAAAGGGTAAAAGGAAAAAAAAATTTTTACCAGGAGGCGAGAAAAAAAACAAAAAATGAAAAAGAAAAAAATTAAATGAACTGCAAGACTGAAAAAAATCACAGGGAGAAAGCCATGAGTTCCGTGCTTTGCGTTCTCCTCCTCTGGAATTCTGCTGCTCTCCTTTGTATTGAAACCACACTCCTTGGCAGGTCAACTTGGTCTCAGTGGGATTTCTTGTTGATCTTCTGGGGGAATGGCCTGGTGTAGTGATTCTCAAGTGTCTTTGCTCCAGGCTGAATTGCACCGCCCTTACCAGGGGCCGTGCTGGTAATCCCCTCAGGTTTGCTTTCAGGAGCTTTTGTTCCCTGAGAGCTTCCCAAGAGTTCCGGAGGACAGGAATACAAATGGCGGCCTCCTGGTCTCCGGCCAGTAGGAGCTGAGAGCCTGGGGCCCCACTCCTCAGTGCGCCCTCAGAGAACAGCGCCCAGTTACTTCCGTCTTCCTGACCTCCGGCCGCGCTCCGAGCTCACCGAGCCTGCGACCGGTTCAAGGTAAGACAGAGCTGTGAGCTTACTGTCCACTCTGTCTCTGTAGCCGGCTTTCCTGTTCCAATGCCCGCAGGCTCTGTGACACTCAGACACCCCCAATCCTTAGTGACCCTGCGGGACTTGAGGCCACGCTGACCCCGTGTGGGCTTTGCCCCGGTTTAGCCTCTGGAGCAATGTCCCTCAGTGGAACAGACTTTAAAAGTCCTGATTTTGTGCTCCGTTGCTCCGCCACTTGCCAGGAGCCGGCCCCTCCCCCGGGGTCTATCTTCCCATCACTTTGGATTCACGTCTCCGCCAATCCTATCTTTCAAAAAGTGGTTGTTTTTCTGTTTCCAGAATTGCTGTTCTTCTTCTCTTCATTCTGCCGATGGATTTGCATGTGTTTGCAATCTTTAGATAAGCTATCTAGCTGATCTCCGGCTAGCTGAAGTAGTCTCAGCCTGCGACTTCTCCGCCATCTTGATTCCTCCCCAGCTTTTTTTTTTTTTTTTAAATTTTTTAAAATTCTTTGAAATTTTAAAATTTTTTTTTAATTTTTAAATTTTTTGTTCCTTTTCAGCGTAGCAGTACTCATTGTTTTTGCAACACACCCAGTGCTCCATGCAATCCGTGCCCTCTCTAATACCCACCACTTAGTGCCCCCAAACAGTGCTCCATCCAATCATTACCCTCTCTAATACCCACCACCTGGTGCCGCCAACCTCCAACCCCCCACCCCTTCAAAACCCTCAGATTGTTTTTCAGAGTCCATAGTCTCTTATGGTTCCCTCCCCTTCTAATTTCCCTCAACTCCCTTCTCCTCTCCATCTCCCCTTGTCCTCCATGCTATTTGTTATGCTCCACAAATAAGTGAAACCATAATTGACTCTCTATGCTTGACTTATTTCACTCAGCATAATCTCTTCCAGTCCCATCCATGTTGCTACAAAAGTTGGGTATTCATCCTTTCTGATGGAGGCATAATACTCCATAGTGTATATGGACCACATCTTCCTTATCCATTCATCCGTTGAAGGGCATCTTGGTTCTTTCCACAGTTTGGCGACCGTGGCAAATGCTGCTATAAATATTGGGGTACAGATGGCCCTTCTTTTCACTACATCTGTATCTTTGGGGTAAATACCTAGTAGTGCAATTGCAGGGTCATGGGGAAGCTCTATTTTTAATATCTTGAGGAATCTCCACACTGTTCTCCAAAGTGGCTGCACCAACTTGCATTCCCACCAACAGTAGAAGAGGGTTCCCCTTTCTCCACATCCTCTCCAACACATGTTATTTCCTGTCTTGCTAATTTTGGCCATTCTAACTGGTGTAAGGTGGTATCTCAATGTGTTTTTTTTTAATTTTTTTAAATTTATTTTCAGCATAACACTATTCATTATTTTTGTACCACACCCAGTGCTCCATGCAATCCATGCCCTCTATAATACCCACCACCTGGTGCCCCAACCTCCCACCCCCCGCCCCTTCGAAACCCTCATATTGTTTTTCAGAGTCCATAGTCTCTTATGGTTCACCTCCCCTTCCAATTTCCCCCAACTCCCTTCTCCTATCTCCCCATGTCCTCCATGCTATTTGTTATGCTCCACAAATAAGTGAAACCATATGATAATTGACTCTCTCTGCTTGACTTATTTCACTCAGCATAATCTCTTCCAGTCCCATCCATGTTGCTACAAAAGTTGGGTATTCATACTTTCTTATGGAGGCATAATACTCCATAGTGTATATGGATCACATCTTCCTTATCCATTCGCCCGTTGAAGGGCATCTTGGTTCTTTCCGCAGTTTGGCGACCGTGGCCATTGCTGCTATAAACATTGGGGTACAGATAGCCCTTCTTTTCACTACATCTGTATCTTTCGGGTAAATGCCCAGTAGTGCAATTGCAGGGTCATAGGGAAGTTCTATTTTTAATTTCTTGAGGAATCTCCACACTGTTCTCCAAAGTGGCTGCACCAACTTGCATTCCCACCAACAGTGGAAGAGGGTTCCCCTTTCTCCACATCCCCTCCAACACATGTTATTTCCTGTCTTGCTAATTTTGGCCATTCTAACTGGTGTAAGGTGATATCTCTATGTGGTTTTAATTTGAATCTCCCTGATGGCCTGTGATGATGAACGTTTTTTCATGTGTCTGATAGCCATTTGTATGTCCTCATTGGAGAAGTGTCTGTTTATATCTTCTGCCCATTTTTGATATGATTTTCCGTTTTGTGTGTGTTGAGTTTGAGGAGTTCATTATAGATCCTGGATATCAACCTTTTGTGTGTACTGTCATTTGCAAATATCTTCTCCCATTCCGTGGGTTGCCTCTTTGTTTTCTTGACTGTTTCCTTTGCTGTGCAGAAGCTTTTGATCTTGATGAAGTCCCAAAAGTTTATCTTCATTTTTGTTTCCTTTGCCTTTGGAGACATATCTTGAAAGAAGTTGCTGTGGCTGATATCGAAAAGATTACTGCCTATGTTCTCCTCTAGGATTCTGATGGATTCCTGTCATGTTGAGGTCTTTTATCCATTTTGAGTTTATCTTTGTGTACAGTATAAGAGAATGGTCGAGTTTCATTCTTCTACATATAGCTGCCCAGTTTTCCCAACACCATTTATTGAAGAAACTGTCTTTTTTCCACTGTATATTTTTTCCTGTTTTGTCAAAGATTATTTGACCATAGATTTGAGAGTCCATATCTGGGCTCTTTACTCTGTTCCACTGGTCTATGTGTCTGTTTTTATGCCAGTACCATGCTGTCTTGGTGATCACAGCTTTGTAGTAAAGCTTGAAATGAGGTCTTTTGTCCATTTTGATTTTATCTTCTAAAAAATTATTCTTAACATTCTTTCACATATCCCTTTGGTGCCCAGATAAAGGAAAAGCTTACCTGAATGAATGAATAAGAATGACCATCTTTATGCTGGGTTTATTTAGGTATGTGGAGAAAAAACAAACCCATTTAGGTTAGACAAAATAGCAAATGAACTTTCCTGCACCATACAGGTGATGGAAATCCCACTGATGTATTTAAAATTTCTAAGAGCTCTCAAGACCTAGGGATCGCTTTGCCACAATTATAGAACAACCATAGGTATTCCCATAATTCATTGCCTTTCCCCTTAACTATTTTGCAACTAAAAGAAGAAAATGGAAGCAAAATATAATTTCCCTACTTTCATGTCAGTCTCTTGGCATTCTTATTGTGGGAGCTGATTTCAAAAGAGGGATACCTAACCTGTGGCATGTAGGAACCCATTACCAAACTTCTTGTGAATGTAAATATCACATTGCCAGAAGATGTTGAAAGTTTCTGTTTGAAAAATACTTGCTAGACTATTACTAGTATGCCTATAAATGGCCATGAAACAACACGAATCATTTTCTCAGTCATATGCCCAACACACAGTAAAACTGTAGTAAACTAATTACTCATGCACAATTTTAATTATTATTTATGGTGAAATTTGCTAATTCTCTACATAAAATACATCATTATTATTCCTAAAGAATTCCTTAATATAAATGCAATATTTATAATGGATATATAAAATAATATATATTATAATATATATAATATATGGGTATATAATGGATCAATATATATGTAATATTATATACATATGTGTGTGTGTGTGTGTGTGTGTGTGTATAAACATTTGGTGTAGAACCAAGAAAAAAAGAATGAAACAAAACAACCTTACCTCCCCGAAAGTAAAATGAAACATAATCCCTAGTCACATTTTATTTTATTTTATTTTTTTAAAGATTTTATTTATTTGACAGAGAGAGATCACAAGTAGGCAGAGAGGCAGGCAGAGAGAGAGAGAGAGAGGAGGAAGCAGGCTCCCTGCTAAGCAGAGAGCCCGATGTGGGACTCGATCCCAGGACCCTGAGATCATGACCTGAGCCGAAGGCAGCGGCTTAACCCACTGAGCCACCCAGGCGCCCCCCTAGTCACATTTTAGATTAGAATTTTTATTGAAGGATTTTCATTTTGTTTTTATTGTTTTTAATTAAGCTTATTTCTTCCTAAGCAATATATTTGTAAATCTTTCTCAGGAGGGCAATTACTCATATTGACAAAGTGCATTATGCTAACTACAGCATGAAAGGTATGCTTTATGACAAATGTTCTGATTTAACATTGATGAACCAGATAGGTCAAGCAGCAACAGAGAGACCAGATTCCATAGGCATTTAGGCTCTCTTTTTTAAAGTAAAGAGTTGAAGTGGAGAGACAGGTTTGCAGAAGACTCTGTAGATATACACAGAGTAGGTGTGACTTTGTGGTAAGATATTATCCATGAATGTACACCAGTACCAACCGGGGTGGTTCTATACTGCCTGTTCCTTCTCCAGCAGCCAGAGGAAGACTGAAGACCGTGTGGGATGTTGGGACCTCAAAATTGGAAGAGCTCCAGTGCCTGAATCATCACCTGGAAAAAGCTGCTTCCTGACTATGAACACCAACCCTCACTTTTACAGGAGCAAAAACATTCATTTTGCTCAGCCAGTAGATTTTAGTTTTGTTGTTGTTGTTTCAATATAGAAAATATAGTTAACTAAACTGTAGCCCCCCCTTTTAGACAGCAACTGGTCAACTATAATAGCAATTATATTTATACTATTGGATTGTGTTATAAAGTCATGACTTTCAGTGAGCCTGGGTGGCTCAGTTGGTTGAGCATCTGACTCTTGGTTTCAGCTCAGGTCATGATCTCATGGGTCGTGAGATCAAGTCCTGTCTCAGGCTTCCTGGTGAATGGGGAGTCTGCTTGAAGTTTCTCTCCCTATGTACCTCCCCACAACTTGCTTTCTCTCAAACAAATAACTAAATATTTAGAAATAAATAAATAAACAAACAAATAAATAAATAAACTCATGACTTTCAATGAACATTACTATTATGTTGATATTGTATCATGATATTGGTCAATTACAACTGAAGTTTTTATTAAAATGGAAGTGATTTATCCTTATGAAAATTCACCATTCTCTAGTTATTTAGTTATTTATAACTTAGATATGCACAAATGAATATTTTAGTATCTCTGATGTGAAGGGTTCTGTTTTCTTCTTATGTCTTCTCATTTGAAATATATTGAGCATATAATTCAAAGAATCAAAATTTTTAAAGATTTTATATCTTAGATTATATATATATATATATATATATATATATATATAATCTTACACATAAGATTATATATAAATAAAATAAAGATTTTATTTATTTATTTGAGAGAGAGAGTGAGAGAGAGCATGAGAGGGGAGAAGGTCAGAGGGAGAAGCAGACTCCTCATGGAGCTGGGAGCCTGATGTGGGACTCAATTCTGAGACTCTGGGATTGTGACCTGACCCGAAGGCAGTGCTTAACCAACTGAGCCACCCAGGTGCCCAAAGAATAAAATGTTTTAAAGAGGTTTTTCACAAGTATGGCTGTGATGGTTAATTTTATATGTCAACCTGACTGGCCTTGGGGTATTCAGATTAAACATTTCTGGGTCTATCTGTGAGGATATTTCCAGACAAGATTAGCACAATCTTAGGAAAGCAGATCACCCTTCCCAAGGTAGGTGTGCATCACCCAACCTATTGGCAACTGAGATAGAACAACAGTCAGAGGAAGGAACAATTCATCCCTTTTTCCTGACTCACAGCTTGAGCCAAGACATCTCATCTTGTCCTCTCCTGCCCTGGGACTGGGAGTTACATCACTGCCTCCCGAGTCCCTCAGGCCTTTGGGCTTAGGGCTTTGGCTGAATTATACCACAAGCTTTCCTGGTTCTCCAGACTGCAGATAGCCACCTTGTGGGACTTCTCAGCTTGCATAGCTGTGTAAACCAGTATGTCATAATCAATAAACCAACAAACAAATAAATGCACACATTTATCTTCTCCAAAGACTTGTTAGGCTTGTTAGGCTTCTCCAAAGAACCCTAACAGAATGATTTTTCTTTCTTATATTTGTTCAAATGAATTGAAAACAAAATATCATCAGATGTTTTAGAAATACATTTCACTAAATAATATATTTTTAAAACTGAATGTAATGCTTAACTAGTTTTTTATGTTACGGGGGAAAAATAATGTCAATGATCATATCAAAGATATACTTAAAACAGTCATTTTATAAAGTTTTAAATTACCAAATTATAGAGAATATATTTTTCTTTAAGTACTTTGTAATTCTTATTTTTTATTCCAACATAATATTCATTTTTTGTAAAAGACTCATAGTTTTACTCAGTACTTCAATTTTTAAGTTTCCAAACACAGATGAATTAAGAACAAATTTTAACAGGTTAAATAAATTACAGAATAAAGATAACATTTAATTTAGTGTTGTCTGAATATTCCTATGTATTAACAAGTGATACTAGAGATCAATGACATACTAAAAGTTTATCTTTCTCAGTCACTTCTCTAATCCTTGCTATGGATTTAATCGGTCTCCTTGAGTATCCTGAAAACATTTCTTCGACATTGCTTCCAGAAGTCTCTGAAATGGTTCAAGATAACTATTTCAGTGATATTTACTCCAAGGCTACACCAAGTAAAATCTCATGTTTCCTAAACCTGGATATGCATCGGAATCATATAAAGTATTTATAAATGGTTTTATCCTCATATGTTCTGGCTTAGTAGATTTAAGAAAGTATCACTATTTTGTTAATCTCAAACAAGTAGTGCTGAGACACAAAGGAAAAGATCTAGAATCACAGTTCCCCAATATACACTCAGATGGTACAATGAGAAGAATATCAGTGTGGGGTTCATTATGCCAGTAGGTGGTTCAAGCCACTCGCATGCAAATAGTGCACAATGAAGGACTGCCTACCAGTGGGATGAGTCATCTAAATGGTGTATCACTGTACTTGCTGAAGAGGCTTCCTCCTTTACTTCTAGAATCACTCCCATTCTATTTCCCAATTTAAATGAGGAATCATGTCTTCATCCAAAATTAGGCATATCCCCTTACAATGGGCTAAGCTTTTGTGTCTTCCCAAAATGCCCTGTTGAAACCTTAACTCCCAACGTGATGGCATTTGGAGGTCAGCTTTTGAGGGGTAGTTAGTTTTGGATGAAGTCATGAGGGTGGGGAAGGGATATGGCTTACAAGAATGGATATGGCTAATTTACTCTTCTCTACCATGTGAAGATATACAAAGGCAAAGCTGTTTGCAAGTCAGGAAGAGGACTCTCACCAGAACCCAACAACCCTAGCACCCTGATCTGCTCCCGCTTACATTCCAAACTCCATTGTTTTGCTTTATTTGTTTCTGTAGCATTCATTGCCCTCTATCATATTTCAGAATTCACTTACTTTTACATGTATTAGTCTCACAAATTTAACTTCATAAAAGCACAAATGTTTGTATTTTTTAAATTTAAGTCCAATTTAATTAACATATGCTGTATTATTAGTTTCAGAGATTGAATTCAGTGATTCATCAGTTGTATATAATAGCCAGGGCTCATTACTTCAAGTGCCCTTCTTAATGCCCATCACTCAGTTACTGCACCTTCACACCTATCTCCCTTCCAGCAGCTCTCAGTTTGTTCCCTGTAGTTAAAAGGCTCTTATAGCTTACTTCCTTCTTTGTTTTTTTCTTATTTTATTTTTCCTTTCTTTCCTCTATGTTTGTCTGTTTTGTTTCTTAAATTCCACATATGTGTGAGAACATATGGTATTTGTCTTTCTCTGACTGACTTATTTCACTTAGTATACTCTCTAGTTCTATCCACATCATTGAAAATGGCAAGATTCCATTCTTTTGGAGGGCTGAGTAATATTCCAATGTGTGTGCTCATGTGTGTGCGTGTACCACAACCTCCTTATCCATCCATCTGTTGATAGACATATGGTCTCTCTTCTGTATTTTAGCAATTGTGTACATTGCTATCCCCTATAAACCTCGTGGGGGCATGTGCTCCTTCAAATCACTATGTTTATATCCTTTGACTAAATGCAAGTGCTATTGTAGTGTGGATCTGAGGAGCCTCCATCCTGTTTACTGGAGTGCCTGCATTGGCTTGCATTCCCACCAACAGTGTAAGGAGGTTTCCCCTTTCTCTGCATCCTCACCAACGTCTGTTGTTTAGTGAGTTGTTAATTTTAGCCATTCTGACAATCCAAGCCCATTATGACCTCCTCCTCAAAGCCAGAAGACTTTTTGGACTAGAATCTCTATCATTAATTTAACTGTTTGATACCTGTTTAAAAATTATCTCCCTGCCTTACCATATATAACTATCACCAAAATAAAACACTATAATTTTCTCATCAATTAAAGTAAGGTCTCTGAATTGCCATATAAGCTCAGCTTTTCATGTTTTGAAAATCGGTGGCATCAAAATATTCTGGGCCATAGGCACAACTGTTATGGGGTCTTGGATGCCCACCCCACGCCATTCTCAGATGTTTCCCAGCCTTGACTCTGTAAACTAAAGATAACAATACACTGCAAGACTCCTTGGAGATGTCCTAACCTATAATTAGGACATCACCTTGTACTTGGGAAGCTTTCATATGACCCTTCCTATCGAAGAGTGACATGTGGGGAATAGGTAGCGTAGGAAAGTGGCATCATTTGTATCACTGGGACCTGCCTCGTCTGAGCAAATCCATCATGACATTCCCAGCTGCCAAATTCACCTAGAGACTACAATGGCTTTAAGGTCCAAAGCCTCAAAGAAAAATAAAATGTTTCCCTACGCATATCCTCTGTGCTAGGACGTTCTCCTGGTCCTGACCATTCATGTATGGGTGTCCTCTCTCCCTTTTGAATCTACTAGCACACTGAGTAGCCAGGGGAAATGCAGCATGTTCAGCATATTGGCTATTTCACTTTACCTGCACACTTGTCTTTACCTTGGAGTTGTGACTAACACTTATTACTGTACAGCTTAAAAGAGTTGAGTTGAATGAAGATGAGAATAGGAAATATTAGCTAAAATGGAATGTGAGATTATCTTTAAATTCCAGTGATATGTGTTTTTTCTCTCCTGTTTGTTATGGTTTTGGTTTTTACTCTGTTTGATTACTACTAGTGCAAAATTGTGTACAACTGGTAAGAAGAGAAAAAAACTTAACCACTAAGATACTCATAATATTGCCACCAAGACAACACCAAAACCTTATTTCAGTTTTGAAATAACAAACAGATCTCTTGTCTTCCCTGGTCATGACCTCTCTGCTGTGAATGCCAGTTAGCACACCATCTTGTTCTGGGGTAAAGCTTCAATGATGCATAGGCTCATCCCCAAGACCCTTTCACCTCTTGCCCTTATCATGCACTTCACCAGCCCCCAGAAATATGTAACCTAGAAGCCACTGAATTACTATTTTCTAATTTCCCTACAGTCAAAAATAAGCCAAAGCCAGTGCCCGAAGATAACAATCTGAAACTGAGTCCTATGCCTTCTGCTAGGGATAGATCCAGGGCATTCTAAACAATCCAAATGGTTTCATGCAATATATGCATAAAAATTGCATAACCAAAGCTTAAAGAAATATGAGGGGCCTCCTGGTATTCAAAAAAAAAAAAAAACCCAAAAAACAAAAACCTGTCCCCTGGTATTAAAAACACCAAAGGACTCCCATACAGCTGAGTTTAATAAACCACTTTTAAACATATGCTTCATAAGAGACATTTCCAGTGTGTGTCTCACGCTATAATGCTCAACAGCTGCGACTATAGCCCTCAATGTGTTCCATATGGGGCTGTGGTTATAATCGGCTCTTTCTGTGAAAGGCTCTCTTGGACTTCTTCTGTAATTAGGATTAAAATGTGCTGAGGGCACACAAGAGATGGGAAAGAGACCTTTTATTTCAGTCATTAGCATTTCTCTCAGGCAAGATCACCTTTCAGAAAAAAGCTGTGCAGAGTCTGTCTCTAACCTTCACCAAAAGAGGTCCAGCCTGTAGCCTGTTAAACTAAATTCCTCCTCCTCCTCCTCCTCCTCCTCCTCCTCCTCCTCCTCCTCCTCCTTCTTCTCCTTCTCCTTCTTCTTCTTTTTTAATCTGAAAATGATTTTGAGGCAGCAAGCTTTAGTAGAGTAACAATTGTTCATTGCTCCTCAAAACGATGCTAAGACAATAAGGAGTTGGGGAATTTTGAAAAAATTAATAAATGTGAGCTTCATTGAGAAGAACAGACACAGGAACCTTAGAAAGAAAACTGACAGGACATGAGGCTGGATCCCAGGATCCAGGGATCATGACCTGAGCTGAAGGCAAACACTTAACTGACCAAGCCACCCAGGGAGCCCAAAATATATATATATATTTTTTAAAGAAGCACTTCTGAGAAATTTTCTTCAAAACACGTGCTTTGAGGAACTAAAAAAAATAAGTACTTCCAATGCGATAAGAATGTCAGGAAGAAAGATCAGAAGGAAAGCAAATTGTTAAGAAATTTTTGAAGGAAAATTTGACAATATTTTAAAAAGTAAAATTTTACCTACCTCTTTATTGGAGGAATGTGACTGCTGAATAACTATGAGCTGGACCCAAGCAACTGGAGGCCCCTCACTGTCTCCTATATCCTTGCAGTGTACATTCTCCCCACCGTTTCCATTGTACAAGACAGATTCAAGGATGCAAACTCAAGAGAGCAATGTGGTGTTAAGACGATCTGGACTAAGATAAATGACTGAACCTAGGTAAGGTCTTTATATAAAGTTTTAAGATCTGGCAGGTGGGTGTGGAAATCTACTTATCTTATGGCACCCAAGATGAGCCCCATATGAAAGTTCCCTTGCTTATGGAAACTGCCAGCTACCAGTCTGGTTTCTTCAGTCTCTCTTTGCCCTCCATGTGCTGGGTGAGTTTTCAGATTTCATTCAGGAAATTCGCACATTTACAAACCAACATTCTTTGACCCCGCAGTTCCACAGCTAGGAATTATTTGCCTTTAATTTGAAGTTTAATACTGAAATTTACATAGCTGATATTTAAATCTTTTTATGTTTATAACTTAATGCATTATTAGCATTTTAATAAATAAGATTCATGTTCATTTAAATGGATTCAAACACCTAGACTGCCAATTTCTTAATACAATGTCCATATTTTTTTGAAAATAATATGAAAATGGAAAAAATTACCTCATAATCTTTCTCCACCTGATCCTGTTCTCATTGTCAGGTACTTTCCATTTCTTCCCAGCTAATGACTCTGCTTTGTTATCATCAAAGCAAGGAAAGAAAGTGTGATAGTGGCCAAAATATTAGGTGATTTGAGTTAGCACCTGTGCATCTGGGGCAGTTGTGCCAGCCAAAGTTGGCCAACTTTGGTTTCCTTATCTGGCCACTTGGGAATAATAATCAAATCTATGTGCTAAGACAGGTACAAGGACTACATGAGATACCATCCTGATCACTTAGCACAGAACCTGCCTTAGACTGGACACCTAATGAAGGATGGTTCTTATATAAAATATCTATAAGTAAATATTATGCATTTTATATGTTGCTGACATTGATGCCTTAAATGTGGCATACTAAAATACCATTGCTAATATAATACTGACATTCCAGTCCATCACAAATAAAAATTGCACTGTATCATTTCTCTAATGAATAGTAATATGGAAAATTGCCCATAACAGTGAAATTTTGAAAAAAAATATTAAGTTCCTACAAGATAGAATTCATTAAATAAACTATTATATCTATATATGCAATCAACACTATGCACCTATTAAAATTATGTTACAGACAAATCTTAAATGTATTTAATGCATGTTTCTAGGTACTTGGTTTCTCATCTGTAAAACTAGACAAGTGAGAGATGATTCTTCATCACTTTGAGCTATTTTCTTCCATTTTTGCTATAAATTTTCATTGTCATTTAATTTTTAGTTTGCTACCAGAGTGGATTTGAAGATCTTTTACTCACACTGAAAGACAATAGGTGAGAGTGAATAGGCAAGGTCATAACAATAACTAGATTTTCAGGAAATAGTGAAGAACATTCCATGTAGAGTACAGCAGCAATGTGGATGACACCTCGGAGTTGTGCAATATGGCAGCCCTATGGTGACTCCCCTTGCTTTAGGTAGGAGAGGCTCTTCCACAGTACGTGCACCTAATGCTGGGATGGATGGGTCCAGTCAAAATGGCATCAACAATCTGCAGCCTGTTCCAGCAACCAGCAGCAGAAACTCTATAGCATTTCCTTATCTAGCAGAAGAGAAAATAATTTGTTTTAGAAATATGTATCAAATCTTGCCAGTATCTGGAAAATCATATAGAAAAAAAAATACAGAAAAAAAACCTCACATGATCTTGTAACAACCACCTAAAAATTCAGAAAATGATCAAACAAATCAAATAAATGCCATATAATTAACATTGGTTTCCTCTTCAACTGCAGAAAGTGCATCCTGAGTAGGCATCCAGTCCCTTCTCCCTGGATCTCTCTCCCTCTTTTAGCTCTTTTCTTTTTCTCCCTGGATCTCTCTCCCTCTTTTAGCTCTTTTCTTTTATCTGGTCCCTAGGCCCTAGACTCATCCTCCCACAGCCCCCTGTGGTGAAGGCAGAGGAATGTCCTAGCTCTGGGGAGAGAAAGCAACATCTGCAAAGCCAGGCCGTTGAGAACAGTCAAACTTTTCTAGAAAAAAGTCTGAATTAAAAGTTTAAGATAATAAATTCTGGGATGGGTCCTGGAATATGGTTTTCACAAGCCCTCCATGTGATTCTGTTGCCCTTAAAATTTGAGAAATACCGATCTATTCCATTCTGTTTCTTTGCTACATCTCTGGCTCAGTCAAAACAGGTACCTTCACAAGGATGTCATCTCAAGAGCATCCTTTGAAAGTCTCCCTACTCAAAAGAAGAAAAGAAAAGAAAAAAGAAAGTCTCCCTACTCATTTTTCTCTTTTCTCTGCTTATGAGAGGCTATCCTCACCTGAATAATTTAAGATACTAAATTAGACAGTGACATTTATTCTGCCACTGTTGTGTGTGTGTATGTGTGTTTCTGTTTTACCCAGACAGAGGGAGTGAACTAAAAACCTTAAGATTGAGACTTTATTTTTTTTTTTTTATTTTTTTTTTATTTTTTTTTATTTTTTTTTTTAAAGATTTTATTTATTTATTTGACAGAGAGAAATCACAAGTAGGCAGAGAGGCAGGCAGAGAGAGAGAGAGAGGAGGAAGCAGGCTCCCTGCTGAGCAGAGAGCCCGATGCGGGACTCGATCCCAGGACCCTGAGATCATGACCTGAGCCGAAGGCAGCGGCTTAACCACTGAGCCACCCAGGCGCCCCAAGATTGAGACTTTAAATATGCCTTCTTTTTGAGTGTTTTGAGTGTCTGATAAAGAGATAGAGTACTTACTTGGCATTAACATGTTCTGTTTCCTTCCTAAAGCTTGTTCCAGCAGGTCACCCCTCATTCCCATATTGTAGTTCCTACAATAATTAATTCAGCATCTATTTCATTATACCTCATTCCAAGAGTACATTAAATGCATTCTCATATTATGGTGTTGATCTCTCCCTTCTTTACCTGGTTAGTGCCAGTGAAACTCGAGGTGTGATCTCCTAACAAAGAAGGACCCCAAGGTGTGCTTTATTTTTAAGAACCTAGTAACTAAAAGTCAGAGAGGGAAATAATCCTTGGCTTTTGACCCACTGTTGTGGCATTTTTCTAACACAACCCATTATCACATTTGTGTATGCCATCATCATAGATGTTGTGGTCATGCTTTAAGGTACTTTGTTTGCTCAGGGATAGGAAGAGCAACATTTAATATTTTAGTGATAGGCTTAGTGAGAGTTGACACATTTACCACAGAAGCTAACATCAGACTGATACAACAGAGTACTGAAGCCTGCTTTTATTAAGTGAATGCCATACAGTGTTTGCAATTAGATTCACAGAAAGAATTTATCCATAGGGATTTGCTTCCCTTCTAATGGCATTCTGTCTAGAAAGCAATCTCCAGTTAAGTCCCATGGCAAGTTGCAAGGAATGACATAATACACACTCTGCCCTCAACGAAGTACACACTGCTTCTTCACCCCGGGAATCATTTTCCATTTCAGTCTAGGAGCAAAACATACGACTCTGCTTGTTTTCCTCTCCAGATCACTAAAACCTAGAAGCACAGGGCTGCTTTCTGGCTTTTGTGTCAAGAACTATTAGATTGGGGGATGCCTGGGTGGCTCAGTGGGTTAACACCTCTGCCTCCTGCTCAGGTCATGATCCCAGGGTCCTGGGATGGAGCCCCGCATCGGGCTCTCTGCTTGGTGGGAGGCCTACTTCCTCCTCTCTCTCTCTCTCTGCCTACCTCTTTGCCTACTTGTGATCTCTGTCTGTCAAATAAATAAATAAAATCTTAAAAAAAAAAAAGAACTAATATATTGGGCTTAAACAACTCTCCATGGAAATATATGCTTTATAGGTTGCTCATAATTATGATTAGGAGGCTGAAAAGCCTGACTCAATTTCACAAATGTCTAAGGTGAGGGAGCAGCTTCCAGGCCCGCCAACAGGATGGTGGTTCAGCGAATTTCACTGCTACCTGGCATCATTTATCTGTTAAACTAATGTGCCCTGTGGATTAGAGTTTAGGGATTTTGGTCTCTATCTCCAGAGTCACCTACTTCCCCTCACCCCAGTTTTCTGCAACCATCTCCCTAAGCCTCAAGGTAGAATTTCACAGATCAGAAGATCAATGGAGAGGGAGCAGAGACACCAGAAGCTTGTTCTCTGCCCCGTTTAAAGACAGCTGGCAATTTTCAATGTGCTCTATCATGCAGCCTTTCCACCCTACCTTTGCCAACCACATAGTCACATAGCAAACACATGGATTTGACCCCAGGACTTCAAATTCACAAAAAATATATGGTAAGAATATCCATGCTGGTGTATGACCCAAGTTTAGCATTTTCTTATACTTGAAGTAAGTGGACTTCAGAAGTGACAGTTTTATGAGGTATCATTTTATCTCTGCTTTCAATGTATATTAAAGTACCCTCCATGACTTTTTTCATACCTTTTTCACACCAGGAGAAATAGGAGGTGGAGGAGGGCAGCCCAGCCCACCTCCTCAAAGCCATCCAAGGGCCGGCCATCTGTCCTACCATCTTGCCTGCCACCTTAGCCACTTTATTTGAGTACATACAAGTACAGACACCAGCTGTTGTCATCTTCTATGCCTTTCTGACCAACTATACCCTAAAACAAAATTTGGCAAAAACAAAACCAAGAGAAGATAAAACTGTGAAGCTGATAAAGGCTTCCTTGGTTGCCTTTTCCCACTTTGCATTTCAGTGCGAAATTCTGCATTTCCTGCATTTCCTCCTTCCATCCAGGTCACCGACACCCTGCCAACCCACTCTGCCCTCAGGTTATTGCCAATAGGTGAAGGTGGCCACTGGGGAATCCCATCTGGACTGTACTTCCTGAAGGACAGGTAATAGGAATAACCTTCCGAGTTATATGGATAAGAAAGGTTATCTCTTCTCACATGTGCAATCAAATAGTATACATTATATTTCATTTGTATCTCTTAGAACCCTGATATCTTCTTGTTTCTCTGACAAAAACAGTAATCCAATTAATTGGACAAACGCATTAATACTACCTTTCTTGGAAAATAGCATCTTTTATTTTTCTCACTTAACTTGCACATTAAGTAGTTACTGTGACACAGCTCCATGCTACAAAAGGAATAAAATGTGTTTTCTGCATTTAAGAAGCTTGCATTCTAGCTAGGAGGAAGGGTACATACCTAAACACTATTCACACACACAAAAACAAAACACAGTGTCATTAAGTACAATAATAGAAATGTGCAAAAACTCTTATGGAGACATTGGACAGAAAAAAGAATTGAGCACAAGAATGGACAAGAACATCTGGAAGTGAAGCTAAAAATAACGGCTGAAGGCCAGGGATGAAAAACTCTGTGTTGTCCTAACAAGTTAGGACCTTCTTTCTGACTGTAAGGGAAAATCTGAAAATTACTTTCTGAATATAACCTGACCCAGTGAAGCAACTGTAAATGGAAGGCTTCAGGTACTCTTTCAGAATTACCACTGCCTAGCATAGCCTCAACCCTCCACTGTCCTGACACTGTATGTGGGAAGTAGTCTTTAGGGTATCATTCTAAAACATCTTCCTGTCTATATAACCCTGTCTTCTCAGAAGATTTTGGAAAAATAAAAAAAGACATTTATACTTCTGATAGAATGAAGTACAATGTTATCTAAATGAAAAGGTTTAGGAGAACAATATTCTTACTTGTTTGGAAACAGCAAAATCCACCAAAGATAGCACTAAAAGAAAGTATATGATTTAAATTTAATTGACCCAGATTATTGACAGAAGTCAGATGAAATAGAATAAGAGTGCATGGAATAAAAGGTATATGATAAAATCTATGGTTTAGAAATCAGCAACAAGTCTTTTGTTTCTTTAATATAATGCTTGGAAAGCCAGCATGTAAATGTGACAAAACATAGCATTTAACATTATCCATCTCCTTGTGAATTTTTAAAACCACAACACATGATTTTGACAACCACAGCTATGTACTATGGGAAAGTCGAAGCCAAAAAACACAGGAATTGGAGCCAGTGAGTAAAAGGAGGGAGCATGAGATTGATGTATGGTAAGCTTACAAAGAAATAAATTCAAAACTTTCCAAAAGCACAGAACTAAAGTCAGTCCCATAGCTACATAAAGAAACCCTTAACTAAGATAGATATGCTATTCAGTGTTCTGAAATTATAATTGGCCTTCTAGCATTATTTTGCATGGAATTAGTCTCCTCTATTAATCCAGAAATACCAGCCCAAACCAGTGCTTCTCCCCGTACCCCTAAAATTTGATAAAGATCATTACTTTCTTTAGTATACATGAATTTCTCATTTCTGCTGAATGATTTCTTAAACTACATCCTAAACTGAATTACAGGCATTGGCACAGAGGAATGCTAATGAGGAGCTACAGGCATTTCCCAATTTAAAACTTGATTGCATTCCAAAAATATATCGGAAAGTTTGACTAATTGGAGCTCAGAATATATCTTCTTGTGGAAATAAATGGTGGATAATTTCCTGAACTGACCCAAGCCAGGCCATGAGATACCTAAGCCATCATTTCCAAAAGCACAACCTAAATTCTGGGTCCGGACAACAGGATCTTTTGGGGAGAGTAGGAGGAAAGGCAATACAGTGAGGTTTGCCCCTATTTTACTTAGCATTAATAGGTTAAAAGTGTCTTGGCTATTCTCTCTCCTCCCCCTTTAATACCACTTCAATCCTCCTATCCCTGCTAGAGAAATGCTCCAAGCTCCAAAGGTATCTTCCCTACCTCTGCCCCAACCCTACCCCACAGTCTTCATGTCAAGAGTTCGGCAGAATGGGAGGCAGTGATAGAAAGACACATTTGTCACCCTTGAGATCTGCCACTTAGAAGCTTCCGCACTGGCCAGAATTACCTTGGTAACAGCAGTTCCTCTAATTGCTTGTTCTGGCTTTTGGGAGCTCAAATTGTCATTAGAAAAAAAAAAAATCAATAACTTTTCAGATGTTCTATTCTTGGCAAGAAAAGAGCCTTGGGAAATGTCTATATAGCAGAAGTCCCTGCTGCCATCAATTCTTGCTCCTGTGCCAGTTTTGAATTGATTTAAGAAAAGCTGTCTATGGCTTATGTCTCTCCTTTTCTCTTTCTTTGAATCTTCTTCAGCACAGTTTCTCTAAACATTCAGTGCTCCCTTCAAGGGAGATCTTTGTCTTCTGGAGCAGGTACATTTTCCACTGCCCTATTCTGAACATGAATATCCTTACTCAAGACCACGTGTCTTTGCATCCAGTGTGAACTTGGATCATGAGGCAGCAGGTGAGGAAAGGCATGGCAGGGAAGGTTTGGCTCAATGCAAACTCTAATGATCAATGAGGGCTGCCTGGAAAGTGGCCAATGGGGGCTGGCAGAAAGAGAGGGATTCCAGGGAGATCCCAGCTCCAGAGCAAGTGGGTCATAGTTAACTGTTGACTCTGGCAAGAATACTGGCTAGAGGACAGTGAGGGAACCCACACACTTACACTCTCAACCCTTGGCAGTAGGGAGTCAGGATGATTTGGATTCATATCTGGTTTTTCCATTTGGTAGCTATGTGGCACTGGGCAATTTACATTTAGTTTCTTCTTTTGAAAACTTAAGATAAAAATCTACATCAAAGAATCCTTGTGATAAAGTTAACATTTGTAAAGATACAAAAATTCCAAAATATTAATTCTTATCCCCTTCACTAACACTGTCTGCCATTCTTTCAATCAGCTGAATTAATAAATATTGGTCTTGGCCCTCTTTAGACATTTTTCTCTTAAATTATTGAGGTTTTTTGTTATTGAATTTTTTTTAAAAGATAGATTTATTTGTTTATTTATTTGTCACAGAGAGACAGAGATCACTAGTAGGCAGAGAGGTAGGCAGAGGGGGGTGGGGGGAAACAGGATCCCTGCTGAGCAGAGAGCCCAATGTAGACTCCATCCCAGAACCCTGAGATCATGACCTGAGCTGAAGACAGAAGCTTAACTCAGGCACCCTTTGTTATTGAAAAAAAAATTTTTTTTTTTTATCCACAATGATTACTTGGAGCAGATCATATGTCTTTCTTCCACAAAATTCCTCACTTCTAACATGGCATTAGTTGTATGATGTCTTGCATCAGGTTTATAAAATAGCTTTTTGATGGGGGTGAGGTGTTACACATTCAGATTAAATGCACATTTCATCTATTAAGTCAAAAATTCCTAATTTTTTGAAGGTCAAAAGTAAGATTTCTAAACATTGAGTAAATAAGGTAGATTCCTTTCTATTTTGTTATCTATCAAAAACAAGTTATTTAAAGTAGTGCAATGTTGGCCAAGGTCTATTTTCTTCAAGGTGGTTAGGTATAGCTGGCACAAATTCTCTTGCATTTATGCAAATACCCAAGTAGTCACTTTCTCGTAGTGCTGTCTACAGCCCGGGCACCAACATGCTTGAGCTGTGTCTTCTCTGTCCCTCTTTGACTCCAATGTGAGCATAACAGGGCAGGAAGACCCAAAGGGCTGCATACCCCAAAACATGCAGAAGCAACCTGGACACGCCACAGCTTTCCTAGGGGAGTCATAAATGGAGACAATAGGCACCCCAGATCTCCCTGCTCTTCAAACATTGGTTGGTCATCCACTACAGCGGAGTTTCATCGTCCCTTCCACTCATCCTAGACTTTGTCTTAACAGCTCCACACCCTTACTCTTATTCTTCCTGTCTCTTTATCCTTTCCAAGAGCAACACAGAAGAATTCCTGCCCAGTCTCAGAAGAGCTACATCCACTCTTCTGTGAACTATTGTTCCTGCCATTACTGGGAAATCCTCTGCCCCCTGCATTTACCAAGAACTCCAACAAAAACAATTTTTTCTTGTGAAGAATCTTCCTCTTCCCATCACCTTCTAAAAAGAGGGAGTGGCTAACAAGGACTACATTCCAGAGGAAGCCCCAAATAACTGGAGAGGTGAATAGAACAACTACTTCTATAAGTCTTTCAACCAGAAGGCATGTCCTACTAAGATATTTCCCCATCTTTGAAGTACAGTTATGAAAATTGTTCAGAGACAGAGGAAAGTCAGGTCGAAAATTTCTAAAACAAAACAAAACAAAACCCAAACTTATAATTTTTAGTTTTTTTAAAATCGTACTAAAAATTATTTCGTTTCTTCATATGTCCTAGAAATTAGGCTATGCCTACATTGCTATTTAAGATAAAATACATGTGGTGTAGTAGAAATGCTGTAGATACAGCCAAACCTATGTTGGGCCCTGCTTTTGCCATTGAACAAGTGATTCTGAGCCTGTACTTTTTACTATCTCCCTTTAAAAAGTTGTTCTGAGCCTCAGTTTCTTTATCTCTTAAATGGATATAATAAATCTTGCTTCAGATGGGTTTTTTTTCTAGTGTTTTTTAAAATACTTTTTTCTAGTATGTTTTTTAGTTGGAGAATATTAATTCTCTTCTTCGTCCTTCTTCTTAAGTTGTGCATTGTGTTTTCCTCTATGCTCTGCATATAATACCATTGGCAATTTCTGTCTCTAAGGCCTAAAATGAAGCAATTACTATTTTCTGTTTTTAAAAAAGTAACAATCGGTATTAAGTGAAAGATGTCATGTTTAGAAGCTCAGTAGACATGAGATCCAAAAGTAACCCCAAAAGTTAGTCTTTCCATCAGTTAGCGCCTCTTCACATGGGGGGATAACACCCATCTGGCAAGGCTGTTGTAAGGAAGAGAGAGGCTGATGCAGAGTTGGTCATATAGGTAACGTACAGTGAGTGAGAGCTTGGCATGGGGTGTACTGGTCCCAAAATCATATTCTAACACCTCACATAGGATGCCATCCCACTCAACCCTGTTCTCCACACAGGGACAGTCACATGGAAGTTGGTGGAGAGCTCATACCCTTTCAAGGGACATTCTGGCTTTGCCTGGAAAAGCACCACTGTAGTGTTCTCAGACGGTGGCCTCAGAAATAGCTGGCCCTGCAGTACCCACTTCCACCTAAGACCTCCATCCCTGTGAAAATGAGTTCCTGTCTGCAGCCCTAAACATATGTCTTATGAAGTAGGGTAATGGATTTTAAAGAACCTCTACATATGCAAAGCATTGACCCAGTTTGTATAACATCAGAACATAGTGCCACCCCTTCTGGATGCAAGATCTCAGAGCTCCAACAAGACCTGAGAGTATGGTGTGATGACTGAGCTCTTTCACTTTGAATTTAGTTACCAGACACCAAAGATGGGGTTAATACAAACTCAGTAAATTTGTTGGTGATAAATTCCTGGCACAAATGCCACATACATTCCTGGGCCCAGGAATGCCAAAATGTTCAGGCAGTAAAGCAATGATGCAGTCAGTAATTAGGATACCAAACAATGCTAACATCGTACTTAATCAAATCCAGAAGTTCTACCTTATTTAGTCCTATTATAGCAATCAACTATTTGATTATTTCTATCTCAGGCTTAAACTCCCAGGCAAGTTATCCAGCTTACTACTGCCTAGACTTAAGATTCAAATGAATTTAGTATTGGCAGTCACTTTTACGGTTAGATAGTTTTCTTCACTTCTGATACTTAAGATTAAAGATATTAAATTACTGGGACGCCTGGGTGGCTCAGTTGGTTGGGCAGCTGCCTTCGGCTCAGGTCATGATCCCAGCGTCCTGGGATCGATTCCCACATCGGGCTCCTTGCTCGGCAGGGAGCCTGCTTCTCCCTCTGCCTCTGCCTGCCATTCTGTCTGTCTGTGCTCGCTTTCTCCCTCTCTCTCTCTCTGATAAATAAATAAAATCTTAAAAAAAAAGATATTAAATTACCGACTTCCTGGTTGTTACCAGGTCTTATAGTACATACCCTGTAATTATAGATACAGGTCAAAGATAGCCAAGTGAGAGCTAGTAGCAGCATATCGACTTTTACTTAATAATTTTAATGTCATGTACCAAACTCTGAATAAAATAAAATGCCAAAATGGTATTTGTTACACTAAAGTTTAACACATAAATGACAACGAGAATTTCTCATATTGTCTGTCCCCAAATTCTCTAATATAATTTTATTTCCTGATACTAAAGCATGCACTTTGTTCAATGGAAAGGCATGAGTGTGTTATTTTGGTCACTAGAGGGCAGGAAATTAAAGTACATTATTTCCAAAACCCTTTAAAGATACATGTCATATTTAGGGAATCTTAATGATTTTCTGAAAGGAGAAAATAATCTGCTAAATACATATTTTCCCAGCAAATAATTCATAAACACTCATAAATATAACAAATAATAAGCTCGATTATTTTTGTTTTAATCATTTTTATAGGAAAGAAATAAATATTTCTATTGGATAATAATCTCAAGAATGCACATTTCCCCTAACATAATGTCTTCTGTTTAATAGTTTTCATTTGATGTTAAAAAAAAAAAAAAGTCCTTCCTTTCTGCTGTGACTATTCATATATTCAATGCGTTTCTTTTCTCAGAAGTTTATTTAATCTTGTTAAATGTTCATGGTTTATCTCCCCCTCCGATTTCCCCCAAGTCACTTCTGAGAGACTGTCAACTCTGAGAAACAAACTGAGGGTTTTGGAGGGGAGGGGAGTGGGGGGTTGGGTGAGCCTGGTGGTGGGTATGATGGAGGGCACATATTGCATGGAGCACTGGGTGTGGTGCATAAACAATGAATTTTGGAACACACACACACACACAATTTAATTTAATTTAATTTAATTTTAAAAAAGAATATATACGAGGCGCCGCCGGGGCCACCCCAGCCGCCATGTTCCCCCCGCCCGCGAGCTCGCTCCCCCCGCCTCCTCCCCTCCTTAACTGGACTCCCGCCCCCTCCCTCTCCCCCCGCACCCCCCAACCCCCGAGGTCAGGCGGAGGCTCTGCCAATGCGGCCGCAGCAGCTCAATCTCCCCTTCCGGGGAAGCCGGGAACGGGGACTTTGGAAAATAAGTGGATCGGCGGACGGGTTAGGGTCCCTGCTCTCCACCTGCGCGAGGGCGAAGTGACCAGGACGAGCCAGGGGCTGCGGAGGTGGGGGGGCGGTGTCTCGCAAGCGGGAGGGAGCCCCGGCTGCGCCGTGCGACTCTCTCTTTGGCCCTCGGAGTGCGGCAGCGGACTGACGGACGGCGGGACGCGGGGACGCGGCAAACAAGGTCATTATCCGAGTGTTAGAGGTGATGGATCATCTTCATAGAGGGGAGTCAGTCGCTGCAATACTCCGTAACCGATCTCTAGTGGAAGAGGAGGACCAGCACATGAAATTGTCCCTTGGAAGCAGCGAAATGGGTCTCTCATCCCATCTGCGGTCTTCCAAGGCAGGGACCACACGCGTCTTTACCAGCAATACCCACAGTTCGGTGGTGTTACAGGGCTTTGACCAGCTTCGACTTGAAGGATTGCTTTGCGATGTGACCCTGATGCCTGGTGGCACAGATGACACCGTCCCTGTGCATAGAGTCATGATGGCCTCTGCTAGTGATTACTTCAAGGCAATGTTCACAGGTGGAATGAAAGAACAAGATTTAATGTGCATTAAGCTTCACGGTGTGAGCAAAGTCGACTTAAGGAAAATTATTGATTTCATTTATACTGCAAAGCTTTCTCTTAACATGGACAACCTTCAGGACACCCTCGAAGCTCCAGTTTTCTTCAGATTCTGCCGGTTTTGGACTTCTGCAAAGTATTTCTCATATCTGGGGTCACTTTAGACAATTGTGTCGAAGTTGGTCAGATTGCCAACACCTACAATCTGACAGAAGTGGATAAATATGTCAACAGTTTTGTCTTGAAGAATTTTCCCGCATTGCTGAGCACTGGGGAGTTCTTGAAGCTCCCTTTTGAGCATCTTGCCTTTGTGCTTTCCAGTAATAGCCTTAAGCACTGCACTGAACTTGAGCTCTTTAAGGCTACCTGTCTCTGGCTACGCCTAGAAGAGCCTCGGATGGACTTTGCTGCCAAATTAATGAAGAACATAGGATTTCCACTGATGACACCGCAGGAGCTCATCAATTATGTGCAAACCGTGGATTTCATGAGAACTGATAATACCTGTGTGAATCTCCTTTTGGAAGCCAGCAATTACCAAATGATGCCATACATGCAGCCAGTGATGCAGTCAGACAGGACTGCCATTCCCTCTGACACCACTCATTTGGTCACACTCGGAGTTCTGAGGCAGCAGCTGGTTGTCAGCAAGGAATTGCGCATGTATGATCAAAAGGCCCATGAATCGAAATCGTTAGCCCCCATGGATGCCCCACGGTACAAGCATGGCATTGCTGTCATTGGAAATTTCCTCTATGTCATCGGCGGACAGAGCAATTATGACACAAAAGGAAAAACAGCAGTCGATATGGTCTTCAGATTTGATCCTCGCTACAATAAATGGATGCAGGTTGCATCTTTAAATGAAAAGCGCACCTTTTTCCACCTAAGTGCCCTCAAAGGATATCTGTACGCAGTCGGTGGGCGAAATGCAGCTGGTGAACTGCCCACAGTGGAGTGTTACCATCCAAGAACAAATGAATGGACCTATGTTGCCAAAATGAGTGAACCCCACTAGGGCCATGCTGGAACTGTGTATGGAGGAGTCATTTATATTTCAGGGGGAATCACTCATGACACTTTCCAAAAGGAGCTCATGTGCTTTGACCCGGACACTGACAAATGGATCCAGAAGGCGCCGATGACCACGGTCAGAGTGTATGGTGGGCGAGAGGCTCTACGTCATTGGCGGCAATCACTTCCGAGGCACAAGTGATTATGATGATGTCCTAAGCTGTGAATACTACTCACCTATCCTTGACCAGTGGACCCCAATTGCTGCCATGTTAAGGGGGCAGAGCGATGTCGGGGTTGCAGTCTTTGAAAATAAGATCTACGTGGTCGGTGGGTATTCCTGGAATAATCGCTGTATGGTGGAGATAGTGCAGAAATATGACCCTGACAAAGATGAGTGGCATAAGGTGTTTGATCTCCCAGAGTCCCTTGGTGGCATCCGAGCTTGTACACTCACGGTGTTCCCTCCCCAAGAAACCACACCATCACCTTCTAGAGAGTCCACCTTTTCTGCACCTTAAGATCAACCCCGCCCCGCGACTAAGATGCTGTGTTCCTATCTTTGCAGCGTGTCATGAATTCTCTTCTTTTGCGCCCCCTTTAGTAGTGTATGTAAGGATTAGCCTCCAGTAATTGTTACAGATATTGGAAAAAAAAAAAAAAGACAACATTGATGTTATTTGTGCTGTTTCTTTGGCTTAGAGTGTTTATAAAGTTGGTAACAAAACCATTCTGGAAATGTATCCCATTGAAGCTGATGTTTAACATATAAAAACAAAACAAAACAAAACACACACACACACAAAACCCACAAAAAAAAAAAAAAACCAACCCAAGATATTGTCTATAAAATGTTTCTTCAGTACTTTTTCGATGCTGTGTATTGGGTGTAAGGTATTTGTCATCTTACATTAGAAAGCCCAGCGAACCAACTCGAAGGTGGATTGTAGTAAGTGTACAACTGTGCTAACTCGGCTTCAAAGTAAAAAGTTTTCCTTTCATCTTTGACTGTGAGATGTCGAAGGGAGGCAGCTTGCTCTAACAGGAAACAATAGACAAAAGGTTGCCAACTCGCATGAGCTACCTCCCTCTTTTCATAAAGTATTTTTGACATATCTGTCAACCCACCTATCTGCGTGGGTGCATTGAAAACATAGGAAGTTTCTTAGACACACAGGAGAAATAATAACTGAAATTCACCAATATTAATAATAATAAAAAGAAACAGCATGACCCCTCTGCTTAGAAACAAGAGTTCGGGGTTTCTAAAGTGTGTATAAATACATACACACATGTACATTGAGCAGACACAAAATTTTAAAAATGGAATGTCACATCAAATAAACCTGAATGATCTTTTAAAATTTCTACCAAAAAGCAGCTTCCGTTAAAATGGGAATTCAGTAGCACACATGGAAAATCCTACTGAATTTAGGTGGACAAGGGCTAGAAATGTTGAGCAACTAAATTTGTCACTTGACCAAATTTTTCCTTCCGAAACTGTAATCTATGCCTTCTCATTTGCTGTTAAGGTAACTTGCATATTATCTGTGTTCTGTATACTCTCAATTCATAAGGTTATTTAGTACAAAGTGTAGCAGCCTCCCCTGGGGAGCTGCTTTTGCTCAGTGATTTCAACTTCCATGTTTTATCTCTTTTTGTTCAATAAAAAAGCATTTAATGTCAAAAAAATAAAAAATAAAAAAAATAAAAGAATATATACACATAGATATAGCATCAGCTAATTCAGATTCTTTAGAATATTTGGCATGAAGCCAATAAGAGTTTAATTCATATGAAAGAACAGGCCCATTAAGAATATTTATGTTATAATCAAACATAATTATAAGTAAAAATTAAACAAAATTAAAATAAATTATAATAATTATAATAAAAATTAAAAAATTAAAAATAATAAATAAAAATGTAAAAATTAAAATAAATTATAAACAAAATTAAAATAAAGCTCAATTGTTTTAGCTTAATAATTTTAGTTGGAACTAGAATGTAAATAATGAAAAAAAAATATTTTTCATAATGGCCCTTTCCATGAAATTACTTGATTGTTTATTACTTTAAATGACTGTTTTTTTTTTTGTAATGGATAATCCTAAGTTCATTTTATAATAATTTAAAATTTTAATTTCCAGCTAGTTCAATTTAATAAAATACAAAAAATGTGGAAAAAAATCTTGTTAAATGTTCAGTTTATGACTTAAATTTCAAATGATGGGACTCTGTTCATTGATTTCCAGTCATCTTCTGAACAGCCTTCTGGGTGCTCTTCCATTACTAGCACACCTGTCAATGCCTTTTTGCACGAGACCTCTACCTAAGTGCCCGGAAAGATGTTTATACACCTAACATTTCTGGAATTACCCACTAAATGAGCCAGACAGAGCTCAGTTCCTTCCTATATCCCTTGG
The DNA here is from genome assembly GCF_964662115.1 of Mustela nivalis. Lineage (NCBI taxonomy): Eukaryota > Metazoa > Chordata > Mammalia > Carnivora > Mustelidae > Mustela > Mustela nivalis. The sequence goes on from NW_028136231.1 coordinate 372,153, forward strand.
ATTCAAAACACAAAGCTAAAGTTAGAAATTGAAATAGCTAAACAAAACAAAGAAAAATGATCAAATCAGGAGTCCTGTGGACAGAGAACTCAAATCAGGTGATCTAAGGCTTTCTTTTCACTGATCATTTGTCTCAAACCTAGTGTGGTAGGCTGAAAAATTGTCTCTCAGAACCTATGAGTATATTTCCTTCCACTGTAAAGAGACTAGCAGAGATTATTAAGATTAAAAATCTTAAAATGGAGAGCTGCTTTGGATTATCCAGGTGGACCAGTCTAGTCCCATGAACTCAAATTCAGAAGAGGGAGGCAGAAGGAGGGAGTTCCAAAACATGAAATGGAAGGCAGAGGGGAGATAAGAAGTGTGAGAGGGGACTGACCATTGCTGGCTTTGTAGAAGAGACAGGACCACAGGCCAGCAGAACCTCAGTGCTCCTCAATTGAGAGCTAGAAGAAAATAAAGACCATGGAACAGAATTCTGCCAATCACCTGAAATGAACAAGGAAATAGATTCTCCCTTAGAGTCTCCAGAAAGGAACACAGCCTTAAGAAACCTTTCGTTTAGCTCTGTGGAACCTGTTTTGGGCTTCTGATCTACAGAACTGTAAGGTAATTTATTTGTGTCATTTAGCTGCTACATTTGTGGGAATTTGTTAGGACAGCCCTAGGATGCATCAGGCCACTGCTGATGGGATAGGAGAGTTGTCTCTTCCAGGTCCCATTCAATGCCTTCCTTAGTTTTGCATGGTGCTCTCAGATTCTAGAACATATCCCAAGTTTTTCAGCTCACCCACAACTCGGCTAAGTCTTTCTGCAGGAGATGGTGCCTGAGTCTTGTAGGAAAAGTTAGCCAAAAGAAAAGGGATTTGATCCAGGTGGGAGCCATTCATAAATTGTTAGGTAGAGTTCTAGACAAAGTTTAAGTTTGTGCTTCACTGGGGTCTATTCTTATAGCTATGAGGAAAAAAGATACACGGTAAATGAAATATTAGAATATTCATACAGAAGCCCAGGTAAGAAACGATCATGACATAAGACATTGTTAAGAAGGATGGCTGTTTGAAAAATGAATCCAACAGTTACTTAGCTCATGGAATCAGCAAAACTTAGTGACTGATTAGATATGGGCTTTGAGTGAGAGGTAGGGCCATGCCTAACTCCCAGAGACTGAGTAAATGATAGTGTTTCCAACAGAGATGAAAATATACAAAAGGAATGGGTGTTTAGTGGAAAGAAGATAATGTGCTATTTTTGGCAAATGTTATGGAATTGGAGATGTCTTTGGTATCTCAAGGATAAGCTATCTAGCACTCAGCTGGACATTTGAGTCCAAAATTCAAGGGAGATGTCTATTTTAAAAGTATGAATATGGAAATAATCAATATATGGCAGCTAGGGAGTTGTGAAAATCATGAGTGGCAATGATTCCCAGAAAGATTATGTAGAATAAAAAGAAATAAGAACCTCAGGTTAAACCTTTGAGCACACAGTATTAGAACCATGGAGAGAAAAAATAACCTACAAAGAGACCAAGAAAGGAAAAGTCAGGGGTAGAGTAACCAAAGAAAAGAGAGAAAAGAGATTCCAGAAAAAGGAAATGGCTAGCAGTAAGGTGAGACCTACGACATGTCCTTGAATCCAGCATTTAGGAAGCCATTGGTTTTGGCACTCATCGTAGCACAGGTGAAGTTGAAGCAAATTACAGAGAAATGAGGAGCATATAGCACATGATGAAATAAAGAGAGTGATATTTCTTCTTTCATAGGAAAACAACATTTTCATGTCTTACCAGGAAATGGTGTCTTGCCTGTTTCATTAAAACTAAAGTTTACTGAGCACCTGCTTAATGAAATACTGTGGTAAAGGGAACTATGGAGAAGACAAAGATAGGCCAAAGATGAAAATGTAGGGTTTCTATTAGAGAAATTATAATTAAAATACAAAATAATGTATAATTAAAAACAATAATTGGTCTTTATTGAACATGTTCAATGTGCTAGGCATTAATTTCATAAACTCATAATCTTTATAACCATTAATGGGTCGTGATTATGATCCTTGGTTTTTGTTTTGTTTTGTTTTGTTTTGTTTTGTTTTTCAGGTGAAGAAACTGAAGCACAGAAAAATTATGTAACTTGCCCAAGGTCACTCACTTAGTGAATATTCACATAAGAATTCAACTCTGGGCGATATGGCTTCAGAATGTGTGTACTTAACTCTTATGGACCACAACTAAGAGGAAATGTCGAACAAAATAAGAGTCAGGAAGAGAGGAAGCAGGAAGCCCTTCAGGGGTTCAGAAGAGAGTAACTTATGCTTGGAACCTGGAAGAAGTCCAGGAGGATGTGGGCATTTGGGTAAGCCTTAATGGACACATGAGGCATGCTGTGATGACAACGAGGGCAACAAAGCTAAAGAAGGTAGGGGATCAAAGGTCCAGAGGTGGAGATGTGTTGCATGTGGGATGCACAGTACAGAGGTGTGCCTGGTTTGGTGTAAAAAGACAAAAAAGAGCAGTATGGCTAAAAAGGTAGTGTGGCCAGAATGTAGAGGAAGCTAATTAGGCTTTTTAAAAATCATCCCTCCACCAAAAATCATCATCATCTTCAGATGATTTTGAAAATGGTTAGGAATATGAATGGTATTATATTTTTAGAGGGATTAATTCAGTAGCAGTGCTTAGGGAGAGCTAAAATATCATCTCTTTTTAATCCCCAAATTGTCTTAGAAGCTATTCAAGAATTTGTGTTATCCTTCTATGGCTGTGATAACAAAGTATGAAACTTAGTTTAAACAACATACATCTATTCTTTTATAGTTCTGGAGGCCATAAATCCAAAATGGGTTCCACTGGCCTGAAAGTGTTAACAAGGCCATGCTCCCTCTAGAAATCCTAGGGGAGAATCTGTTTCCTTTCTTTTTCCAGTTTCTAGTGCTGCATTTCTCACATTCTGTGACTTGTGGCCACTACCATCTTTAAGGCCAATAGTGTAGCATCTTGCTTCAGTGGTCACATTGCCTTCCTTCTTGGTGTTAAATCTCCCTAAGATGTTATGCCTTCTTCTTGTAAGAATACTTGTGATTACATTTAGGGCCCACCTGGATAATCCAGGATCATCTTCTCCTAGAATACTTAGTTTAATCACATCTGTGATGTTCTTTTTTGCCTTAAGAGGTAACACTCACAGGTTCTAGAGATTAAGACTTGGATATCTTTGGAGGCCATTATCCAGACTAGAACAACATCCTTTAGAAAAACAATTCCAAATCCTTTGGCCACTTTTTCATTCTTGTCCTCGAGTGATTGAATGGTGACAAAAACATAATCATTCAATTGGAAGATTGGTCTGGAATTGGCAGTGGGATATGGAGAATATGCCAATCCCTCTATCCACCCCTGTGGTGTTGAAGGAAGGAAAGAAGGAGAGAGATACTAAAACACCATTTGACCAAGAGATTAGTGAGATGCCCACTACAGTTCATGTGGGAAAAGTGTGTGATTTACTTACAAAAGATGTATTCTTTTCATGGAATGGTGGATGAGACCAGCATACAGGTATACTGGAGTAGACACTGCCATCACTTAGGATCAACCTGGCTGAAAACATGGAGTATGAGAGGAAAAATCAGTGAGGAAGAGCTAATACTAGGGCATGAGTCAGTTATAAGGACCAAGTGCAGAGCCCCTAGTTACAGCTGAGGTACATGGAAAGGAGAGGAGCCCTAAGCTGAAGGAAGTCCTGAAAACTCGGATGCAATGAAGAATGGATTTACAAAGGAGAGGTTGGTTCAGCCTCTGTCATAATGATCAGCAATTCTGAATGTAAAATAACTAGTTCCTGAAATTTTACAACATCATTGGCTCATCTTTTGCTCTATTATAGTTTTCTGCAAAATTTGGATTTTTATCTTCTTTTTATATTGTTCTATGCAACATAAGTACACAATGTATAAAAATCAAATAGGCAAATAATTGTATTAAAGAATGATTATTAGTGAAAAAGTACTGCTAAAGGAGATCAAACATTTGGGAATTGAATTACAATGATCTTCCATAAGGCATTCATTTCATCTGGGCCAGAATAAAAACTGGAAATAAAATAGTGGCTTTTTATAAATACACGATTAAAAATCTGAAGAAATTATTTTAAGCTGATAAGCATAAGATGTTACCATATTGATAAATCTCCAGAATGGAAATGGGAGTTATCTACTTTGGAAACCCATGGTAAGATATTACTTTGAAGATGTTTGCATACTACATGTTTCCATCAAGGTCCTGGAATTGGACAGACAACACCATCAGTTGGTATGTTTGTGAAAGCCTTTTTGGTGAGGAATTGTTTGCAGTGGTGTAGACAGGGTTAAGGAAACCAACAGGAGGTGCTGAAGCATGCTTGAGGACTGGCAGCAGCTGAAAACCATTACCACCCACAGGCCTGGAAGAAGAGGAAGGCTTTCCTAGAACCAGACCTGGCCAAGGCCTTGGGACACAAAGAATAATTATCACACCAGACAATAGCATATACTTTGGTAAGACTGGAAAACTTCAAGAACTAAAGTGTAAGCAACTCTACCCCTTCTCCCACCAGTCACAGCATGTAAGATCTTGCCCTGAGGTGTAAGAGTTGGCCACAATCCAGAATAAAGATAATCTTTTTTGGAGATCACTTTTTTTTGTTTTATTTATTCTAATGTAATTTTATTTATTTATTTTTTTATTAATTTTTTATTAATTTTTTATTTTTTATAAACATATATTTTTATCCCCAGGGGTACAGGTCTGTGAATCACCAGGTTTACACACTTCACAGCATAGCGAAATAAGTCAAGCAGAGAAAGACAACTATCATATGATCTCCCTGATATGAGGAAGTGGTGATGCAACATGGGGGCTTAAGTGGGTAGGAGAAGAATAAATGAAACAAGATGGGATTGGGAGGGAGACAAACCATAAGTGACTCTTAATCTCACAAAACAAACTGAGGGTTGCTGGGGGGAGGGGGTTTGGGAGAAGGGGATGCTGTGGAGATCACTTTTGAAAGATTGAGTGTATCCTCAATTTCAGGCGAACACGGGAACTAAGGTGCCTCTTAGCAGCCTTCCGTTTCTCAGAGCTCTGATTGGTTTGACACAAACTGAAGAAGATTAGAATAGCCTGAAGCATGGACTGTTCCATCTTGCCATCAACGCTGTACAAAATACAGAGCCTTACTCGGGCCCTAAGCCACAGTTTTAACTTCACCTAAGGGAGAGAGGAAGAGAATGGACCTTATTTCTCACTTGCATAGCCCCGAGCCTTACTCAGGCCCTAAGCCACAGTTTTAACTTCACCTAAGGGAGAGAGGAAAAGAATGGACCTTATTTCTCACTTGCATAGCCCCGTGTAAGGGGAAACTCAATACTGAGCCACTTAAAGTGAGCCTTGAATACAGAAGCTGGGAGGAGCATACTCTTCCCTCAGGGCAGGAAATGATTCCTGTAGGACTTGACTCCCAAGGAGATATCCCTAGAAGGTGATATAAAAGTTTTGAACAGGAAACACTCTTGCTAAAGGGTACCATACTTTCTAAATAAGAAATGTCAAGACTGGAATATTATTTTGAGTGTCATTATTTTCATTTTTGCTGGAACAAACAAATCATCTCATATGGACTTTACAGCTGAACAGTATTTTCCAGCTTTTTAGTTCCTCTGTCAGTCCCAAAATAGGTAATTACAGAGGCAAATGAAACCCTTCATACAATTCAAAGGTTTGGAGGGAGCCATCACCACCTATGCACTGGGCACCAGGTCCTACGGGAAACATTCTTTGTGAGCCACATGTGAATCAAAGTGGAAACCGACAGCTTTAGTTCCGGCTTTGGAACATATGGTGCCATAAATTATTAGCAGGCATTCTATAACTAAGGACACAGTTTCTCAATAATAACGCCTACATGTGCATGTACTCCGCTGCACATTACCTTCTGGAATGGAGTCAGATATGGTCAAGCTTTGGTCTGAGGAAACACTGATGCTTTGGGGAGTATAATGAACTGTCCCTGAATTATAAACGCCTTCCTCACCAACCTGCACCCCCCCCCCAGCCTCCAAGCAGTCAGCAGATCTTTCTCACCCACATGTTTCATATCTTGTATTGTGTGACCCATCATCTTGGACACAAGCAAATGGGATCAGGGTCTGGGGTCTGAGCCAAGACCCGTGATCAGTAGCCAATGGTCCAGTTTAGCCTGAGAACCCCACAAAGGCACGCTGCACTCAAGAGTGTCAGCGCAGTCCAATAACCTATTCTCTCTAGAAGTCTCAATGGAAGCAGAAGCCAGGCAGCAGAAACATCCAGGAGCAGACACAAACTGTGCTATAGAATGCAAGAGAACAGTGAAGAAGGCAGTAGGAGGTGACAGAGAAGCTGTAGCTTGGCATAAAGCAGAGCAACAGAAACTGAGGGTCCAGAATAGTGGCGTAATTAAAATAGAGAGCGGGAGGGGAGGGGGATGGGGGCCTGGTGTTGGTACAGCTCCTGCAGTGGCCCAAACAGCCAGGAGTGACACTTCACTTCCTTAGGTGCCTGGCTATGAAATTGCAGGTGTCCTTTCCCTATGTATCCCTACAAAAACTCCTATCCCTGATGATGTTTTTGTGAGATCACTGAGCAGGTGCTGTCTCTGAGTGTGTCTCTGTGCCTTGCAACTTGAAAACAAAACAAAACACAGGTTCTGTGTTGAAACTGCATTTGTACAAAGGAAGGTCATCCCCATTAGGGACGTTCTTTTTGTACATATAAGGTAATGACAAAGGAATATAGGGCCTGGAGAAAATTCAAACACCAAATCAGCATTCCATTTCAGCTCTGCCACACAGCTGAATACGGACCATGTGTCAGAATTATGCTAAGACAAAATTGGTCACAATTTGGTAAAATCATTGCAAGTAACTTTTAAGAAACAGGATGCTTATAGATTTTAATTCCTGCTGAGCATAGCACTACAATATTTGCATCAAAACAACCTTGAGCACCAGAAATGCATTAGTGATCTTTGTACTTATATAGGGCCTTACAGGCTTATTGGACTCTGTGACGCTGATCACTACTTCTTAAGTCTAGGTTGTCAAGGTGCCTGGTCTGGCCTTTATGTAGATGCACACGTGGAACTGCACTGTCGTAGATTTATGGTTTTGTGTGATTTCCCCACCTGTAAATCAGTAAACTAACCAAAAGTAATCTCTTTTGACTATAATTGTTAACAAATACCTCATTATGAAGAACAAGCAAAAGATAACTCTACCAATTCCTAGGTAGAAACGCCCTGTAGGGGCGCCTGGGTGGCTCAGTGGTTAAGCCGCTGCCTTCGGCTCAGGTCATGATCTCAGGGTCCTGTGATGGAGCCCCGCATTGGGCTCTCTGCTCAGCAGGGAGCCTGCTTCCTCCTCTCTCTCTGCCTGCCTCTCTGCCTGCTTGTGATCTCTCTCTGTCAAATAAATAAATAAAATCTTTAAAAAAAAAGAAAAAAGAAACGCCCTGTAGTTTGCAATGGAAGCAATTCTCACTTCCCAGGAGAAGGCCAGCTAGTCGACCAGTCACTCACAAAATGGCAGCCAGTGGTGAATTCCCCAACAGGGCAAGGCTGGACCTCAGATTTGTAGACTCACATAGATGAACTTCTGGAGTAGAATGCTGGCTTCTAATAATTTACATTAACAATATCACCACCAGGTGGCAGGCAATTCACATCTGCTTGAGTGAGGTCTCCCAAGAAGCAGGGTGCATCAAAGGCCATATTCCAAGGGGTTCTTCATTTGAACAGATCAAAGGAAAAGGGGTAAAGTGTCCATTTTTAAATTCGTGGCATCAGGCTGTGTTACCTCACGACATCCATCTCTAGCATGGGCAGTTTTCTTCCTGGATATGGTCTTTCACTGGCCTGACAGGACACACTCTTCTAAACAGGGTTAGGATAAGCACCATCACCTAGTTCTGGCCTTCCGCATCCCTTTTTTATGTTACTGGTCTGAAATTATTAACTTTGTTGGCCACCAACTCCTTTTGCCGTCCAACAAAGCCCATGAATCCCTTCTTAGAATAGTAATTTTAAATACCTACAACAACACATAGGATTATAATTGAAACCATTATAATGAAACATAGTTCAGTCCACTCAGGTTAAGATCCTCTGCAACCTGACCAATTCATATAGTCTGTCTCCAAATCTAATATAATAAATTTGACTAGATTTCCCTTGCTAAAATAAATTCCTATTTCTGCCTGGCCTCTTAATTATTGCTTCAATTGCCTTAGAGTTTGGTAAATTTCCAACTCTTTTGTTCTCATGCTGCACAATCACACACCATTTCCTGGTCGTGTCAGCACATGACTCAACACATTGCTGACAAAATCCACCATTTCTCCCATCTCCAAGTCCTTGAGATTTTAGAGTGATAATGAGGAAACCTCAGTATCCTCCTGAGTAATAATACAAAGGTGAGAACTAGTAAGAAGCAATGCAGTATAGTGAGACAGCCTAGAGATGGAATCCTCTAATTGTAGCTTGCCTTATACATACCAAGCACTTACTATGTTTCAAATTCTACACAAAGACCCACTCCCTGCTCTACTGTTAAGTCTGGAGTCAGAAAACTTGTTTTGCAATTCAGTTTCATCTCCCAAGCAACTCTGGACAAATCACCTAACCCTCTGGTGTTCAATTTCCTCATGAGTAAAATATGTAAAAAAAAACAGTGATAGACTTAAAAAACAGTGATAGACTTTTTTTTTTTTTTAAACAGGTTTCTGGGTGGTTTTTTTTTTTTGTTGTTGTTGTTGTTTTTTTACAAATTTCTGTTTTGATTTTACAGATTTCCTTATCAGAACTTCTGGAACAATCTATTTGCACTTGCTCTATAAGGCTGATGTTAGGGTTTCCCTTCCTAGTCATCCTTTCAAATTGCCTCCCTACTTCATCTCCAGGTCATGGATGGGTTACAAGCTACACTCACATGTAAAAGGAAAGGCACAATGACCCAGGACTTCTTCTTCCTCTAAACCTGCCAAACACATACCAACTATGTAGAACTTTGTCACTGAAGTCTAAACCCTGCTAATAGAAAGGACCTCCAGCTCTTTTTCCTGTGCTCACATCAAAATTCTTTTGAGGAGTGAAGAGGGAGCACAAGAAAATTTTTTTTCCTTTTTCTTTCTTTCTCTGAAATACAAGAGAAGCCCTGTTATTAGCCCTCATAGCCATATGACAACCTTTCTACAGTTGTCACCACTGTCTTATTCAGAGTGAGGAAAATTCTCTCCTATTTGACATCAGTTCACAGGAAATAAATTCTGCTAGCTATGTCCAACTCCCAGAAACTACACATTTCCTAGAAATGCTGTTTAAAGTCAGAAAATGTTCTTGTCTCAAAACGTGGAATACACCAGAGCAACTTTTATGTCATGGAGCAGAAACACCTGTTCCCACATCAGCATTTCCACCATAGTTTATCATTGAACTCCTATTCCCCAGTGTCACAGCGTTTACCTCTACCGCAGGTGTGTTTGAAGTTAGAGCAAGCCATATGAGGATGAGTGAGACAAAGTCCTTGCCCTCTAAGAATTTACTATCTTGGTACAGGTTTTCATACTGGCATCATCACACATCTGTTATAAAGTAATTTCTTACCATCAATGGTACTAAAGAGAGTGAATAATTTCCTTTCTTCTTTATAAATTAGACCACATTTAAAGTCATCCCTATAGTTGTATGTGGATTATTCTGATTTGCTTTCTTGAGTGAGATAGAAATGAGTAGAGTTACAGTGACACTGAGATTTTACACAAGGGACATGCAAACATCACATTTCACAGAGAGAAAGAGGGCCCTGAGAACAGCTGCCCTAGAACATGCAATGATATGTTGACTTTGATAATTACAAGAAAGTTAAGACATGGCTCCTAGCCTTAAGGAGCTTATAATTAGCAGTATCTATCAAATAACCATATGGATAATATATAATTAAGAGCTAAATTATGGAGTTTAGATAATGGACCTTGGGGAGAAGAGGACCCAGGGAGGAATGACTTCACATCAGTCTTGGAACATTTTGTATAAGTGGGGCAGTTCAGTGTTGAGGAGGTTTTGACAGGTGAAAGTCATAGAGACAAGCATATCAGAGAGAGGAGGCTTCTCCAAAGTGAGACTGACTGATTGATGCTCCTGGTGTCTTCAAGAGTCTTCCCACATCCCTGCAAATGTACTCAGAGCTATAGCTCTCATCAGGAGGAACTTCAAATCCACCCACTTCTCTGCATCCCTACCCACGTCCACCTTAACTCAGAACCTCATCAGGGCTCACCCCTATTTCTGCTACAGCCAGCAAATCACTCTCCCAGCCTCCACTATTGCCTTTCTTGAATCCGTCCTCCACTGAATGACCCTCTCCATATTAAATTGACCAGATACTAACTCCTCTGCTTAAAATCATTCAGTGACTCACCTACTCTCTCCAGGAAGAAGCCCAACCGTGGGATACAAGACCTTTTATAGTATAGTTGTCACTTAGTATTCAGCCTTATCTCTTGCCTTTTCCCCGCTTCCATCCTTCTCCCCAGCTATTAAATTACTTGTCTCAGTTGAGTCAGGTTGCCCCAACAAAATACCATAGGCTGGGTGGCTGAAACAAAAGAAATACACTTCGAGGGACTGGAAATCTGAGATCAAGGTGCTAACAGGATCAGTGTCTGGTGAGAGCTCTCCTTGGGTTGTAGATGGTGGACTGCTTACTATGACTTCACATGGCCTTTCCTTGGCACACATGCACAGAGAGTGAGAAATAGATGAGTAAGCTTTCTTATGTCTCTTCTTGTAAGGACAGTAATCCTATTGCATCTGGGCTCTACCCTTATGACTTAATCTATCCTTAATTACCTCCCAATTACCTCCAATATTGGAGTATCTGGAGATGGGGCCTTATTCAATATGTGAATAAGGGAAGGAACACAACTTTGAATCCATATGGTTGCTATTCCCAGAGCACCCCATATTTTCCCACATAACCCAATGCCTTTGGACCCAAAGCTGTTCCCTCTACCTGGTATGCCCTTCTCTGAGCCACTCCCTAACATCCTCATCTTCTACCCCCTCTACCTCTTACCTTTGTTCTGATAATTGCTTTTTCCTCTTGAGGCTCTGTTCAGGCTGAGCCATGTTTTCTAGGGTAGGCTCCAATGGGGGTCTCTGTGCCCAAAGTGGTTTTAGAAGGATGATTGGGAAGGTGTATTCAAGAAGGCTAGAGTATGGGTAAGGGAACCACCTAGGAGAGTATCATAATAATCCTATAGTAGTGTAATGATACTAGAAATAGTAATGGTAACAATTATATATAACATTTATTCAATCCCATATGCCAGGCCATGGTTTTTTTGTTTTGTTTTGTTTTCAGTTTTTTGGTTTTTTTCATAGAAGGATAGTTGACACACAATGTTACCTTAAGCTTAAAGTGTACAACATAGTGATTCCACAAGATCATACATTATGCTATGCTCACAAGTACAGCTACCATCTGTCACCATACACCACTTTGACTATATTCCCTATGCTATATCTTTTATCTCCATGACATTTTCATTCCATAACCAAAAGTTCCAGGCACTGCCTTAAGTGTTTCAAATATATTAACTTATTCTCACAAGAACCCCAGACTAAGGGATTAAAAAGGATATATGTAAAACACACTTTATTTTTTATCCCATTTCACACATAAGGAAGCTGAAATAAAGAGAGATTGGGTAACTTATCCAAGGTCATAAAGCTAGGAAGTGACAGAGATTAAAGGAAAACTGTGAGATATTTCAAAGGGAAAAAGAAACACAGCTTGATAAAAGTCAAGATATAATGGGATGAGAGAGGCATAGGCCTTTAGGTTTCTCACCCAGGAAAAGAGAAAACTGAAGAAGTCAGGGTAAGAAGTCAGTTTGTTAAGAGATGTTATGGTTGTTGGGGACAAATAATCCTTGATGTCGTAACTGGACATCTCCATATTCATAGCAATCCTTCATAGACCTACTGAAAGTCTACTATAACCTACTTGTCTAGGTCTAAGGAGTTGCAAACATGGATTTTATAGGACATTTTTAAAGGTATTGGCTTTATATTCTGTTGGCAAAGGGGAGTCAGTGAAGCATCATAAACAGCAGGTAAATGTGATTTTAGTTCATTTGAGCAACCAAGTGAAAGCTGGAATTGAGAAGGACTTAGTGAAATCAGGGACACGAGTTAAGAGTTAAAGGGTTTCTACACTTAAAAGTGACTGAAGTGGTAAATTTAATATTACATATATTTTTCCACAATAAAAAAGTTAAGCTGTTTTAGGAGTCCAGGTGAGAGATGATAAAGACGTGATCTAGGGAAGGGTCAGGGAAAATGTAATAAGGAAGATTTACTGAGTCATCCATCCCCCCTTCTCAGTTATTCTAGCTAGACTCATAGGAGTTATTTATTATTTAACATTTATTGACCTGGTTCTAAATGCCAGGCACTGTGCTGGGGCACAAAGATGAATAACAATCGGTATCTTCAACTGCATAATGCACTCAATTGTCTAGTGAGATAAACAGACACATATGCAATGTTAATAGTACAATGTATCAGGGCAGCATTGCAGACAAGTCAAAGGCATTATGGAAGCACAGAGGAGGGCAACCTATTGGTTGTAGCAAACAGGGAGGAGTTCTGAGACATGGTGGCTCCTGAGTAGGATCTTAAGACCATAAAGAAGATTTTGCCAGGAGAAGAAAAATTGGAGGGAGGAAGGGCATTCTGAGTAGAAAAGAACACATGAGGTGTTGTTGAAATATTTTCTGGGATGCATAGAGGCACAAAGGAAGGAACTGAGAGGCCCTGTAACTCAAGGGTCCCATGTTATTCCAGCACACCCACTCTTATCTTGACAGGACCCATTCCTTTTGCCCATAAATGGTGGTGAAGCCCAGAATCCCAACTACCCCAGGTGGGAAGAGCAGCCCTATCAGGCAAGGCAGACAGCCTAATGCCTTTGGAGGCAGTGGGAGACAGCCCTTACGAAGTTCCTGGGTCCCACTCCAGAAGGCAAAGCAATGGAGAGGGAGAGGGTCTTTCAGAAGATTTGGAGGACAGCGTAAACCTCAGGAATGGTGTAGTTATCACCAAGAGAAGATTATGAGTGGGGAAATGGAAGATTCCTCGGGTTAACTTTAGAATTTTATTAATGAGTGCTCATGGGACACAGCTTAGAGATTCCCAGAATAACTATAGTAGTCACCTGAGGGGAAATGAACTTCCAGGGGTGTCTCTAACAGTGACTAAAGGCAGAAAAATGCATTGTGTACTGGATAAAAGCAGCCCTCTAAGTCAAGCATACTTGCTTTAAAATTTGCTCTACCAGCTAATAACTATCTGAACTTTTGTTAAGCTTTCTGAGCCTCTACTACTTTTTCTATAAAATGAAGATTATAATAGTACCTGTTACATGATGCTTCCATGACAACTAATAATAAGAACACCCCTGTTCTTTGCATAGTCCCTAACACACGGTAAGTAAGGTTAGTCACTACAACCATTAGTACAGTCAGAAGAACGAGACATACAGAAATGGGGAGATCAGTGGTAACATTTTCATATTTATAAGGTAAATCAGTTATCTTTTTAAGAGTTAGTTTTCTAGATGTTTCCCTCCCATGGAGTGAAGGCTACCTATGTAATTATTCTTTTTAATGACTAAATATCTATTTATGAAGCAAAAAATGGGGGAAGTTATAGGTTATTGAGAAATTGCTTTCAGTTTACTGGAAATACAAAATAAAATATGTCAACTATGTCTCAACATTAACTTTGGAGTGAACTAATTGACAATAATTTTCTATTTCTGTTCTTATTTTCGTAGTTTCCTCGTTTAGTAAAAACCAAGTGGTCTGGTTAATGAAGTTCACTCCATAAATGAAGCTGACTTCCTCAGAGATTCTTGCAGGGGAAGGGCTGATGTTTCACAAACAGAGTAAAGGAGCACACAGCAGCTATTTCTGGAGCTGAAAAAGGGAACATCAACACATTTCAGTTTTTCCCCTTGGGAAATAGTGTCAGGTACACATTTTCACATATTAGGAAGCTAAATGTCTTAAAATATAGGAACTAACTCAGTTCCAGTGCTATACATTAACAATCCTAAATCACTCTTATCCTGTAAACCCAAAAGTTAAGTGAAATGAAGCTTTCTATTTTTTTTTTTATAAAAAGATAAAAAAACCAAGGAGGGAAATGATGCCTGCCTTCTTCAGAAGTAGAATTCTAAAGAATAAAAATATAATTTATAGGGACAAACATAAAATCCATCTATGTGAAACTCAATCTTGTATTCATTTTAGAAAGCAATACTCCCAGTACTGTAATGAAACTGATGCCTTAAAAAATATTGAGAGTACATGGGGTGGCTCAGTTGGTTGATCGTCCAACTCTGAATCTCAGCTCAGGTCTTGATCTCAGGGTTGTGACTTCAAGTTCTGCATTGGGCTCCATTCCCAGCCTGGAACCTACTTGAAAATTAAATACATACATACATACATTCATACTGGGGGTACGAAATTATCTGACAATGTTAACAATTTCCGCCTTGTCCATTGAGACAAAAGATCTTCAAAGCATGCAAATAAGTCAAATATAATTAAGAAGGAGCTGAATTCCAAGATATGGAGAAGAGTGAATGACCACTGTTTATTGGTTACAATAAATATTACCATACTTTCAGACCAAGATATATCACAGGATACAAAAGGAATGTGCAGGTGCAGTCAAGGACCCAGATAGATTATTAGTGAGAAATCATATAGAAATAAAGAATCTTAAGACTTGGAAAAAAAAAAAGAGCTCTCTCTTCCAAAAAGGTTAGCCCAAGAAACTACTGACAAATAAACTTTGTATCTGTACCTAACAAAATCCTAAAATTATCTGACTTGCCAATACTTTGGACACAAAAAAGTGGTCACAATGACTGACAGAGACCAGATGGGTTCACTAAAGGAAAGAACTGCTCAACTAAGCAGCAGTTAAGGAATTTCACAGATACCAAATACCAGGATTTTAACAATGCAGTTTAAAAGCTTCTCAAAAACCCTCATGAACCAAGGACATATTCACATGCTTAATGTAGGTGAATTCATAGGTTGTTGAATGATGTTAAAGATGAATGAGAATCTACTTAGAGGCTTAAGGAGTTTTGATCTGATCTAGTTCTTTTCTGTAATGATGGTGAAAGGACACTAAGAAGGCACATAAATCTCAACTGCATGATTATTTCATTGAATGGGAATAAAAAGACTTTTTAAAATTATAGAATAAATACTTCTATAGAGGCAAATAGATCTTTGCCTTTTTTCCAAGACTGGTGAAAAATTGGGTCCAAAATAACTAAGGTGAGATTTATGAAATATAAATAGAGAATTTTACTACCAATTCAGAAGGCAAATATGTAGTGTTTCTAACCTTATCTTTAGAATGACCCTGTGAGGTAGGTATTATATGGGTCGTGTTATAGATGATAAAACCAAAGTTTGCTGAATTAGTAATTTTCCCAGTCATATTACAATTTCTTCCATTGTAATATCTCCATTTATTCAGTCTGACTTCCTCTTACCAGGAATCTTGTGATTACATTGGGCCTACCCAGGTAAGCCAGGATCATCTCCTCATCTCAAAATCTCTAACTTAATCCTATCTGCAGAGTCTCTTTACATATGTATAAAGGAACATTCACAGCTTCCAGAGATCCAGACATGGACACATTTGAGGACTATTATTCAGCCGAACCCAACTGTGCATAGTGAACAAGGTGAGGAGTGGTTGGAGGTGACTAAGAACTAAATTACATGGGCCTTGAAAGCCGTCATAAGAATCTTGGGTTTGGGGCACCTGGGTGGCTCAGTGGTTTAAGCCTCTGCCTTGAGCTCAGGTCATGGTCTCAGGGTTCTGGGATCGAGCCCTGCATTGGGCTCTCCACTTGGCACTCGGCAGGGAGCCTGCTTCCCCCCTCTCTCTCTGCCTGCCTCTCTGCCTACTTGTGACCTCTCTCTCTCTCTCTCTCTGCATGTCAAATAAATAAATGATCTTTAAAAAAAAAAAAGAATCTTGGGGTTTACCATATATTAAATGGAGAGCTATGCAGAGCAGTGACACAGCTGAACTTGTGTCTTTATAGGATCACTGCAGTGGCTGTATTGAGAAGAGATACAAGAACACATGATGCAAGAACAGTGAGAAGGTGCTTGTGGTGGTTTAGGAGACAAAGGTGGCAGCTCATACCAGGCTGGTAACACTGAAAGTGGTCAGAAATGGTTGGATTCTGGAGATAACTTTGAAGAATAGATCCCACATGACAGATTCAATGTGCTCAGAGAAAGAGTCATCCAAGGATTATTTCATTTCAGTCTGAGCAACTTGAATTGCCATCAACTCAAATGGAAACTTCTGTAAAAGGACTAGTTTTGGAGGGGTAGTTGAAATAGAACCACACATTCTGCTTTTTAGTCAGTATTATTATGACTATTAGACATCTAAGTCGAGATATTAAATGGAGAATTGTATTTAGGAATCTGGAAGTTAGAAGAAAATTCAGAGTTACAAATATCAATATGGGCATATAGGAATTGTCAGCTCATAGATAATGTTTTCAGCCAGAAGACTAGATCAGATCATCAAGGGGGTAAGTGTAAGATAAATAATGATCAAGGATACATTCTGGAGCACATCCTCATAAGGAGAATAAGAAGAAAGGAAGCCATAAACAGGGGCTAAGAGAAAATTACAGTGCAAATGTAGTTTCCTGGAAGACAAATAAAAGAATATGTATTTTAAGGATGATGAATTATTAAATGTAACCTGTGAGATGAACCGTGAGTACTGGATTGACCAACCCACGTGATCTGGGATAATCTGATAACTCAGAGTGGTAATGGCCAAGACTTTGAACAGATATATAGATAAATCACTTAGAACAATCGCTGCATTTTTGGTATCAATCACTTGAGAATCTATTTAAAATAGTGATACCTAGGCACCCCCCCCCAAAAAAAACCCCCTCACCACTCTGGTTAGCATTTTGTAAGCTCTCCAGCGAAATCTAATTGGCAGGAAGGTTTGATACACACTAGCTTAGAACAATGCCAGCATCTAGAAAACTTTTTTGGTATGATTAAGTTGAGGAAGCTTGGTGGGAAGGGACAGGGTTTGTGGGGGAAAGAGAGTGGAAATTATTGTGCAATTGACAAATTGTAAATTTATTGCTCATTATCCAAGGGTTACTTTGGCAAGTATAATTACATTATGTTTTCCTCATTCAGCGTACCAAAACTTTCAGTTCTTATACAAAAATTAAGTAGATACTTAGCTCTGCTCAGCAAATGTTGGACAAAGGCAAAGAAAATGTGTCTAAGAGTGCGACTATACCTCCAAATAGTGGACAAAGCCAGAATGCAAAGACTAAATAAGAGCCAATGAAGAGTCACCTTCAGCCCCGTGACAATTTGTAGTGACACCTTCTAAGCAGCTCTGAAAACAGTTTATACCACCACTTCAGACTGTCTGAAGAATTAAGATCACAGATAGATTTTATTTCTTCTGAGGCTGATGTAACCCGATCCAAACCATTTTTTCTCCCTCCTAGAAATCTTGCAGCTGTGACTTTTATGCCAAGTCACATGTTTCAAATAAAGTTCAATAAAGAAGGCCTAATTCAGATAACAAGAGACACTCTGAAATTCTTTATACACCAGCTGTTAACTTTTGTGTTGAAATGCTGGTTGGATATTTGATGTTTTCCTTTAATTCAGAAAAGCACTTAAAGCACTTAGGGAAGCACTGGATTGATTTTCAGTTTGGGAATCCCATGTCTGCAGAGCAACTCAGAAATAGCTCAATAAAATTTTGTGAGTAAGTTTTCTGCTCTAGCAAGCAAGTAAAATGGAGTTAAAATGCATTCTGGAAAGACAAAAGTTTGCTTATGATGCAATAAGAAGTTCACGCAGAAAGAAACGTGCATGCAATCAGGAGGGAAATCGATGCAAGCCCCCTAGAAGGGGGATTCCAAGTTACTCGGTGGAGTCAAAGATTAAAAGTTGGGGTGGCAATTTAAAAGAAAAAGGAAAAAGGAATGAGAGAGATCCCTGATCAGACAGAATGGGTAGATAGAAGAATAAAGAACTAATGAATAGGAATAGGAGAGACAAGAAATGAAAGAAACAAGCAAAAAAGAGAGTCCCCAAACAAGAGAGAAGAAGCATAAGAAGGTCAATTAACATGGCAAACTTTGGGGCAGGGAAAGGAAAAGGGAGTGTGCCTGCAACTAAAAAGGACAGTGGTTATGCCAACAGCTGGGAGAAAGCCACTCATATCCTGTTTTGAAGGAGGAAAAAAGGTCAAACTCCCTATTTTCTGTCATTGCTGATGACTTTTCAAACTGTTATCCCTACAGCAAAAAAGCACCAGAGTAAAACAAAACTATCTGCAGATGACAGAAATTAAAACAGTTGTGGCTGACTTATTACTGGTCATTTTTAAATGTGAAAGGTCTGATGAAAGGTCATAACAAGAGTGGTGTAACTGACAAGCAAATTTGACTTATATGTGGCATGAAAAACAAGATAATAACGTCCTTTCAAGACGCTTCTGTAAATGTCTATAAGGACCACGCGTAAACCTATTTGCAAAGAAGTCAGTGGATGTTGTATCTGATTTGTAAAATTAAATGAAGATACGGAAGAAATACTTTTGAGATAGAATAATCCTGAGACATAACACACATACCAACAGTATGCAACTAGTATGTTAAGAATATCCTAAGATTATCGAGTAAAGAGATCTAGAAAGTCTGGAGTACATCATAAAACTTAAAGCATGAATCTGATGTACATCCTCAACTGAGAGTCACTGGCCTAGAAGATATTAGATCCAAGTGAAGCTTGCTTATAGCCAATAAGAATTTTAAATGATAACTGAAATCTATGAGTAATAACACTTTAGCACTTAGTTTCATGTCTAAATATCATCAGACAAAATAGCACCAAGAAGAAACATGTCATGGATAGCAAGAGCATAGGCAAACCCTTAGGAACTTCACATATAGGATGCAATTTCTGAACTATTTATATGAACAATATTTTGTTTATAAAAAATTTTACCTTGGGGAGAATAAACATCTCTTTTGATTCAACAACTCTTCTCATGTAACACATTGATAGGAATACAGATTTCTTTTTCTTTTTTATTTATTTATTTTTATTTTTTAATTTTTTATTTTTTATAAACATGTATTTTTATCCCCAGGGGTACAGGTCTGTGAATCACCAGGTTTACACACTTCACAGCACTCATCATCAAGACAGATTTCTTTTTAAACCTAATCATTTCTAGTATTTTTTACAAGGTGAATGAACAAGTCTTTGTGATTTTTGCAGGGACCCCCCTGGGAAATCACAAATAAAGCTTTAGGTGCAAAAGATATACTGTAAGTTTTACTCTTTTTTTTTTTTTCTGATACTGAGAGTTTGGTTTGGGAAAGACAAAAATAAATATTGGAGGAGATTAGGACTTGATTAAGATAAGATCATGGGTGCCTGTGAATAATACTACCTACCTATTTAACTGAAGTGACAAAAGATATTTGAAATACACATAGAATATAACATAATTGTAAAAATATGAACTCTTTCAAAAGTGAAGCTTCTTTGTTCTTCTCTTTTTTTAATTGTTTTTAAAAATAATACCGGATGTAATAAAGTCAACATAAAGCACAGAAAGTTACTCTGATAAGAGAATCTTTGTTATGTAAGCAAATAACACAAAAAGATTAACCCTTCATATCATAATGAAAGCAATAAATAGGAAACCAAGGAATCAATCCTATCAACACTGAGCAAACTTTGCCAAACTATTAAGGCATTCCATAGCTTTTCAGACTCAGTTATTATAAACCAAGGCAAATAAAATTTACATTCCAAGCTTTGTCTTTCATTGAGCTTTTTAGTATTCTACAACATACTGGGACCTTAGGACAAATCTTGCAAGACGATGAGAACTAATTTTATAAGAAACAGAATACAAGGCTTTCACCATTATTACCCTCAAATGAACCAATAAATAAGCATCTTTAAAAGTTCTCCATTTTAGTTGCCAATACAGTTAAATATCAGTAGCCATAACCCTCATGAACAAACTCTTTGGTGTCCTTGATAAATCTTCAGGGTATAAATGGGTGAAGAACCAAAAAAAAAAAAAAAAAAAAAAAGGAAAAGGAACAAAGAAGTACTGTGTTAGGAAAAAAAGTATTATTCCCCTTGAAAATAGAAGTACATATATTGTTATATTTTCTCTGATACTGTTGCTCCTAGTAGTCTCAATCAACAATACTATTGATAATTTTTTTTCAGTGTTCCAAGATTCATTGTTTATGCACCACACCCAGTCTTCCATGCAATATGTGCCCTCCTTAATACCCACCAACAGGCTCACCTGTCCCCCCATCCCTCTCCCCTCCAAAACCCTCAGTTTGTTTCTCAGAGTCCACAGTCTCTCATGGTTTGTCTTCCCCTCTGATTTCCCCCAACTCATTTATTCTCTCCATCTCCCAATGTCCTCCATGTTATTCCTTATACTCCACAAGTAAGTGAAACCATATGATAACTGACTCTCTCTCTCTGCTTGTCTTATTCCACTCAGCATAATATCTTCCAGTCCCGTCCATGTTGACCCAAAACTTGGGTACTCAACCTTTCTGATGGCTGCATAATATTCCATTGTATATTTGCACCATATCTTCTTTATTCATTTGTCTGTTGAAGGGCAACTTTGGAGCAAGGGGAACCATCTTACACTGTTGGTGGAAATGCAAGTTGGTACAGCCATTTTGGAAAAACAGTGTGGTGAGTCCTCAAAAAATTAAAAATAAAGCTATCCTATGACCCTGCAATTACACTACTGGGTATTTACCCCGAAGATACAGATGTAGTGAGAAGAAGGGACTTATGTACCCCAATATTCATAGCAGCAATGGCCACAATTGCCAAACTGTGGAAAGAACTAATGATTTTTTTTTCTATATTTTTTAAAGGTTTTATTTATTTGACAGAGATCAGAAGTAGGCAGGGAGAGAGGAGTTAAGAAGGCCCCCTGCTGAGCAGAGAGCCTGATGCGGGGCTCAATCCCAGGACCTGGGATCATGACCTGAGCTGAAGGCAGAGGCCTTAATCCACTGAGCCACCTAGGCACCCCATGATATTTTTTTTTTAAAAGAAGCCTTTAATTTAATTTTTTTCAATGTTTGAAAATTCATTGTTTATGCACCACACCCAGTGCTCTATGCAATACATGCCCTCCATAATACCCACCACCAGCTTCACCCAACCTCCCACACCTTCCCCTCCAAAACCCTTTTTTTTTTTTCTCAGAGTCCACAGTCTCTCATGGTTTGTCTCCCCCTCCAATTTCCCCCAGCTCAGCTCTCCTCTCCTCTCCATGTCCCAACATCCTCTGTGTTATTCCTTATGCTCCGCAAGTAAGTGAAACCATATGGTACTTGACTCTCTCTGCTTGACTTATTTCACTCAGCATAATCTCTTCCGGTTCCATCCATGTTGATACAAAGGTTGGGTAGTCATCTTTTCTGATGGAGGTATAATACCCCATTGTATATATGGACCATAACTTCTTTACCCATTCGTCTGTTGAAGGGCATCTTGGTTCTTTCCAGTTTGGCAACTGTGGCCATTGCTGCTACGAACATTGGGATACAGATGGCCCTTCTTTTCACCACATCAGTATCTTTGGGATAAATACCTAGTAGTGCAATTGCAGGGTCATAGGGAAGCTCTATGTTTAATTTCTTAAGGAATCTCCACACTGTTTTTCAAAGGGGCTGCACCCACTTGCATTCCTACCAACAGTGTAAGAGGGTTCCCCTTTCTCCACATCCTCTCCAACACTTGTTATTTACTGTCCTGTTGATTTTGGCCATTCTAACTGGTGTAAGGTGGTGTATCTCAATGTGGTTTTGATTTGAATCTCCCTGATAGCCAATGATGATGAACATTTTTTATGTGTCTATTAGCCATTTGTGTGTCTTCTTTAGAGAATCGCTTGTTCATATCTTCTGACCATTTTTTGATGTGATTATCTGTTTTGTGTGTGTTGAGTTTTAGGAGTTCTTCACAGATCTTGGATATCAGCCCTTTGTCTGTAGTGTTATTTGCGGTTCTCTTCTCCCATTCCATGGGTTGCCTCTTTGTTTTGTTGACTGTTTCCTTTGCTGCGCAGAAGCTTTTGCTTTTGATGAAGTCCTAAAGTTCATTTTTGCTTCTGTTTCCTTTGCCTTTGGGGACATGTCTTGAAAGAAGTTGCTGTGGCCGGTAATGATAACTTTTAACCTAAGTAACTGACTTCTATTTCACAGGGAAAATTTCATTGTGGATAATGGAGAACAGTCTGCCACAAATCAGCATTTTAGCCACAAGCAGAACTCATAAGTATACATAGAACAACTTTCTATAGACACATGCTTGCTACAGCCTAATACACATTCTAAAAGTGGCAGAACTTAACCAAAGATAAAGCCTATCTGTAGCATATTAAAAGCAAAAGCATATAAACATAAAAGTGTGCTCAGTCATCAGTGTTTCTGTGTTCTTACTTAGAAATGATTTAGGTATCCAGGATCATTCACTGATTAGCTCATTTTAATTAATCTAAAGTTTCAAGTTCCCTTGAACTTTTTTAAGTTCCCAAGATCTTTTTTGTAATAGTTGAGATGTAATTTATATACCATAGAATTTCCCATTTAACATGTACAATTCAGTTGGTTTTGGTATATTTACAAGATTGTACAACCATCACATTAACCAATTCCAGAATATTTTCATCACTTCCAAAGAAAACCCCATCCCCTTTCCCCCACTCTCAGGGATTGCTAATATACTTATTGTATGTCTATATGTTTTACCTATTCTGTACATTTCATATAAATGGAATCCTACAACATATGACCTTTTGTTTCTGGCTCCTTTCAGTCAGCATGATGTTTTCAAGGTTCATCCAGGGTGCCATATATATCATATATCAGTATTTCCTTCATTTTTATTGCCAAATAATATTCCATTGTATGAATATACCACATTATGTATAGCTCCTTCAGTTGACAGATATATGCTTTTTTTTCTACTTTGGGCTATTAATAACACTACTATGAATGTATGTGTACAGATCTTGATATGAACATATGATTGGATTTTCTGGAATGAAATGTGGGAGTTGGAGTTTCTAGATCATATGATAACTCTGCATTTAATTGTTGAAGAAAAACACAAGTATTTTTCACAGCAGCTGCATTATTTTGCATTTGTATTAGCAATTTCTGAGAGTTCCTATTTTTCTATATTTTCACATATGGTCATTATTATCTGCCTTTGATTATAGCCATCTCAGTGTTTGTGAAGTGGCATTTCATTGTGGTTTTTAATTGCAATCCCCTAGTGACTAATGATGGTAAGCATCTTTTTCATGTACTTACTGGTCATTTGTATATATTTATGAAATGTCTATTCACATCCCTTGTCCATTTTTCAATTCATTATTTGTATTTTTATTGTTAAGTTCCCTAAAGATCTTAGAAATTCAAGCTGGCACAAACAAGAAAACATAATTCCTATGGAAATAAGGTGTTTTCTAGTATGCCAGGTGTTTCAAGATAGTGTGTTGAATGTTAATGAATTTTAAATACACAGAATCACATTTTTATAACCAATCTGTATAGGTTTACAGAAAGCATACCCAAATAGAATTTAAAAAGCACTTTTATATTATATTTTACATGGGTAAATTAAAGTAAATATTGCTGTTGTTTATCATACCAAAATTACTTAACCAGTCATATTTGCCAAAATTTTACCTTTATTATATGAACTTAGATTCTTAGAATGTTTCTTAGTTTCTGTATCAGCATCAGTATCTTAAAAAATAATAGCACATTGGAAGTATTAGTCAACTTCTGTATATTCTTGGAATTTGGGGGATAACCAAAGTACACATTTCTCTCTATAATTTCATTTGAATAGAGGTCCTTTATTTTTCTATTTACTCTTTCTCTCTGTCTTTTAGCATCAGGAACACATTCTCCTCCTTCTGCCTTTATGAGTAGTCTGACCATGAAACATTGTTGCCTGCCTGACTTCCCTCATTCCTCACAGCTTTTCTTTCTTAAGAAAGGTTCCATCCCCTATTTTGCTGATCTTTGTTGTATCAAAAACTCCCTCTCTACCTAGTCTTTTTTTTTTTTTAAGTGTTGCTTATACCTGAGCCTTTTCTGTCATTACTTTTTTCCCATGCTTACTTGTTTTTGTCTTTTATCACCTCCCACTGCCATAGGCAAATGGATGGAAGGGTAGTTCTTCAATCATTTGCTTAAATATTGCTTTAGACTTTATTCTAATCAAGCTTTCTTAATCTCACTTTCATGCTCCATCTGTCTCAAATTTCTCTTAATTTTCATTAAAACACTTAATGTTACAACTGGTATAATACAAACATCCATTCTCTGTCATTTGAAATAATATTTAAAGTATTTTTTATTTACTATTTTCCCCTACCTTCTTTCTTCAGGAGAGCCTTGGAGACTGGTATCAGGAAGGAAGGGGAGCCAGGAGGGAGAAGAGAAGGGAAGGAGGGAGAGAAAAGAACAAAAAGACAAAGAGAAGGAAAAATAAGGGAAGTTTCTTCTGCTGTTTGGAATCAGCAAACCAAACTCCTTGTTACCACCTTCCTGCATTAAAATACTTTGGCTTTGCTCCATAAATTTTGTAAAACATCATTGTGACATAATTACAAGAGTCTAAAAAGGTAATGATAGGTTTGTCCATCAATAAAGCTTGCTCTTCAAATTGTTCTTTCATCTGAGTGAGCAAGATTCTCTTTGTGAGAGACCTAGCCAAGGACACGGGTGATGTCTGGAGTTATAGAAAAGGGCTCCCCTGACAGCTGAATGGTCCCATGAGTACTGGGCTGAAAGGCAAGCCAACAGCTTTGTTGTTAATGGATGTTAATTGTGGACCCAACAGAATTCTAGGCACTATGGACTATGAAGATGTACACAATAGAGTGCCTGCCCTTGAGCAGTTTATAGTAAATGGTGCTACTGAATTAAGTGTCAATACACACTAGAACATAAAGGTATACAAGAATGGATGTATCAGTGCTGGGAAGGTGAGGACGGTGGACAGAAGTGGGATTGGAACAGTTTCATAAATGAAACTGACTTGAACTGTGTCTGGAAGGGATGGAAGGAGTGGCTGGATTGAGGACATGAAGGCTGGAGAGAGGTGGTCATTGTTATCAAAGAAATATAAATCAACCCAGAGGAAGGAAAAGATAATACAGAGTATTAAGGAAATATTGAAGAGGATAAAAGTGGAAATGTTCTCAAGTACCTTGAATGCCAGACTGAAGATGCCAAATGTCCCTCTCTTTCTCCTGTCTTGACATAAAGAAGGACAGTAATTTCTGAACAGGACTTCTTTGTCTAAGCTACAGCCTGAGCTGCAATGGTCTTGTTCCTACCCATACTCCCCCAACCACCCTTTTCTTGCTACAGCTGTTTCCTTCTCATATTTGCTTTAAATGTCCACTTCCTCATAACACCCTATATATGTAATCTACTCCCCTCTAATATTCTATCATTGCATCTCTGACGTGTTTGCATATAATTAATTCAACCACCAAGTGCAATTCTATGTTTACTTGTCTGCCCAGCCCCTCTGGCAGTAGTACCAAGTATCACACTCAAGGTCCACATCCTCTGTATTTGCTTACAATGTTTTCTTGATAATAATGGCCATCTTTCTCCACCCCTTCTTATTTCAGTCAGCCAATCTTTCCTTCCCTTCCAGACTCAGCTTAAGGCAGACTCATCCCACAAAATTGTTTCAACCCATTTCTGTCCACAGCACATCAAGAAGAGGAGAAGGCCAACACTGCCATGAAACATCAACTTTGTAAGCAGTCAAAAAATAGGAAATAACTCTAGGAAAGAAAGGAATAGAAAAACAATGTCCCCAATCACAGAAAGAAGAGTTTCAAACAGGGGGTGATAAATAGTCTTAGAAAATATACAAATACAGAGTGACAACAGAGGGCTTCTCACTTAGAAATAACCATGGATCTTGGGATGCCTGGGTGGCTCAGTTGGTTAAGCAGCTGCCTTCAGCTCAGGTCATGATCCCAGCGTCCTGGGATCGAGTCCCATATCGGGCTCCTTACTCCGCAGGGAGCCTGCTTCTCCCTCTGACTCTGCCTTCCACTCTGTCTGCCTGGGCTCGCTCTCACTCTCTCTCTCTCACAAATAAATAAATAAAATCTTTGAAAAAAAAAAAAAAGAAAGAACCATGGATCTTTAAGAGACAGTTTCATTGGAGTGGTAGGGATGGAAAACATAATTGTCAAAGTTAAGAGTGTGCTTTTGAGAAGCCTGAAAAAAGAAAGGGGTCAGCTTGCATTTAAGGAAGGGAGAAACATGGAGAGTTAACAAGAGAAAGATTAAAAACATAAGGCAAGGGCGCCTGGGTGGCTCAGTGGGTTAAGCCGCTGCCTTCGGCTCAGGTCATGATCTCAGAGTCCTGGGATCGAGTCCCGCATCGGGCTCTCTGCTCAGCGGAGAGCCTGCTTCTCTCTCTCTCTCTCTGCCTGCCTCTCCATCTACTTGTGATTTCTCTCTGTCAAATAAATAATAAATAAAATCTTAAAAAAAAAAAAAAACAACATAAGGCAAGAAGAGATGGCTGATGGTGCTGAAAAAAGACAGTTGCGAGGGAATCATTGTTAAAGGAAGCTTCAGAACGTTCCTTACAGAATTGCCAAGACTGCATAAGGCAGCAACCTAACATCACATTTGCTAATTTCTCACATATTGGAACAATAGCAAAAGGCCATAAAAGAGACCTGACAAGCAATAGGTCTATGTTAATAAGACATTGAAGAATGAGCATGAAACTGCAATGGGAGGGTTTTCTGTATCACAAAGCCCAGCCATACCCATTTATCTTCTCCTCCAGATATCTTTACAAAAATAAATCTACATGGCTCTCATTCACATACACAAGAAAAGGTTGTACACAATCTTTCCCTATAACATCATATAATTTCAGATATGGAAAGTACATTAAAAATATATAATCTACAATTCAATAACAAAACCCCCGAAGAATCCAATTTAAAAATGGGCAGAAGATCTGAATAGACATTTCTTCAAAGAAGACATATAGATGACCAACAAACACATGAAAAGATGCTCACCATCATTAACCACGAGGAAAATGAACATCCAAACCACAATGAGATGTCACCTTACACCAGTCAGCATGGTTATTATCGAAAACACAAGAAATAACAAGTGTTGGCAAGCATGTGGCAAAAAGGAAACACTCATAGTGTTGGTGAGAATGTAAATTGATACAGCCACTATGGAAAAGAGTATGGAGGTTCTTCAAAAAATTAAAAATAGAACTACTCTATGACCCAGTAATTGCACTGCTAGGTATATACCCCCCAAATACAAAAGCACAAATTCAGAGGGATACATGCACCACTAATGTTTATTGCAGATTATTTATAACCACCAAAACCATGGAAGCCGTCCAAGGGCCCATCAATAGATGAATGGATAAAGAAGATGTGAGCCATAAAAGGAATGAAATCTTGCCATTTGCAACAACCTGGATGGAGCTAGAGAGCATTATGCTAAGTGAAATAAGTCAGTCAGAGAAAAACGTATACTGTATGATCTCATTCATATATGGAATCTAAGAAACAAAACAAACAAGCAAAGGAAAAAGAGAGACAGACCAAAAAACAGAGGGGAGGTAGACTGGGGGACAAGGGAAGTAGGGGATGGGGATTAAAGTGTGTACTTTGGGGCGCCTGGGTGGCTCAGTGGGTTAAGCCGCTGCCTTCGGCTCAGGTCATGATCTCAGGGTCCTGGGATCGAGTCCCACATCGGGCTCTCTGCTCAGCAGGGAGCCTGCTTCCTCCTCTCTCTCTCTGCCTGCCTCTCTGCCTACTTGTAATCTCTCTCTGTCAAATAAATAAATAAAATCTTAAAAAAAAAAGTGTGTACTTTGATGAGCACTAAATAATTTGTATAGAATTATTGAATCACTATATTGTACACCTGAAACTAACATAATACTGTAAGTTAGCTATCCGGAATTAAAATAAAAAACATGATATAAGAAAAGAAAATGAAAACACTAAGTTGAAAAGGGATGTATACCCCTATGTTCATTGTAGCATTATTTACAATAGCTGTGATATAGAAGCAACCAATGTGTCCATTGATAGATGAATGAATAAAGAATATGTGGATATATATCCAACAGTAAAAACTTGAGCATAAAAAATAATGAAATCTGGGTACCTGGGTGGCTCAGTTGGTTAAACAACAGCCTTCGGCTCAGGTCATGATCCCGGGATCCCAGGATCCAGTTCCACACTGGGCTCCCAGCTCCCTGGGGAGTCTGCTTTTCCCTCTGACCTTCTTCCCTCTCATGCTTTCTCTCACTCTCTCTCTCAAATGGATAAATACAATCTTTTTAAAAGATGAAATCTTGCCATTTGTGACATTAATGAACCTAGAGGGTATTATGCTCAGTGAAATAAGTCAGACAGAGAAAGACAAATGCTGTATGACTTCATTTATATGTCAATTCTAAAAAACAAAACAAAACAAAACAAACAAAACCAGACTCAGATAAACAGAACAGACTGATGGTTTCCAGAGGAGAGGAGGATTTGGTGGTGGAGGGAGGGGGAGTGAAATAGGTGAAGGGGATCAAGAGGTACCATCTTGTAGTTATAAAATAAATAAGCCATGGGGATATAAGGTACAACAGCAGGAATATAGTCAATAATACCATATTAGCTTTGTATGGTGACAGATGGTAACTAGATTAATTGTGGTGATCATTTCATAACCTATATGAATGTTGAATCACTGTATTATACATAGGAAATTAACACAATATTGTGTGTCAGCTATACTTTAATAAAAATTTATCTATTCATGGACAACAATGGACCCAAATCAAGATGACATTTTCCTTTCCCAATTATTGTTTCCTTTTGTTTCTCTGCAGAGTAATAATAATTTCTTTTTAAAAAGTTCACTCTTCAACTAAAATATGCCAAAGGCATAGTCGATAAATAGAAATTCTCATCTTTCCATCTCTAAATCTTCCACTGGTTTAATAATTCACTCCTTCTCAGTGCCTTAAAAATGGAACTTTTATCTTTGAATCCATCTGTAAAGCCATTCTCTTCTCCTCCCACTTACTAAATGGACTCCATTTATCACTCATTTTATGGGAGCTTATCTACTCCAGGAGAAGTTTGATTAGACAACTTCATCCTTAAAAAACCAGAGGAAGATTGTTAGGAATGACTTCAATTGTTTGAGAGCTTCTCTTTGATCTGAAATATTAAGGGAGGCTATAGGATGTCCCCTGGGTCTCTTGTGTTTTTGATAGTCCAGGAAATGATCACCCTGGTCTCAGAGTCTGGAGAGCCTTTGCTGAACATGCTCACCGGATCCCATTCTTCAGAATGATTTGAGGATGAGCTTAATCCTCAGCCAGAGACTGAACATTCCTAGTTTAATGTTGTGATAGAATATGACAGATTTATACATTATTCTGACATAATAAAATTCAAAGAGATGAAGTGTTTTATTTACACAGTAACCTCCTATTTCAACAGTTCAGTCATGATTACATAGGCTTTCTTGGCCTTGTCAAAATGGCCTCAGGATGCATGGCCATACCTTGCAGAGCAGCCTCACCCCTTCAAAGACAGGAGATCCAGGCCATAAAGTCACGAAGGAAAAAACAACAACACAAACAAACAAGAAACAAAACCAGGAGACCTGGGACTGTCCACTACTCTAGGGCCTCCATCTTCCTCTGTTTGGATACAGAAGTCACAGAATATATGTTGAACGAAATCCTTTTCAGGTTCATCATTCACTCAGCATGGCTGATCATTGCTTCAGCAAACATTGTGTTCCCTCTAGTAGATATAAGGAAGTGACATAAAGGTGAAAGGGCATGCTGTTCTGTACTCAAGGAGAAGGAAGTCTTGGGAGGGAACCATATGAATACTTAAATTCAATGTGCTATGCCCTTCAGTAGGCAACACACTGGTTATTAGAGAGGGGGACACAGAGAAGAGATTAAACTAACCTTTGGGTAGTCAAGAAAGCTTTAGAGAATCATTCTAACTGAAAATCATTATGGATCTCTTACACCAAACTTATGACTTCAGTAGAGAAGATAAGGAAAGATATGGTACTTTCTCTTCTAACCAGTGTTCTGGACATAATATTGGAGGACACAGAATCCTCGGCTATGAATCTTTGGGAAATTTGAAAAGTGTGTGAGCATATAGAGAGATGCTGGCTCCCACACTGTTCCAGAATAGGACCAGGCCTTGGCATGGGGCAAAATGGGAGTCACCCTAGATAAGGCCATTCTTATTTATTAGAGCAAAGTATATCCTTCCAGATGGGTTTTCTGGTATATCTGGATAGGAGCACGTAGATGAAAAAAAACACCTTCATCACAAACATGGAGAAAATGAGGAGATGATTTGCTCCAAGGTTTTTTACCCACCCCCCTCCAGTTTTGAGAGAAAGGAGAAAAATCAGACCTCATTCTAAAGTAAGGCCTCGCTCCGCAAACTGTGATTGATGCACCAGCAGCATAAGCATCACCTGGAAGCTCGTTAGAAATGCAGAATCTTGGGACATCTGGGTGGCTCAGTTGTTAAACGTCTGCCTTCATCTCAGGTCATGATCCTAGGGTCCTGGGATCCAGCACTACATCGGGCTCCCTGCTCGGCAGGAAGCCTGCTTCTTCCTTCTGCACCTGCTTGTGTTCCCTCTCTTGCTGTGTCTTTTTCTGTCAAATAAATAAAATATTTTAAAAAGAAGGAAGGAAAGAAGGAAGGAAGGAAGAAAAAGAAAAAAAAGAAAAAGAAATGCAGAATCTTGGGCCCCAGCCCCAAATGACTTCATCAGAAGGGACAGTTTAACAGGATGCACAGGTGATTAGATTTGTACGCATGTTAAAGTTTGAGAAGCCCCACTCTAGACCAGCATGGTGGCTGAACATTGGAATCACCTGAATATCCTTTTAAAGCACCAATCCCACCACAGGAATTCTGATTT
The DNA here is from genome assembly GCF_964662115.1 of Mustela nivalis. Taxonomy (NCBI): domain Eukaryota; kingdom Metazoa; phylum Chordata; class Mammalia; order Carnivora; family Mustelidae; genus Mustela; species Mustela nivalis. The sequence continues at coordinate 403,419 of NW_028136231.1, forward strand.
AAATGGTCTGTCTGGCTTCCTAAGTGATTCCAAATGTGAGTGAAGGTAGTAAAGCCTCTTGATCCCTATGAGAACTTCTGAAATCGCAGCAGGTCTGGGTGTTGCTGACATTGAATGGATACAGAGAGCTCCCAGAAATCCGGCAAACCTGCTGCCCCTTCTCCATACAGGTAGGAGCTGGGTCCAAGCCTGGCTCTTCAGATTCACGGGCCTGACCTTATCCTTGCTCTTATACTCATGAAGGCTACTCACCATGCATCTCAGTATGTGGAATCCATGTAGAAATTTGTTATGGGAGCTCAGAACCTTAAGCCCAGAATGTTCTATGTATGCCTAAGTGTTTTGCTCATCCTCAAGCAAATCATTTGTGTTTAGGATACGGTCCTGTGCCATAGAACATAATAAAAGGAGAAAGGTTGTCCAAGAAAGTTAGGGGCCTAAAGTTATAGAGCAAGAAACAAACAAAAAAACCCAGAAGAAGTTATCCAAAGGAAGCAGCACCCAGTGAACCCCAGCCATGAGTCAGCACAGGGGAGGCCCAGCCCCTTCTAGGGGAGCCTGGTTAAGGATCAGGCTCAGCTGCTGGGCTGAGCTGTGTGTGCTGCTGCTTCTGGTCCCAACACCAAGTTTTAATAGCAATTTCCCTTCTTAGGCTGCTTAAATCCCACCCCCCTCCCCGTGGCTGAAAAGAAGTGTCACATTTTACTAGCTCCCCAGCCTTTGTTCCCACCCCCTTCCAGAGAAGGTTTGCGCATGTGGAGGGGGTCCTGTGAGCCACCTCCAGCCTCAGGTGACTACTGTAAGGGAACTTTCAGCTCCTCTCCCTGCAACACTATGAAGTGCCTCTGGAAGCCCAGGACTTGGACCACTGCTTTTCTGCCTCTTTGCCTGCTTTTTTTGGAGATTCTGCAAGCAGGGCACGGCCACCTTTATAACAACAGCTATGCTGGGTGAGTAGAGCAATTTTCATTTCCTGTGTGACTTTTAGTTGGATAAGGGGGCTGATTCACTCCTGAGTCTGCCTCGGATTTTTTTTTTTTTCCTCATCTGTGATTTTTGTGTGAATCTGTACACTTCGCCCTTACCTAAAGTAAAGCGTGTGTGCGGTTCCCAGCTCTTGGGTCAAGCTCACTGAAAGAACGCGGCGGTCATAAGTCTAGCTTTTCACACTTTTTATAGTGTGCCATCCTCCACTGTGGGCCATTGTTGAATGGGATTCTGTCCTTGGTATGGCCAGTATTTACAGTATCCACATAAGAAGGATGCTGTTGTACCATGTGAATTATGACCTGAAAACCAGAGCTTCTCCTTCAGGATTGTAGGCAGAAAGGGTTGAAATTCACCAGTGATTAAGACCAGAGTGTGGTGTGTGTGCATGGGTGTGTGTGTGTGTGTGTGTGTGTGTGTGTGTTAGCCTGCATAGTGGTTATTAGAAAGATTTTTAAATCTGAGCCATGCAAATGAGCCAGCTCAAAATAAGCCGAATAAAAGTAACCAACAGTAAAATTGGGTGTTTTTTTTCAGAAGGGAAGAATGTAGAAGGGGAAAAAACAATTAGTTCCCCCTCGCCCCGTGTCTGTAGCTTAGGGTACCTTGTATTTGCCTTTCTTAAGGAGGCACAGGACTGCAGAGGAAGCAGTGTGCGACTCTGCACCTCTTCTCCCAAAGGCTTACTGAGGACTCTACAGCATTTGTTTTACTCAGATTTGCAGGGGACATTCTTTGAATCTGCAAATTAGGGCATTACTGCATTTTAAATCAGGAAGAACCTTAAATAGCTCATCTAATTCAATTGCATCTGATAGAGGAGGAAAACCAGGATCTTAAATCTTTATCTTTATGTAACTATCAATTGAGGAAAACTTTCCCCTAGGTGTGCCCAGTGTGTTAAGACACAGTTGTTCTTACTAGTAATAATGTAAAGAAGAACTTATAAGTATGATCCTAGAAAGAGAAATACTTCCCTTTTGTCTCCTAAAGAGTCTAGTGCTAGGGCACCTGGGTGGCTCAGTGGGTTGGGCCTCTGCCTTCGGTTTAGGTCATGATCTCAGGGTCATGCTCCCCCCACCCCCTTTGCCTGCCTCTCTGCCTACTTGTGATTTCTCTCTCTGTCAAATAAATAAAATTTTAAAAAATAATAAATCTAGGCCCTGCCTTTACTGTTTCTCCTGAATATGGTGCTTACAGAGAAAACTTAAAACAATACAAAAAACATGTCCTCCGTTTTGGGGACAATAAGATGGGGAGGAGGCATTGGTGGAGGTAAGGGCTATAGATGGTAATACAATCCTGATTTTTCCACCCTTGTGTTCCAGGGAGAAAGAGAAAGGGGCGGACATCAGAAGGTTTGCTTTTTAGTCTCCTAAACACACAGGGTTCAGGCTTCACATTCTGTCATTCATCATGCTTTTGGATATCTGGACAAGGGAGCCATGTTTCATGACTGGTATTGGCCCCACTGTGGACTTTACAGACTCTTCTGTCTGGTGTCAGGCCATGTGATAATCACAGATCACAGGTTTAGACACACCAGTGTGACCTACTCAGCTCCACCCAGCTGGGGCCCTGTTCTTAATTATTTCAGTGTGTGGTGTTTGATGATGACCAAGTTAGCAGACCTGCTTCAGCGGAGCAGGTGCAGGCACTTAACTAAGCACCATGTAGAGGAAACACAGCCAATGGCAGTAAATTTTTCCTTCTAGAATTTGCTGCAACTGGAACTTCTCTGGAGGAAGCTGCACTATTTTTCTGTTCTGCAATGAAAGCATTAATTGCTGTTTTCCCTTTGGCTGAGACATAATAAGTCAGTTCCAAATGTATAAATTACCGGATGTCTGAAAGTTGGAGAATAAAGCTGAAACATTGGAGAAACTGAAGATCACCTTACCTGTCCATCACTGTAGAAATCTAGAGCTTCTTTAAAACTGGAAGTGTCTGAGCACATTCCCACCAGAGATGGATTTTAACTTCATCTTACTAAATAGGCCATTCTCTCATCACGAAAGACATGGCTTCCCTCAGGAACTACTTTCTGCATGTCTCGTTCTTGAGTGAATGAGAACCTAATGGCATGACATGGTGGCATAGTTACTTCGTGTGATCTTTGTTTCCAATTCAACGTTAAAATTCTAAACCACCTCACTTTTTCTCCTTTAATAGGTTTAGGATTTGTTAATTATGGAGCAGCCCCATTTCTTGCATTTTGGTAAAAACAATTTTGTAGGTCTTTATCAACAATATAATGCAGTTTTGGATATCCCCATTTTACAGTTAAGCTAAATGAAGTACAACTGGGTAATCCAACCCCAGAGCTAACTAACCCAAGGTCATTGTAAGGGCACAGTTGGGATTCTAACCTGGCTCTGCTTGACTGGACAAACTACTTCCTATTCTGTCACTCGTTTAAGATACAGAAGATAATTGGTCTTAAGGAAAACTGAAGGTTTAATCTTGTTTGGGGAACTGATAGTTTCAGGGTAACAAAGTGGATTATGTAGCTAAAACTGGAAGTCTAATTGTTGTTCCCTTCTCTAGGTGATGAGTTACTGATGGTGAATCCTCATTAGAAAAGCAGGCAGACAACACAAGGGATGGAAAGTGTAAGATGAGTAAAAACAAAGTAGCACAGAAACTGGCCATGGGTGTGTGCCTTCATTCATTCAACAAGTAATAATACTCTGTGCCAAGAACATTAACCAACAGAGTCCATGCCCTCTGATAGCTTGGTTTAGTAAATAACTCCACACATAACATTAGTAGACAATGTATAAATGTTGGATGGAATGAAGAGACCATGAGGATTGATTAGTGAGCTCTGAACCAAGAAGGGAGGAGTGGAAATCTATCCCAGGCCTCACCTGTTCTGATCACTCAGCCCTTCCATAGCTCAGCTGGGGAGGAGTGTGAACATGCTTCCTGACACTAGGGTTCCTTGTTGGACTTGAGCCCCGTGGTATTGGATGTGCCCGCTAAGGACTAGAACACTCCTTCCTCACTCAGCCCTGCACATGCTAAAGACTTCTTTCCTGTCACTGTGTGGTCATTTCTCCTTTCAGGGGAGCAACTCTAAGGACTGCCTTTGTCCCATGACCATAGGTATGTATGTGCAAGGATGGTTATGGCCCACTAGACAGCTGGTGCATGCTGAATAGTAAGTGTCCATGCAGTATCCACACCCCCATCCTTCACCCTGTTGCCCCTAACACCCCATACCTCCACCTTGGTTTACTAGTCCTTCATGGAAAAGGGATATGGAGAATTAGGAATGGAAGGAAACAGGGTTTGTTTTTTAAGAAGGCAGTTTGGTCCTTGAAACCTTTAAGGAAAGAGACCCCAAATCAGGATGTGATGTGACCTATTGAAAAGCAGACAACTATGAGAAATACAGTGACTCAGAACAGCTTGAACTTCAGGGATGTCCTATTTGTTTTCCAGCTTACCACTCTGGCTCTTCCTCTGTCTCTCAACAGCAGCTTTTTATTTTCACCCTCCAATGGTGGCTTCCTTTTAATGTCTACTTTTAGAAACCCAGAGCTAGAGTTCAAGAGTACCGAGTGGTCATTGGAATCTGTGTTGTCTTCTATGGTGGTAGTTAAAACTCCTGTCAGGTAAGGTGGCTCGAAATCCCTGTTTGCCTGAGACTGGCCCTAGTAATTGGCAATAGTAATTGGTCTTCTGGCCTAGTAATTGGCAATACCCCATTTCAGTCTGAGCAGAGTCCTGATTTAGATGGTAAATCATGGATTCAGACTTATTCCCTGTGTTTCCTTCTTTAATAAGCATTGTTTCAAGTGTTTAGCTATCTTCTTATTTCAAGTCTGCAAATTTAGTTCCTTACCATCTTCCTATAGAAAGTCTCTTCCTTGTCCTCTCTCTTCTCCCTTGCCATAGCCACCAGCCATATCAGTATTTCCTTATCCTAGCCCAAAGTAATATGGCTTTCTCCTAACTGCTCTACCTCTCTACTCTGTTCTCGTTCTAATGATCTTACTAAAATAAGCCTTTGCATGTCTTACTCCCTTGCTCAAAAATCTACTTTGGCTTCCTATTACTGAGTACATCAAATCCAGAATCCTTTGCCTGCCTTTCAAGACCTCTATAATCAGACTCTCTGGTTCTCCTGTCTCTCTTTCACTCTTCTTCAGCCTTGAGACTCCTTCGGTAGTCCAGAGGAGGGAGCGCTTCAGCCTTAATCCATCTTTTGTTAAAGAAGGCAGGCCCCATTCATCATAAGGGCCTAAAGCAAAAATGAGCCATCTCAGATCACGAATGATAGATTGGAATGTCTGAGCTCTAGGGGCATTAGGGAATTATGAAAGATGTACAGTAGGTTTTAAGTTTGGTTTTTGAACCTATTGTTCACAAGTCAGTGTGGTTTATAGTTCTTCAGTGTTCTCTGGAAAGTTCCTTTGAGCTCTTGGCCCTTATTAATGGGAGAATAACTTAAGTTTTCTTTATGCACTAGCTCAAAGGGCAACTCCTAAGTGCTGATTATCAGGTGTTTATTCCAAAAGCTTTATTCCCCACAATCTGTTCTGTGTGTTGAGGCCTCTCGCTTTGTTTGGTAAAAGCATGCAATGCTGTGGGTCTCTATTTCCTCTGACCTGAACTCCCAGGCAGGCATAGGGATCAGCATTCCCTCTGCCATTGAGCAAGTAGAAAGAGGAGTGTTTTATGTGCTTCTGGACCACTTCTTGGAGCCCAATCTGGTAATGAAGATTTTATTTTATGGCACCAGGATACATTCTGGGTAATACCATGAAGCATGATCACTTCCACTTCCTGAAAAGTAGTGAAGGATGTTACTATTCCATAATTTTATATTGTGAAAGCTACAAAAGCATTAGTCTTTTAGTCTGTGTAAATGGAACTGCTGATCAGAAAATGAAGTTGTCTTGTGAACTGTTCTAGTCTTCACTACGATCCCTCAGTAGAAAACTGGTTCATAGGATTAGAATTTGCTTTGCCAAACAAATACCTTTTCCAGTCTACCTCTGGGTGTTAGTTTCTTCATAATAAAGTGGAATGTAGAATATGAAGTTTTCAAGTAGCTTGTTCTGGGTAGTATAGGAAATTTCATAAATTATTTTATTAAAGGTTCAAGCAAACTTTAAAATTGCTTCAGCAAAATTACCATCTTCCCAGTGTGCTTTGAAAATAATAAAATATTAGTATTTTTTATGTTGGGTTGTGGGTTTGTTGGTTTGTTTTTGTTTGTTCTTTTTCTATAACAATCCCAAATCTCAATGGTTTGAACAAGAAATTTCTTTCTCATGTAGAAATACAAGCGGGTATAGTTGGTAGTGCCAGAGAAATGGACTCTGTCCTGTGTCTCTGCCATGCTCAACACTCAACTCTCAAATGTGGTTCATTGAGTCTAGCTCGTGAGGTCCAGCCAGCAGGACCATGGAAAATGTTGGTCACTCTCCTTTAAGATAACAGTCTTCGCCTTCACTGCCTATTGGCGAGAGTTAGTTAGATAGATTTGGCTGCATGGGAGGCTATGAAATAATGGCTGGGAATGGTGAGTATGGCTTGGGGGAAACATACTAGGAAATAAATAGCAGCCTCTCTCAGTGGTCATTCTGATATTTAATGATTAACCAATTTCATTAAATTGGTTCTTCTATTTCTTTCTCCTATAGAAGCAATCCATCCAAATGGGTTTTTAGAATTGTGTACTTCACACAGATTCAAAATGTGCATTTTTATTCTGTAAATGGTACTTAAATCATAGAATCAGAAAAGAAAGATCACAAAATTAGAGATCAGTCCCTTTCTTTAATAAACGAGGAAGCAAAACTCAAAAACAATTTTTTTTTGCAGAGCTGGTGGAGTGGGACTAAAACCCAGGTCAGCTGAGTTTGAAGTAGTCCTTATAGTTAACAACACTGTTTGGCGAATCCAGAAATCTTACTCTTTCTTATTCCTTAGGGTTACTGGGAATGAAGTAAAATGGCTTCTCAGCCTTAGGAGGCTGAGAAGTATTTAATGAGGGAGGATTTAATTTCATTTCTTTAAATATTCATAGCATATCTGGCCCTCTGCTAGTGTGGGGCTACAGATAAAAGAGCAGTCCATGTGCATAGTGTAATGAGTAACTTGGATAAGTAAACAATTTCAACTCTGGGATCACTGTGCCCACAGACAAAACTCTTGGTGTTGAGTGAGTGCAAGAGAATGGATCACTTAATCTAGACCTCTGAAAGGTCAAAAAAGGCTTTTTTGTTGTGAGAAGAGTCTTTAAAAGACAGAAATCTGAGTGAATTATTAAATATGCAAAGTATTTTACATTTTTCTTCTGAATGCTTGGGACTCCAAGAACAGGGTCCTCATCTCAGGCATAAGGAAATAGAAATTAAGTGAAGGCTTTCCAGACACAGGGAATATATTGCCTGTGCAAAAAACTATAAGTGAGAACTTGGTCAAATCTAGAAAATGAGAGCAATTAAGTATGAACAAAATAAAGGGTGTTTCTCTTGGTAGGAGAGGTGAGGTAAGCCTTCAACGTCATGAACTACTTTATGTCCCATTACATGAAGTTCTAGTTTCTTCCAAGGGTGATTAGATGTTCATCAAGAATTTTACAAAAAAAAAAAAAATCTAGATTACTTTCTTTCCCTGCCCCTCAAGGAAAATTCCCTTTCCCATCATTGAGAAGGGAAGATTTGAAGGCTAATAATTGAGGACAAAAGACTGGGATATTATAGTGATCATGGTAATAACATGGTAGAGCCTGGTTTCTGGCAGTAACGATCAAAGGGAAAGGACAGAACCAATTTAAGAAATACTTAACAGGTAGAATTTTCACAATTAGGTAACTGAAGAGGAGATAAAGGAGGTAATAGTGTAAAATGATTCTTAGGATTAATAGAACTGAGCTTTTTGCACAGAGGGTAAGTACTACAGCTCTGTGTAGTTTGAGGGGTTTATAAAGTACCCAACTGGATAGATCGCTCTGAAGCTCAAGATATCTAGACTGTGAAATAGATTCCAGGAACTGATGTATGCCATCTTAAAACCATCGCGTGTACGATGGGGCATCTAGGAAGCACTCATTACATTAAAAATAACTCAAACCAAGATAGAACAATGGGGGGAAAGGAGAGCCAGAGAAACTAGTAGAAAGTACTAGAAAGAAACCCAGGAGAGTAAGATCCAAGAAAGGTGAGGCCGGTCACATTAAATATGACAAAGTGATATCCATTGGCTTGTCCATTCAAGATCTCAGTTGTATTATCATCAAAGGTGCTTTTAGTGAAATGGTGAGGGAAATCCAGAGCTCGGTCAGTTGAAGAACAAATGGGATGTGAGCACATTAGCGGTGAGTGCTGACCATAATTTAAAGAAGCTTATCCATGAAGTCGGAGTGGAGAGTTGATAAATAATTGAAAGGGTTTTGTTCTTGTTTTTACTACTTAACATAGGGGAGTATGACCAAGTTTTATGCCAGGTGGTAGGAATAAGAGTAAGACTATAGGTAAGAAATGGAGTTAGGTGTCTGAAGAGATAGGAAGCTAACTGGCCTCTTTCCTAAAAAACAAAACAAAACAAAAACAAAAACAAAAACAGAAAACCTAGCCCTATGAAAACATAGTAGATAGAGGACCTGATAAAATATGATTTTTCAGGTTTTTTTTTTTTAAGATTTTATTTATTTATTTGACAGAATTCATGAGTAGGCAGAGAGAGAGGAAGGGAAACAGGCTCCCTGCTCAGCAAAGAGCCCGATGCAGGGCTCGATCCCAGGACCTTGGGATCATGACCTGAGCAGAAGGCAGAGGCTTTAACCCATTGAGCCACCCAGGCACCCCTCAGTTTTGTTTTCTTAAACTTAAATTTTTTTTTAAAGATTTTATTTATTTTTTTGTCAGAGAGAGAGAGCAAGAGCGAGCACAGGCAGAGAGGCAGGCAGAGTCAGAGGGAGAAGCAGGCTCCCTGCAGAGCAAGGAACCTGATGTGGGACTCGATCCGAGGACGCTGGGATCATGACCTGAGCCGAAGGCAGCTGCTTAACCAACTGAGCCACCCAGGCATCCCTTAAACTTAAATTTTACATTTACTGTACAGAGGATTCCTACACCTTGCCTCCTCTAATGTTAACAAATTTCTTACAAAATTTATAAATTGGAATATAATATAGATGTTAAGTATATTATTATGTCTAATATTAGAATATTTGGAAAGTCTCTCATTTAGATAACCTATTACAAAACTATTATCTTTCATCTTCCTGGGAAATTAAAAGTTCTGTTAAAATGTCTTCATGTTCTCTTAGCCAAATGAATGGGCTTCCCTTTTCCTTCCTCCTGTCAATTCCCTCAGGACTGGAGGTACACCATCCTCTCCATCTTTCCAGGCCCGTCTTCCCTCATCGTACCACACTTACCAAGTACCAGCCTTGGCGGTATGCCTTACCACCAATCCTTTGTTCCAGGCAGGGTTAGGAATCCCCAAAGCAGAGAGAAGAGTCTCTGCTTCTTAAGGGCTTTGGGTTTTTTTTTTTTTTTTAATCTTTAAAATTCAATTTAGTTAACATACTATATTAGTTTCAGGGATAGAATCTTATGATTCATCAATTGCATTTAACACCCAGTGCTCTTTACGTCAAGGGCTCTGTTTAATACCCATCGTTCAATTATCCTTTCCCTCCAGCAACCAAAGATGGCTTTGATCTTAATCCAGTGATCTAAACTGAGACAGGGGAGAATGGGGGGAGAATGAAAATGCAACTACATTAGATCAACAATCCTCTTCCTACTCTTGACTTTTAACACACACAATGTGTATTTGTATAGCATTTCAGTCTTAGATTGAGCGTTGCTAAATGTTACAACTAGGGTATCACATTATATCACCAGATGAGCTTATTTTTGCACTTAAAGAATCTGTGACCACCTATACAGGTGACCTTATTTGCCATATTTTCACGTCCCTCCTCTATCTTTTAGATTTCCCTCTTAATGGGACTAATTTATGAATCCTCTAAAAGTCTAAGTTCCTATTTGAGACTTTTGTGAATATAATGAAGACACAAGTTTTCTAGTAAGAGACTCTAATAGGACTGGCCATATCGATCATGTTTCCATGGAAGGTATATCATGTGTGCATGATGTAGTAGCAATACATTTGGCATCAAAATTGGTAAACATATGGAAGGTTAGAGGGATTTGGGAGAACCCTGTATAGCAGGCTGTTTGGAGTAAAAACTTGCTGCTGGAAACTGTATTCTATGCCCTTGACTTACAGGGCAGAAAAGGAGGACACAGGAAGAACTGGGCTCCCCCATAGGAGTTTTCAGGCCTCTGCGTGTCAGGAAAAGGGAATGACTGCAAGTGACAAGTAGGAAATTCTCTTAGATTGAGATAGAAAGACTACTTCTGCATTTCAGAAAGACTACTTCTGCATTTCAGAAAGAATTACAGTCTGACTGGTTTTTCCTCTGCCCTAAATGAGGGTGTTTATTCCCTTAGAATATAGTTGGCCTTCACAGCAGCTATTCTGAAACTCTGCAGTTACTTAAAGCTCTTACTCTACTTCACTCTCCCTCCCTACTACCCCTGACCCCAAACTTTTTACTAATAAAACTAAAGACGTGTGTCTTTAAGATGGAGTCAATGTGGTCTACGGCCATACCACCCTGAACGCGCCCGATCTTGTCTGATCTCGGAAGCTAAGCAGGGTCGGGCCTGGTTAGTACTTGGATGGGAAGATGGAGTCAATGTGGTGTATGGCCTGAGTTATCTTGTCTTCCATCCTCTCTGACTCAATCTATACGAATCCCAAGCTCACCTCTCATTCCAAGACAGTATCTCCTTTATCAAGTCAACACTAATTTTTCCCCAAAGTATAGCTGATGGTTACATTAGTTTCAGGTGTACAACATAGAGATTTGACAAGTTTATACCTTATGCTAAGTTCATCACAAGTGTAGTTGCCATCTGTCATCATAGAATCTATTACAATATCATTGACTACTACCCTATGCTGTTCCTGTCATCCCTTTGACTTACTCATTCCATAACTGGAAGTCCATATCTCCCACTCCCTTTCACTCCTTATACCCCTTCCCCTACCCGTCTCTGCTCTGGCAACCATCCGTGTGTTGTGTGTATTTGAGTCTGTTTCTGTTGGTTTTATTTTTTAGATTCCATATATAAATGAAATCATATGGTCTTTCTCTAATTTAATTGACTTAGCATAATAACGTTTAGATCTATCCAAGTTGTTGTAAATGGCAGGATCTCCTCCCTTTTTTTTACTATTGAATAATATCTGTGTACGTGTGTACAAGATCTTTATTCATCTATTGGTAGACACTTGAGTTGTTTCCATATTTTGCCTATTATAAGTAATGCTGTAATAGCATAGGGATGCCTATATATTTTCAAATTAGTGTGTTTGTTTTCTTTGAGTAGATCTCTAGTAGAATTACTGGATCTTATGGTTAATTAAGTTAATTTTTATTAACTTTTTGAGAAACCTCGATTGTGGCTTCACCAGTCTACATTCCCATGTTTTACCTTTTTAATTTTTGACAATGTGACACCTATTAGGGGGTATCTCACTGTGGTTTTAATTTGCATTTCCCTGATTAGTGATGTTAAACATCTTTTCATGTGTCTATTGGCCACCTGCTGTCATCTTTGGAAAATGTATATTCGGGTTCTCTGCCTATTTCTAATCAGATCATTGGAGTTTTGTTTTTTGTTGTTGTTGTTGTTGTTTTGTTTTGATAAGTTGTATTCTTAGTGGGTTACTATTTAAACTATGTAATCGGAGTTATCCTGTACGAATTTCTCCTCCCATTCAGTAGGTTGCCTTTTCATTTTGTGTTTCCTTTTCTGTGCTAAGCTCTTTATTTTGGTCTAGCCCTGATAGTTTATTTGCTTTTGTTTCCCTTGCCTTAGGAGACCTATCTAGAAAAATATTGCTAAGGCTGATATCAAAGAAATTACTGCCTATATTTTCTCCTAAGATTTTTACGGCTGCAGGTCTCACATTTAGGTCTTCAATCCATTTAAGTTTATTTCTGTGTATAAGAAGGTGTCCCATTTCATTCTTTTACATGCAAAGGACCAGTTTTTCCAGTACTGTTTGAAGACATTGTCTTTTTCCCATTGCATATGCTTTTCTCTTTTGTCCTAGACTAATTGACCATGTAAGTGTGGGTTTGTTTCTGTGTTCTGTTTTGTTCCATTCATCTTGTGTTTGTTTTTATGCCACTGTCATACTGTTTTGATCACTATAGTTCTGTATCATATCTTGAAAACTGAGATTGTAGTATCTCTAGTTTTGTTCAAGATTACATTGGCTTTTTGGGGTCTTTTGTGGTTCTACAAACTTTAGTATGCAAGTTCTGTGAAAAATGTTGTTGGCATGTTGACAGGGATTGCACTGAATCTTTAGATTGCTTTGGGTAATATAGACACTTTAACAGTATTTTTCCAATTCATGAGCATGGAGTATCTTTCCATTTGTTCATGTTGTCTTTGGTTTCTTCAGCGTCTTACAGTTTTCAGAGTATAGGTCTTTCACCTCAATTAAACTTATTCCTAGGCATTTTATACTTTGGTGCAAGTCAACACTATTTGAGTGCCTACTATGTGCCCAATGCTATTTTAATGCCTAAAAACGCAGGAATTTAGGTGCTAGGAATTACAGCACTGCTTTAGGCAACAACTGTCCCTCATGGGGTTTATATCTTAATGGGGGATTAAAAAAAAAGTCACCATAGTGTTAAGATATGATAGGGGTTATGAAAATACAGCATAGACCAGGAATAAAGAGTGTCAGGAGAAAAAATGAGAAGAATAAACCGAGGCCAGGAGCCATGTGACTAGGACTATCTGGGGGTAGAAATTTCCAGGCAGAAGAAATAGCAAGTGGGATGGGAGCTTGTTGGCCATATCTCTGGACAGGGGTTCTCAGACCAGAAGCACCAGCATCACCTGGGAACGTCACAGAAATGCAGACTCTCAGGCTACACATGCTCCTCCCCACAACCCCCTCCACATAAGGAACTCCAGGGTGGACCTAGCAATATAGGCTTTAACAAGCCTTTCAGGTAATGTGAGCTTAAAGTTTGAGAACCCTGTGGTTCTCATGACATGGCTGGAGCTGAGCCACTGAAGGGAATATTTACTCTCTTTTTCTGCTTCTCCCCTGCAATAAATAAATAAATAATAAGTAAGCAAATTCTTTATTTCCTTTTTCTTTATAGTGCAAAACATTCCCCAAATCCCCTCCACCTCCTCCTCTGGGCCTTAGTCTCTGTGGCATGCATTTCTGGGGAATCCCTCCTTCTCCCTCTCTGGAGCCTGCCTGCCTTTCATGAGCTAGTTCAAACATTACTCCTCAGGCAGGAGTTCCCTGATTCCACCAACAGCTGTGATTGCTCCCCACTCTGTGATCCCATAGTACTCTATCTGTCCTTTTTTACAATCACCACCAACTGCTGGGTATTAATAGCTTTTTGTGGCTGTCCTATCTTTGCTATTCCAGGAAGAAAGTTGATTTACAAGCAAGTTGAGAGTAAGGTGCTAGATCTTACTCTTATATTCTCCCAGTGCCCAGATAGTATTTGGGAGATTTGGTAAAAGTTTAGAAGGATGTGAGGGAAGGGCAGGGGAAGGCAGACAAGGGAGAAAACTAATACATTAGGAATCAAACTTCTGACATTTGCAGGCAGTTTTGCCAGACTAGATTCATAAAAATAAAGATGGTAGTGAGAAGTAGAAGCCATTTACCCTTCAGGCCTGCAGGGAGGCTGTGGGGAATATTGAAAGCTACCACCTGCATGTACCTATGTGCGATCTATCCCACCCTCGTGTCATTTTCTCCCTGCTCAATGCATTTCATGTATCACTCCAATGATTGCCCAATTTTGGTCTCAGATACTTTCCTTCTCAGGCTCTTAGGACTGCTTTGAACAGTATTGTACCTCATTATGGGGAAAAAGATGGTAAAGTGGAATTATTACCTATTCAACCATCTCCCCCCAAATTAAGTATTTCTAAACCAACTACTGTAAAGATGCAAAATCTGTATAGCAATCTCATTTCTAGAATAGCAAGATACCTAAAAGGACTTGAGAATGGACAATATTTAACCAAGGTTTTTATATTTACACATACTGCTTGCATATAGGTTACTCACAGCTTCCGGTAAAAAAAAAAAAAAAAAAAAAAGAGAGAGAGAGAGAATGAGAGAAAAGTGCATCTTTAAATATTACTCCTATGATTGTTCTCTTCATTCATACTGTATGGAAGCCAGTTCTTCAATTCACCCAACCTGAAACTGTTAACTTCAAAATAAGAAGAACGGCCAAAGTGGGGCCCATGAAAATAGTACACCCTAAATGATGAGACCTGTAAACTCTCATTATCTACTATGACTATTAACGGCCAACATAGTTCTTAGTTTTCTCAGTTCAAGTGGCAAGTTATAGCTCCCAAACTTTGTGGAACACCTTATATACTTAACCAATTGGTTTAAATTCGATTCTGCGAAGCTTCTGAGTATGCTCATATAATATTTTTTTTTTAAAGATTTATTTATTTATTTATTTGACAGAGAGATCACAAGTAGACAGAGAGGCAGGCAGAGAGAGAGAGAAGCAGGCTCCCCGCTGAGCAGAGAGCCCGACATGGGACTCGATCCCAGGACCCCGAGATCATGACCTGAGCCAAAGGCAGCGGCTTAACCCACTGAGCCACCCAGGCGCCCCGCCCATATAATATTTTGACTAAGGTTTGTATGCTGCCTTTTTTGCCACTAACAGAAGCAAATGATTTTCCGTGTTTATTTTCCAGAACATCATTTACCTTCTTCCAAAGCTCTCAGAATGCTCTCCTGAAGCACTTACCACTTTGCAATGTAATTGTTTGTGTTTTTTTCCCTGACTAACATGTATATTCACTGGGAATAACCTCTTCCACTTCAAGTCCAGTCTCTATTCAAACTAATACCTGTTTTATTGTTATCCTTCCACCCACCCACAGAAGTTGAGCCACACTAAGTTGCCAATATTAAACGTTTTCTCTAAAATAACAGCAGTTTCATATGCTTCAACCTCATAAAAGCTTTAAGTAACTGAAAAATTACTTTTTTTTTTCATGCTGTGGAAATACTAGCTGTTTACATGCAGATTTTCCACTGAAGTACAAAGATCTATCAAGTTTACAGTGTGTTGCCAGAGCTTCTGCAGCTTTAATGTACAAAGGAATCACCAGGGGATCTTGTTAACATGCAGATTCTGCTTCTGGAGGGTTGGGGTAGGACCTGACATTCTGCATTTCTAACAAGCTCCCAGGTGGGGCTGATGCTTTGGTTCATGGGTCACCCTTGGAATAACAAGTGTTTGGACTGCAGGATGAGGAGTCAAGATGTAAAACCTAGATCTGCTACCAGCGATTTGACTTTGTCACTTACTCTTTGTAGGCTTTACTTTCTGTAGCGTCCAGGGGTTCAAGTAGGTGGTCTATTACTTCCAAGTCTAATGTGGATGACCTGCGAAGGTCATGTTTACCTAAGTGATTAGAGAGTCCATACAGCACAAGGGTCAGGAGCACCAGCTCCAGCCTCAAATAGCCTGGGGTAGCATCTCAGCTTTTCCACTTACCCTATGACCTTAGAGAGTTAATCTCTCTGTGCTTCAGTTTCCCCCCTCTGTAAAATTGAACTAATATTGAATGCATATACGTGAAGTGCTGAGGACAGACCCGAACACACAAAAACTCCAACATAAGCTATTTTCAACACTAATATTCTCGGCAGTTTAATTTCTAAGAAGCGTTACTAAGGGAATTATCTGAAGTGTGGGCAAAGACTTAAAGTAGATGGAAAGATGTTTATCACCAATTTTACAAAAATGTGGAACACTACATCTATGTTCAACAAGAAGGGTTACTTCTATATTATGAAATCTGTGCCCATTATAAATGCCTAATATATTAGTGCTCAAGATACAATATGAAATGTTAACCAGACACAAAACTGTATTAACAGCTTATATTCATGCTTCCTTACAAATGATATGGTTAGCTATCTGGTGGGGGATATGCTCTAAAATATTAAGTGATTATTATGACCAATAGACAGCCTTAGGGGGTCCTGTTTTCTTCCTACATTATTTACTAATTCTACATGAGGGATGAACAACTTGTGTATTCAGATGAATTTTTTTTTTTAAGATTTTATTTATTTATTTGACAGAGAGAAATCACAAGTAGATGGAGAGGCAGGCCGAGAGAGAGAGAGAGAGAGAGAGGGAAGCAGGCTCCCCGCTGAGCAGAGAGCCCAATGCGGGACTCGATCCCAGGACCCTGAGATCATGACCTGAGCCGAAGGCAGCGGCTTAACCCACTGAGCCACCCAGGCGCCCTCAGATAAATTTTTAACCTGTGTAAACCTCATGGTATCCCCCCACTCCAAAAGTCAAAACTATCACAAGGATTTCAGCTTTTGTTATGCCAAAAGTTTTACAGAAGAATTGCAAATACGAATCAGAAGCCAGTAAATTTAATGATACAGCACTCAATATCAAACTAATAACTGAAAAGAAAAAGAAGTGCGCTCATTCTTTTAGTTCTGAGCAAAATCTGAGATTGAGTATTCTAACAAAGCATTAAATGGCCAAAGCGGCTGCCTTGCTGTGTGTCCCATACATACCAAGGAAACTAGAAAACACAGGAGCAGGGTTTGTGACTTTGCAGATTGGAAAAATACCAGGCACAACCAGCATCATGCTCTTGTGTTGTTTAAGTAGATTTTCAAATAGAAATTCTGTGGTTGCCATACCACACCACAGAAAAATTTGTATTTCGATCTTTTTTCATTCGAAAGTAATACAATGAGTCAGGACATGCATTTGAAATGACTAGAGGGAGACTCCATTATGCTTTTAGTCTGTTCCTCTATTACATATATTTTTCCAAGACTGAGCTAACCCATCATGTCTTGAAGAAATTCCGGAAAAATATTTGCTAGCAGTTTCCTACACCATCAATTTCTTTTTAAAGCTGCCATTGTAGTGATAATCATAACGTAGTCCAGGTTGAACATTAAGGGTTATTTCGTCTTTTCTCTGTGGGGCATGGGTTGAAAGGAAAGTTTGTCTGCAAAAATTTTCTGCTGCTACTCCACTGTCTGATAAAATTCCACATCCCTAATTTTTTTTTTTTAAATAAACATATTTTTATCCCCAGGGGTACAGGTCTGTGAATCCCACATCCCTAATTTTTATTTGATTTCTCAGTACTTTGAACTTCTCACTTTTTGAGTAGACCTCTCCTATGATCTATGAATACTTGATTACCTCCCTCACCAGTAACTTCAACTAGAAACTAGAAAAAGAACATCTGAATAAAACCACTTTTCAATCACCTGCAAATCATTTTTCTTTGCCCCTCTCTCATACATTCTAGAACCTTGACTATAGAGAGCTCTGTCTTTAAACACAGGTTTTTGCTTAAAGAATATTGCAAAAGATTAGCTTTGCAGCTAACTTTGTGGCTGATTGTCCTGTAACTCTGGATAACTGTCATCCAGGAAAAAAAAAATGGTATAACAGATCTCAAACATTTTCTCATCCTTTAATTTTTGTGTATGTTTTGAAATATAATATAGTGATATTAATTTGAACTGTAGATAAGTCAAATGCTGGACTCCACCTTACCTGTTGGGGTATGTTCCAAGGCCCCCAGTGAGGCCTGAAACTACAGAAAGCACTGAACCCATTATATGTATGCATACTGCAATAAATTTAGATATATGTCAGGCACAATAAGAGGTGAGAAATAACAGAACAATTATTTATAGTATATTATGACAAGTTAGGTGAGTGTGGTCTCTCAAAATGTTGTGTACTGTACTCCCTTTTCGTGTGCTGTGAGAGGACATCCCTATGTGATACCTTGAAGTGGGGTCAATGACCTAGGCATTGTGAAGGCAGCATTAGAATATTACTGACTTATCTGATGATTTGGTGGGAGGATTATCTGCTTCAAGACCATTTGACTGCAGGTAACTGGAATCATGAAGAAGGGTCTGGGCAGGGCAGAGGGGTTTGGGGAGGGCTATTGTATGTAGAAACCAGGAGTGCTCACAACAGTCAATCATGGAGCTTTGAAAATGGAAGGTGGTGATCGCAAAGTTCCATTAAGTCAGCCAACAACAGCCTATACAGAGACCAATATTCATTTAACAAATTCTCATTGAGCACCTATATGTTCCAAGTTCCAGATGTTAAGAATATAAAGGACTAGAAATAAGGAAGGCAAAGCGCCTATTCTTGTGAAGCCCATATTTTCATAAGGGAGATAGATAATGGATAAGTGAACAAACGGTAACAATTAGATTCTTACAGAGGGTATTATGTAAAATGCTGTGACTTTCATTTCGAATGTTTATCTATGCACCTAGCATAGTGCTAAGTATCCCACAAGAAATGTGGTTCGTGCTTTTAGTGAGTTTGTGCTGAAGTCCAGGTGGCAGACATTGATTAGAACTGTAATTGTTATAAAGGAGAAGTAGCACAGAGTGCTGCCTACTCGGGAAAAACTATTAAGGCAGAGAGGTCTTTCTGAGGATGTTGTTCAAGGCAGGGCTTTGAATGATGCTGATTTCCTAGAAGCAGCTATTCTAGCAAATGGCAGCTGGTGAGAAATGTGCTGTCTCCAGTAGGGGATAAGGAGCAAGGGGTATGTGATGCCCCTGCTGATCACAGATTATTTTTAACCACAGTTTTAAAGGAAAATCTAGCCCAATAGGTTACTATTGAGTACCTGAGACTTTACAAAGTACTTTCTCATGAACTCTCTCAGGTGTTCCTCACCTACAGTAACTTACAAGGAAGTGCTTTAAATTCTGCTATAAATAAAGCAAGACAGGTGTCTTTCCTAAACTCGGTTTCTAAACTATAGAACTGGATGTGATTCTCCCATTATAGGGCACACCTGAAATTGTGAATGGTACTCAGTAGAGCTCTTTGCCTAGTACACAGAATTTTCTGAATATTAGCTATTGACTTTAAGAGGTAGTTGAACTGCTTTGAGTTTGTTACAGTGCCGCAGACGGAAGGCTGGGAGGAAGACAAAAGGAAACAAGATGTGATCAGCATGTGAGGCTTACCAAAGGTAACACTCCCACCTGAGGAAATCAGATCCAAATGCCAAGAGACTATAGGCAGGGAACAGATGGCTATGGGAGAAACTTGTATAGGAGGAAATGCACCTCCTATTCAATAATCCGATGTAAACATGTACTTTGTTTACGCTTCAAACACAAGAATCTTCAAAACTTCGTGGAAAAAAATGTCACTGCTTTTTTTTTTTTCCTTTTGTGTATTTTGTATCCATATTTTAAAAGAACCATATTCAGGGATATTAATCTTTTGTTAAAGTCTGTCATGTATTTGATATAATTTATTTGTCTTTAGATGTTTCTGTCAGACAAAAGACAATATAAACAATTTATTGGTTATAAATTCAACTTTACTTTAATTCTTCCTCCTTTGTTACAGTTTTAGATTTATCTTGTTTAATATGTCAAGTAGCTCTTCCACTCAATTAGACAACTTTTTTTCCCCCCTTCTGGCTTTGGCCTCTTTGGACCTTACATGGAATTTTCTTTGTACATGGTGTGAGGAAGAACATTATTTTATCCTAGAGGGCCATTTACAGAAAAGGGTATACAAAGAGCCAACATACACAAAAAGTTATAGTTCATTCCCAGAGAAATGCAAATTAAAGCAACAAAAAAGCCATTTTTCAAATAGAAGATTGAACATTTTTCAATTTTTGAGTTTAATGTTGATGAGGCTGTGAAAAAAAAAACTCACAGTGCTGATGGAAATGTGAAATTGCTACTAACTCTTCAGAAAAGAATCCTACAGAATCTAGTAAGAGTTCTGATTCTTGTACCTTTGCACAAATCAATCTTACTCATAGAAATCATCTGTCCAAAAGGTTAGCACATGTAAGAGCCTGATTAGCCAGAGGTAACCATGTTGTTGTAAGCTTGGATTGACCATGCCCCTCCCAGAGGAACTTACTTACAAATCCCGGATATAGGGGTGGGCCAGGCCGGATGGAGACATCCAATCAGAGGGGTGCACATATATTTGCTATGGTGAGCTGGAATTCAATTGGCCACCGGTATGGTTGAGCGAGCATGACTGTGGAGTTTTCCCTGTGTGTTGCAATCTCATTGGCCACCTGTGTGTGGGCCGGGCTCAACCACCTCTATAAAGGTTAGTGTGGGAGGTCAGGTGGGGGTAGTCGTCCTTGGGGTGGTCGTTGGGAGTCTCGTGGCTGTTGGGAGAGCGGCCTGGTCGGCTGAGCGGCCTGGTTGGCGGGGCGGAGCGGCGCGGCGCGGCCTGGTCGGCGGAGCGGCGCGGCGCGGCCTGGTCGGCGGAGCGGCGCGGCGCGGCCTGGTCGGCGGAGCGGCGCGGCGCGGCCTGGTCGGCGGAGCGGCGCGGCGCGGCCTGGTCGGCGGAGCGGCGCGGCGCGGCCTGGTCGGCGGAGCGGCGCGGCGCGGCCTGGTCGGCGGAGCGGCCTCGTCAGTCAGGTAGGGTTGTGTTGGGGGAGCGGAGCCCTGGGGTGGGGGAGCGGCCTCGCCCGGATAGCAGCCTCAGCGGGGAGCGGCATGGTGGGATAGCGGCCTTGGCGGGGAGCGGCCTCACCGGGGAGCGGCAGTCCCGTGGGGCTTTGTGGTCAGGTAGGGTCGTTGTCAGGTAGCAGAGTTGGGAGCGGCGTTGTCGGGGTCGGTGTCCTGGTCGTTGTCGCCTCTTTGTAAGAGACGCCCCGACTGGTCGGTTTGATTTTCGGTGCTTGGCAGGAAATAAAACTTTGCGGGACTTTCGCATTACAGAAGTCTCGTTCCTTTGATCAGGGACCCTAACAGTGTGCATTAGAATATTAATTGCAGCATTGAGGTAGGGATTAAAAAAACTGATAAGTAGAAGTCCATCAGTAAATCCATTGGAAAAATCAAGATCTAAATCAAGAGAAGTCTATAGTATGGAATATTATGAAGCTGTTACAAAGAATGAGTTATGGACACACACTGACCTAGAGGAATATGTAGGATATGTTAAATGAAAATCGAAAGCTTTAGTGTCATATGCATGATTTTTTTAAGGTAGCCTTTGCACTGTAGGGCTGTCTCTCTGGGATGTTAATTCTTAGGAGGTAGGGAAAAGGTGATGGTGTTTTGAGAGAAATTATCTTTTTTATCCCACTAAAATAATACCATGGGAGATTTAATTTGACCACCTAATTATGTATTTCATAGTAACTGGACTAGGAAAGAAGAAATCCAGGTTCTGTTTTGACTTACATGCCATGGATTATATTATTGGATTCCTAATCTCTTCTATCACCTGTTGAGGAAATATAAGGAATTATCAAATGCTCCAAGGTCCTCCTAGGACAAGATAATGTTTCCTCTGCACTTCTTACATTTTGCTGTAGTTATATACCAAGATTTAGAAGATCATAAATTAGTATGTCAGCTATGGCCCCCTAAAAAAGGGCCATCAGTCTTCACTTGAGAAGGTTCAGTGCATTTATGCCCATACTTAGCATATGGAAAATGGACCCTCAGTCTGGAACACAGCCTACTTTTCATAGAATCTCCCAGTCATAGAACAATACATCTAGGAAGAAATGAGCAGACTTTAAACATGATTGCTCATCAGAATTATCTGCAAATCGAATAAATGCAGATCTATCCTATGCATACCCTCGAATGTACAGAATCAAAATATCTAGAAACTAAGCCCAGGAATCTTTTAAAAAATGACAACCAAGGGATTCTGAGCCATCTCCTTTGTACACTAGTGTTTGTGGACTACAGATGAAGTTTATCCTATAAGGTCGAGCTGCCTGTCAACAAGGCAGGGAAGACAACAAACATTTGTAAAGTCCCTACATAGGAAATACCTCTTAGTGCTAAGCCCTCCTGCACAGCTAGCAAGATGTATGAAATTCAAACATGTTTGTAGAGTTTCATTTTTCCCAGACTAGGATCCTTGATAAGGAATTTTTCCTAAAGTAACATACAAGTCTTGGCATAAAGGGTTACCCTGAGCCACTTTAATCTGCAACTGATTTTCTGTGTCCTGATAGGCTGTGTCCTAATCTTTAGTCCAAGGGCATATACTTTATGCAAAAACTCCATCATTGGGTGGAGCCCTCTCTTTAAAACTTTGTTAAAGCTAATGGTCAAATTGTAGTTGTATAGTCCCTCTTAAAGAAAAAAAAAGTCTATTAACACCAGACCTTCAATTTCTGAAATGCTTAAAAGAATATTACCACTAACAGAAAGACCAAGTGGAAAGGGAACCATTTAGAAACACTGAAACAAAGCAAATGGCACGCATGGTATTTCTTTTTAGCTCTAAAGCAGTGAAGTACCAGATGTCATGTAACAAAGTCTGAGGGGACCATGGAACCTAATGGGCGTAGCCAGAGTGCTAGCTTTAAAAAGCTCGTGTGCTTATAAAAACAAGCAACATGTCACCATTAACTCCATATGTTAGACTTAAGACTTTTTCCATCCTGCATTTGATTTACTTAAACACTTGTAATGCTTACCTTTTGCATTAAAAGGGAGAATATTAGTGAATAAGGGGTTTGTCCAGCCCCTGTTGTGGGTCTTTCACATAGTAGGTTGCTTAGTAAAAATCTGGTGGCTCTGTTAGCTACTACCTTCTAATTGTGCTGATGGAAAAGGAAAGGTCAGCTGAAGTTATCTCTCAAGTTGAAATCAGCTACACAACATAAACACTGACTTCATTATCTAATGGGGATGGCAGGAAATGGTGAGTTTGAAAATCCACAGCAGAAGTCTCTAATTCCACAATCTTAAAATGAGCCTTGGTTAATTTCAGGGTACACAATGCATAGATATAGTTACAAAATTACCAATGAGCAGTCCTTCAAGTTCTTTTTCCTAGAAATCTATGGAATTATCCAAATACGATGTTGCTCACACCTGTCTGACCACTGCTCCTTTGTCTCCATTGATGGATCCCCTCCCTATCCCAACCCTATTTGCTGCTCACATTATCATTCAAAACGTTCTCTGCAAGCTCTGTATTCTCTGCTCCAAACATGCTGATTGTTTTTCAGGGCACTAGTTCTATTATCTCTGTTCTGATGAGTTTCAGGCCTTTATTTCCTGCTCTGGCTTCTTCATGTTTCCAGTCCGATATGTTCATGATGGCTGCTGGACATTTCTATGTAGATGCCAACTTCTTTGAAACTGTTTATCCTTTAACACTTGTCCTCTTCCTATCCTCATTCAGGTTGGAGAAATCTAACCAGCCAAGGTCAAAACTGCTCATTTTTTTCTTCCCCACTATCATTACTCACTGAATCTTAGCATTCCTTTTTCCCAGCAGCAATGTCTTCCCTCCATCTCATTTCTCTCAATCTTCTTTCATTATATCATTCTCATGTGGCCATAATAACCTCCTAATTTCCCACTGCCTCTATCAGTTCTATGCCTCAGTACCAAATTAATCCTCCTCAAGTACATTTATGTCCTATAGCTCTGCTGATCCAGAACACTTCAGGAGGCCATGACTTCTCAAGAATGCTGTTCAAACTCATTTTTCTGAAGTCCCAAACCCTCTGCAACTCTTTCCCTTTCCCCTCTGTTCTGGTCCGAGGAGTCTGCCATTTCACCAGACATGACCACAGCTCACTCCTACTCCATCCACTCCATTTTTAGCACCTAGGAGGCTGTCCTGTGCTCTTTCCTCCCATGTGAAAGGTCCCGTCCCTTCAACCTCTAGATTTATGTTTCATCTCTAGCGTGACCAAACAAACCCACAGAGACCAGCTTTAACAGCTTTTTTGTTAGCACTAGGCACCTTTAATATAGAGCCTGTATCTTCAACTACTTCATATGCTTCCCCTAGTATTTCATAAATAGTAAATGCTCAAAGATTTATTTTGGTTAGATTTAGAAACTGGCCTATTGCCTTGTTTATGATTCTCCATCCAACTTGCCCAAAACAATGAAAGAAAAAAGAACCCAAAGAAAATACTGGCAGCTAAGCTAAGTACCCCTCCTCCAAGGTTCAAACAAAGTTCTGTGAATAGAATTCAGTCTCTGTCTCTGTTCAAATAATGCATGTCTCCTAAGACTGGGAAATCTGTACTTGGGGGAAAAGTACCAGCCCAGATGGAGATGTGGAGGAATGACTCTTGCCATAGGAAATTTTCTAACTTCCAGTTTGAAAAAATTCCTTTTAGGGGGATTTTAGGATATACATGTGTGTCCCTCACCATAACCTGCAACTGGTCCTTGTTTATGTGGGAGAGGCAATTTGCATAGACCTGGATGGTTTCCCTAAGATTTTGCAAATTCTGTTTCTGACCCTTAGAAGAATAAGTCATGATTTTACCTAGATGAATTTTCCTTAGCCAAACTACCTTTTAAAAAATACTAAAAACACAATTCTTCTTTCCAGCCCAAATTTTTATTTTTTCAAATATTCATAGTACAAAAGCATAATTCTTAAAACCCTGGTATGAGTTTCCAGATAGATTTATTTTTCTAAGATCTTACTCATTTTAGAGCAAGTGAGCACACGAGTGGGGAGGGGTGGAGAGAGAGTGAGACAAAATCTGAGGCAGATTCTGCGCTGAGTGGGGGGCTTGATCCCACAACTGCGAGATCATGACTTGAGCTGAAACCAAGAGATGCTCAACTGACTGAGCCACCCAGGCACCCCGAGATACATTACTTTCTTAATTATGTTAACTGGGATTGATTAAGTCTTAATATATTTTGCTGTGAAGAATTGGCTAATACTAAGAATAGATTAAATATTCTAGAAAATGATGGACCCAGGGACTAAACTAAAGTATGTTAGCTTGGAGCGTATACATATAAGTCTTCAGGAAAGAAAAAAAAAAAAAAAGATGCACACCCTTCTCTTTGTCTTCTAGTGTGAGAGATTCATTCCAAAGCCTGCTTCTATTAGTATGCCAATGAGGCTGAAATCAAAGTGTCAACAGGGCAACATTTCCTCTGACAGCTAGAGGGGAGAATCTGTCCATTCCCTCTAGCTTCTGATGACTGTGGCTACCTCATTCCAAACTTTCTCCATGGTCACACTGCCTTGTCAAATCTCTTGCTTCTTTAAGGACATGTGTGATTCCATCTTTAGGCTCTTCCAGATAACCCAGTGCAGTCTCTTGTCTTTATATTCTTTTCTTTTTAAGATTTTATTTATTTATTTATTTATTTATTTATTTATTTATTTGACAGAGGTCACAAGTAGGCAGAGAGGCAGGCAGAGAGAGAAGAGGGAGCAGGCTTTCCGCTGAGCAGAGAGCCCGATGCGGGGCTCGATCCCAGGACCCTGAGATCATGACCTGAGCCGAAGGCAGAGGCTTTAACCCACTGAGCCACCCAGGTGCCCCTCTTGTCTTGATATTCTTAATAAATTTGTAATGCTCTCTTTTCTTTTTTGTCATACAAGGAATACACATTCTAAGGATTAGAACATCAATGTATTTTGCGAGCCATTATTCAGCCTACCAGAATGATGATGATTATTCTGCATATATAAAAAAACTTTTATATTTTTGCTGTTTTACAGTTAAAAACTTTATGTCTATACCATTTGGTCAACAATGATTATTCTTGGGAGTGGGTCGACCAAGAATTTTTACTTTCACTACCACACATGCTTCTTTTTTTCCCCCTAATATTATTGTGCTTTTGAAACCGTTCACTCTTCTGTAAAGAACAATGTAACTGATGTTTGTATTGAGGGATAAAATGGTAAGGATTAAAGTGCAAAATTCCAGCCATATAAAAGCAAAATGATGCCCTAATTGGGTATCTTTCTCCTTCATCTCATGGTACTTCTTTCCAGCACGGCCCTCCCTCATCCTTGTGCTGCTGCTCTTTCACTCGCCTGTGCAACTTGGATTGAAAACACACTTGAGACAATTAAATCCAAACTCGAATTTGCTTGGCCTCAAAGTCCCTGCTGTTCCCTCTGTTGCAGGCTGTTTCTCTTAATTTCTCCTTTCAAAGACCAAAGAAAGAACTTTCCAGAAGAAAGGGGACAAGGAGAAGGATTGGAAGGAATAGGGAATATATATATATTTTTTTGACTTGTGCTCTGAGATGTCTTTGGTTTTGTATATGTTTGTTTTCCTCTACTCAACAAAGGCTGCAGAGTCCTGTGTGGGGATAGATCAAGCCTTACTCTTCACATCCCAAACTCTACTATTTGTGAAAGATTTCTTTGCTATGCTGCTGACTTAGTATCATTTGTTCACTTTCTCAATTTGGATTCTTGGAGCATTTGCTATCTTTTAGGCAAGGATAGTAGGAGAATGCCCTAAGAAATCCAGTTTCCCTTCAATCTGCTACCAGAGCCCAGTGCCACAGATTTAAGATACATAGATCTCATTGGTGATTAATAACTCCCCCCATTACTCTCCTCTAACATCCAGTTTCCTTACACATCCCTCAGAAAGATCAAAGTGTCCACTGGTCTGAGCAAACTAAGGATTTGTAATTATACAGCGATGTCCTTTCCCTAGAAACGAGACTTCATCATGTTTAAGGACAAATCTGGAAACCCATCTTCTTTTCTATAGATATCTTAAAGAATTAGTCACTGTTGCATTGTATCTACTTGGCCATACTTTGCATTTTTTGTAGACAGAAGACATTTTCCATTGTTTTGGTGAAATAACCGACTGTTTTAACATGTATATGCAGTCAGGCATTTTATTAAATCAACTTAGTTTATCACTGGGTGCATTTATTGTACTGTCTAATCACGGAGGTAAACACAGCTGCCATGGGCATGTGGTGAGAATACTCTGGAAAAGGGGGGCATGGTGGGAAATCTGTTTAAAAGCTGCCAATTTATCTTTCCTTTTCTCACTTGAAATTTTGCAGAGAGGGGCTAGTTTTCACTGACAGCAAAGGCAGCAGTCAAGTATATACTTTTTAAAAAGTTGAAGAAATCTAGATTTTATAGAAATGAATCATGGGAAAAGTGTATAACCAAGCTTCTCAAAAATGATGTGCATAGAAATCACCTAGAATCTTGTGAAAATGCAGATTCCAATTTAGTGGGGCTGGGCTGGGGCCCGAGATTTTCAAACAGGCATTTCTGGTATGGTCCCCCACCTCCACCCCCACTCCGGTGGTGCTGATGCTGCTGGGGTTGGTTCAAGAGACGAGCAAGATTGAGAGGAGTCCATCAAATGATTCGAGGTCACCATCTTTTTGAAATCAAGAAAATATCCACATCTTTTGTTTTTAGGGGCCAAAATGTAGTGTCCTTTTTTGATGAATTAAAGAAGCTCTAATCCAGAGGAGTGCCTTTCTGATATTCCAAGCCTGCAATAATAGCTGCTTAGTTCTTTCAATGGCTTGGTTTACTCTGGGCATTTAAAATGTATGTGTTTTTAAATTTCCAAATGCTGCCATACTCATTCAGAGTAGAAACAGGATCCTGATAGTGCTGGACGCATATTAAATATTTAACATGTGTCACCAATTGAGTAAGACTCTTCTGTTTCTATAAGGTATTTCCAGTAACCCTTGTCAGTGAATTGCCCCTTTTGCCAATTAAACAATTGAGAGAGCTTAGGAAGACACTGGGTCTAAGCTTTAAATGTGAACAGGGATTCAAGGCAGGTTTTAGGTTAAGGCTTCCTATTAGATTTCAAAGAAATACTCTGAGATCTCTGGGAAGCTGTCACCACCTGAATGCCCTTTCCTTCCCTTCAGGATTGCTATGCCAACGCCCTTGACATTGCTCCTCATTCAAAGCGAGCCTTCTTTTTCAATCATTTTCCCTTCTGTTTTGGTATGAACTTAACACTTTGTCAGTGGGATAATCCTGTGTATCTTCGAGAGGTTGGAGGTGGGTAAAGAGATCATGGACAACATTTATGTCCCAGCACCTATCTTGACACATCTCATTTATGTATAATTAGGTGTACTTACGATCAGAATTCAAACTTAGGGATATTGCGAATATGACCATTTCCTAAATCATTTCTAGACAAGAACTTTACCTTTGAAATTTTGAAAATACTTTTGAAATCTGTTACTTTAATTTAGGGCTTATATAAAATCAGGATTAAAATTCATTTGTGGGTCGCATCTAACAATTATTAGAGCGTTTGAACTTCAGCCTTGTTTTGTGCTAGGATAGAGAAGCGGACAGTAAATAGCAATGGAATGCAGCTATAAATTGGAGATGCATACAGGAGTTAATGTAATATAGAAGACTAAAGTAGCCTTCCACTTGCCAGGATACTGTAAAATCAATCTTCGTTCAGAAATAAAGAAAAACTGAATGAAGCCATTAGGAGAGTAGGAAGCACTTTCAAAATGTTCATTGTGTCAAATGCTTATGATGGAAACTGCAATTATAAATCCGGGTGACTTAAAAATAGTAGATAAAATCTTCTCAAGCTGCCTATAAACTTCCCAGAGCCCTTACTGTCTATATATTGTTACACACAATATATTATTTGCCAAGTTCCACAAACCTAATTGCCAGAGCAGAGGCTCCCGGCCACCTCCCCCCCCCCCCTTTTCTGAAGCAGAGTCATGAACTGATTACATGGAATAAATAACTCATTAGGGTCATCCATACATACTTGAAATAAGAAAATGTGGCTAAGTGTCCTCTGCAGACAGGCTACTTAACCAGTTTTCTCTATTCAGACTTTATTCACTTACCAAACCAAACTTCAGATCACGTTTGTCTATTAAAATCCTCAACATCCTACTGGAAAGTGAATTGTGCCTAGTGAAGGAACTAATCTTTAAAACGAGGTTACTTTTTTGGGAGAAGGCTTTGGACATCCTAACTTTTCAGTGTCCACAAGGGCTGAAACCTCTCTCTGGCCTTCTAGAAGAAATTTTCATAGCCTTGTGAGGGTTTGTACTCCCCAGTTTGTTTCCCAAAACAGATCTTAACAGATCTTTATCTTGTTTCTTGTATTTAAGATACTGTGCTACACTGGCACATCAGATGATCTATTCTCTGTGTTTCTCTGTGCTTTGTGACATGGAAAGCTGTGTTGATTTACATGCTGATTTTAGTCTCTGACAAAATTCTCCCTGCTACCACAGTGACAGGACTGGCAGTCAGCTGTGGGTAGAAATGTATGTCTCTTAAATCAAACTGATCACTCTTCTGAGGCTGCCAGACGCTGTAGGACATGAAACTGCAGCCCAGTTGTTAATCCGTGCTGTTTGTCTCTACAAACTGCTCCAAAGCCTGGGTGGGGGAGCTTGGTTCCTACTGCATCCCTGTTTCTGCCCTGGGATGATGTGGTTTCTTGTGGCTGAGCCATCTTCAGAAGGGCGGAGCTAGGATTATCACCCATTTACACCCCCTCCAGGTGCTAGCCCAAGCCTGGGTATCAGAGTCGGTTGCTGTAGACTCATCAGGCCAAAGGGACTCAGATAAGATTGAGATTTGGAATCCCTCCCAGTACAAGTCAGCTTGGAGTACAAGCACTACACAGCCCTGTGACTCTGTCCACTGTTGCCTCTTCATGGGATAACCATGCTATAGGGCTGTTGAGTGGAGTACCACCAGACCATTGTATTCCTCAACCGCCCCTTCCCATCTGATATTCGGACTCAGCACTACCTAACTCCGATATTCTCTCCCTTTCTCTTGAGTTCTCTCCAGAGTCTCTGACATCCCTCTCTGAGAAATGGCTTATGTAAGATATGCCATACTCCCATCTTTCAGACAAGTGTGGGGTGTGTGTGTGTGTGTGTGTGTGTGTGTGTGTGTATACATACATACATACTCCTACTGGGGACGGGGTTCAGATACCACTCCACCCTAAACTGGAAGCCTTCTTCGGCTTGTGTCAAAGAGCTGATAGAAATAGATACTTAAGACAGGTGGTACTCAGTTCCACACACTGGATTCATCAGAGTGTGATCATCAGCCCAAACCGAGCCCCTGCTCCTACATCCTGGAGCCCTGGAAATGAGAGCTGTCACAAGTTTCTTTCAAATTCTCCATAGAAACCCTGATCAATCTGATATTTTCCAAACTATCATAATCTGGATTTTTTATCCAATTAGCATTTCACCTGTTGTGTATCTAAGTGTCTATTGTTTGTAAGTAACAAAAACCAATTTGAGATACTTTAGACTAAAAAGGGGAATTTATTGCGAGGATTCAGACTGGGCTCTGGGGACTTGAAGGTGAAATCATGGACCTTTCTCAAAAGCCCTGGTCTCACCAGACCTACAGTCTCTCAGTATCACAGTACCTGAATTCTGAAAAGAAAGAAGTGGCTATCCATGTTTCAACTAACAAAGGCCAGGGACTCAATTTTAGGTAACTTAAGTCAAAAACCTGGTGCCAAGCGCTACAGACAAGGTACAGAGCTAGGGAATCTCTGTGGCCCAGCCTACAAATAGTACCCACTACAGGAAGTATTGATTTTTCTTTTTTAAACATTAAGACAATGGTAGTGATCAAATTTTTACAAGTCCTTAATCTGTACTTCATACAAGGCTACTTAAAATGTTCTCAGAAGGGTTGAAGATAAACCCAGTAGTTCTGAGCTTGGGTTTCCTGGACCTATAAAGATCCATGCTAGGATTCTGAACGTTCTTCAGCCGCTCCAGTGTTCTGAGAAGCCTTCACTTAACTTACCAGGATAAAGCTGCAAAGGATCACTAGCCCCTTGAGTTTCTTGGGTTTTTAGCTAAAATGTTATTAAGTTGATGTGGTAATGTTCTGTGTCCTCATGATAGAAGTTCATTATATAGATCTTTATTTAATCATGGAGAAATTAAACTCAGAAACAGACACAGTACTAATAGCAAACACTCATGCAATGTCTTCTGTGTGCCTGTGCTCCTCCAGTACTCCAGACATGATCTTTCCAAAGCTGCAGTTCATTGACAAGGGAGGTAGAAGGAGATATTTAAGTGCCAGAGAAGACTGGGAGCCACCCAACCAAGTCTTCAGTTAGAGTTCAGCGTCAGCGGTGATCCTCATGCAGAGATAGAAACATCTTGCTCTTGACAGGGAGTTAGTTATTCCCAGAACAAACTTCATAACTGAGTCTTCTTTTGCTTGCCACCCCTGAGTTTGATTCTAGCCACAGTTTCACACATTCCTAAGTTGTAGTTTTGGTCTGTGTTCAAAGTAACCCTTCAGGAGGCTTGCATTTTTTACTGTGCTGGACATCTGGGGTTAGACTGTTTAGCAAGATAAAATATCCTCATTAGACTATAGAACAATTTGAAACCACATAGGGCTGTTGTACTCTTTCAAGAATTTGAAATGTGTACTCTGATCTGCCACATGGCTTGTCTATCACTTCAAAACCACAAAGTAGTTATTTAATAACAATCCAGATCTAAGTGTTACTTTGTTAGATAATGAACCAGATACCTTTTCATAAATATTCATGGAAACACTCAGAGATGATATCCCCTCCTTTACAGATAAAGCAACTGAGGCTTGGCAAATAGCTTGGCAAATAGCAAATAAAAAGTACTCCAAAGCACCCCAGGAGTGGAAGCTGTAATGTTCTAGGCAGCAGAGACTGTACCTGTTTCCTGTTGTATTCTCAGTCCCCAGCACAAAATGGGTCCATAATAAATACACAAGTAAGAAATAAACGAACAACTCCAACTCTTATTTTGAAGTTCATGCTCCTTTCTGCTATATTGTTTCCTTTAAGATTACCCTGGCATACATTTTGTGCCTAAGCAAAGAAATAATTTATCAGCACTAGTAGGAGTAAAATATTCTGTTGTCATAGAATAAATGTATACTTCCACCCATTGGCTTGTCTTTTGTGTTGTTCGCATGAAGGTTAGTTGCAGTATATAGAAATAAATCCCCATAAGAAAAGCAATCACCATAAATCCATGCTTGAGGAAAGGGGCCATCATCATTTTGTTGGAATGCCGGTACAATATGCGAGCTATCAAAATTCACCTAATTCTGGGATATTTTTCCCCAGATAACAATATATAAAAGGTAATTCCATTGAACTAATCTTGTCAGTATGTTTAGTTGATGTTTTATAGCAGTAAAAATGTACTTAACTGCAAACCTCAAACCAAGTTACTGGAAGGAAAGATAAATACACGGGTGATCTGTGTTATGAAAATCATAAGGCAAAATTGCTCTAACTTTACTCTTACATCTGTTGATCATACCACATTGCTTTAAACATTCGAATTCCAGTTCTAAGTATTCATTGGCCTGAAAGAAATACTGTATGAATTATAACATTTACTTGCAATCCTTAAAAAATAAGGAGGATGTATGCAGAAGACTTTGTCTTGGGAAATGCTGCCCAATGTTTGCTGGAGAAAATGGCTATATTGATTCCAGACAATGGTTTATATTATCTTAGCAAATATAGTTTGAGGTCAGTTACCAGAAATGCTAGTTTTTCACTGAGTTTATAAACTTCCTGGTATTTATAAAACTGAAAGAATGTGTGCTGTTCAACTTGTAACCATGATTATTCAGTGGGTCACTTTAAGTAAATATGTAAACATCTGGTTCCAAGAGACCAGCAAAGACCTCACAGCTTCAGATCTGTAAATAGTGCCTCTCTATTAAACCTCCTATATTAGTGTTTGGGGGAAAAAAAAAATACCCAAAACAGCTAAATGTTGTTCAGGGGAATATATAAGGTCAATCTTAGTTTTGTAAGCTTCATGATTATATGACCCAAAATAGATTATTTAGACCAGAGAGGGATAAATTCCTTTTTGGTTCTGGATCCTTTTGTGAAGCTGATGACCCCAAAATTGGCAGAATATTACATACAGCTTTAGAAGGTTCTCTGATCTGAAGTTCATCAATCTACATTAAGAATATAAATATCGGGATGCCTGGGTGGCTCAGTTGGTTAAGCAGCTGCCTTCGGCTCAGGTCATGATCCCAGTGTCCTGGGATCGAGTCCCACATCGGGCTCCTTGCTTGGCAGGGAGCCTGCTTCTCCCTCTGTCTCAGCCTGCCACTCTGTCTGCCTGCGCTCGCTCTCGCTCCCTCTCTCTCTGAAAAAAAAAAAAAAAAGAATATAAATATCACTTCAATTTTTAGGCACAGGTGTACATGAATTTAAATCTACATATTAGCCTATTTTTCTCTTTAAACTCTTCATTATATTCATGTGCCTCTAAGTGCCCAAAGCCATAATGCTACAAATGTGAGAAAAGTTATTCTAGCAAAGTGGTATTTGATACTGTGCTGTTTATCTAGGCCCTCCCCTTTCCCTTGTCCACTAGGCAGTAGCTTATATTCCTTAACCTTATGTGGAGAGGCCTGCTCTGAGTTTTTGGTTGTTCAAGTGTAGGATTTTCTCTGGAAATTTTTTAGAAGTCATATTCAGGAAATGGGAGAAAACTGAACCTGGGAACATAATAAAACTTTTGAGCATCATGCTTCCCTTTTCCAGCTAATTCCATGGTGGTGTTACTCAGCTAAAATCTGTATGTCAATATCTTTGCCTTTCTTAAGTATCAGTTACAAAGTTTCTGCCTGAAATAGACATCTGTCTCTAGGATCTTACAAATCCAATTGGAGAGAAGAGGCTATACACGGAACAAGAAAATAGTGAATTATTCAGTATTGATACAGAATTGTAAATATTGATGGGGGTAATGGATGCTAAGAGCAAGTCTACAATTAAATCATTATAAACATAATGAGTAATAGTGTGTTCCCAAGCTTATCCGAGCCTAAATCCTATTTTATAACACTGATTAACATCCAAAACAAACTAAGGAACTATTATCTAGAATTATCATAAATTTTCCTGAGGCTGAGGGAAGCCCTTGAGAAATAGACAGGATGTGAGTTTGGTTTGGTCCAGAATCACCAGGGATTATTTGTTTTAAAAAAAATTCATTACTGGGCACTACCTCTGTCGTATGAAATCATAATTTTTGATGTGGTGGCATTGGATCTCCACATTTTAATACCATCTCTGCCTTTATGAACAGTCAGACATGAGAACCCCCTTACAGACATGTGTGATGAAGAGGAAAGGTGTCCATACCATGTAGACAAAAAATGTTCAACAGTAAAATTCTTTGAGCACTTTGAGTCTAACCTCAAAACTTGACAACTTGAAAGATTTTGTAAATAGTGACCTCTTCCAGGCTATCATTTGCTGGACCTAATAAAATGAACTTCTCATAGCTAAAATAGTCCTTTTAGATTTCCATTTCAGCACATGGTTTCAAATATTTACTTCCTGCCAAAAAATTCAAATAATGCAAGTTTGTGTACATATAAGTCACAAACACATCTATCTACATAATTTCTTTTGATTTTTTTTAAAGATTATTTATTTATTTATTTAACAGACAGAGATCACAAGTAGGCAGAGAGGCAGGCAGAGAGAGAGAGAGAGAGAGAGAGAGAGAGAGAGGGAAGCAGGCTTACTGCGGAGCAGGGAGCCTGATGCGGGGCTCGATCGCAGGACCCTGAGATCATGACCTGAGCCGAAGGCAGCAGCCCAAACCACTGAGCAACCCAGGCGCCCCTCTTGATTTTTTTATGGGAGCATGTGGAGGCACTGATTGCCTTATATGTCAAACTTCATAAAAGTGAAGCAAGGGAAGAAAATAATTACAGAGTAAAAGGAGTTTCATGCACTTTTTTTCTTCATGACTGTGAGATCTTGGATAAAATTTGAGGACCTGCTAAGTCTGATGCCCAGAAGGACTTCTGATGAATAATTCCCATTTTTCCTCAGTGAGAAACACTTTTTAAAAAAAAAATCTAACTCCTTATTAAATGGTGGGACTGGATGTTTTTTTCTCTTAGGAACTAAAAGGGAAGGGAATTTAAAAGTATTTTACTTTTTAAAAAAGAATTTACTTTTCCTGAGGCTCTACTAAGGATCAGGTTCTTTATTTCACTTACTGCCCCTTCAACATCCAACACAACTCCATAAAGGAGGTGGTATGTCTCTAAATCCTTTTCATGGATTAAGAAACTGAAGCAGTAAGAAGTTGCATGGCCTCCTTAAGGTCTTAAGGACTGTTAAGTGCCAAAACCAGAGTTTTAACCCTCTTCTCTGTGCTGTGCTTGTTTTTCTGTAGCACATTTCCCGAGAGCAGCAGGACGTCTAAACATTGTACCTCTAGCCCAGGACACCCCTCACTTCCTGGTGGCAGACCATTTCTGTAGAGGGGAGCAGCCTACACCAGTTTCAGCTTGGGTGGAATCTGCTGATTGTGGAAACTTCTAGGAGCATCACAAGGTACCTAGTGTCTCCTCCACTCCAACAAGCAGAGTAGAGCAGTGATTACCAATGTGGACTTAGGTTTGATAATGACTAGCTGTTTAGCGTTAAGTGAGTTACCCAGCCTTTGAGACTCTTCCCTCAGTTGCACAATGGAAGTGAGGTCTACCGCACAGAGCTGTATGGGTTTAACAGCTTTAGTGAGGTGTCATTTACATGCTCTAAAATCAATTTATGTATAAATTTCACTGAATTTGGTAAGCATCTTTAGTTGGGAAATTGCCACCACAACCTAGTTTTAGGACTTTTGCATCACCCCCTAAAGTAAAGGGCCTTTTTCAATCCCTAATGCCTACCTTTCCTTGGTCCCAGAAACCATTTGACTGCTTTCTGTTCCAACAGTTTTGCTTTTTTCCGGAATATCACGTGAATGGAAACTGTGTAGTCTTTTAGCGTTTTTCAGTTAGCATGTTGTTTTGTGGTGCATGCATTTTGTTTGTACCTTGTATCAGTAGTTCATCCCTTTTATGGCTGAAAAGTATTCCATTGTATAACCTACCACATCTTATTTATGTTTGGGTAGTATCTATTTGGGGTTACTATGGATAATGCTGCTACACATAATCATATAAATATTTCTGTGGCCATAGGTTTTGTCTTGGGTAGATACCTAGAAGTAGAATTGTTGAGCCAAGTAAGTATATGTTTAATATTATAAGATGCTGTCAAACTTTTCAAAGTGGTTCTACCATTTTGCATATCCACCTACAGTACATAGTGTTTCAGTTCCTCCACATCCTCAACAACACTTGGTATTGTCCACCTTTCTAACCTGAATTATTCCAGTGGGCATGGAATGGTGTCTCAATGAGGGCTTAATTTAATTTCAATGATGGTGAGCTTCTTTGTGTCTTGTGGATTATTTGTATATCTTCTGTGGAGTATCTGTTCAACTTATATACCTTCTTTTGTGTGGTGCTTGTAAAGAAAACTATGTATCTTTTGTGTAAGGTGTGTTCAAATATTTTGCCCAATTTAAAATTAAGTTGTATGGTTACTAACATAAAAATTTTTTCTTACTGTGTATTTTAAGCACTTTTTATATTTTTTGGAAACAAATTTTTCATTAGATATTTCTGTAAATATTTTCTCAGTCTTTAACTTTTCATTTCCTTGCTGGTATATCTCAAAGACCAGAGTACTTGTAATAAAAGCTGACTTACTAATTTTTTTCTTCTATGACACAATAAACATAAGCCAGAAAAGAAGCTTTGGGTGTCACATCTCAGAAATCTTAACGCAGTGTCATGGATTTTTTTTTCCCTAGGTTTTCTTCTAGAATTTTTAGTTTTAAAATAAGTTCTCATTTAGATTTATGATCTGTTTTAAGTTAACTTTTGTGCATGGTACAAGAATCAAGGTTCATTGTTTGCATGCAGATGGCCAGGTATCCTAGCACTATTTGTTGAAAAGATTTTCTTTTCACTATTGGTTTACTTCACCCCTTTGTTAAAAAATCAATTAACCATTTAAACATCTTTCCAAATTCTCCATTCTCTTTCATTGATCTGTATTTCTATTCTTATGCCAATACTATATGATTATTTTTATATTGTTTTGAAATCAGGTAGTATATAAGTCCTCTATCTTTGCTGTTCTTCTTTAAAAATGCTTGGTATTGAGGAGAGCCCAGGCAGCAACCTCTTTGACCTCAGCCACAGCAACTTCTTCCTAGAAAGAACCATTTCAAAGAACCATTTGAATGGTTCAGTGAACCATTTCAAAGAACCATTTCTTGGTTTCATTGATCTATTTAATTTTTAACATTTTTATTTTTATTTCTGCTCTACTCCTTATTTCTTTCCTTCTGCTGCCTTTAGGCTTTGTTTGTTGTCCCTTTTCTATACATGTAAGGTGAGGTTGTTTGAGATTTTTCTTCCTTCTTGAAATAGGCCTGTATTGCTATATAGTTGCCTCTTAGAATTGTTTTTACTGCATCCAAAGATTTTGGACCATTGTGTTTTCATTTTCATGTACTTTATTTCTGTTTTTATTTCCTGGTGTTGGGCTGGCAGGAAGGGCTACTAAAGATGGTGAAAGTTCCCGCCACAAGACCTGAGCTCGGACAGGAGAACAAAGGCCCAAGCAGGAATCTGAGACCCCCCCGCCCCGGGCTCCCGTGGACCAATGGGATCCCGATGAGCAAGCGGGATATCCAAATAAGGGAAACTTCCAAAAGACCCCTGAGCTTCCTCCGAGACCCCTTAAAAGCCCCCTCCTCCCTGCCTTGGGCGCGACTTCCGCCACTCTGCTTTCCAGAGTGGCGGAACCTCGCCCGAGGGTGCCCACCTCCTCCCGGCGCAACTTTCCTGGCTCCCCTTCTCCTGAGCCCTGAAACTTCGCCAGAGAGCATTTTTAATAAATCTTGCCTTGCACCCACTTTGCCTGGTGTTGTGTTTATCTCGCCGGAAAAAACTTTACACCTGGTTGACCTATTCATTGTTCAGTAAAGCATGTTAAACTCCATGTATTTGTGTTCTTTGCAGATTTTTTTCTTGTGGTTAATGTCTAGCTTTATAGCATTGTGGTCAGTAAAAGATGCATGGTAGGACTTCGATCTTCCTGAATTTGCTGAAGCGTGTTTTGTGAACCAGCATGTGATCTTTTCTGGAGAATATTCTGTGATACACTTGAAAAGAATGTGTTTTCTTTTAAGATAGATTTAACAGATATACTCAAAATATCCTATTCCAGTGTGTCAGTCAAAGCCATTGTTTCCTTGATTTTCCATTTATATTATCTGACCATTGCTATAAATGGTGTTTTTAAAGCCCCCTATTATTATTAGCTCCTTTGTTACTGTTTTATATATTTGAGTGTTCCCCTCTTTGGTGCATAAATATTGATAATTTCTATTTTCTTGTTGGAATGTTCCTTTTATGATTATATAGTATTCTTCTTTATCTCTTATTATAGTCATTGATTTAAGGTTTTTTATCTGGGGGGGTCTGGGTGGCTTAGTTGGTGAAGCATCTGAATCTTGAATTCAGTTCAGGTCATGATCTTGCAGTGGTGGGATTGAGCTCCACATCAGGCTCTGCATTCAATGGGGAGACCACTTGAGATTCTCTCCCTTTACCTCTTCCCCTTCTCACACGTGCTCTCTCTCTAAAGTAAAACTTTAAGTTCTATTTTGTCTGAACTAAGTATTGCTACTCCCACTTCCTTTGACATCCATTTGTATGATAAATGTTTTTCCATACCCTTTCAATTTGCAGGTGTCTAGGCCTAAAACGAGTCTACTATAGGCAGTATAAATGGGTCTTTTTTCCCTCAATCCATTCTGTTTTTTTTTTTTTCTTCAATCCTCTATGTCTTTTGATTGGAGCATTTAGTCCACTTACATTCTAAATAATTATTGATATGTATTTATAGCCATTTTATTACATGTTATATTTTTTGAAGTGTTTCTCTAATCCTTCTCTTATCATGATTTTTGACTTTTTTTTTTTAGTGATATTCTATCCTCTTCTACATATAGCTTTCTATATTAAGTTGGTTGTCATTTAACTTTGTGACCATTCTTTGTTCCTTAACTCCCCACATTTTAGGTGTATGTTTATATTTTATATCCTTTTATTCTGTGAGTTCTTTGACTCTGTGGTTTTTTTGTTTTGCTTTTTTTTTTTTTTTTAAGAGGAAAGAATCATTTTTACTACTTTTGTGTTTCCTACCTCTATATTGTCACTTTTGGGGTTTCCTTTCCACTCAATGAATCCCCTTTAATATTTCTTGCAGGACTGGTTTAGTGGTCATGAACTCCTAGGAGGTTTTTGTTGGGGAAACTCTTTATCCCTTCTTCTATTCCTAATGGTAGTCCTGCTGGATAGAGTGTTCTTGGCTGCAGATTTTTCCAACTCAGCATTTTGGATATATCATGCCACTCTACTCTGGCTTGCAAAATTTTTTGAAAAATCTCCTGCTAGCCTTATGAGTTTTCATTTGTAAGTTACTGACTTCTTTTGTCTTACTGCTTTTAAAATATTGTTTTTAGCATTATATTTTGCCAGTTTAATATATGTTCTGGTGTAGGTCTGCTTTTGTTGATTTGATGGTAGTTTT
Organism: Mustela nivalis; assembly: GCF_964662115.1. Classification (NCBI taxonomy): domain Eukaryota; kingdom Metazoa; phylum Chordata; class Mammalia; order Carnivora; family Mustelidae; genus Mustela; species Mustela nivalis. The sequence goes on from NW_028136231.1 coordinate 442,811, forward strand.
TGTGCCCCCTGGATCTAGATATGTTTCCCTCCCCAGATTAGGGAAGTTTTCAGCTATTATTTCTTCAAATAAATTTTCTGCTCCCTACTCCCTTTTTTTCTGGAACTCTTAAAATACAAATGTCCTGTTTGAAGTCACCGAGTTCCTTAAATGTATTGTTTTATATAATTCCTATTTCTTTTCTTCAGTTTACTTCCCATTCTGTCTTCTAGGTCACTAAATTTTTCTGCTGCTTCTACCTAGTGTTCATTCCATCAAGCACATTTCTCATTTTGTTTATTGAGCCCTTTCTCTCTTCTGTATCATGCCTTATTTCTGTTAAGGGTTTCATTCATGTCCTCCACTCTTGTCTCAAGTCCAGTGAGTACCCTCCTGATCATTGCCTTAAATTCTCTATCAGGTATATTACTTATATCTGTTTCACTTAGATCTCTAGGCATGGCCTTGTCCTGTTCTTGCATTTGGGATAAATTTCTCTGTCTCCTCATTTTTTTTCTGCATTTCTGTGTCTATTTCCCTGTGTTGAGAAAATCAGCTATGTCTTCTGTTCTTGAAAAGAGTTACTTTATAAAAAAGAGGTCTTGGAGTGCCCTGCAATAGAGTGTCCCCTGTTCACAGAATCTGGCATTTCAAAAGAGTATTCTGTGTGTGAGGCCTATAATCTGTTGTTGTGTCTGAGTCACTTAGGTTCCTTTCAGTGCACTTGTCTGCACTGACATTCTGCCTGTTGTGGGCTGTGCTTGTTCTCTGTAGTGTTAGTAGGACCCAGGCACACCAGTTCTGAGGGAGCATGGCCACCAGGGAACTTGGGAGTGGGCAGCAGGATTAGCAAAATTTCCATTAGGCCGCAAATCCTATGCCAGATCTCTCGAAATGCTATAGTGGCTGGGGGCCATACACCAGCAGTTGGAGGCACAAGGTGTGGGGCATAGTATGCAGCAATGTCTGGGCAGGGTACATGTGCAGCTTTAACAGAACTTACCTTGAGGTCAGGCCTGAGTTATATTTTGCAGTGCTTGATATTGACCCACAGATCTTCAAGTTTGTTTATTTTTAACTTTATTGTTCTGTTTTTAGATTGTGACCTACTGATTTTTCATTCATTGTTTTTTTCTTCACCATTTCAAATCTGTTTGAGTATATACAATATATTTTTCATTTCCATTAATATGCTTTTCTTCTCTACAATAGCCATTGGATTCTTTTAGTTTCCTTCTCTTAGTATTTACTATTTGTTCATTATTTGAATATTCCTTGAACAGGATTTCCTTTAATTTTTTAATGTATTTATAATAGCTCTTTGAAGTCTTTGTCTTAAATCCAACCTCTGAGCCCACTCAGTGTCAAATTCTAATGGCTGCCTTTTTCCCTAGATATGGGTCATTCCTGTTCCTTTTCCCATCTCATATATTTTGGTCAAAAATTAGTAAAAAGCATTTGTAGTTGTACTCACAGTGAATCTGAAATCGGTTTTGTTCTTTGGAGGGATTTAGACTTTAACATGCCTGGAGTCAAACTGAAATCTCCAACCACAGATGTTTTTTCTTTTGCCTAGTTCTCTAAGGAGTTCCTCTGCACCTGCATAGTTCAGAGGCCAAACAGGCAGAGATTGTAGTCAGAGACTCTGAGTTAGTCAGGCTTTCATCCTCCTCTGTTTTGTGTAGATTTCACTGTGCATTCAGATGTGTGGCAAATTCACATGCTTTCTTTCAATTTTTGTTGGGTTCCCTGCTGTATCCAATAAGCACACATAGTTTAGCAGTTAACCAGGTATATATGGAAAGCTTATTGTATCAGTTGCTCTATAGCTTTCTCACATCCAAAATCTCCCTCTGAAATTTCTAACTGCTTTGTTGCCTGCTCCTGAGTCTGTCACCTCCAGCTCATAAAGCTGGATTTTCACTGCCCATGTTTGGTAGTTGGTGGAGCTTGGGAATGCTCTCAGACTCCCACCTCCCCTCCAAAAGTTAATTCTTAGTTATTACTCAATGCAGTACAGTAGCAGTTTCACATGAATTAGTATTTCCCAAGTTGTTGCCTACCTTTGGTTATTTTCCAGTGCCCTGAAATGATTGTCACAAATGGTTTTGTCCAGTGTATAGTCATTTTCTATGGAGCAGTCATCTGACCATCTCATGCTGTTGTTACCAGAAGTAGAGTCCCTAGATTACTTTAAGGATAAAAAGAAATAGTGTGCATTAAGTGTTGGGTATAGTTGCTGGCATATGGTAAGCACTCAGCAGGTGATAGAATCTGTTAAATAATAACAGGAAAAGCTAGATCCCTCAATGGACTCTCAGTATTATTCATCTTTTCTGGAACATAGCTTCCAAACTATGTGCTGGAGGATCCATCTCATCAGCCCTCAGGTTTCCTGTCACTTCCACTTTATGCAGGATTCCGAAATCCTCCATTTAACCACTGTTTCATACAAATACTATCATTTTCTGTGTATGTCATGATGTAGAAAGGCTTAGGAAGCATTACTCTTAGAGGAAAGCCCAGAACAGGATCCCTATTGGATGTTCTAGATCTGCTTCCAAACAAGTTCATGGGAACAAGTCTTTTAAGGTACTTTTCAAAGTTCTCTGAAATAGGAACTCCCTTACATATAAGACTCTCCATTCAATAAGTAATGTTGATGACTTGCAATGTGCCAGGCCCCTTTTCCCACCTTCTCTTAATTCCAGGAGTAAACCAGAGGTCCTGACTCCAGTGTGGCCCATGGTATTCTCTTCACTACCCTAAGGGATTGAAAGGCCCTAATTAGATGTGTGGCTTGCCAAAGACCTCTGGGTGTGTACATGCATGCATACATGCAGGAGATAGCTCTAGTAATAGCTCTGAGTATCCTGCCATATGTCTTCTAGGATAGTGCTGCAGAATAAGGTAATGGTGATCTTGGGTCACACAGTTTACAGTGCTGTATGGGAAATAGGCAGAACTTCATTTCAGTTATTTTCTTGTCTGGGGCCAGTCTTTTCAGTCACCAACACACAGTTACTGTTGCAGCCATCAGCCTTACTAGCTAGAGATGGACAATAATGTTGGTGCTCTAAGTCGTTGTTGGAATTTTCAAGTTTCTATTCCTGCTTGTGTGAACTAACCCTCACTAGAGTTCTTTGTGCCCTAGGCTTATGGGTTTATGCTAATTCGTATAACTTGGTGAATATATATCTACTTTCACAACTCTAGCATATTAACTAATAAATATTACATTTGAACTAACTTGGGTATTGCTTTTTACTGTTTATCTGTGTCCCAATTTGATTCAAAGAGGTTAACACTTTTATAGAGACCTATGATTTAATGGCAAAGTACATCAGCTTCCCACTAATGGATCATGTTTTGATGTTGCCACTTAATAAACCTTTTATGTAACTGTCAGCATTTCTGTGTGATACTAGCTTCAGTAAAAATAGCCTATGATGCCCACTTTTGAAGTAATATAAAGAAGACATGATTTACACATAATAAATTATGGCAAGAAAAATAAGCTTCACTGTTAAAAAAAAATACAAACAAAAAACACATTCCCAGGGAAAGGTTTACTGTTGGTAATTAAAATGCTTTACAGAAATGTTTCACTGAAAATAGTACAATGGTGAATTGTATTATTAGACTTACAAATCAAAACCCCAGTGAGATACCACATCACACCAGTCAGAATGGCTAAAATTAATGAGATAGGAAACAACAAATGTTGGCAAGGATGTGGAAGCAGGGGAACCCACTTACACTCTGGGTGGGAAGGCAAGCTGGTACATTCTTTACTCTGGAAAGTGGTATAAAGTATGGAGGCTCCTCAAGATGTTAAAAATAGAGCTGCCCTATGACCTACCAATTGCACTACTAGGTATTTACCCCAGAGGTATAAATGTAGTGATCCAAAGGGGCACCTGTGCCCCAATGTTCATAGCAGCAATGTCCACAGTAGCCAAACTGTGGTAAGAGTCTAGATGTCCATTGACAGATGATTGGATAAAGATGTAGTACATATATAAAATGTAATATATACAATATGACTCAGCCATTAGAAAGGATAAATACCATTTACACTGATGTGGATAGAATTGGAGGGTATTATGCTGATGGAAATAAGTCAGTCAGAAGGACAATGATCATATGGTTTCACTTTTATGTGGAATAAAACAGCATAGAGGGATCATAAGGGAAGGGAGGGAAAACAGAATGGGAAGTCATCAGAGAGGGAGAAAAAACTATGAGAGATTCTTAACTATGGGAAACAGGGTTACTGGAGGGGAGGTGGGTAGGGGGATGGGTAATTCGGTGATGGGCATTAAGAAAGGCTCATGATGTGATGTGCAATGGGTGTTATATGCAACTGATAAGTTACTGAACACTACATCTGAGACTAATGATGTACTGTAAGTTGGCTAATTGAATTTAAATAAAGAATAACATAAATTTTTCAAGCAGCTGCCAGTGCACAGTTCACACTGTAACAAGGGAAACATGGCTTCATCACACTCAAGTTGCAACAACCTCTTGTTCTTTAAATCTGTTTTTCATCTCTGCACAAGCAACTGCTAGTACAGAAAGATGTGTTAATTAAGTCCAGCATAGTTCATAAGGGAATTATTCTCTATCAACAAGAGAAGTTTTGAAGTCAGTGCCAAAGGTTTATCTGAGGTTTTGTTTTAATTTAATCAGTTCATGTTTGGGCCCCTGCAATTAATATTCTTCTTCTAAAATGATCCTGAAATCTATGTACCATTTCAAAGTTCTGTAGGTAAAATATCAGATAAATTTAAAAAGAAAAAGTCTGTGAGGTAACTTGGTAAAGTATTGAACCAAGTATTTAAAGCTTGAAATTAAATGTCACAACCATAGTTGCAGAAATATATAGGAAACATGAAGGATTTGTTGTTCATGACGCAATGGGTAGGCTAACGATGCAATATTCCACAGTCATGGAGGGATCCAAGCTCTTTTAATCTTTTCTCAGTCTTGCAGTGGGTTCTTGCACCCCTAATCACATGAGGAAAGTGAAGGTGAAGATGATCTCAAGTGAAGTTTCAGGGGCCAGGTTTGAAAGAGGTACATAGTACTTCTTCCCTCATGCCATTGACCAGACTAGTCTCTCAGGGCCGCCTAAATGAGCTGAAGAAATAGACTGTGATAATCTAAATAAAAAGATAAAAATAAAGATATTGATGAGCACCACTAATCTTGATCACAAGCATGGAGCTATACACTTACATAAATACATAACGTGAGCTCTGAACAGGTGTATGAGGCCAATAAGCCTTACTTCTAAAAACTTAAATATTTGGTTATTATGTGAACTTCCTTTCATTTTGTTTTTTAATAAGATACCCCTTTTTATTGAGAGAAAATTGACAAATAGAGTTCTCAGAATGTAATTTTCAAGTTCATGTTCAAAGTTTCATTCAGGGAATACCATGTGCTTAGCCATTCGTCACTTGCTGTTAATTTTTATTAAAATATTTGTACAGTAAGCTTATTGTAGATAAACTTGTACTATACCAACTATGTAATACAATTATATTTTTCATCTCATTTGTATTTATAAGCATTTTATTTTCTCTTGAAATATCTTTTGTAGCTAAAACATTAAAAATATAATATGTAACTGACATATTCCCTGCAACATATCTAAAAGTTAAATATATACTGAAGAAAATTAAAAAAAAAAATCTGTTGCTCTACTGTGATATTTTCTGACTTATATTTTTAACTCCTAAGTATAGAAGGCATTTCTTAACCTCTTCTAAAGTACTTCTTCAATACTAATACTGTTTCACATGCACTTTTAGTTTAAAATAACATAACTTTGAATGAGCACTGATGTGCTTCTTTGGATGTATGACTATAAGGATCAATGCCTCCTGAAGATTACTAGAACCAAATTTCTTAAGTTTATCTGACACAATCACAAGTATTTTAAACTTCTAACTTTTGGTAGTAGTTAATAATTATGTTACTCTAAATCTGTCACCATTGAAAACTTTAAATATATTAACCTCTAATATATTAACAATTAAGAACATGAGAATATTCTACCAAGATCAGTCCCATCTTTCCCAAATGAAATGTTAGGAAATGTAATCAGCATTGAGTATCAATGAGGTATGGAGATGAATAAAAATAATTCCTATACTTAAGCTTGCATTCCAGTTCTGAATGGGCATGAGAGCTATTATGTGAATATGTGCGTGTCTATAACTAGAGATCTAGACATGAGAGTATCTTCCCAAAATGGACAGATGGAAAAGTGTCACTGAGTCTTTGGTGATTTTTAGTGGATGACATTTTTGGAATGTTTCAGAAGATATTAAGGACAAGATCTTTAAAAATAAAATGAGTTGGTTTACAACAAATGATGGAACGTTATATTTAAATCTGAGGAATCTGTATTAGCATGTAGGGGCTTACTTAATCACTATATTTTATATATAATGTTCACAGTGCAAGGATCATAAGAGTTCAAAATGGATAGTGGATGTGTAGAAAGATCAATGGATGGTCAAACAAATGAAAGTTAGAATCATTTATTTTTATTCATCCAATCAAAAACCAAAAGTAGTCCAAAACTATGTAATATCATAGAAGAAAAGATAAGCAAGAATTTCAAGAATGGGTCATACTCCAAAGATCATTTCACAAATGTTTTCTTCCAAACAGACCTCAGAGTTAAGGATATAGCCTGTAATTAACACATGCATAACAAGTTCATAGTAAGGTAGCTAGAACTTTATGAGGTAGTTCATTTCTAGGCTTTAAATCTTGGGTTAATGAGTCTGTGAGTGATGGCTCTTCAGGAATAAAGAGTACCAATGTGTATTTGCCCTAAAATCTTTCTTTCAAGAAGCATGGAGTATTCTCTTTGTGGGGAACTGGCAAAAAAAAATCTAGAGTTAACTTTCTCAAATCATTTCTTAGAATTGAGTCATTGTCTGGTTATCCTACATCCTTTCTGTCTTCTTGGCTGTTGGATTGCCCTTCTCTAGACCCTCTTCAAATTTGTCTTTTTGTCTTTTTTATTTCCTTGGTAGTTTTGGGATACTTTAAGGCTCATTTTAAAAAATTTATTGAAGTATAGCTGGTCACATAAAGTTATGCTGGTTTCATTTGTACAACATAGTGATTCAAATCTATACCTTATGTTATGCTCACAGGTGTAATTACCATGTGTCACCAACCAATCCTATTTCAGTATCATTGACTATATTCTCTATATCCTACCTTTTATCCCTATGACTCTTTCCATAACCAGAATCCTGCACCTCCCTTCCCCTTTCACCCATTTTACCCATCCCACACCACAGCCTCCTGCTCTCTAGCAACCACAAGTTTGTTCTCTGTATTTATGGGGGATTTATTTATTAATTTGAGACCGAGAGAGAGCATGAGTAGGGGGAGAGGCAGAGGGAGAGGGAGAAGCAGCCTCCTGCTGATCCAGGAGCCCAATATGGGGCTTGATCCCAAGACCCCGAGATCATGACCTAGAGGAAGGCAGATGCTTACCTGATGAGCCACCCAAGTGCCCCTGCATCTGCTTCTGATTTGTTTTTTAGATTTCATGCACAGGTGAAATCCTACAACATTTGTCCTTCATCGTCTTACTCCATTGAGCGTAATACTCCTTAGGTCCATCCATGTTGTTGCAAATGGCAAGACCTCATTATTTATGGATGAGTATTATTTTATTTGTGTGTGTGTGTGTGTGTGTGTGTGTATACACACCTAAACACTTTCATCTATTCATAGATCAGTGGACTCTTGAGTTGTTCCATGTCTTGGCTATTATAAATGATAATGCAATGAACATTGGGATGGAAATATCTTTTCAAGTTAGTGTTCTCAATTTTGAGGGTGACTACTCAACAATAGAATTACCAAATCAATGGTATTTCTATTTTTAATTTTTTGAGGAAATTCTATACTGTTTACCTGAGTGGTTGCACCAATTTATATTCCCACCACCTATGCATGAGGGTTTTTTTTTCCCTCCATAGCCTTACCAACGCTTGTTATTTTTTGTTGATAGTATCCATTCTGACAGTTAAAAGGAGATCTCATTGTGGTTTTGATGTGTATTTCCCTGGTTAGTGATGGAGAGCACTTTTTCATGTGTCTGTTGGTCACCTGTAGGTCATCTTTGTAAAAATTTGTATATTCGGTTCCCTGCCCATTTAATCAGATGTTTTTGTGTGTTAAGTAGTGTAAGTTCTTTATGTATTAATTATCCAAATTAATAGTTTGGATATTAACCCCATATCAAATACATCATTTGCAAATATCTTCTCAGTAGGTTGCCTTTTCATTTGTTTATCATTTCCTTTGCTGTGCTAAATATTTTTATTTTGGTGTAGCCCCAATAGTTTATTTTTGCTTTTGTGTCCCTTGCCTATCTAGAAAAATGTTATGGCCACCCTCAAACAGATTATTGCTTATGTTTTCCTCTAGGAGTTTTATGGTTTCAAGTCTGACATTTAGGTTCACTAATCCATTTTGAGTTTATTTTATGTGTGGTGTAAGAAAGTGGTCCAGTTTCATTCTTTTGCATGTAGCTGTCTAGTTTTCCCAAGCACCATTTATTGAAGAGACTGTCTTTTCCCTATTGTATATTCTTGCCTTCCTGTAATAGATTGATGGACCATACAAACGTGAATTTATTTTTGGGCTCTCCTATTGTGTGCCATTGATCTGTGTGTTGATTTATGGGCCATTACCATAATTTTTTGATTACTGCAGCTTTGCAATACAATATTGAAATACCTGGTATTTTGATACCTCAGTCGTTGCTCTTTCTCAAGATTGTGTTAGCTATTCAGGATTTTTGTAGTTCCATACAAATATTAGGACTATTCCAGTGTTTTGAAAAGCACTGTTGGTATTTTCACAGGAATTGGTTTGAATCTGTAGATCGCTCTGGGTGGAGTGAACATTTTACCAATAGTATTCTAATCCATGAACATGTATCTTCCATTTGTTCATGTACTTTTCCATTTCATCAATGTTTTATAGTTTTCAGGGTACATCTTTTTCTTGGGTTTATTCCTAAGTATTTTTATTCTTTTTGTGTAACTTTAAATGGAGTCTTTTAAAATTTTGTTTTCTGCTCCTTTTTTTGGTGGAGTCTTATGGGATTTTATTTATGGTGTCATGTCATCTGCAAATAGTGACAATTTTACTTCTTTACCAATTTGGATGGCTTTTATTTCTTGTTTGATTGCTGTGGTTAGGACTTCAGGTTATGCAGAATAAAAGTGGTGAGAGTGGAATCCTTGTGTTCTATTACCTGTGGGTTTTGCCATCAATGGTCTTTCTTATGTTTGAGGTATGTGTTCCATGTAATCCCACTTATGAGTTTGTATCACAAACAGCTGTTGAGTTTTATTATGACTTTTCGACATCAATTAAGATACCATTTTTATCCTTCATTTTGTTAATGTAGTATCAGTTGATTTTGTAAATATTGAACCATTCTTACACTCCCAGATTAAGTCTCACTTGATTGTGGTGAATGATTGTTTTACCGTATTGTTAAATGTGGTTTGCTAACTTTTTTCAGGAATTCTGGCATCTGTATTCTTTACGGATATTGGCCTGTAATTCTTCCTCCTGCTCCTCTTTGTAGTGTATCTGTCTCATTTTGGTATCAGGGTAATGCTAGCCTCATAGAATGAATTTAGAAGCGTTCCTTCCTCTTCTATTTTTTGAAATAGTTGGAGAATAGATAGTATCTCTTCTCTTAAATATTCTAGAACTTGTGAATATGTCTAGTTTTGGACTTCTGTTTCTTGACTTTCTTTACCAATTCAATTTTATTACCAATCATCTGTTCATTATTTTCTATTTCTATTTACTTTTGGAAGATTGTATGCTTCTAGAAATTTATCCATTTCTTCTAAATTGTCTAATTTGTTAGCATATAATTTTTGATAATCTCTAATCTGTATTTTTGTGGTATTGTTATTTCTCCTCTTCCTGATTTCAGTTGGGTACTCTTTATTTTTCTTCATGAGTCTTGTTAAAAGTTTATCATTTTGTTTATATTTTCAAAGAAAGCTCTTGATTTAACTGATATTTTCTATTTTGGTAATTTTTTAGTGCCTATTTCATCTGTTTCTGCTCTGATTGTTATTTCTTTCTTGTACTAACTTTTGGCTTTGGGTTTTATTGGTTCTTTATCTAGTTCTTTAGATGAAAGGATGAATTGTTTACTTTAGATTTCTATTGCTTCTTTTTTTTTTTTTTAAAGATTTTATTTATTTATTTGACAGAGAGAAATCACAAGTAGACGGAGAGGCAGGCAGAGAGAGAGAGGAAGGAAGCAGGCTCCCTGCTGAGCAGAGAGCCCGACACGGGACTCGATCCCAGGATCCCGAGATCATGACCTGAGCCGAAGGCAGCGGCTTAACCCACTGAGCCACCCAGGCGCCCGATTTCTATTGTTTCTTGAGGTAGGTTTTTCTCGCTATAAATTTCTCTTAGGATGGTATTGTTGTGTCTCAAAGGTTTTGGACCACTATGTCTTCCTATTTATCTCCATGTATTTTATTTTTCTTTGATTTTTTTCACTGACTCGTTGGTAATTTAGTAGCATGTTGTTTAGCCTACATGTCTTTTTTTCCATTTTTTTTTCTTTTGTAATTGATTTCTAGTTTCATTCCATTGTGGCCAGAAAAAAAAAAAAATGCTTGATATGATCTCCATTTCAAATTTTTTTTTTTTAAAGATTTTATGTATTTATTTGACAGAGAGATATCACAAGCAGATGGAGAGGCAGGCAGAGAGGGAAATAGAGGGAAGAGGGAAGCAGGCTCCCTGCTGAGCAGAGAGCCCGATGCAGGACTCGATCCCAGGACCCCAAGATCATGACCTGAGCCGAAGGCAGCGGCTTAACCCACTGAGCCACCCAGGCGCCCTCCATTTCAAATTTATTGAAACTTGTTTTGCTGTCTCCCATATGATCTATGCTGGGGAATGTCCATGTGCACTTGAAAAAAAAGTATATTCTATTTTGGGTGTTCTGTTTATATAAGTGTATCTGATTTAATGTGCTATTCAAAAACATTGTTTTCTACTGCTTTTTTCTCCTCTGCCTGGATGACCTATCCACTGATGTAAATGGAGTGTCAAAGTCCCCTACTGTTACTGTATTACTGTCACTTTCCTCCTTTATGTCAATATTTGCTTTGTGTTTAGGTACTCTAATGTTGGGTGCATAGATGTCTACAAGTGTTATATCCTTTTGTTGGATTAATCCCTTTATCATTATGCAGTGCCCTTTGTCTCTTATTATAGTCCTTGTTTAAACGTTATTGTGTCTAAGTATTGCTATTCAGCTTTTTATTTTTCATTTGAATTTGCATGGAGTAAATTATTTTATCCTTCACTGTTAGTCTGTATGTGTCTTTAAGTCTGTAGTGTCTTGTATGCATCATATAGATGGGTATTAGGTGTTTTGTTTACCATTCAGTCACCCTGTGTCATTTAGAGTATTTAGGCCATTTACACTTAGTTGATTTGTTTTTGCCATTTTGTTAATTGCTTTCTGATTACTTTTGTAATTCTCTTGCTCTTATCGATGAGTTTTAGTGCTATGCTTGATTTCATTTCTCTTCACTTTTTGTGCATCTGTTGTAAATTTTTGGTTTGTGATTACCATAAGGTTCATATATAACATCCTAAATCAATCTATATTAAGTTATCTTCACTTAAGTTTGAATACACGTTAAGGAAGTTTCATTCTTCCTACTTCCATGTTTTTTATGTATACTGTCCTATTTTATATCTTTATTTTGCCAGTCCCTGCAACTAGTAATATCTTATTATTTTTGTCTCTTAATCTTTATAATAGCTTTATAAGTGGTTCTACTACCTTTAGTGTATGTTTGCATTACTGGTGAAATTTTTTCTTCCATAATTTTCTTATAATTATGGTCTTTCTACTTAAAGTATGTTTAACATTTTTTATAAGGCCAGGTTAGTAGTGATAAACTCTTAACTTTTGTTCATCTAAGAAACTTTCTCCTTCAATTCTGAATGATAATCTTGCCAGGTAGAGTATTCTCAGTTGTAGGTTTTTTTTTTTTTTTTTTTTTTTTTTTTTACCTTCCAGTACTTTGTAGCCAGAAGGGAGTGGCATGATATAGTCGGTTTCTGACAAAAGTCATCTGATGTTGTTATTAGGAGGTTTCCCTTGTATGTAACTAGTTGTTTCTTGCTACTATTAAAATTGTCTTGATGTTTAATATTTGCCATCTTATTTTTTTAAAGATTTATTTAGAGAGTGAGCATGCAGTGGGGGAGGGCCTGAGAGAGAGGTAGAGAGAAACTGTAAGCAGACCCTGTGTTTAGTGTGGATCCCCACATGAGGCTGGATCTCAGACTCTGAGATCATGACCTGAGCCTAAACCAAGAGGTGGACACTCAACTGACTGTGCCACCCAGGTGCTCCTAATCTTTACCATTTTAATTTTTATGTGTCTTGATGTGGACCTCAGTGGCTTTTTCTTGTTTGGTACTTTCTGTCCTTCCTGAACTCAATGTCTGTTTCTATCCCCAGGTTAGGTAAGTTTTCTGTTATCATTTCTTCAAGTAATTTTCTGCCCTACCTCTCTTCTCCTCCTGGAACTACTATAATACAAATGTTTGTTTTATATTATCAAAAAAATATCACTTACTCTAACCTCATTTAATATTTTTTTCATTTTGCTGTTGAGCTTGGGTACTTTCCATTATCCAGTATTCCAGATCACCTATCCATTCTTCTATATCCTCTGATTTACCAAAGCTTAGCTTTGATTTCAGTTATTTTTCAACTCTGGTAATTTTATATTTATTATCTAGATCTTTGCTGAAGTACTCATTAAGTTCATCTACTTTTCTCTCCAGTCCAGTGAGCACTTTTATGATCAGTACTTTGAACTCTTTATCGGATAGATTACTTATCTGCTCTGTTCTTTTTCTGAGGTTTTGTTTCTTTTAGAGCAATTTCCTCTTAATTTTCTGGGTGTATTTCTATGAATTAGGTGTAAAATCTACTTCTCCTAAACTTAGAGTAATAGTCTTGTGTGTGGCCATCACCAGTGTACACTTGTGTGCCTGGTGACTTTGGGTGGCTGACTAGAGCGGTGGCTGGTGGGGGTGTCCTGTGTCATTCTTTTCTGGGGCTACCCTGGTGGGATTGTTGGAGCCAAAGTATGCACAGACTGGTATGGTCCTGGGGATTTCTTTATCGACAGTACCTTGGCAGGGTTGCTGAAGCTGAAATGGGTACAAGCTGGAAGGTCCCAGGGCTTGCTTTGTAGAGGACATGCTTTTTCAGAACAACTGAAGGCAAAGTAGATGACAGCCATGGTGTCATGGGGCACTCTGTATAGAGGGTGCACTGGCAGGGTGGCTGGAGCTGAGACAATGTGGGCTGCAGGATCCCAGAACACTCCACATTAGGGGGTGTCCTGGTTGGGCAGCTGGGGCTGAGCTGGCACCAAATTGTGGGGTGGGGAGGGAGGTCCTTGTGTGTTTTGCTTAAGGGTGTTCTGTGAGTTGTCTGAGTCTAAAGCAGCTATAGGCTGAGAGGTCCTGAGGTGCTCTGCACTGGGGATGTTCCTAAAATTCTGGTGCTGAAGTGGTGCAGTGATTTGTGCCTGTGCCATTTTAGCAAAATGGCTGGAGCTAAGGGAGTACTGCCAAGGGGTATCCCAGTATGCACTGTACTGAGGCTACCTTGGTGGGACAGCTGGAGATAGTCTGCAGCAGAACCCCAGTTCTCCTTGAAGCAGCAGGCCAACTATAGTGCCCAGTTCCTCCCCCCATCTGTACTCTCAAAGTGGAGGGGTAGCATAAAGTATTGTGCTTACCATCACCTTAGATCCAGGGAGCGTTCTAGCCACTCCCCTGACATTTGGCAGGGATTCAGGGCTAGTTCCTTTGAAAGGGCAACTAGAATTTAAAATGGCAGCTTCTGCCTCCCCACCACCATGTTTCCCAGGGAGAAAAATTTGTTCCTGGTCCTTCAGTACTGTCCCTTCCTATGATAGTTTGCAACATCAGGGTTGGGGGTTTCTTTCATTACTGTATCTCCATCTCTCTTGCCATTCTTCATTGTGCAGAAGCTGTTCAATCAGGCCTCCATTCTTCAGAAGGAATTGCTCTATATGAAAGTATAGATTTGGTTTGTTTGTGGAGAAGTTGAGTTCAGGATTTTCCTACATTGCCATCTTAGAGTCTCCCTGATTGTTTTGTCTTTCTTGAGGTTTAATAACTAGCACCACAGGCAATACACCAACTGACTTTTTAAATAAGTGTAACTACTGTTATCCATTTCATTTCTGGAGGTCCAGTCCTTCCTTCAGCACTGACACATTAGCAGATCTTGAATCTTTGCATTTGAATCCAACTTTACAATATACATTTCTCTTAACCTACATCTTCTCATTTGATTTTATAATAATCTTCCAGTACAAGGATGGGTTCTATAGTTCTCTTCACTTTACAGGTAAGAAAACTGAGGTCTAGGACAGGGAAAAGTCTTGACCAAGGTCACAATAATAGATAATGAAAGAGCCTGAACCTTTGATTCTTAGGGCCATGATAATGATGAGGATGAAGAGGAGGAGATACCATCTACTGCAGCTTATTAAAAATATACACAACTAATGAATCATTGAAAACCACATCAAAAACTAATGATGAACTAATAATAAATTACATAGAGATACTTAACTCTAGGCACCATGCTAAGTAACTTCCTATTTCCGTGTTATAAGCAGTCCTCCTAGCCGAAGGTCAAAATTGTTAAGGGATTTGCAAAAGCTCACAGGGCTAGTAAACAGCAGAACATAGTATCTAGGCAAGATGTCTGCCAGATGCAAAAGCTCATTATCTGGTATAGACCCTAAGACCCAGTCCATTGTTTTGGTCTTGGTACATCAGGCAATGACTTCACAAAACCAAATAAATAGTTTTGGGTCTGATCTGATAACTTGGGCTTGTTATCATTAGAGAGATATCTGTAAGGGTGACAGCCATCCCAGTTTGCCCAGGACTCCATGGTTTCCCTGATTGTTGAATTTTAGTCCTAAAGCTGAAAAGTCTTGGACAAACCAGGATGACTTGCTCACTGTAGGTCCTGTGTCCTTTAATGCATCTTGTTGGAAATTCCTGGTTTTTTAAATCCTAGTTTGCTATCTTGTTTCCTAGAAGAGCTAATTTATCACTGGAGTTAAGATATCAACTTTAACCAAGCAGAAAAGGAGGAATTTGAGCCCTGACAGGTAGAGGTAACTTTGAGTAATCCATAAGGTTCTTTGGCCTCTGAAGGCCTAAAGTAAAGAAAGACTGTATGTAGGTATCTATTATATACCAAAATGTAGTTTAATTGAATTGTTCTTCAAAATTATTTTTGTGAACTCTCCCACACTTAAATAAAAGTCAATTCTATGTATTTTTCCATTCCCTAAATGCTTAAATTTTATGATTTCTTAGAAGCCACTCCCTGCCTTTCCCTTATGTATTTAATTTGTGTCTATAAATTTATTCTTTAGTTGACATGTTCCCTAAGAACAACATCAGCATATAAACTGTTCCTTCATATGGTTTGAGATTGTGAAATCCATGCTTGCAATGCAACCATTAAACATGAATAAAGTTCCATTTTGTTTTATTAGAGTTTTGAGAGTTTGTATCTTAAAGCAAAGGCTCTAACAGCTTTCTTTTGCAATATAAAGTGGGTTTGTGGTCAGCCAGGGCAGAGTGGTTAGGCCCCAAAACTCATAATTCCTGTTATCACCACTTTCTTTTTGGCTACATACATATATGTACATTAAGAGATTTTTTTTTTATAACACTAGTGTGTGTTGTACCAGGTTTTTTATGAGAGTTGAATTAAATGACAAATGGTTGGGTAGTAGTAGCCTAGGCTAAGGGGGAAATGTGATCCAAAAAAAAGATCCTAATGACTTGATTTTCTGTCATGGTGATATATCACAGACAGTTGAGCTGAGCTATTCATGTTGGCTACTATGATGGAGAAGAGAATAATGAATAAATGTATCAAGTGGCTGTAAGTACTATAATGAAACCCAACAAGATAAGAAGATAGAAAGTGAGGTTGGGGAAGTTGCCTCCAATAAAATGGTGACTGATTAGAGCTATGACTGAAGTGAAAGTGACCCATGCCTATGTCTGGTGGAAGAAAACTCCAGGCTGAAAAAATGTGAGAGATCAGTCAGTACCCTTGGATCACTTCCTTCGTCAAGGAAATGGTGGCATATACCGCAAGTTAAGAAGAGGCTAGTTAGTAGCAATGAGAATGACCTTTTACAGGCACCATGGTCTTTATATCCTGGTAGTTAGCAACTCTGTTCTTTAAATGTGAGCCAGAGTACCAAAAAAGGAAAAGCCACTGGGCTATCTACACTATGAGGGTGGCTGGGAATCTCAAAATATAGGGAGAAGATTCTCTTTAGGGTATTGGGAATTGTTTGACATATCTGGATACCCAACAAAAAGGACCCTGCCTTTTGAATACCCATAGCTCCTGAGAGAGTGGACAAAACCTCTACTTCTCTAAGATGAAAGATGACTGGGACCTTTACTAGAACACAGATTTACCAAGCATCAGGAGAGCCTTGTGCTGTGGAGAGACAGAGGTGTCTCATTGTTTCATTGGCAATAAGGTGTTCTGTTGGCATTCCTCACCCTGTTGCAGAATCACTCCACATATGAAGCTGATAATTTTTTCCTGAAGGGGAAATAGTAAAGGAGGTAAGAACTTAAAGGAAGAGTTCCTACAGCCTATCACCTTGAAGCTTTGCAGAGCTGACAGGTTATCAGGGATAAGAAACTTATATTGACATTTTTAGTAAAAGAATGTGAATAGCACAGAGACTGACCATGAAATATTACACTCCTAGAGGACACAGTGATGAGCTTAAGCATGTAGGTAATGGTGTATAAGACAAGCTTCTGATGTCAAGAGATATATCATCTAGTGAGGGAAAAATCAGACTTGCCTATCAAAAATTAATTTTTACAAATGAAAAGAACCTGAACTTCTAAGCTTTGTTCTGTAAAGTTACTAGGAAAATTGTCAAAAACCTATTAAACTACCATCTTGGTAGGCAAGGCAATAATTTTAGGCAGTAAGGACAAAAAAATAATACACATAGAAGCTTCATGGAGTAGGGTCTTAAAGGATCTAAAAAGAAAGTGAAACTTTCTTATAGGGAGGAGTATGAAAAGGAGTGGGGAGCGAGAATACTAATAAAAAAATAAGTGAACCACCAAAGCCTGAGAGAATCACCAACAAGATATTAGAGAACAATTCCTATATCTCAAAGTAAAAATAGTTTCTCTTCTTGAAGACTAGAGTAGAAAACCCCAGTAATTCATAGGATATCAGAAGACTACTCAGAAAGATCTACCTTCAGTAGTGAAGCAAAATTGTCTATGGAATGAAGCCTGCTCTAATCCTGACATTTTAAAGGAAGTTAGAGAAGAATCCAATTGTTTCCAGGTAATTTAACAGTGTCAAAGAATAAACTTCAAAAATATTTATAAGAACAAAAAAAAGATAAATAGTCAAGATGGAAACAACGATGTCAATTGGTGGATGAATGGATAAGGATATGAGACACACATACATGCATATATATACTATACACACACATGCACAAATACTACTCAGCCACAAAAGGAATAAAATCTTGCCATTTGTAACAACATGGAGGACTTCAAGGGTATCCTTCTAAGTAAAATAAGTCAGAGAAAGACAAATACCATATGATATAATTGGCATGTAAAATCTAAAAAACAAAGATGAACAAACAAAACTCATGAATACAAAGAACACAGGGATGGTTACCAGTGGAGAAAGGGCCTGGTGTGCAGGCAAAATGGATGAAAGGGAAGGTACAGATTTCCAGTTGTGAAATGAATAGGAATGTGGTGTGAGCCTGGTGATTATGGTCAATGGTATTGTGCATATTAGAAGGTTCCCAGGAGAGTGGATCTTAAATATTTGCATTACAAGAACAAAGTTTGTAACCTTTTATGATAATTAATGGTGACTAGACTTACTGTGGTAATCATTTCACAGATAAGGATTGAATCATACTGTATTCCTGAAACTAATGTTTCATATCAACTCTTACTCAAAAACAATTATGTCCAGAACCCAACAAGGTAAAATTCCCAGTGTCATCCAATCAAATATACCAGCCATGCAAAAGAGTAGGAAAATAAGTCATGATGAGGAGAAAAATTAATCAATAGAAACAGACCCACAAATGCTACCAGTGATACAGGTAAGAACACTTTTTCTTTCATTTTATTTTTAATTTTTATTTAAAATTTTATTTTATTTTTTTTTATAAACATATAATGTATTATTAGTCTCAGGAGTACAGGTCTGTGAATCACCAGGCTTACAACTTCATGGCACTCACCCCAATGTCCATAACCCCACCACCCTCTCCCTACCCCCACCCCTGGCCACCCTCAGTTTGTTTTGTGACATTAAGAGTCCCTTATGATTTGTCTCCTTTCCGAGCCCATCTTGTTTCATATTCTTTTCCTACCTCCCAAACCACCCACATTCCATCTCCACTTCCTCATATCAGGGAGATCATATGAAAGTTGTCTTTCTCTGACTGACTTATTTCGCTAAGCATAATACCCTCTAATTCCATCCACGTCATTGCAAATGGCAAGATTTCATTTCTTTTGATGGCTGCATAGTATTCCATTGTGTATATATACTCCACTTCTTCTTTATCTATTCATCTGTTGATGGACAGCTAGGCTCTTTCCATAGTTTGGTTATTGTGGACATTGCTGCTATAAACAATCGGGTGCACATGGCCCTTTGGATCACTATCTTTGTGTCTTTAGGGTAATACCCAGTAGTGCAATTGCTGGGTGGTAAGGTAGCTCTATTTTCAGCTTTTTGAGGAACCTCCATGCTGTTTTCCAGAGTGGTTGCACCAGCTTGCATTCCAAACAGTGTAGGAGGGTTCCCCTTTCTTCGCATTCTCACCAGCATCTGTCATTTCCTGACTTGTAAATTTTAGCCATTCTGACTGGTGTGAGGTGGTATCTCATTGTGGTTGATTTGTATTTCCCTGATACTGAGTGATGTGGAGCACTTTTTCATGTGTCTGTTGGCCATCTGGATGTCTTCTCTAGAGAAATGTCTGTTCATGTTTTCTGCCCATTTCTTGATTGGATTATTTGTTCTTTGGGTGTTGAGTTTGCTAATTTTTTTATAGATTTTTGATACTAGCCCTTTATCTGATATGTCATTTGCAAATATCTTCTCCCATTCTGTGTGTTGTCTTTTGGTTTTGTCAACTGTTTTCCTTTGCTGTGCAAAAGCCTTTGATCTTGATGAAGTCCAAATAGTTCATTTTTCCTCCTGCTTCCCTTGCCTTTAGCAATGTTCCTAGTAAGAAGTTGCTGCTGCTGAGGTTGAAGAGGTTGCTGCCTGTGTTCTTCTCAAGGATTTTGATGGATTCCTTTCTCACATTGAGGTCCTTCATCCATTTTGAGTCTATTTTCGTGTGTCGTATAAAGAAATGGTCCAATTTCACTTTTATGCATGTTCCTGTCCTATTTTCCCAACACCATTTATTGAAGAGACTGTCTTTTTTCCATTGGACATTCTTTCCCACTTTGTTGAAGATTAGTTGACCATAGAGTTGAGGGTCTATTTCTGGGCTCTCTATTCTGTTCCATTGATCTATGTGTCTGTTTTTGTGCCAGTACCATACTGGGCAAGAACGTTTTTTAACAGTCATTTCATAATATTCCATATGAACAAGAGGGTAGATAAGATAGATCATGTAAGTAGAGATAGAAAACATGAAAGACACAAATTAAAATTCTAGAGATAAAGCTGTCTAAATATACACTGGACGAGTGAACACATCACCAAAAAAGATGTACAAATGGCCAAATCAACATATGAAAAATAGTTTGTAATTAGCCATTAGGCAAATGTGAATTAAAACTACAATGTGGGTAAAAGGTGACTTCAAACTTTGGACCTTGAGTAACTGGAATATTTATGGTATGCATGATTATTAATATAGGAAAGCTAGTTAGAACTGGAAGTAAGGGATTGAATCTTAGATATGATACGTTTGAGGTAATAGAGGAACATCCTGAGTGGAAATATTTATCAGACAGATGAAGATATAGAACTAGAACTTGGAAGACACGTGATGTCCAGATATATAATTAAAAGAAATAGAGCCATGTAAGCTATACCTAAATGATTTTTTCTTGATGATACAGTGTTCTATGTATGTTTTGTGTATGCTCATGTGTGTAGTCATGTGAAAAGCTTATGTTTCATTGCTTTGAAGTAGCAAGCACTCAATTGTCTAAATTAAATTACATTTGGTTAAATGAGAAACAGCATACTCAACCCTTACCTATTCCTCTTGTTCAGAGTGACACGAAGTTAGAAATCCTGGGGAAAATGCATTTTAATACTAATATTTAGAAAAGATCAATGTTAGCTTTAAGTCTAATCCTGCATGCAAGTCATTTTTCATAGGTATGCCTCATCCTTCATGGCTACTGTCAAAAACAATACACAGTCCCTAGCACACCTCCCCTCCAAGTCTGTGTTAGGAACACCATTAACAATTATAGCCAAATAGTAACATGCTGTATCACTAATGGAGGAAATGAGATAATTAAGTCTTAGCATCCTTGGATTTAAGCCTAATATTAGATTGAACTATGTAAGGAAATGTTCTTTTAGAGAGAGCCATTTGCACAAATGGCTGAATTTGGTGAGGGTGTTGGCTAAGAAGTTCTTGCTTGCTTGCAGCTTCCTATCCATTGAAAGCATGACCGCTATGGATATCCCTGGGTATTTTTCAGCTCGACTACTTTATGTAGACAAAGAAATTTCCATTCTGGCATCCCAAGTATCAAGCTGATTAGCATAAGCATTTGTTGATCTTTCAGTAGTAAAAACATAGTAGTATTCAAGTCAATGATATGAAATTGAAAATGTTTAGGTCAGCACATTATCAATAAAACGACTTTTAGAGGCATTGAAATCCATTCAAAACTGATGCCTAGAAGCATTTTGTCTCAAAAGTGTTTCCTCTGCCAAATATCAAGTAAGGATTTTAACACAGAGACCTATGTTTGAGCAAAAATGTCCTTTCTGTAAAAAGCAGGATAACACTAAGCAGTGTTTTTTGTTTGTTTGTTTGTTTTTTTAGCAGTGTTTTAATCAATAAGCTTTCATGAATAGAATACCTATAAAATTCTTTTGTTTTGGGGGGTGTGTAGGGTGTTTTTTTAAATGTGAACTTCTATTGGCCTCATACACAAGAATAACACACAAAAAAATATGCACAAATGATACATGTTCAGTTGAATGACTTTCCAGAAAGTGAACACACCTATGTATTTGATAACCAAAGACTGAAAATTACCAGCACCTAGAATCTCTCTTGAGTTCCTCACAGTCCTTGCTTCTCTCCTCAGGGTTAACCACCATTGTAACTTTTAACACTGTTACTTAGTTTTACTTGTGTCTGAATTTTATGTAAATGGAATCCTATTCTTCAGGTCTGAGTTTCTTTCACTCAACATTGTGTTCAGGAGAGGTGTCAATGTTTGTGCATGCATGATGGTACAGTGTTCTCTTATGCATTCTCTTATCTCAATGTATCCATTCTGTTGATAGACATTGAGTTTTCAGTTTGGGACTATGACAATTATTACTACTATAAATGTTCCTTTATGTCTTTTGGTAAACATAGGGGTATAGTCCTGTTGGGTATATGGTAGAACTTACTGAAACATTGGGTAGATACTACTAATTTCACCTAAGAAGTTGCAGTGTACATTTTCATCACCAAGCATTGTAGTTGTTGCATAACATAGCTAATAGTTGATCCTTAAAAACTTGGGTATGAACTGCTCAAGTCCACTTCTATACTGGATTTTTTTTTAAATAGTACTGTAAATGCATTTTCTCCAAGGATTTCTTAACAGTTTCTTCAGCATGCTTTGTTGGAAGAATACAATATATGATACATATAACATACAAAATGTGTTAACTGACTTTGTGTTATCAGTAGGGCTTCCAGTCAACAATAGTTAGGTTTGGGGGGAGTCAAAATTTACACATGGATTTTCAAATACGCAGGTGTCAGTGCCCCTCATCTCTGTGCTATTCAAGAGTCAACTGTATGTGGTATTATTTGCCTTTAATTTGAGCCATACCAGTGGTGGTACTGCACTGAGTTTTAATTTGCATTATTCTGATGATTACTGATGAGCCATTGGTGTGTTTGGCCATTTTCAATGTCTTTTTTCATAAAGTGCTTATTTAAGTCCTTTTCTCATATTTCTGTTAGATTATCCTTGAGTTGTAGGAGTCCTTTATATATTTTGGATATGACATCTTATTGGAAATATATGGTAGTCATAATTAAAATTTGTAAAAAAAATTGTAAATATCCTCTCGCATTCTGTTGTACCTTTTGATAAATAGAATTTCTTCATTTTAAAGTAGTCTAACACTTCAGCTTTTTTTGTCTACACCTTTTTTTTGTTTTTAGAAATTTTTGCCTATCCTGAGGTTTTGAAGACATTCTATTTTTTTTTTTCCTTTGGATTTCTCCTTTATTAAGAGGTTTTTTTTTAATTTTTTATTTTTTATAAACATATATTTTTATCCCCAGGTGTACAGGTCTGTGAATCACCAGGTTTACACACTTCACAGCACTCACCACCAAAGCACATACCTTCCACAATGTCCATAATCCCACCCCCTTCTCCCAAACCCCCTCCCCCAGCAACCCTCAGTTTGTTTTGTGAGATTAAGAGTCACTTATGGTTTGTCTCCCTCCCAATCCCATCTTGTTTCATTGATTCTTCTCCTACCCACTTAAGCCCCCATGTTGCATCACCACTTCCTCATATCAGGGAGATCATATGATAGTTGTCTTTCTCTGCTTGACTTATTTTGCTAAGCATGATACACTCTAGTTCCATCCATGTTGTTGAAAATGGCAAGATTTCATTTATTTTGATGACTGCATAGTATTCCATTGTGTATATATACCACATCTTCTTGATCCATTCATCTGTTGATGGACATCAAGGTTCTTTCCATAGTTTGGCTATTGTGGACATTGCTGCTATAAACATTCGGGTGCACGTGCCCCTTTGGATCTTTAGGGTAAATACCCAATAGTGCAATTGCTGGGTCATAGGGCAGTTCTATTTTCAACATTTTGAGGAACCTCCATGCTGTTTTCCAGAGTGGCTGCACCAGCTTGCATTCCCACCAACAGTGTAGGAGGGTTCCCCTTTCTCTGCATCCTCGCCAGCATCTGTCATTTTCCTGACTTGTTTATTTTAGCCATTCTGATTGGTGTGAGGTGATATCTCATTGTGGTTTTGATTTGTATTTCCCTGATGCCGAGTGATATGGAGCACTTTTTCATGTGTCTGTTGGCCATCTGGATGTCTTCTTTGCAGAAATGTCTGTTCATGTCCTCTGCCCATTTCTTGATTGGATTATTTGTTCTTTGGGTGTTGAGTTTGCTAAGTTCTTTATAGATTCTGGACACTAGTCCTTTATCTGATATGTCGTTTGCAAATATCTTCTCCCATTCTGTCAGTTGTCTTTTGATTTTGTTAACTGTTTCCTTTGCTGTGCAAAAGCTTTTGATCTTGATGAAATCCCAATAGTTTATTCTTGCCCTTGCTTCCCTTGCCTTTGGTGTTGTTCCTAGGAAGATGTTGCTGCTGCTGAGGTTGAAGAGGTCGCTGCCTGTGTTCTCCTCAAGGATTTTGATGGATTCCTTTCGCACATTGAGGTCCTTCATCCATTTTGAGTCTATTTTTGTGTGTGGTGTAAGGAAATGGTCCAATTTCATTTTTCTGCATGTGGCTGTCCAATTTTCCCAGCACCATTTATTGAAGAGGCTGTCTTTTTTCCATTGGACATTCTTTCCTGCTTTGTCGAAGATTAGTTGACCATAGAGTTGAGGGTCTATTTCTGGGCTCTCTATTCTGTTCCATTGATCTATGTGTCTGTTTTTGTGCCAGTACCATGCTGTCTTGATGATGACAGCTTTGTAATAGAGCTTGAAGTCCGGAATTGTGATGCCACCAACGTTGGCTTTCTTTTTCAATATCCCTTTGGCTATTCGAGGTCTTTTCTGGTTCCATATAAATTTTAGAATTATTTGTTCCATTTCTTTGAAAAAGATGGATGGTACTTTGATAGGAATTGCATTAAATGTGTAGATTGCTTTAGGTAGCATAGACATTTTCACAATATTTATTCTTCCAATCCAGGAGCATGGAACATTTTTCCATTTCTTTGTTTCTTCCTCAATTTCTTTCATGAGTACTTTATAGTTTTCTGAGTATAGATTCTGTGCCTCCTTGGTTAGGTTTATTCCTAGGTATCTTGTGGTTTTGGGTGCAATTGTAAATGGGATTGACTCCAGGGGGCACCTGGGTGGCTCAGTTGGTTAAATGGGATTGACTCCTTAATTTCTCTTTCTTCTGTCTTGCTGTTGGTGTAGAGAAATGCAACTGATTTATGTGCATTGATTTTATATCCTGACACTTTACTGAATTCCTGTATAAGTTCTAGCAGTTTTGGAGTGGAGTCTTTTGGGTTTTCCACATATAGTATCATATCATCTGCGAAGAGTGATAATTTGACTTCTTCTTTGCTGATTTGGATGCCTTTAATTTCCTTTTGTTGTCTGATTGCTGAGGCTAGGACCTCTAGTACTATGTTGAATAGCAGTGGTGATAAGGGACATCCCTGCCGTGTTCCTGACCTTAGCGGAAAAGCTTTCAGTTTTTCTCCATTGAGAATGATATTTGCAGTGGGTTTTTCATAAATGGCTTTGAAGATATTGAGGTATGTGCCCTCTATCCCTACACTTTGAAGAGTTTTGATCAGGAAGGGATGCTGTACTTTGTCAAATGCTTTTTCAGCATCTATTGAGAGTATCATATGGTTCTTGTTCTTTCTTTTATTGATGTGTTGTATCACATTGACTGATTTCCGGATGTTGAACCAACCTTGCAGCCCTGGAATAAATCCCACTTGGTCGTGGTGAATAATCCTTTTAATGTACTGTTGAATCCTATTAGCTAGTATTTTGTTGAGTATTTTCGCATCTGTGTTCATCAAGAATATTGGTCTATAGCTCTCTTTTTTGATGGGATCCTTGTCTGGTTTTTATGGGATCCTATGCTGGCCTCATAAAATGAGTTTGGAAGTTTTCCTTCCATTCTATTTTTTGGAACAGTTTCAGGAGAATAGGAATTAGTTCTTCTTTAAATGTTTGGTAGAATTCCCCCGGGAAGCTGTCTGGCCCTGGGCTTTTGTTTGTTTGGAGATTTTTAATGACTGTTTCAATCTCCTTACTGGTGATGGGTCTGTTCAGGCTTTCTACTTCTTCCTGGTTCAGTTGTGGTAGTTTATATGTTTCTAGGAATGCATCCATTTCTTCCAGATTGTCAAATTTATTGGCGTAGAGTTGCTCATAGTATGTTCTTATAATAGTTTGTATTTCTTTGGTGTTAGTTGTGATCTCTCCTCTTTCATTCATGATTTTATTTATTTGGGTCCTTTCTCTTTTCTTTTTGATAAGTCGGGCCAGGGGTTTATCAATTTTATTAATTCTTTCAAAGAACCAGCTCATAGTTTCATTGATTTGTTCTATTGTTTCTTTGGTTTCTATTTCATTGATTTCTGCTCTGATCTTTATGATTTATCTTCTGCTGGGCTTAGGGTTTCTTTCTTGTTCTTTCTCCAGCTCCTTTAGGTGTAAGGTTAAGTTGTGTACCTGAGACCTTTCTTGTTTCTTGAGAAAGGCTTGTACCGCTATATATTTTCCTCTCAGGACTGCCTTTGTTGTGTCCCACAGATTTTGAACCGTTGTATTTTCATTATCATTTGTTTCCATGATTTTTTTCAATTCTTCTTTAATTTCCCGGTTGACCCATTTCTTTTTTAGAAGGATGCTGTTTAGTCTGCATGTATTTGGGTTCTTTCCAAACTTCCTTTTGTGGTTGAGTTCTAGCTTTAGAGCATTGTGGTCTGAAAATATGCAGGGAATGATCCCAATCTTTTGATACTGGTTGAGTCCTGATTTAGGACCAAGGATGTGATCTATTCTGGAGAATGTTCCATATGCACTAGAGAAGAATGTGTATTCTGTTGCTTTGTGATGAAATGTTCTGAATATATCTGTGATGTCCATCTGGTCCAGTGTGTCGTTTAAGGCCTTTATTTCCTTGCTGATCTTTTGCTTGGATGATCTGTCCATTTCAGTAAGGGGAGTGTTAAAGTCCCCCACTATTATTGTATTGTTGTTGATGTGTTTCTTTGATTTGGTTATTAATTGGTTTATATAGTTGGCTGCTCCCACGTTGGGGGCATAGATATTTAAAATTGTTAGATCTTCTTGTTGGACAGACCCTTTGAGTATGATATAGTGTCCTTCCTCATCTCTTATTATAGTCTTTGGCTTAAAATCTAATTGACCTGATATAAGGATTGCCACTCCTGCTTTCTTCTGATGTCCATTAGCATGGTAAATTCTTTTCCACCCCCTCAGTTTAAATCTGGAGGTGTCTTCGGGCTTAAAATGAGTTTCTTGGAGGCAACATATAGATGGGTTTTGTTTTTTTATCCATTCTGATACCCTGTGTCTTTTGACAGGGGCATTTAGCCCATTCACATTCAGGGTAACTATTGAGAGATATGAATTTAGTGCCATTGTATTGCCTGTAAGGTGACTGTTACTGTATATGGTCTCTTTTCCTTTCTGATCTACCACTTGTAGGCTCTCTCTTTGCTTAGGGGACCCCTTTCAATATTTCCTGTAGAGCTGGTTTGGTGTTTGCAAATTCTTTCAGTTTTTGTTTGTCCTGGAAGTTTTTAATCTCTCCTTCTATTTTCAATGATAGCCTAGCTGGATATAGTATTCTTGGCTGCATGTTTTTCTCATTTAGTGCTCTAAAAATATCATGCCACTCTTTCTGGCCTGCCAGGTCTCTGTGGATAAGTCAGCTGCCAATCTAATATTTTTACCATTGTATGTTACAGACTTCTTTTCCCGGGCTGCTTTCAGGATTTTCTCTTTGTCACTGAGACTTGTAAATTTTACTATTAGGTGATGGGGTGTGGGCCTATTCTTCTTGATTTTGAGGGGCGTTCTCTGAACCTCCTGAATTTTGATGCTCGTTCCCTTTGCCATATTGGGGAATTTCTCCCCAATGATTCTCTCCACTATACCTTCTGCTCCCCTCTGTCTTTCTTCTTCTTCTGGAATCCCAATTATTCTAATGTTGTTTCATCTCATTTTGTCACTTATCTCTCGAATTCTCCCCTCGTGGTCCAGTAGCTGTTTGTTCCTCTTTTGCTCAGCTTCTTTATTCTCTGTCATTTGGTCTTCTATATCACTAATTCTTTCTTCTGCCTCATTTATACTAGCAGTGAGAGCCTCCATTTTTGATTGCACCTCATTAATAGCTTTTTTGATTTCAATTTGGCTAGATTTTAGTTCTTTTATTTCTCCAGAAAGGGCTTTTATATCTCTCGAGAGGGTTTCTCTCATATCTTCCATGCCTTTTTTGAGCCTGGCTAGAACCTTGAGAATTGTCATTCTGAACTCTAGATCTGACATATTACCAATGTCTGTATTGATTAGGTCCCTAGCCTTTGGTACTGCCTCTTGTTCTTTTTTGAGCATTGTATTTTTCCATCTTGTCTTTTTGTCCAGATAAGAGTATATGAAGGAGCAAGTAAAATACTAAAAGTGTGTCAACAACCCCAGGAAAATATGCTTTAACCAAATTAGAAGAGATCCCAAATCGTGAGGTGGGGAAAAGGGGATGAAAAGAGGTTCAAAAAGGAAGAAAGAAAAAAAAAGAAATTAGAAAAAAAAAAGAAAAGAATTAAAAAAAAGAAAACAAATAAGTAAAGTATAAAAAAGAAAAAGTATGTATATTATATAAACTAGTTAAAAAACTTTAAAAAAGAAAAAGGTAAAAGTTAAAAAAAATGTAATCAGAAGGCGAGAAAAAAATAAAAACAAAAATGAAAAAGAAAAAAATTAACTGCAAGCCTAAAAAAAAAATCACAGGGAAAAAGCCATATGTTCCGTGCTTTGCTTTCTCCTCCTCTGGAATTCTGTTGCTCTCCTTGGTATTGAAACCGCACTCCTTGGTAGGTGAACTTGGTCTCCGCTGTATTTCTTGTTGATCTTCTGGGGGAGGGGCCTGTTGTAGTGATTCTCAAGTGTCTTTGCCCCAGGAGGAATTGCACCGCCCTTATCAGGGGCTGGGGTGAGTAATCCGCTTGCGTTTGCTTTCAGGAACTTTTGTTCCCTGAGCGCTTTCCATAGAGTTCTGGAGGACGGGGAATACAAATGGCGGCCTCCTGGTCTCCAGCCCGGAGGAGCCGAGAGCCCAGGGCCCCACTCCTCAGTGCGTCCTCAGAGAGCAGCGCCCAGTCTGCCTGACCTCCGGCTGCGCTCTGAGCTCACCGAGCCTGCGACTGGTTCAAGGTAACACCGAGCTGTGAGCTTACTGTCGTGAGCTTACTGTTGGCACTGTCTCTGTAGCCGGCTTTCCCGTTCCAATACCCGCAGGCTCTGCGACACTCAGACACCCCCGATCCTTCTGTGACCCTGCGGGACCTGAGGCCACGCTTACCCCGCGTGGGATTCGCCCGGGTTTAGCCCCTGGAGCGATTTCCCTCAGCGGAACAGACTTTTAAAAGTCCTGATTTTGTGCGCCGTTGCTCCGCCGCTTGCCGGGAGCCGGCCCTTCCCTCCGGGGTCTATCTTCTCTTCGCTTTGGATTCACTTCTTCGCCAGTCCTACCTTTCAGAAAGTGGTTGTTTTTCTGTTTCCAGAATTGCTGTTCTTCTTCTCTTTGATCTGCCAATGGATTTTCAGGTGTTTGCAATCTTTAGATAAGCTATCTAGCTGATCTCCAGCTAGCTGAAGTAGTCTAGGCCTGCTACTTCTCCGCCATCTTGACTCCTCCCCCCCTGTTTCTTGTGTTTTTCAATTAGCCATTCTGATAAGTGTGAAGTGTGAAGTGATACCTCATTGTGGTTTTGATTTGCATTTCCCTGCTGATGAGTGATGTTTAACATCTTTCCATGTGTCTGTTGGCCATCTTTATATTTTTTGGATACTGATCTCTTACCAGATATGTCATTTGCAAATATCTTCTTCCATTCAGTAAGTTGTCTTTTTGTTTTGTTGATTGTTTCCTTTGCTTTGCAGAATATTTTTATTTTGATGTAGTCCCAATATCTTATTTTTGCTTTTTTTTTTTAAGATTTTATTTATTTGACAGACAGAGACCACAAGTAGGCAGAGAGGCAGGCAGAGAGAGAGAGAGATGAGGAAGCAGGCTCCCCGCTGAGCAGAGAGCCAGATGCGGGGCTCTATCCCAGGACCCTGGGATCATGAACCGAGCCGAAGGCAGAGGCTTAACCACTGAGCCACCCAGGTGCCCCTTATTTTTGCTTTTGTGTCTTTGCTGTAGGAGACATATCCAGAGAAACATTGCTGTAGCCAGTGTCCATGATATTATTGCTTCTGATTTCTTTTAGGATTTTTATGGTTTCAAGTCTCAGATTTGTGTCTCTACTCCATTTTGAGTTTATTTTTTGGGTATGGTATAAGAAAGTGGTCCATTTTTATTCTTTGCATGTAGTTGTCCAGTTTTCCTAACACCATTTGAAGAGACTGTCTTTTTTCTGATTACATATTGTTCCATCCTTTGTCATAGAGTAATTGACCATATAATTGTAGGTTTATTCCTGGACTCTTTATTCTGTTCCATTGATCAACCTGTCTGTTTTTATACCAGTACCATTGTGGTTTGATTACTATAGCTTGTAGAATATCTTGAAATCTCAGATTGTGATACTTTCAATTTTCTTCTTTTTCAAGATTTCTTGGGCTATTCAGGTTCTTTTATGATTCCATACAAATTTTAAGATCGTTCTATTTCTGTTAAAAATGCTGTTGGTATTTTGATAGGGATTGCATTAAATCTGTAGATTGCTTTGGATAGTATGGACATTTTAACAATAACTGTTCTCCCAATTCATGAGCATGGGATATCTTTCTATTTGTTTGTGTTGTCTTCATTTTCTTTCATCATTGTTTTATAGTTTTTGGAATACAGGTATTTCACCTCTATGGTGACATTTTATTATATTTTGCACTAATATAAATGAGATTGTTAATTTTGCTTTCCACTACTTTGTTATTTGTGTGTAGCACTGCATTGGATTTCTGTATATTGGTTTTTGAATCCTTTGATCTTACTGAATTTATATATCTGTTCTAGTCATTTTCTGGTAGTCTTTAGGATTTTCTAAATATAGTATAATGTCATCTGCAAAGGGTGAAAATTTTACTTTTCCTTACCAATTTGGATATCTTTTTATTTCTTGTCTAATTGCTGCAGCTAGGATGCCCAGTACTATGTTCAATAAAAGTGGTGAGAGTCCGTATTCTTGTCATCTTCCAGATCTTAGAGGAAGAGCTTTCAGTTTTCACCATTGAGTATGATATTAGTTGTGTATTTTTCCTAATAGCCTTTATTATGTTGAGATACATTCTCTCTAAAGCCACTTCACTGGCAGCCTTTATCATGAAAGATTTTACCATGAGAGGTTGTACTTTGTCAAATACTTTTTCTATTGACATGATATATGGTTTTTTTCCTTTTTCTTGTTAATATGATGATTAATCTCTGCACTCTTTTTTCTCCCTGAGGCTTTGTCCTGTTCTTTCCTTTGGATCATATTCCTCTGCCTCACATTTTGTTTGACTTTCTCTCTTTCTGTGAATTAGACCTAATAGCTATGTCTCCTAAACTTGAAGGAATGGCCTTGTTTTTAGATGCCCCCAGTGTCAACTGTGTGTACCTCATGTCACTGCGTGGCTGGTAGCTAGAACTGTATCTGGCATGGGATAAGGGTCTGGGCCACTTTGTGCTAGGCCACTTTGATGGGAAAGCCAGAACTGAAGTATGTACAGGCCATGGGGGTGGGGCTGTTCCAGTGTTCTTCATCCAGGGTGTGTCCTTAGAGGACAGCTGAAGCTGAAGTGAGTTCCAGTCAAGGAATCCTGAGTAAGTCTGTGAAAGGGCACTCTCACAGTCTGGCTGGAGCCAAAGCAAGTGGAAGCCAGGGATAGTGGTGTATTTTTCTGGGGTATAGAGATCTGAGGTGGGTGTTGAAGGTCCTGTAGTGCTCTACTCAGGAGACACACTGCTAGGATGACTGGGACCATGGCAGGCATAGGCCAGGCAATCCTGGGTACTCTGCACAGGGAGATTCTGATGGAACAACTAGAGCTAAAGTGGGAGTAGACTGGGAGGTTCTGGGGTGCTCTATGTCATTGGTATCCTGGAGAGTCATTTAAAGCTGAAGTGATAAAGACCTGGAGTGTTCTATGGTGCCTTGTGCCTATGTTGTCTCTGTGAGATGACTGGAGCTACAGCAAGTGGTTTTGAGGTGTGTCTTGGTGTGTACCATGCTCGAGCCATCTTAGGATCTGGAACAGGTGTCTGGAACTTGATGAGGGACAAATCAGCTGTGTGGCATCTAGACCCTGCTCATTATGAAGCTGAAAAGGGGATCCAATCCATGGCATGGCCACCCTTTGACACAGAAAGTTCCAGAGTTTGATGAAGGGCTAGTTTTTTTTATGTAGTACTTGCACTTTTAAATGGTAGCTTTTTTTCTTTGCCCCAGGGGAGACAAATCTCAGTTCCTCAGTTCTGTCCCCTCTTTCCCTGCTGCAGTTCCTAACATCAAGGGTAGGTATTCCTGTATTACAGTGTCTTCATCTTTCTGCTCCTCTCTATGTAGTCCCTCTGTCCTCTGTTGTGCAGAAGCTGTTCAGACAGTCCTCAGGTCTTCTTCAGAAGGAATTCTTGATATATAGGTATAGATTTGGTTTGTCCATGGAGGAGGTGAGTTTAGGGTCTTCCTATGTTAGCATCATGAATTCTCCTTGTAATTCATCTATTTTAACTGATGTTTAAAGCTCCATTTTTGTGGAGACCTACAACTTACCATTTCTACTACTGGTGGAAATTCACATTTTTCTTTGTTCTGTGATTATGAAATAAATCTGTGTTGAACAGTCCTGTGTGATTTTCCTGGTGCACATGTGCATGAGTGTTTTCAATTTACTAGTTAACACCAAACTGTATTCTTTCAAGGTGCTACTCCAATTTATATTCAATTGAGCAAAGAGGCAAGTTTCAATTGCAATTTTCCTGATACTGTCAAAATTGAAGAACTGTAGTTGTGAAATGGTGTCATAGTTTGGTTTTCATTTCCACTTCCCTGTTTACAATAATACTGAGCATCTATTCATATTTTTATCATTTATTTCTTTTGAAATACATGTTTATATCTTTTGCCCATTTTCATAAATACGCACTCTGTTTTCATGTTGATGCTCATCTTCTGATTGATGCTTACATATCTTCTTTCCATGTGTGACTTGACTTTTGACTTTTTCTACAGTATATTTTGATGAAAAGCTCCTAAATTTAATAGAACTGAATTAATCATAAATTTATTATTTCTGCATCTTGTTTGACAAATCCCTTTCTACCCTGAGGCGATTTCTACCCTGAAGTTATTTTGTCTACCCTGAAGTTATTTTGTCTACAAAGTCTTCTAAGGTTTCACCTTTCAGTTCTTAATCCAACTTAAATTGTGTAAAGGCCCAAGTTAATTTTATTCCCATGTGAATAACTAGTTGTCCCAGTTATATTTATTAAACAGTCCATCCTTTCCCTACTGACCTGCAACACTACATCTGTCAATGATCAAGTTTCTCTTTAAGAATCTACTGCTGACCTAATTGTCTGTCCTCATGCCAATTCCACAATCTTAATTACTATAGCTTTATAATATCTTGATATTTATGACAAGTCACTCTACTTCTTCTGTAGGAGTACTTGCCTCTTCCTCACCATTTGCTGTTTCAGTATTGTTCAGATTTGAATTATCCAATTTTAACAAATAAATCAAAATTTTGATTGAAATTAAATATGCTGTGTTTCTGTTTATTTGTCACCTTTAATTTCTTTTCATAACATTTTATCATTTACTCTTTAAATAATTTGTGTATCTTTTGTTATAGATGTGTTGCTAAATACCTTATATTTTTGTGGATGATATATTTTTACATAATATTTTATGTGTTGATAATTTATAGAAATTCATAGGACTTTTGAATTTTAATTACATAGCAGTTGACCATGCTAAATTCTCTCACCAGTTGTATAACTATAGATATTCTAAAGTTTTCTATGTGGTTAGTCATATCATCTATGAAAGCTGACATTTTTCTTTTTAATACCCCTACCCTTTGTGTCTTGTTTATGTTGCACTAATTCTGTTGAATAAAAATGATGGGGCACCTGAGTGGCTCAGTGGGTTAAGCCGCTGCCTTCGGCTCAGGTCATGATCTCAGGGTCCTGGGATTGAGTCCCCCATCGGACTCTCTGCTCATCAGGGAGTCTGCTTCCTCCTCTCTCTCTTTGCCTGCCTCTCTGCCTACTTGTAATCTCTCTCTGTCAAATAAATAAATAAATAAATAAAATCTTTAAAAAAAATGATGACCATAGCCATCTTCATTCTTGATTCAAAGAAAAAAGTTTTGAGTACTTTATGGCTGAGTGATGTGTGTAGATCAGAAACAGAATAGGTTGTCTCATACTATGTTACATGACTCTAAGCTGCTTTATATTTTATAACTGTTTCTTTATGTTTTCAATAATTTCTTGAATGTACTTTCTGTATTCCCTCCTTTCATCACCTTATATCATATTCTTTATCTCAGACATTATACTATATCCAGCTCTCCACCTGTTTTAGTCAATAGTATTGTACTAAAACAGAGTCATATCTACTTGTTTCATATCATCTGGGTTGTGAACCATACTATGTCAGAATTGAATAGTTGCAACAGAGACTGTATGGCCTACAAGCCTAAAATATTTACCATTAGGTCCTTGGCAGGAAAACTTTTTTCCAAACTTTACTCTCCCTGATCACTTCAACATCAGCAAGCTGTACAGGTCTAATTCTGCTCTTAGTTGTTTCTTCTGACTTTTGCCCATGGTGGCTTATTTCCTGGTATCCTTAATAAGTATTGATAGTTCATATTTTGGAACTTCATCTGTGGGAATTCTTTGAAAGATTTCCTTTTTTCTGCTAGGAACCTAGAGACAGGTCATGTCACAAACCAAGTTCTCCCAGGGAATGAACTCTGCGTGGAAAATCTTCATGGAAGCACTTTACTGAGGAGTACTCTCACAAATGAACAGCTATAAGGGAATGAAGGAAGTACAAATTAGTAGGAAACTTGAACTTCTATGCAGTTAAAACAGATTTCACAGTATATTTTTTCCGTTTTGTCGAAGATTATTTGCCCATAGAGTTGAGGGTCCATATCTGGGCTCTCTCTACTCTGTTCCACTGGTCTATGTGTCTGTTTTTATGCCAGTACCATGCTTTCTTGGTGATCACAGCTTTGTAGTAAAGCTTGAAATCCTGTAATGTGATGCCCCCAGTTTTATTTTTGTTTTTCAACATTTATTTAGTGATTTGGAGTCTCTGCTGATTCCATACAAATTTTTGGATTATTTGCTCCAGCTCTTTGAAGAATACTGGTGGAATTTTGATCAGAATGGCATTAAAAGTATAGATTGCTCTAGGCAGTATAGACATTTTAACAATGTTTATTCTTCTGATCCAAGAGCATGGAATGGTCTTCCATCTTTCTGTGTCTTCTTCAATTTCTTTCATGAGTGTTTTCTAGTTCCTCAAATACAGATCCTTTACCTCTTTGGTTAGGTTTATTCCCAGGTATCTTATGGTTCTGGGTGCTATAGTAAATGGAATCGGTTCTCTAATTTCCCTTTCTGTATTTTCATTGTTAGTGTATAAGAAAGCCACTGATTTCTGTACATTGACTTTATATCCTGCCACATTGCTGAATTGCTGTATGAGTTCTAGTAGTTTGGGGGTGGAGTCTTTATATCTTTCCAATATAAAGAATCATGTCATCTGCGAAGAGAGAGAGTTTGACTTCCCTATGACCCTGCAATTGCACTACTGGGTATTTATCCCAAAGATACAGATGTAGTGAAAAGAAGGGCCATCTGTACCCCAATGTTTATAGCAGCAATGGTCACGGTCGCCAAACTGTGAAAAGAACCAAGATGCCCTTCAACAGACGAATGGATAAGGAAGATGTGGTCCATATACACTATGGAGTATTATGCCTTCATCAGAAAGGATGAATACCCAACTTTTGTAGCAACATGGACGGGACTGGAAGAGATTATGCTGAGTGAAATAAGTCCAGCAGAGAGAGTCAGTTATCTTATGGTTTCACTTATTTGTGGAGCATAACAAATAGCATGGAGGACATGAGGAGTTAGAGAGGAGAAGGGAGTTGGAGGAAATTGGAAGGGGAGGTGAACCATGAGAGACTATGGACTCTGAAAAACAATCTGAGGGTTTTGAAGGGGCGGGGGGTTGGAGGTCGGGGTACTAGGTGGTGGGTATTATAGAGGGCATGGATTGCATGGAGCACTGGGTGTGGAGCAAAAATAATGAATACTGTTATGCTGAAAATAAATAAAAAATAAACTAAAAAAAAAACATTTCACAGAGAACAGTAAAGCAGGGCTGGCCCTTCAACAACATTTCAAGTTAAGACAAGGGACACAAGACTTTGTGCCTCAGCATAATTTAGTGTGTACATTTGGGCTACCCCTGGGAAGGAATCTTAATCTTAAGTGGAGCCCCCTTTAGCTGTGAAAAGCTTTTTATTTTTGTGTAGTCCCAGTAGTTCATTTTGGCTTTTGTTTTCCTTATCAGAGGAGAAATATCCATCAATATTTTCGAAATGCCAAAGTCCAAAGATTACTGCTTTTGTTTTCTTCTTGAATTTTTATTATTTCAGGTCTCATATTTAGGTTGTATCCATTCTGAGTTTATAGAAGTAGTTCAGGTGCATTAACTGCCTGCAACTGTCCAGTTTATCTAGCACTATTCATTAAAGATTGTTTGCCCCCCCAGAATTAAATGTATATATTTTTGCCTCCTTTATCACAGATTAATTGATCATATAAAAATGGGTCTATTTCTGGACACTCTATCCTGTTCCATTGCTCTGTGTGTATCTTTGTGCCAGTATCTTACTCTTTTGATTTCTATAGCTTTATAGTGTATCCTAATGAATCTGATATCATATGTCTTTTTACTGGAGTATTTAGTCCATCTACATTCAGAGTAAATAATGAAAGATATGAATTTAATGCCATTGTATTAAACTGTGAAGTCACAATGTCTGTAGATTATCTATTCCTTCTGTTATTTGTTACTTTTGGGTTTTATCTTTACTTAAAGGATCCCCTAATTTAATAGTTCTTGAAGAGCTGGTTTAATGTTTGTGAATTCCTTTGGGAAACTCTTTGTCTCTTCTATTCTGAATGACAGCCTTGCTGGGTAAAGTATTCTTGGCTGCATATTTTTTCCCCATTTAGCACCTTGAATATATCATGCCAGTCCTTTCTGGTTGGGCAGGTCTCTCTGGGCCTGTCTGCTGCCAGACTTATGTTTATGCCCTTATATATTAAGGACCTCCTGTCCCAAGCTGCTTTCAGAATTTTCTATTTATCTCTGAAATTTTCAAGCTTCACTATTATATGTCAAGGTGTTGACCTATTTTTATTAATTTTGAGGGGAATTCTCTGTGACTCTTGGACTTGAATGTCTGTTTCTTTCCCTAGATTAGGGAGTTTCTCAGGTATAATTTGTTCAAATAAACCTTCTGCCCCCATCACTCTCTCTTTATCTTCTGGAACTCCTATTATCCAGATATTATTTTGCTTAATGGAATTGCTGAGGTCTCAAAGGTTCCCTTCATGATCCAATAGTTGTCTTTCTCTATTCTTTTCCTTATTTTCCATTATTTTGTCTTCTGCATCACTGAATCTCTTCTATGTCATTTATCCCCACTATTAAACCCTCCATTTATGACTGCATCTCAGTAATAGTAATTTTTTTTTATTTTGGCCTGATTAGATTTTAGTTCTTTTATTTCTCCAGTAAGGGATTCTCTAGTATCTTCTATGCCTTTTTCAAGCCCAGCAAGTGTTCTTCAGAATTGCTGTTTTAAGTTCTAGTTCAGAGATCTTACTTATATCTATATTGATTAAACCCCTGGTAGTGAGTACTACCTCCTATTATTTCTTTTGGGGTGAATTTCTCCATCTCATTATATCAGAGGGAGAGAGGGAGGAAGGAAAACAGTAACAACAATAGGGGGAAAAACCCCACAAGAATTCAGAAGAAAACAAAACAAGAGAAAATCAAATAACCAAAACAGAACAAAACAAAACAAACAAAGAACACTAGATCCTGGTGTATTTTGGCTTGTTAAAAAAAACTAGATCCCCAAATAGGAAATAAAGAAAGAAAAACATATATACAAAAATAAAATATAGAATGAAAGGAAACCCGAACATATATTTATATATATACATTATATATATAAAAGAATTGAAAAAAATAAGAAAATAGCTGAAAAGAATAAAACTGAAATACTAAAGAATTAAAAAAAAATGCAAGTACTATATACTGTTTTCCCCAAGAGCAGAAGATTATATAGTTTTCAATAATTGGTAAACTTGGCAGTAGCCAGCTGTTCCTGCTAGTCTTTTGGGACAGAGACCTGTTTAACTGATTTTCAGGTGCCCTTACACATGTGGAAATATGCCTCTCTTTCCAGGGCCAGGTTCAGTGTAAGTGGCTCTGGACTCTGCTATGTGATGCTTTTTGATCACTGAAGGCTTTCTGCAGTGATGAGGGGAATGAAAATGGTGGTGCTGCTCTCTAGCCCCAGAGCTGAAAGTTTCCACCCCCACCCCCACCTCTTCAGTGAGCCCTCACTGGAATGTAGTCAATTACTTGTGTCCCCTCGTTTCTGTCCCAACTCTGAGTTCACCCAGTCTGTGACCGAGCATTTATCTCAGGCATGCGACGGATTTTCAAGTCTCCAAATTTTAGAGACTTTTGCAGAACAGACCCATGTTGTTCCTTCTGAGGAAGGGAGGGGGATATCTCCATGCTTCTGCCTGCCTAGACACCTTCTAGGAGAATGGTCCTGCGACTGTGCAGTGATTCACAGTTTATGGCAACCCCAAGCACAAAGCTGATGCCCAGGCTTTCTGTCTGTGGCTGGCTTCCCCATCTGATAACTGGGAACTCTACAGCATCAGGCAGCCCCCCGCCCCCATCCTTCTTATGACCCTGGGGATCCTGAGACCATGCTGTCCCACCTGGGATTCTACCTTGCTTCACCACGAAGCACCTTTAAGCCAGAGATATCCCCCACTGCAGCAAACTTCTAAAAGTTCAGATTTTGTGTTTTGATGCTTATAGTAATTTGCCATAGTCTCCTTAAGCCAGCTCCCTCCCCACTCCCATATCCTCTGATATATCACACTACCTACCTTCCAAAAACTAGTCACTTTAATTGCAGCATTTCTTTTCTCAGATCTCCACTTGTTTTTACAGGTGTTCATAATGGTTTGATAACTAGCTGAATTCCAGAGACCAGACAAACTTAGGGTCCCCTACTCCCCTGCCATCTTAATCCTTCCCCCTGGTAGTACATCTTAAAATGTAGGATTTTGATACCTTCAGCTTCATTCTTTTTCAAGATTGCTTTGGTTATTCAGGATCTTTTGTGGTTCCACACAAATTTAAGGATTATTTGTTCTATGAAAAGTGCTGTTGGTATTTTGATTGAATCTGTAGATTGGATTTAGTGATGGACATTTTAATAAAATCAATTCTTTCAATCCATGAGCATGAAATATCTTTACATTTGTATCATCTTCAGTTTCTTTCATCAGTGTTTTGTAGTTTTCAGAGAAAAGGTTTTTCACCTCCATGGTTAAGTTTATTCCTAAGTCTTTTATTATCTTTGGTGCAACTGTAATGAAATTGTTTTCCTTTTTCTTTTCTTTTTAAATTAGGCCCCATGCCCAGTGTTGAGCCCAAGGCAGGACTTGCACTCATAACCCTGAGTTCAAGTCTTGAACTGAGATCAACAGCTAGACCCTCAAACAACTAAGCCACTCAGGCATCTCTGGAATTATTTTCTTAATTTCTTCTTCTGTTACTTCATTATCAGTGTATAAAAGCACTGAGCCAATTTCTGGGTTATTAATTCTGTATCCTGCAACTTTACTAAATTTACTTATCAGTTCTTACAATTTTTAAATAGATTCTTTGGAGTTTTCTATGTAGAATATCATGTCATCTGTAAATAGTGATGGTTTAACTTCTTTACAAATATAAATGTTTGTCTTGTCTGATTTCTGCAGGTAAAACTTCTAGTACTATAGTGAATAAAAATGGTGAAACACATCCTTGTCTTGTTACCGATCTTAGGGGAAAACTGTTTTTCACCATTTAGTATAATGTTAGTTGCGGGTTTTTCATGTCTGGTCTTTATGATGTTGAAGTATGTGGCCCTGTGCACTTTTTTTTTTTTAATCATTTAAAGATGGTGTATTCAGTCAGATCTTTTTTCTGAATCTATTGAGATAATTATATGGTTTTTATATTTCCTCTTAATGACATATCGCATTTTTATATCAAATATTAATTCATCTCTGGAATAAATCTCACTGATTCTTTTGTATTGTGAATTCAGTTTTCTCATATCTTCTTGCATATTTTTGCATCTATATTCATCAGAGATATTGGCCTGTAGCTTTCTTTCTTTCTTTCTTTCTTTTTTTTTTTAAGTGTGTTTTCCTAGTTTGGGGTGCAGGATAATTGTGGCCTCATAGAATGAGTTTGGAAGCTTTCCTTCCTCTTCCAATTTTTGGAACAGTTTGAGAAGAATAGGTATTAACTTTTCTTTGAATGTTTGATAGAATTAATCTGTGAAGCTATCTGGTCCCGGACATTTGTTTCAAGTTTTTTGATTACTGATTGATTCCCTCTTTTCTTTTTTCCCCTAGTAATCAGTCTGTTCAGATTTTCTCTTTCTTCCCAATTCAGTTCTGGAAGATTGTATGTTTCAAGGAATCTATCCATTTCTTCTAGGTTTTCCACTTCGTTGGCATATTATTTTTCATAGTATTTTATTATCCTTTGTATTTCTGTGGTGTTGGTGCTTATTCCTCTTACATTTCTGATTTTTTTTTTAGAATGCATATTTCAATTAACATCTCTTAAAAATTTTTATTTAAATTTAACTTAGTTAACATTTACTGCGTTATTAGTTTCAGGAGTAGAATTTAATGATTTGTCAGTTGTCATTTCTGATTTTGAGTTGTCTCTCTTTTTTTTTTTCATGAATCTGGCTATAGGTTAACTAATTTTTTTTATTTATTTTTAATCTTTCCAAAGAACCACCTCTTAGTTTCAGTGATCTTTTCTCTTGTTTTTTTGTTTGTTTGTTTGCATATTTACTATCTCATTCATTTCTACTCTAATATGTATTGTTTCTTTCCTTCTAGTTCCTTTAGTTATAAGACTTAAATTGTTCATTTCAAATTGTCTTATTCCTTAATAGTAGGCCTAGATTGCTATAAACTTCACTGTTAGAACTGCTTTTTCTGTGTCCCAGAGTTTGGACCATTGTGTTTCCATTTTTATTTGCCTCCATATATTTTTTTAAATCTTTTGCTTGGATTTCATTCACTCATTTGTTGTTTAATACTATGTTTAGCCTTCATATGTTTGTGTTTTTTTCCAATTTTCTTCTTGTAATTAATTTTTAGTTTTATATCATTGTGGTTGAAAAAGGTGCTTGATATAATTTCAATATTCATTAATCATTTTGATATAATTTCAATATTCATTAATACATAATCTATCTTGGAGAATGGGCATATGCACTTGAAAAGAATGCATAGTCTGTTCTTGGATAGAATGTTTTCTATATATCTGTTAAGTCCATTTGGTCCAATATGTCATTCAAAGCTACTACTTTCTTATCGACTCCTGCCTGGCTGATCTATCCATTGTTGTAAATGGCTTGTTCAATCCCCTACTATTATTGTATCTGTCAACATCTCCCTTTATTCTATTAATATTTGCTTTATATATTTTGGTACTCCTATTTTGGATGCATATATATTTACAAATGTTCTATCATCTTGTTGAATTGATTCCTTTATCATATAATGCCTGCCTGCTTGCTTGCTTGCTTGCTTGCTTTCTTTCTTTCTTTCTTTCTTTCTTTCTTTCTTTCTTGTTAGAGACTTTAAGTTCCATATCTGCTGTTCTAATTATTGTTACTTCAATTTTTTTTGTTTGTTTCCATTTTCATGAAATGTCTTTTTTCATTCCTTCACTTTCAGTGTGTGTATGTCTACATTTAAAGTAATTTTTGATAGGTCTGTACATCTTGTTATTTTGTTTATTGTTTTCGGGGTGTTTTGTAGTTCTCTATTCCTTCCTTTCTTGCTTTCTTCCCCTGTATTTTGATGACTTTCTTTAGTGTTAAATTGGCTTCTTTCATCTTTTTAAAATGTTTCTATTATAGATTTTTGATTCACGGTTACCATGGGATTCACATATAACACCATTTGTTATAGCGTATAGCAGTCCATATTAAGTTGGTTTACTTAAGTTTGAATCCATTCTAAAAGCACTACATTTTTACTAACCCCATCATATTTTATGTTTGTAATGTCATAATTTACATCTTATTGTGTATCTTTTGTAGATATATTTGATTTCCTACTTTTGTGTTTTAACCTTCATACTGGCTTTTTAAGTGAGTGATCTATGTTTACTATATGCTTGCTCTTGTTTGTGTTACTTTGATTATTATTATTATTATTATTTACTTCTAGTTATCTTTTCTCCTCACTTAGTAAATTCCTTTCAACATTTATTGTAAGGCTGGTTTAGTGGGGATGAACTTCTTAAACCTTTTTGGGGAAACTCTATATCTCCTTTTATGCTGAATGATAACCTTTCTGGGTAGAATATTCTTTGTTCTATTTTGTCCTTCTTAGTACTTTGAATATATCATTTCACTTTCTTCTGGCCCACAAGATTTCTTCTAAAAAACCAACTTATAGCCTTATGGGGTTTCTTGGTGCATAACTTTGCTTTTCTCATGTTCTTTTTAAAATTCTCTTTGTCTTTAATTTTTGAGGTTTTAATTATTATGTGTGTTGGTGTGAATGTTTTTTGGTTTATCTTGTTAGGGGCTCCCTATGCTTCCTGGGCCTAGATACTTGTTTCCCTCTCCAGGCAAGTGAATTTTTCAGCAATTATTTCTTCAAATAATTTTCTGCCCCCTTTTGTCTTCTTCTGAGACCCCTGTAAGGTAAACTTAGTGGTCCCTTAACCTATTATAATTTTTTATTACTTTTTTCTTTTTGCTACTCAGGTTGAGAGCTCTCCATTACCCTATCTTTCCCAATCACTGATCCATTCTTCTTCATCCTCTAATCTGCTATTGATTCCCTGTAGTATATTTTTATTTCAGCTTTTATATTTTTTAAAAGATTTTTTATTGATTTATTTGACAGAGAGAGATCACAAGTAGGCAGAGAGGGAGGCAGAGAGGAAGGGAAGCAGGCTACCTGCTGAGCAGAGAGCCCCATGCGGGACTGGATCCCAGGACCCTGTGATCATGACCTGAGCCGAAGCCAGTGGCTTAACCCACTGAGCCATTTTTTAACTCAGACTCATTATTTTTACATCTTCTAGCTCTTTGTTGAGGTTTTTAGTATATTAATCCACTCTTCAAGTCTGGTGAGTATCATTATGACCATTACTTTGAACTGTTTATCAGATAAATTTCTGTTTTTTTTTTAAGATTTTATTTATTCATTTGACACAGAGAGATCACAGGTAGGCAGAGAGGCAGGCAGAGTGGGGGGGGGGTCAGGCTCCCTGCTGAGCAGAGCCTGATGTGGGGCTCGATCCCAGGACCCTGAGATCATGACCTGAGCCAAAGGCAGAGGCTTAATCCACTGAGCCACCAGGCGCCCGTATCAGACATATTTCTTACCTCCATTTCATTTAGTTTTTTTCCTGTGATATAGGCCTATTCTTTCATTTACCACCGATTCCTTTGTCTCTTTGTTTTGGCTAACTCTGTTTCTATGTTTTAGGTCAGCTATGTGTCCTGGTTTTGAAATTAGTTGCCTTGTGCAAATGTCCTGTGGTGCCCTGTAGCACAATACCCCCTCATCACCAGAACTGGACACTCCTGGGTTGTCTCGTGTATGGATTGCATGTTACTTCCTATTGTGGTTGAGCTATGGATACTGTGGGTGTGCTGGTGGGTGGGACTGGACCTCAGCCCAGCTGGCTGCAATGACTCACTTTCCCTGTGAAAAGTGTGTCCACTGCTGGTACACTGGGTAAGGTTGTTACCTGAGCTTTGAAGCTTATGGGCTCATTGATGGGTACAGCCTGGCTGCTATTAACCACTGTGACAGCTGTGGGCACACTAAAGCAGAGAGCTTGTTCACTGTGTAGCCAGCTAAGAGATCCAACTTCAGGAAATGTGAGGGCCCTGGTGTCTGGGGATATCCTCCCTGCACCATTTCCAGGGCAGGAATCACTTTGAAGGATTGCCAGTCTGAACCAGGGTTGCCTGCCAGTTGTGTTTGAGCAGGAATTGCTTTGGAAGGAGTACCTGGTAGGTTGGGTTGAGTAGGTCCAGAGGGAATGTGAGGGAGCAGGGGGTATTAGCAATGTAGAAGGAAAGTGCTAAAACAGGCTTCTATAAACATCCAATTATCTAGGCTAGGGTAGAGCAAGAAAAAAAGGCCCATCCACCCCTGCACCTCTGTTCTAGAGAAGTCTGTAGATCCCTATTTCTCTGACACATATCCTAAAATTAATTAAAAAAAAAAAAAGAAAAAAAAAGAGAAAAATCTCCTTCACTTATATCCCAGGGGTTTTTAAACTGCTGCTTCTGTGGTGTGTCTTGGACTGGTTTTTTAAGGGTGGGGACATGGTCTTCTATCACCCCTCAATTATCTCAGATTTAAGGACTGCTTATTTTCAAAGTCAAACATTATGGGGACTTGTCTTCCAAGTATGGGTGCCCAAGGCTATGGGTGCCCAGTGTGATGGATGGGGGGTGGAGTGGGGTCTGATTCGCT
This sequence comes from Mustela nivalis, assembly GCF_964662115.1. NCBI lineage: Eukaryota > Metazoa > Chordata > Mammalia > Carnivora > Mustelidae > Mustela > Mustela nivalis. The sequence continues at coordinate 487,061 of NW_028136231.1, forward strand.
TTTCTGTGCTTGTGATATCCCTTCTGTTTGTGGTTGGATGCACTGGGGGTTTGGCTCCTCTGTCTCAACCTTTTTTTGAGGTGGTCTTCTCTATGACTAGCTATAGAAGTTCTCTTCCACCAGTCTCACAACATTTCAACAGTTAGTTACAATATATATAATTGTTGCCTTGTTGTGCACTGGGGACAAGGTGAGCTTAAGAACCAGTTTCGTTATCTCATTCCTTAAAAATAACTAAGTAAAATGACCGTTATTATGCAGGGTCCTTTTGGTTACAAGTAGGACAGCTGACTCAAACTGACTCAAACTGGTCTATACAGTAAAATTTTTATATTACATAACAGGAGGCCCAGAGGTAGGACTAGCTTAATTGCTTGATTCAACAAGATTACCAAAGACCCAGGTTCTTTCTTTCTCCCCACTCAACAGTCCACAAAGTCTGCTTCACTCTACAGCTCATTCCCTTCCTAATTACAGGCTTCCACTGGCAAATACAGTTATTCATTTCCTTGTTTACATTTAACAGGAAAGTGACCGCCCCCCTCACCATGAAATAATAATCCTTCCCTTTAATTTGATTTGGCCAATTCACAACACATGTTAATCTCCACACTAACAAAATTTCCTGGGCACTGATTGTTCTGATTGGCTGATCAAGACCCATTCCTAATGAAGGTATAGAGTGAGTATCAGAGCAAACCCCTTCTGCTAGAGCTTAAGAAGGGGAAAATAGATTTGGAGGAGCAGCCAGCAGCATCCAACAGTCATCTAGTCTTATACCTCTGAAGAAGAGCATTAGATATCCTTTTCTACATCTGGGTAAATTGTGCCTTTAAAAGTATCGAAGCTGTGTAGCTTGTACCAATAGAGAGAATGTCTATACAGAACTTATTCTGAAATTTTCCATTTTTATTTTATATAAAGTGTCCTATTTGTCAGTAGCTGTTGTAGAAAATACCATCTAATGTGTGTGATAAAGAGATGCCAGCCTGAGAAGAGAGGAAATAGTTTCAAATTAAATAACTGATCAACAATTAGGTTCAAATACCCAATGGAAAGGTCAAGAAACAAAAACACGGGGCGCCTGGGTGGCTCAGTGGGTTAAGCCGCTGCCTTCAGCTCAGGTCATGATCTCAGAGTCCTGGGATCGAGCCCCGCATCGGGCAATCTGCTCAGCGGGGGGCCTGTTTCCTCTTCTCTCTCTGCCTGCCTCTCTGCCTGCTTGTGATCTCTGTCAAATAAATAAATAAAATCTTAAAAAAAAAACAAAAACACCAGGAACAGCAATAAAAAAAGGTTAAATAGATCCATAATAAAATAGTGTTTTATTGTTTCTAATGTTCACAGTGGAACATACTTGGAGAAGCATCTGCTCTCAGCTCTTGAAGTTGTACAGGAGGAGAATATACTTTTCCTGTAGACATAGTAACAGAAGTTACTGTGCATTAAGAGTCTCTAACAAATTAAGCATTTTCCAGACAATATCTCATTGGTACCATGAGTGTAAGCCCATCACTGGCAGAAACTGCTATATCCCTAGCACCTACTGCCATACCAGGCATAAAAGTAACTTTAACAAATGTGTCCAAATGAAATAAATCTCACAAAAATCTTATGCAACAATATATTGCTCTTTCCTCAATTTCAGGATTAGGAATCATTGGCTCTAAATGTTTAAGCAGTTTGGTCAAGTGATAGCGCATGGATTAAAATCCAGCCTTACTCTCTTTTTTCCCCCACTACCTGAAGAGGAAATAGATGGGAGAAGATAAATCCAGTGACTTAGAGATCAGATATTTTTAATTTATTGTTTAAATATTCTTAGCAGTAGTACATTTGTTAGGTTTTAAGAAAAGACATACTCCAGATACATCAGATAATAGCAGTTTATTATAGGAAACACAGGAAGAATTGAGACTATTTCCAGACCTGCCTCTGGAGGCTAAAAGATCATTTGCAAAGGACAGTGTGTCCAGTGCCTATGATCCCTGCTTGAGAACCTTGCCATGGTGGTTATTGAGCTATTACCTGTGTCTACTGCCTTTGCTCCTGATACTGAAAAAGGATTTTTTTGTTGTTGCTGTTTTGAGTGTAAACTCCCCAAGATCTGACTACATCAGCAGTTAGTCACCGTCAAGTGGAGTGAGCCCAGCTAGGCAGGAGTCACTTGTCATTCCACCTGATCATCCACTGGCTGCCTTTAAGTTCAGTGTCAAACTAAGTGTGGTTACAGGGGAAGGAGTTAGAAGATACCAGGCAAATGATACCTCAAAGGAAGACTGTGGACAAGTCAGACATTCTTAAGATATCCAGGATGTCTGCTATAAGTACTTTCCTCTAAAAAGAATCTTACGCATTTTATTCAATGTATTAGTTCTTGAGTCTAATAGAACATAGAAGACAGAGTTGTTATAGTCAGGAACCCTAAGGTACAAATATTGGATAAAGTGAAAATACACAAAAAATTCAAAAACTTCATAGGATCAAACATCTATATTGTCTTTAGTCTGTATTAGGTGTTATTCTAAGCACTGAACATGTGTCCTGCTTTAATCCTCATAATAACCCATGAACTAAGTACCAGGAACTCCAGTCTATAGATAGAGAGGCAGAGGCACAGAGAGGTGAAAAGCATTGCCTGAAGTCCCCCCAGCTAGTGCCAGCAACTTGTCTCCAGAGTACGGGCTTTCACCACCCTGTCATTTGTTTTATTAGGTAATTGAACTTTGTAGGAAACAGGGAAATTTCCAGATGCCAAACATTTGGAGGCCAAAAGCATCAGCTAACATGCAAAAAAAAAAAGCTGATACTCTGTACTTCTGGGGTCAAGACTATGAAAAGAGACTATCAAGTCTGAGGCTGGGATTCCAATGTCTATATCAGGAAGATACGGAGAGCTTACAAGCAAGTTTATAAAAAGAAAGGGAACTGGGATGCCTGGGTGGCTCAGTTGGTTAAGCAGCTGCCTTCAGCTCAGGTCATGATCCCAGTGTCCAGAGATCGAGTCCCACATCAGGCTCCTTGATCGGCAGGGAGCCTGCATCTCCCTGTCTCTGCCTGCCATTCTGTCTGCCTGTGCTCACTCACTCTCCCTCTCTCTCTCTGACAAATAAATAAAGTCTTTAAAAAAAATAGAAAAAAAAAAAAAAAGAAAGGGAACTTCAAAGTGTGGTGAAAAACTCCCTATAGCAGGAGAAATAGAGGAAGTTTTAGTCCACTTGAGATTTGGGTGATGGGAGATCACTGAAAAATAGACACCCCAGGTCTCTACCATGTATGGGTGCGGTCTCCTAATTTACACTCTGCATGATAGATAAATTGCAATTAAGAGCTAACCTATAACCCAGCAGTCTCAATACTGGGTATTTACCTTAAAGATGGAAATGTAGCTATCTGAAGTTGCATGTGCACTCAAATGTTTATAGCAGCATTGTCCACTATAGTCAAACTATGGAAAGAACCTAGATATGTCCATCAACAGAAGATTTGATAAAGAAGATATGATATATATATATGATATATATCATATATATATATATATATAAAATGGAATACTATGCATTCATCAGAAGAAATGAAATCTTGCCATTTCCAATGACATGGATCAACTACAGGGTTAACTTGGTATAGTGAGACTAAACCTGCATTGTGCTGGTGCTGGGCATGGTGGCTGCTTAATCATCTCTCTCTCTTTCTGCACCCTTTCCCTGTCTCTGTCTCTGTCTGTCTCTCTCTCTCTAAAAAAGAGTCTCAAAACTATAATCTCCCTACTTTAGAACCTAGAAAAAGAGGAGAAAATAAAACTAAAGAGGAAAATCAGAAAAATCATTCTACCCAATCTCAAGATATTCGTCTACAGTAATCAAAAGTGCGTGGTGTTGATGAAGTGCTAGACCAATGGAACAGAATAAAGATCGATAAGTGGAACAGAATCAAGGACCCAGAAAGAGAACTGCACCCTATGTACAATGGGGCCTTGACAAAGGTAAAAGGCATTTCAGTGGAGGAGAGAAAGCATTTTGAATAAATGGTGCTAGAGCAAGTGGACATGCATAGGCAAAGAAGAAGAAAGAGAAGCAGAAGAGGGAGCGGGAGAGGGGAGGAGGAGGTGGAGGACGAGGAGGCCGGGGACCACAATCTAAGTATCAAACACTATACAAAACTTAACTCAGGCTGCCTGGGTGAGGCAGCCTGTGCGGCAGCCAGCTCTTGATTTCGGCTCTTGTCAAGCTCTCAGCGTCCCGGGACAAAGTCAGGCTCCAAGCTCACTGGTGAGGCTGCTTGAGGATGCTCTTTTCCCTTCTCCTTCCAGGCCCCTGCCCGCTCATGCACATGTTCACTCTCCCAGAAAGAAAAAAAAAAAGAGTATTTTAAAAAGTAGCTCAAAATTAATCACTGCCTTACATGGAAAATGATAAATCTTATAGGGAAAATGTGGGGAAACATTTCCAGAATGGAAAGCTAGGTAAAGAATCCTCCAGTCGAACATCAAATTATTTTCCCTAAGGTAAAGTTGATTAATTAGACTTTATCCAACAATCAGAATTGTAAATCTGTGCCGTGTGAAAGACCTCCTTAAGAAGACCCAAAAGACAAGCTACCAACTTGGAGGAAATAGGTCCAAATCACATAGCTAATAGAGGACTCCTGTCTGAAGCATGGAAACTCAGAATTTGACCCCAAGTAAGCATGCAATCTAGTTAGCAAAAGGAAATAGAAGGGGGGTGGGGAAAAAGTAAAGGGCCTGCCACCTTTACCAAAGCGTAGACAGATGGAAACCACATAGAAAGTTGCCATTGGGGCAATTCAAATGAAAACTCCAGTGAGCTCTCACTGCACACCTATCAGAGTGATTCAAACCAAATGCGCCAGAGAGGGAGAGAGAGACCCCACCACCAAATGCAAGGCAGGATGTGGAATGACTGGATCACTCCCGCATCACAGTTGGGAATGGAAAATGATAGAGCTGACTCTTGAAAACAGTTAAGAGTTTCTTTTCCTTTTCCAAGCCGTGAGTTACATTCCCGTTCACATGCAGTATAATATCAATTTCAGGTGTCCAATAGAGTGGCTCAACCCTTCCACACAGATTCTTTGAGAACTAGACTTGCTACCGCCATAGGAGCAGGTCATGGCACTATGGCATTTATCTTAGAGAAATCAAAACTTAACGTTTGCTCCAAAGCCTGTAGGGGAATGTATCTGTGTCCTTATGAAAGCATTGGGGCTGCCAAGGGGGTGGAAGGGACTGGAGTGGTTGGATATTGACACTTGACAGGGCTGCTGTAAGTGATAAACTCCTCTTGCTTCTTTGAAGGACCCTTCCCCTTAATGGTGGTCCTGAGGACGAGGAGAATAGGAATGTCAACGATTTCAATCGATTTCAACCTGCCAAGCATTAGAACACCATCTCTTCTACACTAGTTCACTCTCGTCTTAATCCTCAGTATCCCAAAGCAGACAGGTGGGGTCTGGTCCAAGAGGGGTTGCAGGCAGTGTCCCTTCCACAGGCCATCTCCCCTCTTGCCCAGAAGCCCAATGACCAGGTCCCAGGCTTTCAACTCATCTAATTTCTGTGCCTTCTCTAGGGACACCAGGGAACTTCTGGGCTCTTTTTCTGGCTTCAAGGAGGCTCTGCGACGCTGGGTCTAGTGCTCTCAGCCGACTTGGACCACACGGCCAGTTGTCTCCTCCTGCATGGGCCACCTATTGGCTCGGGTGGATCAGGTGAGGGCATGTCCTCTCAGAGAGATACATGGAGAACAGAATAGAGGACCTCTTTCTGGCATTGTTTACCCTAATCTCTCAGTGGTTGCTACCATCGCTTGACTTCCCTGGAATTTCAAGCCCAGGAGAGGGGGGTGGGTCAGCAGCCAGAACTGTGGCTTCACCCTTGTGTCTTTTTTGAATGTTTTCCGCAACCCAGAGGGCTTCCGACAACACCAATTGATAACCGCATATGGTTTCCGTGGGCCAGGCATCCAGGTGCATCTAGCCAGGGACCTGTGTCTCAGGATCTCTCACAAGGCTGCAGTCAAGATGTCATGTGGGTCTTCAGTCATCTCCAGGCTTGTTGGCGGGAAATCTGCTTGTGTGCTCACTCGGGTGGCTCCTAGCAGCCAGAGGTCCTCCATTGCGGTGAGCAAGAAATATTCATTCCTTGCCACATGGGCCTCTCCATCATACAGCCCACAAGGAGCAGGCGGCTTCCCTCGAAACCAATGGTGAGGGAGTGAGAGCAAGCCCAAGAGGAGACCAGTGTCTTTGTCTACGAGCCTCAGAAGGGACATGCTATCTATCTCTCGGGCCATATTCTGTCCTTTCGAAGTGAGGCAGGAGTTCCTGACTCTAATCCAGTGGTAGAGTATGGAACACAAAACGAGGTGTACCCACGAAGGGAATCGTTGGAGACCCTGAAAGGCTGCCCTCCATGCTTTGCTGGGACTTTACCTCTTCTAGGCATCACCATAATCCTTGCATCCAAACTAGAATGTGACCTATGAGAAAATTTTGTCAAGCCCTTCTGGGATCCTTACAGCAGCTTGCCTAGAAGTTCCTTGCACAAGGGAAGGGTGCCTGTGTGGCTTAGTCAGGTCAACGTCTGACTCTTGATTTTGGCTCAGGGCGTGGTCCCATGGTCTGTGAAATCCAGCCCAGCGTCTGGTTGTGCACTTGAGTGGGAAGGCTGTCTAGGAATCTCTCTCTCCCTGCCCCTCCCCCGCTTGCATGTGTGTGTGCCCTCGCTCTTTCTCTCTCTCAGAAATGAAGAAGCAGAAGTCATCGTAGTGGTAGGAGTGGTAGTTATTTTCACATCAGTGGGTAATGAGACAACCTTGGCTTGGAATGGGAGCTCTGAAATTCACTAGCTGTGTGATCTTGGGGCAAGTTGTGGCCCCTCTCTGAACCTCAGTAGTATATGACACACTGGGTTATTGGGACAATTAAGTGATCAGTAAATGACACTTAAAACCCTTGGTTGCTGGCATAGAATCCCTTCATACAATCAATTCTCAGTCGCAGTAGGATCAGCAATTTGATCGTTTTATTTTTTTGGTCCTTAACAATGAAAAAATGCTCTCTCACATGGCTATAGGGAATAGGTAGCATCAGTTCAAGAATGGGGTGGATCTCCAGTCAAAGGAGCAATGGGTGTGGCTGAAGGGGTAAGGAAGCACAGGAGCTTTTGTGCTCTGGTTGTGAGTGTTGGTGGCTGCTGGGAAAGGGAATCAGACCTGCAGGGGACCCGAGAACTTGGAGTCTGGCCAGTGCACCCTTGCTCCCTTCTTGGGCTTCTGGGCTTTCAGGGGAGCCTGTGGCCCTTGAGGGCATTTGGAGGCTGTGCCCAGAAGAGCAGGAGCAGGAGCTGGAGCTGGAGCAGGAGCAGGAGCAGGAGCAGGAGGCCCCCCGGAGACAGGCTGGACCTTGGGCCCAGAGTTGGCCAGCTTCTGCCTGAGGCAATGGTTTTCTTCCTTGAGCCTTTGGAACTCCCTCTCTGCCCACAGAACAGCCTTCTGGCTCTCCTCACTTCTGTTCTCCACCAGGAGGCGCTCTCGGTCATGCAAGGAGGAGATTCTCTGCCATTCTTGGTGCAGGTCGTCGGCCATCTTCTTGTAGAGGCCTAAGTTCCAGTGGGCAGCATCCACCTTCCTGCGCACCTTGGCGAGTTCGTTCTTCACTTGCAGGCAGCGTGCCTTCTCCTCCATCATCTTCCTCTCCAGGTGTTTGAGGTGCTCTTCGCACAGCTTAGGCTCTGCCTCAAGCTTCAGGTGCAGCTTCTGAATCTCCCTTTCCAGGAGGCTGTTTCGCTGGTGAAAAGATACTTGCTCAGCTTGGTGGATTGTTGTGTTTCCTGGGAGCTCTTCATTCCCCTGACGTGCCTTCTTCAGTGCCCTGGATGGCTTTCCTTGATTCAGGGGGCTCCCACGGGGCACGTGATCAGTGGAGGAGGAGCCAGTCTGCACCTGCCTCCTTGAGCCCCCACCTTCCAGATGATCTCGAAGGAGCTCTAGCAGATGCATCACCGTCAGTAGGATCTGGCTGAGGGTGTGGTGTTGGCTCTGGCCCTCAGCGGGGGCCTGCCACGGCACACCTCCGTCAGGAAGCTCTGGCCTGCCTGCCTCCCCTGCCTCTTCCTGCCCTCTCAGTCCACAGCTGCCAATGTCCTGAGACAGAGGGTCTGCACTTCCCCGCAGATCAGGGCTGTCCTTGAAGTCTTCTGGCATATTCCTCGCAGGGTGTTCTCCATCGTCCTGGGCTGCTCCACAGATGGGATTTTCATCGGTGAGCTGGTGAGGGCTCTTCTTCAACAGCCTTTGCCGAACTCCCTTCAGCAGTTGCGTAGCGTCTCCCACAGAAAAGTACCCGACATCTTGATTCAGGGCAGCCAGAGCAAGGATCTGTAGCGGGAGAGGACTGGCCTTGTGCTCCGATGATGCGACGGCTCCATGGGCTGGTGCATCCGGGTCGGTCTTCTCCATGTCTTTTCCAGATACTTCATTCTGGGCACAGTGCCCCTTTCTTCCTCTTAAGCGGAGTCCACACTTTACTGGAATGAACACCAGCAACACAGTGCACACGAGGATCTCCCAGCCAAACCCAGAGTCTCGTGGCCCATGTGGCCAACGTTCGATTATCGGCAACCCAGAAGCCCACAGCTGTTCCCGGAGAGCCCACAGCGGCTCCAGAACTGTGTGGGGAGACATTGTAATGGCCACCAGCTGGCTCCAGAGAGCCTGGGGGCTTTGTCTCTGATCACCAGTGTCCTCTCGGCCACTAGAAACTGCTTGGAACCCCTACGAGGGTTCCGTCTCCAATGCAAACCAGTGCCTGGCAACAGGAGCTGAAGGGAGTAGGGGTGGGGGAGGTGCACCCGAGACTCCAACGCAAATCAGTGCCTGGCAACAGGAGCTAACAGTCGTTGGGCAGCGGAGGAGAATCTCTATATTGTGTACCTGAAAAAAATGCAACCCTATGTAGCATTGTCTTGGAATTAAACTTTGACACTTATAAAAAAGTTAAAAATGAAACTAGATATCAAAGGGAGAAACATAACAAAATCTAAACACGTAGAAAGTAACTTTCTAGATTATCGGAGACAAAAGATAAAATTTCAGTGCACTGACCCGAAGGAAAATAAAACTACAACGTATTAAAATTGATGGGACACAGCTAAATCAACAGAGAGCTCAATTTTTAGCACTCAATGCATACATTAGAAAGGAGGAGGAGCATCTGGGTGGCTCAGTCAGTTAGTCCAACTCTTGATTTTGACTCGGGTCATGGTCAACCTTGGGATAGTGAGGCTGAACCTGCATTGTGCTGGTGCTGGGCATGGTGGCTGCTTAATCATCTCTCTCTCTTTCTGCACCGCTTCCGTTTCTCTGTCTCTGTCTCTGTCTCTGTCTGTGTGTCTATCTCTCTCTCTCTCTCTAAAAAGAAAAGGAGTCTCAAAACTATAATCTTTCTATTTTAGAACCTGAAAAAAGAGGAGAAACTAAAACTAAAGAAGAAAACCAGAAGAATCCTTCCACCCCATTTCAAGATATTCGTCTACAGTAATCAAAAGTGCGTGGTGTTGGTGAAGAGCTAGACCAATGGAACAGAATAAAGATGGATAAGTGGAACAGAATCAGGGACCCAGAAAGAGAACTACGCCCATATGTCGAATGGGGCCTTGACAAAGGTAAAAAGCCGTTCAGTGGAGGAGTGACAGCGTTTTGAATAAATGGTGCTAGAGCAAGTGGACATGCATAGGCAAAGAAGAAGGAGAAGCAGAAGAGGGAGCGGGAGAGGGGAGGAGGAGGTGGAGGACGAGGAGGCCGGGGACCACAATCTAAGTATCAAACCCTATACAAAACTTAACTCAGGCTGCCTGGGTGAGGCAGCCTGTGCGGCAGCCAGCTCTTGATTTCGGCTCTTGTCAAGCTCTCAGCGTCCCGGGACAAAGTCAGGCTCCAAGCTCACTGGCGAGGCTGCTTGAGGATGCTCTTTTCCCTTCTCCCTCCAGGCCCCTGCCCGCTCATGCACATGTTCACTCTCCCAAAGGAAAAAAAGAAAAAAAGAGTATTTTAAAAAGTAGCTCAAAATTAATCACTGCCTTACATGGAAAATGATAAATCTTATAGGGAAAATGTGGGGGAAAATTTCCAGAATGGAAAGCTAGGTAAAGAATCCTCCAGTCGAACATCAAATTATTTTCCCTAAGGTAAAGTTGATTAATTAGACTTTATCCAACAATCAGAATTGTAAATCTGTGCCGTGTGAAAGACCTCCTTAAGAAGACCCAAAAGACAAGCTACCAACTTGGAGGAAATAGGTCCAAATCACATAGCTAATAGAGGACTCCTGTCTGAAGCATGGAAACTCAGAATTTGATCCCCAAGTAAGCATGCAATCTAGTTAGCAAAAGGAAATAGAAGGGGGGTGGGGAAAAAGTAAAGGGCCTGCCACCTTTACCAAAGCGTAGACAGATGGAAACCACATAGAAAGTTGCCATTGGGGCAATTCAAATGAAAACTCCAGTGAGCTCTCACTGCACACCTATCAGAGTGATTCAAACCAAATGCGCCAGAGAGGGAGAGAGAGACCCCACCACCAAATGCAAGGCAGGATGTGGAATGACTGGATCACTCCCGCATCACAGTTGGGAATGGAAAATGATAGAGCTGACTCTTGAAAACAGTTAAGAGTTTCTTTTCCTTTTCCAAGCCGTGAGTTACATTCCCGTTCACATGCAGTATAATATCAATTTCAGGTGTCCAATAGAGTGGCTCAACCCTTCCACACAGATTCTTTGAGAACTAGACTTGCTACCGCCCTAGGAGCAGGTCATGGCACTATGGCATTTATCTTAGAGAAATCAAAACTTAACGTTTGCTCCAAAGCCTGTAGGGGAATGTATCTGTGTCCTTATGAAAGCAGTGGGGCTGCCAAGGGGGTGGAAGGGACTGGAGTGGTTGGATATTGACACTTGACAGGGCTGCTGTAAGTGATAAACTCCTCTTGCTTCTTTGAAGGCCCCTTCCCCTTAATGGTGGTCCTGAGGACGAGGAGAATAGGAATGTCAACGATTTCAATCGCTTTCAACCTGCCAAGCATTAGAACACCATCTCTTCTACACTAGTTCACTCTCGTCTTAATCCTCAGTATCCCAAAGCAGACAGGTGGGGTCTGGTCCAAGAGGGGTTGCAGGCAGTGTCCCTTCCCCAGGCCATCTCCCCTCTTGCCCAGAAGCCCAATGACCAGGTCCCAGGCTTTCAACTCATCTAATTTCTGTGCCTTCTCTAGGGACACCAGGGAACTTCTGGGCTCTTTTTCTGGCTTCAAGGAGGCTCTGCAACGCTGGGACTAGTGCTCTCAGCCGACTTGGACCACACGGCCAGTTGTCTCCTCCTGCATGGGCCACCTATTGGCTCGGGTGTATCAGGTGAGGGCATGTCCTCTCAGAGAGATACATGGAGAACAGAATAGAGGACCTCTTTCTGGCATTGTTTACCCTAATCTCTCAGTGGTTGCTACCATCGCTTGACTTCCCTGGAATTTCAAGCCCAGGAGAGGGGGGTGGGTCAGCAGCCAGAACTGTGGCTTCACCCTTGTGTCTTTTTTGAATGTTTTCCGCAACCCAGAGGGCTTCCGACAACACCAATTGATAACCGCATATGGTTTCCGTGGGCCAGGCATCCAGGTGCATCTAGCCAGGGACCTGTGTCTCAGGATCTCTCACAAGGCTGCAGTCAAGATGTCATGTGGGTCTTCAGTCATCTCCAGGCTTGTTGGCGGGAAATCTGCTTGTGTGCTCACTCGGGTGGCTCCTAGCAGCCAGAGGTCCTCCATTGCGGTGAGCAAGAAATATTCATTCCTTGCCACATGGGCCTCTCCATCATACAGCCCACAAGGAGCAGGCGGCTTCCCTCGAAACCAATGGTGAGGGAGTGAGAGCAAGCCCAAGAGGAGACCAGTGTCTTTGTCTACGAGCCTCAGAAGGGACATGCTATCTATCTCTCGGGCCATATTCTGTCCTTTCGAAGTGAGGCAGGAGTTCCTGACTCTAATCCAGTGGTAGAGTATGGAACACAAAACGAGGTGTACCCACGAAGGGAATCGTTGGAGACCCTGAAAGGCTGCCCTCCATGCTTTGCTGGGACTTTACCTCAGCTAGGCATCACCATAATCCTTGCATCCAAACTAGAACGTGACCTATGAGAAAATTTTGTCAAGCCCTTCTGGGATCCTTACAGCAGCTTGCCTAGAAGTTCCTTGCACAAGGGAAGGGTGCCTGTGTGGCTTAGTCAGGTCAACGTCTGACTCTTGATTTCGGCTCAGGGCGTGGTCCCATGGTCTGTGAAATCCAGCCCAGCGTCTGGTTGTGCACTTGAGTGGGAAGGCTGTCTAGGAATCTCTCTCTCCCTGCCCCTCCCCCGCTTGCATGTGTGTGTGCCCTCGCTCTTTCTCTCTCTCAGAAATGAAGAAGCAGAAGTCATCGTAGTGGTAGGAGTGGTAGTTATTTTCACATCAGTGGGTAATGAGACAACCTTGGCTTGGAATGGGAGCTCTGAAATTCACTAGCTGTGTGATCTTGGGGCAAGTTGTGTCCCCTCTCTGAACCTCAGTAGTATAGGACACACTGGGTTATTGGGACAATTAAGTGATCAGTAAAGGACACTTAAAACCCTTGGTTGCTTGGCATAGAATCCCTTCATACAATCAATTCTCAGTCGCAGTAGGATCAGCAATTTGATCGTTTTATTTTTTTGGTCCTTAACAATGAAAAATGCTCTCTCACATGGCTATAGGGAATAGGTAGCATCAGTTCAAGAATGGGGTGGATCTCCAGTCAAAGGAGCAATGGGTGTGGCTGAAGGGGTAAGGAAGCACAGGAGCTTTTGTGCTCTGGTTGTGAGTGTTGGTGGCTGCTGGGAAAGGGAATCAGACCTGCAGGGGACCCGAGAACTTGGAGTCTGGCCAGTGCACCCTTGCTCCCTTCTTGGGCTTCTGGGCTTTCAGGGGAGCCTGTGGCCCTTGAGGGCATTTGGAGGCTGTGCCCAGAAGAGCAGGAGCAGGAGCTGGAGCTGGAGCAGGAGCAGGAGCAGGAGCAGGAGGCCCCCCGGAGACAGGCTGAACCTTGGGCCCAGAGTTGGCCAGCTTCTGCCTGAGGCAATGGTTTTCTTCCTTGAGCCTTTGGAACTCCCTCTCTGCCCACAGAACAGCCTTCTGGCTCTCCTCACTTCTGTTCTTTACCAGGAGACGCTCTCGGTCATGCAAGGAGGAGATTCTCTGCCATTCTCGGTGCAGGTCGTCGGCCATCTTCTTGTAGAGGCCTAAGTTCCAGTGGGCAGCATCCACCTTCCTGCGCACCTTGGCGAGTTCGTTCTTCACTTGCAGGCAGCGTGCCTTCTCCTCCATCATCTTCCTCTCCAGGTGTTTGAGGTGCTCTTCGCACAGCTTAGGCTCTGCCTCGAGCTTCAGGTGCAGCTTCTGAATCTCCCTTTCCAGGAGGCTGTTTCGCTGGTGAAAAGATACTTGCTCAGCTTGGTGGATTGTTGTGTTTCCTGGGAGCTCTTCATTCCCCTGACGTGCCTTCTTCAGTGCCCTGGATGGCTTTCCTTGATTCAGGGGGCTCCCACGGGGCACGTGATCAGTGGAGGAGGAGCCAGTCTTCACCTGCCTCCTTGAGCCCCCACCTTCCAGATGATCTCGAAGGAGCTCTAGCAGATGCATCACCGTCAGTAGGATCTGGCTGAGGGTGTGGTGTTGGCTCTGGCCCTCAGCGGGGGCCTGCCACGGCACACCTCCGTCAGGAAGCTCTGGCCTGCCTGCCTCCCCTGCCTCTTCCTGCCCTCTCAGTCCACAGCTGCCAATGTCCTGAGACAGAGGGTCTGCACTTCCCCGCAGATCAGGGCTGTCCTTGAAGTCTTCTGGCATATTCCTCGCAGGGGGTTCTCCATCGTCCTGGGCTGCTCCACAGATGGGATTTTCATCGGTGAGCTGGTGAGGGCTCTTCTTCAACAGCCTTTGCCGAACTCCCTTCAGCAGTTGCGTAGCGTCTCCCACAGAAAAGTACCCGACATCTTGATTCAGGGCAGCCAGAGCAAGGATCTGTAGCGGGAGAGGACTGGCCTTGTGCTCCGATGATGCGACGGCTCCATGGGCTGGTGCATCCGGGTCGGTCTTCTCCATGTCTTTTCCAGATACTTCATTCTGGGCACAGTGCCCCTTTCTTCCTCTTAAGCGGAGTCCACACTTTACTGGAATGAACACCAGCAACACAGTGCACACGAGGATCTCCCAGCCAAACCCAGAGTCTCGTGGCCCATGTGGCCAACGTTCGATTATCGGCAACCCAGAAGCCCACAGCTGTTCCCGGAGAGCCCACAGCGGCTCCAGAACTGTGTGGGGAGACATTGTAATGGCCACCAGCTGGCTCCAGAGAGCCTGGGGGCTTTGTCTCTGATCACCAGTGTCCTCTCGGCCACTAGAAACTGCTTGGAACCCCTACGAGGGTTCCGTCTCCAATGCAAACCAGTGCCTGGCAACAGGAGCTGAAGGGAGTAGGGGTGGGGGAGGTGCACCCGAGACTCCAACGCAAATCAGTGCCTGGCAACAGGAGCTAACAGTCGTTGGGCAGCGGAGGAGAATCTCTATATTGTGTACCTGAAAAAAATGCAACCCTATGTAGCATTGTCTTGGAATTAAACTTTGACACTTATAAAAAAAAGTTAAAAATGAAACTAGATATCAAAGGGAGAAACATAACAAAATCTAAACACGTAGAAAGTAACTTTCTAGATTATCGGAGACAAAAGATAAAATTTCAGTGCACTGACCCGAAGGAAAATAAAACTACAACGTATTAAAATTGATGGGACACAGCTAAATCAACAGAGAGCTCAATTTTTAGCACTCAATGCATACATTAGAAAGGAGGAGGAGCATCTGGGTGGCTCAGTCAGTTAGTCCAACTCTTGATTTTGACTCGGGTCATGGTCAACCTTGGGATAGTGAGGCTGAACCTGCATTGTGCTGGTGCTGGGCATGGTGGCTGCTTAATCATCTCTCTCTCTTTCTGCACCGCTTCCGTTTCTCTGTCTCTGTCTCTGTCTCTGTCTGTGTGTCTATCTCTCTCTCTCTCTCTAAAAAGAAAAGGAGTCTCAAAACTATAATCTTTCTATTTTAGAACCTGAAAAAAGAGGAGAAACTAAAACTAAAGAAGAAAACCAGAAGAATCCTTCCACCCCATTTCAAGATATTCGTCTACAGTAATCAAAAGTGCGTGGTGTTGGTGAAGAGCTAGACCAATGGAACAGAATACAGATGGATAAGTGGAACAGAATCAGGGACCCAGAAAGAGAACTACGCCCATATGTCGAATGGGGCCTTGACAAAGGTAAAAAGCCGTTCAGTGGAGGAGTGACAGCGTTTTGAATAAATGGTGCTAGAGCAAGTGGACATGCATAGGCAAAGAAGAAGGAGAAGCAGAAGAGGGAGCGGGAGAGGGGAGGAGGAGGTGGAGGACGAGGAGGCCGGGGACCACAATCTAAGTATCAAACCCTATACAAAACTTAACTCAGGCTGCCTGGGTGAGGCAGCCTGTGCGGCAGCCAGCTCTTGATTTCGGCTCTTGTCAAGCTCTCAGCGTCCCGGGACAAAGTCAGGCTCCAAGCTCACTGGCGAGGCTGCTTGAGGATGCTCTTTTCCCTTCTCCCTCCAGGCCCCTGCCCGCTCATGCACATGTTCACTCTCCCAAAGGAAAAAAAGAAAAAAAGAGTATTTTAAAAAGTAGCTCAAAATTAATCACTGCCTTACATGGAAAATGATAAATCTTATAGGGAAAATGTGGGGGAAAATTTCCAGAATGGAAAGCTAGGTAAAGAATCCTCCAGTCGAACATCAAATTATTTTCCCTAAGGTAAAGTTGATTAATTAGACTTTATCCAACAATCAGAATTGTAAATCTGTGCCGTGTGAAAGACCTCCTTAAGAAGACCCAAAAGACAAGCTACCAACTTGGAGGAAATAGGTCCAAATCACATAGCTAATAGAGGACTCCTGTCTGAAGCATGGAAACTCAGAATTTGATCCCCAAGTAAGCATGCAATCTAGTTAGCAAAAGGAAATAGAAGGGGGGTGGGGAAAAAGTAAAGGGCCTGCCACCTTTACCAAAGCGTAGACAGATGGAAACCACATAGAAAGTTGCCATTGGGGCAATTCAAATGAAAACTCCAGTGAGCTCTCACTGCACACCTATCAGAGTGATTCAAACCAAATGCGCCAGAGAGGGAGAGAGAGACCCCACCACCAAATGCAAGGCAGGATGTGGAATGACTGGATCACTCCCGCATCACAGTTGGGAATGGAAAATGATAGAGCTGACTCTTGAAAACAGTTAAGAGTTTCTTTTCCTTTTCCAAGCCGTGAGTTACATTCCCGTTCACATGCAGTATAATATCAATTTCAGGTGTCCAATAGAGTGGCTCAACCCTTCCACACAGATTCTTTGAGAACTAGACTTGCTACCGCCCTAGGAGCAGGTCATGGCACTATGGCATTTATCTTAGAGAAATCAAAACTTAACGTTTGCTCCAAAGCCTGTAGGGGAATGTATCTGTGTCCTTATGAAAGCAGTGGGGCTGCCAAGGGGGTGGAAGGGACTGGAGTGGTTGGATATTGACACTTGACAGGGCTGCTGTAAGTGATAAACTCCTCTTGCTTCTTTGAAGGCCCCTTCCCCTTAATGGTGGTCCTGAGGACGAGGAGAATAGGAATGTCAACGATTTCAATCGCTTTCAACCTGCCAAGCATTAGAACACCATCTCTTCTACACTAGTTCACTCTCGTCTTAATCCTCAGTATCCCAAAGCAGACAGGTGGGGTCTGGTCCAAGAGGGGTTGCAGGCAGTGTCCCTTCCCCAGGCCATCTCCCCTCTTGCCCAGAAGCCCAATGACCAGGTCCCAGGCTTTCAACTCATCTAATTTCTGTGCCTTCTCTAGGGACACCAGGGAACTTCTGGGCTCTTTTTCTGGCTTCAAGGAGGCTCTGCGACGCTGGGTCTAGTGCTCTCAGCCGACTTGGACCACACGGCCAGTTGTCTCCTCCTGCATGGGCCACCTATTGGCTCGGGTGGATCAGGTGAGGGCATGTCCTCTCAGAGAGATACATGGAGAACAGAATAGAGGACCTCTTTCTGGCATTGTTTACCCTAATCTCTCAGTGGTTGCTACCATCGCTTGACTTCCCTGGAATTTCAAGCCCAGGAGAGGGGGGTGGGTCAGCAGCCAGAACTGTGGCTTCACCCTTGTGTCTTTTTTGAATGTTTTCCGCAACCCAGAGGGCTTCCGACAACACCAATTGATAACCGCATATGGTTTCCGTGGGCCAGGCATCCAGGTGCATCTAGCCAGGGACCTGTGTCTCAGGATCTCTCACAAGGCTGCAGTCAAGATGTCATGTGGGTCTTCAGTCATCTCCAGGCTTGTTGGCGGGAAATCTGCTTGTGTGCTCACTCGGGTGGCTCCTAGCAGCCAGAGGTCCTCCATTGCGGTGAGCAAGAAATATTCATTCCTTGCCACATGGGCCTCTCCATCATACAGCCCACAAGGAGCAGGCGGCTTCCCTCGAAACCAATGGTGAGGGAGCGAGAGCAAGCCCAAGAGGAGACCAGTGTCTTTGTCTACGAGCCTCAGAAGGGACATGCTATCTATCTCTCGGGCCATATTCTGTCCTTTCGAAGTGAGGCAGGAGTTCCTGACTCTAATCCAGTGGTAGAGTATGGAACACAAAACGAGGTGTACCCACGAAGGGAATCGTTGGAGACCCTGAAAGGCTGCCCTCCATGCTTTGCTGGGACTTTACCTCAGCTAGGCATCACCATAATCCTTGCATCCAAACTAGAACGTGACCTATGAGAAAATTTTGTCAAGCCCTTCTGGGATCCTTACAGCAGCTTGCCTAGAAGTTCCTTGCACAAGGGAAGGGTGCCTGTGTGGCTTAGTCAGGTCAACGTCTGACTCTTGATTTCGGCTCAGGGCGTGGTCCCATGGTCTGTGAAATCCAGCCCAGCGTCTGGTTGTGCACTTGAGTGGGAAGGCTGTCTAGGAATCTCTCTCTCCCTGCCCCTCCCCCGCTTGCATGTGTGTGTGCCCTCGCTCTTTCTCTCTCTCAGAAATGAAGAAGCAGAAGTCATCGTAGTGGTAGGAGTGGTAGTTATTTTCACATCAGTGGGTAATGAGACAACCTTGGCTTGGAATGGGAGCTCTGAAATTCACTAGCTGTGTGATCTTGGGGCAAGTTGTGTCCCCTCTCTGAACCTCAGTAGTATATGACACACTGGGTTATTGGGACAATTAAGTGATCAGTAAAGGACACTTAAAACCCTTGGTTGCTTGGCATAGAATCCCTTCATACAATCAATTCTCAGTCGCAGTAGGATCAGCAATTTGATCGTTTTATTTTTTTGGTCCTTAACAATGAAAAATGCTCTCTCACATGGCTATAGGGAATAGGTAGCATCAGTTCAAGAATGGGGTGGATCTCCAGTCAAAGGAGCAATGTGTGTGGCTGAAGGGGTAAGGAAGCACAGGAGCTTTTGTGCTCTGGTTGTGAGTGTTGGTGGCTGCTGGGAAAGGGAATCAGACCTGCAGGGGACCCGAGAACTTGGAGTCTGGCCAGTGCACCCTTGCTCCCTTCTTGGGCTTCTGGGCTTTCAGGGGAGCCTGTGGCCCTTGAGGGCATTTGGAGGCTGTGCCCAGAAGAGCAGGAGCAGGAGCTGGAGCTGGAGCAGGAGCAGGAGCAGGAGCAGGAGGCCCCCCGGAGACAGGCTGAACCTTGGGCCCAGAGTTGGCCAGCTTCTGCCTGAGGCAATGGTTTTCTTCCTTGAGCCTTTGGAACTCCCTCTCTGCCCACAGAACAGCCTTCTGGCTCTCCTCACTTCTGTTCTTTACCAGGAGACGCTCTCGGTCATGCAAGGAGGAGATTCTCTGCCATTCTCGGTGCAGGTCGTCGGCCATCTTCTTGTAGAGGCCTAAGTTCCAGTGGGCAGCATCCACCTTCCTGCGCACCTTGGCGAGTTCGTTCTTCACTTGCAGGCAGCGTGCCTTCTCCTCCATCATCTTCCTCTCCAGGTGTTTGAGGTGCTCTTCGCACAGCTTAGGCTCTGCCTCGAGCTTCAGGTGCAGCTTCTGAATCTCCCTTTCCAGGAGGCTGTTTCGCTGGTGAAAAGATACTTGCTCAGCTTGGTGGATTGTTGTGTTTCCTGGGAGCTCTTCATTCCCCTGACGTGCCTTCTTCAGTGCCCTGGATGGCTTTCCTTGATTCAGGGGGCTCCCACGGGGCACGTGATCAGTGGAGGAGGAGCCAGTCTTCACCTGCCTCCTTGAGCCCCCACCTTCCAGATGATCTCGAAGGAGCTCTAGCAGATGCATCACCGTCAGTAGGATCTGGCTGAGGGTGTGGTGTTGGCTCTGGCCCTCAGCGGGGGCCTGCCACGGCACACCTCCGTCAGGAAGCTCTGGCCTGCCTGCCTCCCCTGCCTCTTCCTGCCCTCTCAGTCCACAGCTGCCAATGTCCTGAGACAGAGGGTCTGCACTTCCCCGCAGATCAGGGCTGTCCTTGAAGTCTTCTGGCATATTCCTCGCAGGGGGTTCTCCATCGTCCTGGGCTGCTCCACAGATGGGATTTTCATCGGTGAGCTGGTGAGGGCTCTTCTTCAACAGCCTTTGCCGAACTCCCTTCAGCAGTTGCGTAGCGTCTCCCACAGAAAAGTACCCGACATCTTGATTCAGGGCAGCCAGAGCAAGGATCTGTAGCGGGAGAGGACTGGCCTTGTGCTCCGATGATGCGACGGCTCCATGGGCTGGTGCATCCGGGTCGGTCTTCTCCATGTCTTTTCCAGATACTTCATTCTGGGCACAGTGCCCCTTTCTTCCTCTTAAGCGGAGTCCACACTTTACTGGAATGAACACCAGCAACACAGTGCACACGAGGATCTCCCAGCCAAACCCAGAGTCTCGTGGCCCATGTGGCCAACGTTCGATTATCGGCAACCCAGAAGCCCACAGCTGTTCCCGGAGAGCCCACAGCGGCTCCAGAACTGTGTGGGGAGACATTGTAATGGCCACCAGCTGGCTCCAGAGAGCCTGGGGGCTTTGTCTCTGATCACCAGTGTCCTCTCGGCCACTAGAAACTGCTTGGAACCCCTACGAGGGTTCCGTCTCCAATGCAAACCAGTGCCTGGCAACAGGAGCTGAAGGGAGTAGGGGTGGGGGAGGTGCACCCGAGACTCCAACGCAAATCAGTGCCTGGCAACAGGAGCTAACAGTCGTTGGGCAGCGGAGGAGAATCTCTATATTGTGTACCTGAAAAAAATGCAACCCTATGTAGCATTGTCTTGGAATTAAACTTTGACACTTATAAAAAAAAGTTAAAAATGAAACTAGATATCAAAGGGAGAAACATAACAAAATCTAAACACGTAGAAAGTAACTTTCTAGATTATCGGAGACAAAAGATAAAATTTCAGTGCACTGACCCGAAGGAAAATAAAACTACAACGTATTAAAATTGATGGGACACAGCTAAATCAACAGAGAGCTCAATTTTTAGCACTCAATGCATACATTAGAAAGGAGGAGGAGCATCTGGGTGGCTCAGTCAGTTAGTCCAACTCTTGATTTTGACTCGGGTCATGGTCAACCTTGGGATAGTGAGGCTGAACCTGCATTGTGCTGGTGCTGGGCATGGTGGCTGCTTAATCATCTCTCTCTCTTTCTGCACCGCTTCCGTTTCTCTGTCTCTGTCTCTGTCTCTGTCTGTGTGTCTATCTCTCTCTCTCTCTCTAAAAAGAAAAGGAGTCTCAAAACTATAATCTTTCTATTTTAGAACCTGAAAAAAGAGGAGAAACTAAAACTAAAGAAGAAAACCAGAAGAATCCTTCCACCCCATTTCAAGATATTCGTCTACAGTAATCAAAAGTGCGTGGTGTTGGTGAAGAGCTAGACCAATGGAACAGAATACAGATGGATAAGTGGAACAGAATCAGGGACCCAGAAAGAGAACTACGCCCATATGTCGAATGGGGCCTTGACAAAGGTAAAAAGCCGTTCAGTGGAGGAGTGACAGCGTTTTGAATAAATGGTGCTAGAGCAAGTGGACATGCATAGGCAAAGAAGAAGGAGAAGCAGAAGAGGGAGCGGGAGAGGGGAGGAGGAGGTGGAGGACGAGGAGGCCGGGGACCACAATCTAAGTATCAAACCCTATACAAAACTTAACTCAGGCTGCCTGGGTGAGGCAGCCTGTGCGGCAGCCAGCTCTTGATTTCGGCTCTTGTCAAGCTCTCAGCGTCCCGGGACAAAGTCAGGCTCCAAGCTCACTGGCGAGGCTGCTTGAGGATGCTCTTTTCCCTTCTCCCTCCAGGCCCCTGCCCGCTCATGCACATGTTCACTCTCCCAAAGGAAAAAAAGAAAAAAAGAGTATTTTAAAAAGTAGCTCAAAATTAATCACTGCCTTACATGGAAAATGATAAATCTTATAGGGAAAATGTGGGGAAAAATTTCCAGAATGGAAAGCTAGGTAAAGAATCCTCCAGTCGAACATCAAATTATTTTCCCTAAGGTAAAGTTGATTAATTAGACTTTATCCAACAATCAGAATTGTAAATCTGTGCCGTGTGAAAGACCTCCTTAAGAAGACCCAAAAGACAAGCTACCAACTTGGAGGAAATAGGTCCAAATCACATAGCTAATAGAGGACTCCTGTCTGAAGCATGGAAACTCAGAATTTGATCCCCAAGTAAGCATGCAATCTAGTTAGCAAAAGGAAATAGAAGGGGGGTGGGGAAAAAGTAAAGGGCCTGCCACCTTTACCAAAGCGTAGACAGATGGAAACCACATAGAAAGTTGCCATTGGGGCAATTCAAATGAAAACTCCAGTGAGCTCTCACTGCACACCTATCAGAGTGATTCAAACCAAATGCGCCAGAGAGGGAGAGAGAGACCCCACCACCAAATGCAAGGCAGGATGTGGAATGACTGGATCACTCCCGCATCACAGTTGGGAATGGAAAATGATAGAGCTGACTCTTGAAAACAGTTAAGAGTTTCTTTTCCTTTTCCAAGCCGTGAGTTACATTCCCGTTCACATGCAGTATAATATCAATTTCAGGTGTCCAATAGAGTGGCTCAACCCTTCCACACAGATTCTTTGAGAACTAGACTTGCTACCGCCCTAGGAGCAGGTCATGGCACTATGGCATTTATCTTAGAGAAATCAAAACTTAACGTTTGCTCCAAAGCCTGTAGGGGAATGTATCTGTGTCCTTATGAAAGCAGTGGGGCTGCCAAGGGGGTGGAAGGGACTGGAGTGGTTGGATATTGACACTTGACAGGGCTGCTGTAAGTGATAAACTCCTCTTGCTTCTTTGAAGGCCCCTTCCCCTTAATGGTGGTCCTGAGGACGAGGAGAATAGGAATGTCAACGATTTCAATCGCTTTCAACCTGCCAAGCATTAGAACACCATCTCTTCTACACTAGTTCACTCTCGTCTTAATCCTCAGTATTTCAAAGCAGACAGGTGGGGTCTGGTCCAAGAGGGGTTGCAGGCAGTGTCCCTTCCCCAGGCCATCTCCCCTCTTGCCCAGAAGCCCAATGACCAGGTCCCAGGCTTTCAACTCATCTAATTTCTGTGCCTTCTCTAGGGACACCAGGGAACTTCTGGGCTCTTTTTCTGCCTTCAAGGAGGCTCTGCGACGCTGGGTCTAGTGCTCTCAGCCGACTTGGACCACACGGCCAGTTGTCTCCTCCTGCATGGGCCACCTATTGGCTCGGGTGGATCAGGTGAGGGCATGTCCTCTCAGAGAGATACATGGAGAACAGAATAGAGGACCTCTTTCTGGCATTGTTTACCCTAATCTCTCAGTGGTTGCTACCATCGCTTGACTTCCCTGGAATTTCAAGCCCAGGAGAGGGGGGTGGGTCAGCAGCCAGAACTGTGGCTTCACCCTTGTGTCTTTTTTGAATGTTTTCCGCAACCCAGAGGGCTTCCGACAACACCAATTGATAACCGCATATGGTTTCCGTGGGCCAGGCATCCAGGTGCATCTAGCCAGGGACCTGTGTCTCAGGATCTCTCACAAGGCTGCAGTCAAGATGTCATGTGGGTCTTCAGTCATCTCCAGGCTTGTTGGCGGGAAATCTGCTTGTGTGCTCACTCGGGTGGCTCCTAGCAGCCAGAGGTCCTCCATTGCGGTGAGCAAGAAATATTCATTCCTTGCCACATGGGCCTCTCCATCATACAGCCCACAAGGAGCAGGCGGCTTCCCTCGAAACCAATGGTGAGGGAGCGAGAGCAAGCCCAAGAGGAGACCAGTGTCTTTGTCTACGAGCCTCAGAAGGGACATGCTATCTATCTCTCGGGCCATATTCTGTCCTTTCGAAGTGAGGCAGGAGTTCCTGACTCTAATCCAGTGGTAGAGTATGGAACACAAAACGAGGTGTACCCACGAAGGGAATCGTTGGAGACCCTGAAAGGCTGCCCTCCATGCTTTGCTGGGACTTTACCTCAGCTAGGCATCACCATAATCCTTGCATCCAAACTAGAACGTGACCTATGAGAAAATTTTGTCAAGCCCTTCTGGGATCCTTACAGCAGCTTGCCTAGAAGTTCCTTGCACAAGGGAAGGGTGCCTGTGTGGCTTAGTCAGGTCAACGTCTGACTCTTGATTTCGGCTCAGGGCGTGGTCCCATGGTCTGTGAAATCCAGCCCAGCGTCTGGTTGTGCACTTGAGTGGGAAGGCTGTCTAGGAATCTCTCTCTCCCTGCCCCTCCCCCGCTTGCATGTGTGTGTGCCCTCGCTCTTTCTCTCTCTCAGAAATGAAGAAGCAGAAGTCATCGTAGTGGTAGGAGTGGTAGTTATTTTCACATCAGTGGGTAATGAGACAACCTTGGCTTGGAATGGGAGCTCTGAAATTCACTAGCTGTGTGATCTTGGGGCAAGTTGTGTCCCCTCTCTGAACCTCAGTAGTATAGGACACACTGGGTTATTGGGACAATTAAGTGATCAGTAAAGGACACTTAAAACCCTTGGTTGCTTGGCATAGAATCCCTTCATACAATCAATTCTCAGTCGCAGTAGGATCAGCAATTTGATCGTTTTATTTTTTTGGTCCTTAACAATGAAAAATGCTCTCTCACATGGCTATAGGGAATAGGTAGCATCAGTTCAAGAATGGGGTGGATCTCCAGTCAAAGGAGCAATGGGTGAGGCTGAAGGGGTAAGGAAGCACAGGAGCTTTTGTGCTCTGGTTGTGAGTGTTGGTGGCTGCTGGGAAAGGGAATCAGACCTGCAGGGGACCCGAGAACTTGGAGTCTGGCCAGTGCACCCTTGCTCCCTTCTTGGGCTTCTGGGTTTCAGGGGAGCCTGTGGCCCTTGAGGGCATTTGGAGGCTGTGCCCAGAAGAGCAGGAGCAGGAGCTGGAGCTGGAGCAGGAGCAGGAGCAGGAGCAGGAGGCCCCCCGGAGACAGGCTGGACCTTGGGCCCAGAGTTGGCCAGCTTCTGCCTGAGGCAATGGTTTTCTTCCTTGAGCCTTTGGAACTCCCTCTCTGCCCACAGAACAGCCTTCTGGCTCTCCTCACTTCTGTTCTCCACCAGGAGGCGCTCTCGGTCATGCAAGGAGGAGATTCTCTGCCATTCTCGGTGCAGGTCGTCGGCCATCTTCTTGTAGAGGCCTAAGTTCCAGTGGGCAGCATCCACCTTCCTGCGCACCTTGGCGAGTTCGTTCTTCACTTGCAGGCAGCGTGCCTTCTCCTCCATCATCTTCCTCTCCAGGTGTTTGAGGTGCTCTTCGCACAGCTTAGGCTCTGCCTCGAGCTTCAGGTGCAGCTTCTGAATCTCCCTTTCCAGGAGGCTGTTTCGCTGGTGAAAAGATACTTGCTCAGCTTGGTGGATTGTTGTGTTTCCTGGGAGCTCTTCATTCCCCTGACGTGCCTTCTTCAGTGCCCTGGATGGCTTTCCTTGATTCAGGGGGCTCCCACGGGGCACGTGATCAGTGGAGGAGGAGCCAGTCTTCACCTGCCTCCTTGAGCCCCCACCTTCCAGATGATCTCGAAGGAGCTCTAGCAGATGCATCACCGTCAGTAGGATCTGGCTGAGGGTGTGGTGT
Organism: Mustela nivalis; assembly: GCF_964662115.1. Classification (NCBI taxonomy): domain Eukaryota; kingdom Metazoa; phylum Chordata; class Mammalia; order Carnivora; family Mustelidae; genus Mustela; species Mustela nivalis. Next base: position 512,210 of record NW_028136231.1, read on the forward strand.
TGGCTCTGGCCCTCAGCGGGGGCCTGCCACAGCACACCTCCGTCAGGAAGCTCTGGCCTGCCTGCCTCCCCTGCCTCTTCCTGCCCTCTCAGTCCACAGCTGCCAATGTCCTGAGACAGAGGGTCTGCACTTCCCCGCAGATCAGGGCTGTCCTTGAAGTCTTCTGGCATATTCCTCGCAGGGGGTTCTCCATCGTCCTGGGCTGCTCCACAGATGGGATTTTCATCGGTGAGCTGGTGAGGGCTCTTCTTCAACAGCCTTTGCCGAACTCCCTTCAGCAGTTGCGTAGCGTCTCCCACAGAAAAGTACCCGACATCTTGATTCAGGGCAGCCAGAGCAAGGATCTGTAGCGGGAGAGGACTGGCCTTGTGCTCCGATGATGCGACGGCTCCATGGGCTGGTGCATCCGGGTCGGTCTTCTCCATGTCTTTTCCAGATACTTCATTCTGGGCACAGTGCCCCTTTCTTCCTCTTAAGCGGAGTCCACACTTTACTGGAATGAACACCAGCAACACAGTGCACACGAGGATCTCCCAGCCAAACCCAGAGTCTCGTGGCCCATGTGGCCAACGTTCGATTATCGGCAACCCAGAAGCCCACAGCTGTTCCCGGAGAGCCCACAGCGGCTCCAGAACTGTGTGGGGAGACATTGTAATGGCCACCAGCTGGCTCCAGAGAGCCTGGGGGCTTTGTCTCTGATCACCAGTGTCCTCTCGGCCACTAGAAACTGCTTGGAACCCCTACGAGGGTTCTGTCTCCAATGCAAACCAGTGCCTGGCAACAGGAGCTGAAGGGAGTAGGGGTGGGGGAGGTGCACCCGAGACTCCAACGCAAATCAGTGCCTGGCAACAGGAGCTAACAGTCGTTGGGCAGCGGAGGAGAATCTCTATATTGTGTACCTGAAAAAAATGCAACCCTCTGTAGCATTGTCTTGGAATTAAACTTTGACACTTATAAAAAAAAGTTAAAAATGAAACTAGATATCAAAGGGAGAAACATAACAAAATCTAAACACGTAGAAAGTAACTTTCTAGATTATCGGAGACAAAAGATAAAATTTCAGTGCACTGACCCGAAGGAAAATAAAACTACAACGTATTAAAATTGATGGGACACAGCTAAATCAACAGAGAGCTCAATTTTTAGCACTCAATGCATACATTAGAAAGGAGGAGGAGCATCTGGGTGGCTCAGTCAGTTAGTCCAACTCTTGATTTTGACTCGGGTCATGGTCAACCTTGGGATAGTGAGGCTGAACCTGCATTGTGCTGGTGCTGGGCATGGTGGCTGCTTAATCATCTCTCTCTCTTTCTGCACCGCTTCCGTTTCTCTGTCTCTGTCTCTGTCTCTGTCTGTGTGTCTATCTCTCTCTCTCTCTCTAAAAAGAAAAGGAGTCTCAAAACTATAATCTTTCTATTTTAGAACCTGAAAAAAGAGGAGAAACTAAAACTAAAGAAGAAAACCAGAAGAATCCTTCCACCCCATTTCAAGATATTCGTCTACAGTAATCAAAAGTGCGTGGTGTTGGTGAAGAGCTAGACCAATGGAACAGAATACAGATGGATAAGTGGAACAGAATCAGGGACCCAGAAAGAGAACTACGCCCATATGTCGAATGGGGCCTTGACAAAGGTAAAAAGCCGTTCAGTGGAGGAGTGACAGCGTTTTGAATAAATGGTGCTAGAGCAAGTGGACATGCATAGGCAAAGAAGAAGGAGAAGCAGAAGAGGGAGCGGGAGAGGGGAGGAGGAGGTGGAGGACGAGGAGGCCGGGGACCACAATCTAAGTATCAAACCCTATACAAAACTTAACTCAGGCTGCCTGGGTGAGGCAGCCTGTGCGGCAGCCAGCTCTTGATTTCGGCTCTTGTCAAGCTCTCAGCGTCCCGGGACAAAGTCAGGCTCCAAGCTCACTGGCGAGGCTGCTTGAGGATGCTCTTTTCCCTTCTCCCTCCAGGCCCCTGCCCGCTCATGCACATGTTCACTCTCCCAAAGGAAAAAAAGAAAAAAAGAGTATTTTAAAAAGTAGCTCAAAATTAATCACTGCCTTACATGGAAAATGATAAATCTTATAGGGAAAATGTGGGGGAAAATTTCCAGAATGGAAAGCTAGGTAAAGAATCCTCCAGTCGAACATCAAATTATTTTCCCTAAGGTAAAGTTGATTAATTAGACTTTATCCAACAATCAGAATTGTAAATCTGTGCCGTGTGAAAGACCTCCTTAAGAAGACCCAAAAGACAAGCTTCCAACTTGGAGGAAATAGGTCCAAATCACATAGCTAATAGAGGACTCCTGTCTGAAGCATGGAAACTCAGAATTTGATCCCCAAGTAAGCATGCAATCTAGTTAGCAAAAGGAAATAGAAGGGGGGTGGGGAAAAAGTAAAGGGCCTGCCACCTTTACCAAAGCGTAGACAGATGGAAACCACATAGAAAGTTGCCATTGGGGCAATTCAAATGAAAACTCCAGTGAGCTCTCACTGCACACCTATCAGAGTGATTCAAACCAAATGCGCCAGAGAGGGAGAGAGAGACCCCACCACCAAATGCAAGGCAGGATGTGGAATGACTGGATCACTCCCGCATCACAGTTGGGAATGGAAAATGATAGAGCTGACTCTTGAAAACAGTTAAGAGTTTCTTTTCCTTTTCCAAGCCGTGAGTTACATTCCCGTTCACATGCAGTATAATATCAATTTCAGGTGTCCAATAGAGTGGCTCAACCCTTCCACACAGATTCTTTGAGAACTAGACTTGCTACCGCCCTAGGAGCAGGTCATGGCACTATGGCATTTATCTTAGAGAAATCAAAACTTAACGTTTGCTCCAAAGCCTGTAGGGGAATGTATCTGTGTCCTTATGAAAGCAGTGGGGCTGCCAAGGGGGTGGAAGGGACTGGAGTGGTTGGATATTGACACTTGACAGGGCTGCTGTAAGTGATAAACTCCTCTTGCTTCTTTGAAGGCCCCTTCCCCTTAATGGTGGTCCTGAGGACGAGGAGAATAGGAATGTCAACGATTTCAATCGCTTTCAACCTGCCAAGCATTAGAACACCATCTCTTCTACACTAGTTCACTCTCGTCTTAATCCTCAGTATCCCAAAGCAGACAGGTGGGGTCTGGTCCAAGAGGGGTTGCAGGCAGTGTCCCTTCCACAGGCCATCTCCCCTCTTGCCCAGAAGCCCAATGACCAGGTCCCAGGCTTTCAACTCATCTAATTTCTGTGCCTTCTCTAGGGACACCAGGGAACTTCTGGGCTCTTTTTCTGCCTTCAAGGAGGCTCTGCGACACTGTGTCTAGTGCTCTCAGCCGACTTGGACCACACGGCCAGTTGTCTCCTCCTGCATGGGCCACCTATTGGCTCGGGTGGATCAGGTGAGGGCATGTCCTCTCAGAGAGATACATGGAGAACAGAATAGAGGACCTCTTTCTGGCATTGTTTACCCTAATCTCTCAGTGGTTGCTACCATCGCTTGACTTCCCTGGAATTTCAAGCCCAGGAGAGGGGGGTGGGTCAGCAGCCAGAACTGTGGCTTCACCCTTGTGTCTTTTTTGAATGTTTTCCGCAACCCAGAGGGCTTCCGACAACACCAATTGATAACCGCATATGGTTTCCGTGGGCCAGGCATCCAGGTGCATCTAGCCAGGGACCTGTGTCTCAGGATCTCTCACAAGGCTGCAGTCAAGATGTCATGTGGGTCTTCAGTCATCTCCAGGCTTGTTGGCGGGAAATCTGCTTGTGTGCTCACTCGGGTGGCTCCTAGCAGCCAGAGGTCCTCCATTGCGGTGAGCAAGAAATATTCATTCCTTGCCACATGGGCCTCTCCATCATACAGCCCACAAGGAGCAGGCGGCTTCCCTCGAAACCAATGGTGAGGGAGCGAGAGCAAGCCCAAGAGGAGACCAGTGTCTTTGTCTACGAGCCTCAGAAGGGACATGCTATCTATCTCTCGGGCCATATTCTGTCCTTTCGAAGTGAGGCAGGAGTTCCTGACTCTAATCCAGTGGTAGAGTATGGAACACAAAACGAGGTGTACCCACGAAGGGAATCGTTGGAGACCCTGAAAGGCTGCCCTCCATGCTTTGCTGGGACTTTACCTCAGCTAGGCATCACCATAATCCTTGCATCCAAACTAGAACGTGACCTATGAGAAAATTTTGTCAAGCCCTTCTGGGATCCTTACAGCAGCTTGCCTAGAAGTTCCTTGCACAAGGGAAGGGTGCCTGTGTGGCTTAGTCAGGTCAACGTCTGACTCTTGATTTCGGCTCAGGGCGTGGTCCCATGGTCTGTGAAATCCAGCCCAGCGTCTGGTTGTGCACTTGAGTGGGAAGGCTGTCTAGGAATCTCTCTCTCCCTGCCCCTCCCCCGCTTGCATGTGTGTGTGCCCTCGCTCTTTCTCTCTCTCAGAAATGAAGAAGCAGAAGTCATCGTAGTGGTAGGAGTGGTAGTTATTTTCACATCAGTGGGTAATGAGACAACCTTGGCTTGGAATGGGAGCTCTGAAATTCACTAGCTGTGTGATCTTGGGGCAAGTTGTGTCCCTTCTCTGAACCTCAGTAGTATAGGACACACTGGGTTATTGGGACAATTAAGTGATCAGTAAAGGACACTTAAAACCCTTGGTTGCTTGGCATAGAATCCCTTCATACAATCAATTCTCAGTCGCAGTAGGATCAGCAATTTGATCGTTTTATTTTTTTGGTCCTTAACAATGAAAAATGCTCTCTCACATGGCTATAGGGAATAGGTAGCATCAGTTCAAGAATGGGGTGGATCTCCAGTCAAAGGAGCAATGGGTGTGGCTGAAGGGGTAAGGAAGCACAGGAGCTTTTGTGCTCTGGTTGTGAGTGTTGGTGGCTGCTGGGAAAGGGAATCAGACCTGCAGGGGACCCGAGAACTTGGAGTCTGGCCAGTGCACCCTTGCTCCCTTCTTGGGCTTCTGGGCTTTGAGGGGAGCCTGTGGCCCTTGAGGGCGTTTGGAGCCTGTGCCCAGAAGAGCAGGAGCAGGAGCTGGAGCTGGAGCAGGAGCAGGAGCAGGAGCAGGAGGCCCCCCGGAGACAGGCTGGACCTTGGGCCCAGAGTTGGCCAGCTTCTGCCTGAGGCAATGGTTTTCTTCCTTGAGCCTTTGGAACTCCCTCTCTGCCCACAGAACAGCCTTCTGGCTCTCCTCACTTCTGTTCTCCACCAGGAGGCGCTCTCGGTCATGCAAGGAGGAGATTCTCTGCCATTCTCGGTGCAGGTCGTCGGCCATCTTCTTGTAGAGGCCTAAGTTCCAGTGGGCAGCATCCACCTTCCTGCGCACCTTGGCGAGTTCGTTCTTCACTTGCAGGCAGCGTGCCTTCTCCTCCATCATCTTCCTCTCCAGGTGTTTGAGGTGCTCTTCGCACAGCTTAGGCTCTGCCTCGAGCTTCAGGTGCAGCTTCTGAATCTCCCTTTCCAGGAGGCTGTTTCGCTGGTGAAAAGATACTTGCTCAGCTTGGTGGATTGTTGTGTTTCCTGGGAGCTCTTCATTCCCCTGACGTGCCTTCTTCAGTGCCCTGGATGGCTTTCCTTGATTCAGGGGGCTCCCACGGGGCACGTGATCAGTGGAGGAGGAGCCAGTCTGCACCTGCCTCCTTGAGCCCCCACCTTCCAGATGATCTCGAAGGAGCTCTAGCAGATGCATCACCGTCAGTAGGATCTGGCTGAGGGTGTGGTGTTGGCTCTGGCCCTCAGCGGGGGCCTGCCACGGCACACCTCCGTCAGGAAGCTCTGGCCTGCCTGCCTCCCCTGCCTCTTCCTGCCCTCTCAGTCCACAGCTGCCAATGTCCTGAGACAGAGGGTCTGCACTTCCCCGCAGATCAGGGCTGTCCTTGAAGTCTTCTGGCATATTCCTCGCAGGGGGTTCTCCATCGTCCTGGGCTGCTCCACAGATGGGATTTTCATCGGTGAGCTGGTGAGGGCTCTTCTTCAACAGCCTTTGCCGAACTCCCTTCAGCAGTTGCGTAGCGTCTCCCACAGAAAAGTACCCGACATCTTGATTCAGGGCAGCCAGAGCAAGGATCTGTAGCGGGAGAGGACTGGCCTTGTGCTCCGATGATGCGACGGCTCCATGGGCTGGTGCATCCGGGTCGGTCTTCTCCATGTCTTTTCCAGATACTTCATTCTGGGCACAGTGCCCCTTTCTTCCTCTTAAGCGGAGTCCACACTTTACTGGAATGAACACCAGCAACACAGTGCACACGAGGATCTCCCAGCCAAACCCAGAGTCTCGTGGCCCATGTGGCCAACGTTCGATTATCGGCAACCCAGAAGCCCACAGCTGTTCCCGGAGAGCCCACAGCGGCTCCAGAACTGTGTGGGGAGACATTGTAATGGCCACCAGCTGGCTCCAGAGAGCCTGGGGGCTTTGTCTCTGATCACCAGTGTCCTCTCGGCCACTAGAAACTGCTTGGAACCCCTATGAGGGTTCCGTCTCCAATGCAAACCAGTGCCTGGCAACAGGAGCTGAAGGGAGTAGGGGTGGGGGAGGTGCACCCGAGACTCCAACGCAAATCAGTGCCTGGCAACAGGAGCTAACAGTCGTTGGGCAGCGGAGGAGAATCTCTATATTGTGTACCTGAAAAAAATGCAACCCTATGTAGCATTGTCTTGGAATTAAACTTTGACACTTATAAAAAAGTTAAAAATGAAACTAGATATCAAAGGGAGAAACATAACAAAATCTAAACACGTAGAAAGTAACTTTCTAGATTATCGGAGACAAAAGATAAAATTTCAGTGCACTGACCCGAAGGAAAATAAAACTACAACGTATTAAAATTGATGGGACACAGCTAAATCAACAGAGAGCTCAATTTTTAGCACTCAATGCATACATTAGAAAGGAGGAGGAGCATCTGGGTGGCTCAGTCAGTTAGTCCAACTCTTGATTTTGACTCGGGTCATGGTCAACCTTGGGATAGTGAGGCTGAACCTGCATTGTGCTGGTGCTGGGCATGGTGGCTGCTTAATCATCTCTCTCTCTTTCTGCACCGCTTCCGTTTCTCTGTCTCTGTCTCTGTCTCTGTCTGTGTGTCTATCTCTCTCTCTCTCTCTAAAAAGAAAAGGAGTCTCAAAACTATAATCTTTCTATTTTAGAACCTGAAAAAAGAGGAGAAACTAAAACTAAAGAAGAAAACCAGAAGAATCCTTCCACCCCATTTCAAGATATTCGTCTACAGTAATCAAAAGTGCGTGGTGTTGGTGAAGAGCTAGACCAATGGAACAGAATAAAGATGGATAAGTGGAACAGAATCAGGGACCCAGAAAAAGAACTACGCCCATATGTCGAATGGGGCCTTGACAAAGGTAAAAAGCCGTTCAGTGGAGGAGTGACAGCGTTTTGAATAAATGGTGCTAGAGCAAGTGGACATGCATAGGCAAAGAAGAAGGAGAAGCAGAAGAGGGAGCGGGAGAGGGGAGGAGGAGGTGGAGGACGAGGAGGCCGGGGACCACAATCTAAGTATCAAACCCTATACAAAACTTAACTCAGGCTGCCTGGGTGAGGCAGCCTGTGCGGCAGCCAGCTCTTGATTTCGGCTCTTGTCAAGCTCTCAGCGTCCCGGGACAAAGTCAGGCTCCAAGCTCACTGGCGAGGCTGCTTGAGGATGCTCTTTTCCCTTCTCCCTCCAGGCCCCTGCCCGCTCATGCACATGTTCACTCTCCCAAAGGAAAAAAAGAAAAAAAGAGTATTTTAAAAAGTAGCTCAAAATTAATCACTGCCTTACATGGAAAATGATAAATCTTATAGGGAAAATGTGGGGGAAATTTTCCAGAATGGAAAGCTAGGTAAAGAATCCTCCAGTCGAACATCAAATTATTTTCCCTAAGGTAAAGTTGATTAATTAGACTTTATCCAACAATCAGAATTGTAAATCTGTGCCGTGTGAAAGACCTCCTTAAGAAGACCCAAAAGACAAGCTACCAACTTGGAGGAAATAGGTCCAAATCACATAGCTAATAGAGGACTCCTGTCTGAAGCATGGAAACTCAGAATTTGATCCCCAAGTAAGCATGCAATCTAGTTAGCAAAAGGAAATAGAAGGGGGGTGGGGAAAAAGTAAAGGGCCTGCCACCTTTACCAAAGCGTAGACAGATGGAAACCACATAGAAAGTTGCCATTGGGGCAATTCAAATGAAAACTCCAGTGAGCTCTCACTGCACACCTATCAGAGTGATTCAAACCAAATGCGCCAGAGAGGGAGAGAGAGACCCCACCACCAAATGCAAGGCAGGATGTGGAATGACTGGATCACTCCCGCATCACAGTTGGGAATGGAAAATGATAGAGCTGACTCTTGAAAACAGTTAAGAGTTTCTTTTCCTTTTCCAAGCCGTGAGTTACATTCCCGTTCACATGCAGTATAATATCAATTTCAGGTGTCCAATAGAGTGGCTCAACCCTTCCACACAGATTCTTTGAGAACTAGACTTGCTACCGCCCTAGGAGCAGGTCATGGCACTATGGCATTTATCTTAGAGAAATCAAAACTTAACGTTTGCTCCAAAGCCTGTAGGGGAATGTATCTGTGTCCTTATGAAAGCAGTGGGGCTGCCAAGGGGGTGGAAGGGACTGGAGTGGTTGGATATTGACACTTGACAGGGCTGCTGTAAGTGATAAACTCCTCTTGCTTCTTTGAAGGCCCCTTCCCCTTAATGGTGGTCCTGAGGACGAGGAGAATAGGAATGTCAACGATTTCAATCGCTTTCAACCTGCCAAGCATTAGAACACCATCTCTTCTACACTAGTTCACTCTCGTCTTAATCCTCAGTATCCCAAAGCAGACAGGTGGGGTCTGGTCCAAGAGGGGTTGCAGGCAGTGTCCCTTCCCCAGGCCATCTCCCCTCTTGCCCAGAAGCCCAATGACCAGGTCCCAGGCTTTCAACTCATCTAATTTCTGTGCCTTCTCTAGGGACACCAGGGAACTTCTGGGCTCTTTTTCTGGCTTCAAGGAGGCTCTGCGACGCTGGGTCTAGTGCTCTCAGCCGACTTGGACCACACGGCCAGTTGTCTCCTCCTGCATGGGCCACCTATTGGCTCGGGTGGATCAGGTGAGGGCATGTCCTCTCAGAGAGATACATGGAGAACAGAATAGAGGACCTCTTTCTGGCATTGTTTACCCTAATCTCTCAGTGGTTGCTACCATCGCTTGACTTCCCTGGAATTTCAAGCCCAGGAGAGGGGGGTGGGTCAGCAGCCAGAACTGTGGCTTCACCCTTGTGTCTTTTTTGAATGTTTTCCGCAACCCAGAGGGCTTCCGACAACACCAATTGATAACCGCATATGGTTTCCGTGGGCCAGGCATCCAGGTGCATCTAGCCAGGGACCTGTGTCTCAGGATCTCTCACAAGGCTGCAGTCAAGATGTCATGTGGGTCTTCAGTCATCTCCAGGCTTGTTGGCGGGAAATCTGCTTGTGTGCTCACTCGGGTGGCTCCTAGCAGCCAGAGGTCCTCCATTGCGGTGAGCAAGAAATATTCATTCCTTGCCACATGGGCCTCTCCATCATACAGCCCACAAGGAGCAGGCGGCTTCCCTCGAAACCAATGGTGAGGGAGCGAGAGCAAGCCCAAGAGGAGACCAGTGTCTTTGTCTACGAGCCTCAGAAGGGACATGCTATCTATCTCTCGGGCCATATTCTGTCCTTTCGAAGTGAGGCAGGAGTTCCTGACTCTAATCCAGTGGTAGAGTATGGAACACAAAACGAGGTGTACCCATGAAGGGAATCGTTGGAGACCCTGAAAGGCTGCCCTCCATGCTTTGCTGGGACTTTACCTCAGCTAGGCATCACCATAATCCTTGCATCCAAACTAGAACGTGACCTATGAGAAAATTTTGTCAAGCCCTTCTGGGATCCTTACAGCAGCTTGCCTAGAAGTTCCTTGCACAAGGGAAGGGTGCCTGTGTGGCTTAGTCAGGTCAACGTCTGACTCTTGATTTCGGCTCAGGGCATGGTTCCATGGTCTGTGAAATCCAGCCCAGCGTCTGGTTGTGCACTTGAGTGGGAAGGCTGTCTAGGAATCTCTCTCTCCCTGCCCCTCTCCCGCTTGCATGTGTGTGTGCCCTCGCTCTTTCTCTCTCTCAGAAATGAAGAAGCAGAAGTCATCGTAGTGGTAGGAGTGGTAGTTATTTTCACATCAGTGGGTAATGAGACAACCTTGGCTTGGAATGGGAGCTCTGAAATTCACTAGCTGTGTGATCTTGGGGCAAGTTGTGTCCCCTCTCTGAACCTCAGTAGTATAGGACACACTGGGTTATTGGGACAATTAAGTGATCAGTAAAGGACACTTAAAACCCTTGGTTGCTTGGCATAGAATCCCTTCATACAATCAATTCTCAGTCGCAGTAGGATCAGCAATTTGATCGTTTTATTTTTTTGGTCCTTAACAATGAAAAATGCTCTCTCACATGGCTATAGGGAATAGGTAGCATCAGTTCAAGAATGGGGTGGATCTCCAGTCAAAGGAGCAATGGGTGTGGCTGAAGGGGTAAGGAAGCACAGGAGCTTTTGTGCTCTGGTTGTGAGTGTTGGTGGCTGCTGGGAAAGGGAATCAGACCTGCAGGGGACCCGAGAACTTGGAGTCTGGCCAGTGCACCCTTGCTCCCTTCTTGGGCTTCTGGGCTTTCAGGGGAGCCTGTGGCCCTTGAGGGCATTTGGAGGCTGTGCCCAGAAGAGCAGGAGCAGGAGCTGGAGCTGGAGCAGGAGCAGGAGCAGGAGCAGGAGGCCCCCCGGAGACAGGCTGGACCTTGGGCCCAGAGTTGGCCAGCTTCTGCCTGAGGCAATGGTTTTCTTCCTTGAGCCTTTGGAACTCCCTCTCTGCCCACAGAACAGCCTTCTGGCTCTCCTCACTTCTGTTCTCCACCAGGCGGCGCTCTCGGTCATGCAAGGAGGAGATTCTCTGCCATTCTCGGTGCAGGTCGTCGGCCATCTTCTTGTAGAGGCCTAAGTTCCAGTGGGCAGCATCCACCTTCCTGCGCACCTTGGCGAGTTCGTTCTTCACTTGCAGGCAGCGTGCCTTCTCCTCCATCATCTTCCTCTCCAGGTGTTTGAGGTGCTCTTCGCACAGCTTAGGCTCTGCCTCGAGCTTCAGGTGCAGCTTCTGAATCTCCCTTTCCAGGAGGCTGTTTCGCTGGTGAAAAGATACTTGCTCAGCTTGGTGGATTGTTGTGTTTCCTGGGAGCTCTTCATTCCCCTGACGTGCCTTCTTCAGTGCCCTGGATGGCTTTCCTTGATTCAGGGGGCTCCCACGGGGCACGTGATCAGTGGAGGAGGAGCCAGTCTGCACCTGCCTCCTTGAGCCCCCACCTTCCAGATGATCTCGAAGGAGCTCTAGCAGATGCATCACCGTCAGTAGGATCTGGCTGAGGGTGTGGTGTTGGCTCTGGCCCTCAGCGGGGGCCTGCCACGGCACACCTCCGTCAGGAAGCTCTGGCCTGCCTGCCTCCCCTGCCTCTTCCTGCCCTCTCAGTCCACAGCTGCCAATGTCCTGAGACAGAGGGTCTGCACTTCCCCGCAGATCAGGGCTGTCCTTGAAGTCTTCTGGCATATTCCTCGCAGGGGGTTCTCCATCGTCCTGGGCTGCTCCACAGATGGGATTTTCATCGGTGAGCTGGTGAGGGCTCTTCTTCAACAGCCTTTGCCGAACTCCCTTCAGCAGTTGCGTAGCGTCTCCCACAGAAAAGTACCCGACATCTTGATTCAGGGCAGCCAGAGCAAGGATCTGTAGCGGGAGAGGACTGGCCTTGTGCTCCGATGATGCGACGGCTCCATGGGCTGGTGCATCCGGGTCGGTCTTCTCCATGTCTTTTCCAGATACTTCATTCTGGGCACAGTGCCCCTTTCTTCCTCTTAAGCGGAGTCCACACTTTACTGGAATGAACACCAGCAACACAGTGCACACGAGGATCTCCCAGCCAAACCCAGAGTCTCGTGGCCCATGTGGCCAACGTTCGATTATCGGCAACCCAGAAGCCCACAGCTGTTCCCGGAGAGCCCACAGCGGCTCCAGAACTGTGTGGGGAGACATTGTAATGGCCACCAGCTGGCTCCAGAGAGCCTGGGGGCTTTGTCTCTGATCACCAGTGTCCTCTCGGCCACTAGAAACTGCTTGGAACCCCTACGAGGGTTCCGTCTCCAATGCAAACCAGTGCCTGGCAACAGGAGCTGAAGGGAGTAGGGGTGGGGGAGGTGCACCCGAGACTCCAAGGCAAATCAGTGCCTGGCAACAGGAGCTAACAGTCGTTGGGCAGCGGAGGAGAATCTCTATATTGTGTACCTGAAAAAAATGCAACCCTCTGTAGCATTGTCTTGGAATTAAACTTTGACACTTATAAAAAAAAGTTAAAAATGAAACTAGATATCAAAGGGAGAAACATAACAAAATCTAAACACGTAGAAAGTAACTTTCTAGATTATCGGAGACAAAAGATAAAATTTCAGTGCACTGAACCGAAGGAAAATAAAACTACAACGTATTAAAATTGGTGGGACACAGCTAAATCAACAGAGAGCTCAATTTATAGCACTCAATGCATACATTAGAAAGGAGGAGGAGCATCTGGGTGGCTCAGTCAGTTAGTCCAACTCTTGATTTTGACTCGGGTCATGGTCAACCTTGGGATAGTGAGGCTGAACCTGCATTGTGCTGGTGCTGGGCATGGTGGCTGCTTAATCATCTCTCTCTCCCTTTCTCTGTCTCTGTCTCTGTCTCTCTCTCTAAAAAGAAAAGGAGTCTCAAAACTATAATCTTTCTATTTTAGAACCTAGAAAAAGAGGAGAAACTAAAACTAAAGAAGAAAACCAGAAGAATACTTCTACCCCATTTCAAGATATTCGTCTACAGTAATCAAAAGTGTGTGGTGTTGGTGAAGAGCTAGACCAATGGAACAGAATAAAGATGGATAAGTGGAACAGAATCAAGGACCCAGAAAGTGAACTACACCCATATGTCGAATGGGGCCTTGACAAAGGTAAAAAGCCGTTCAGTGGAGGAGTGACAGCGTTTTGAATAAATGGTGCTAGAGCAAGTGGACATGCATAGGCATGAAAGAAGAAGGAGAAGCAGAAGAGGGAGCGGGAGAGGGGAGGAGGAGGTGGAGGACGAGGAGGCCGGGGACCACAATCTAAGTATCAAACCCTATACAAAACTTAACTCAGGCTGCCTGGGTGAGGCAGCCTGTGCGGCAGCCAGCTCTTGATTTCGGCTCTTGTCAAGCTCTCAGCGTCCCGGGACAAAGTCAGGCTCCAAGCTCACTGGCGAGGCTGCTTGAGGATGCTCTTTTCCCTTCTCCCTCCAGGCCCCTGCCCGCTCATGCACATGTTCACTCTCCCAAAGGAAAAAAAGAGTATTTTAAAAAGTAGCTCAAAATTAATCACTGCCTTACATGGAAAATGATAAATCTTATAGGGAAAATGTGGGGGAAATTTTCCAGAATGGAAAGCTAGGTAAAGAATCCTCCAGTCGAACATCAAATTATTTTCCCTAAGGTAAAGTTGATTAATTAGACTTTATCCAACAATCAGAATTGTAAATCTGTGCCGTGTGAAAGACCTCCTTAAGAAGACCCAAAAGACAAGCTACCAACTTGGAGGAAATAGGTCCAAATCACATAGCTAATAGAGGACTCCTGTCTGAAGCATGGAAACTCAGAATTTGATCCCCAAGTAAGCATGCAATCTAGTTAGCAAAAGGAAATAGAAGGGGGGTGGGGAAAAAGTAAAGGGCCTGCCACCTTTACCAAAGCGTAGACAGATGGAAACCACATAGAAAGTTGCCATTGGGGCAATTCAAATGAAAACTCCAGTGAGCTCTCACTGCACACCTATCAGAGTGATTCAAACCAAATGCGCCAGAGAGGGAGAGAGAGACCCCACCACCAAATGCAAGGCAGGATGTGGAATGACTGGATCACTCCCGCATCACAGTTGGGAATGGAAAATGATAGAGCTGACTCTTGAAAACAGTTAAGAGTTTCTTTTCCTTTTCCAAGCCGTGAGTTACATTCCCGTTCACATGCAGTATAATATCAATTTCAGGTGTCCAATAGAGTGGCTCAACCCTTCCACACAGATTCTTTGAGAACTAGACTTGCTACCGCCCTAGGAGCAGGTCATGGCACTATGGCATTTATCTTAGAGAAATCAAAACTTAACGTTTGCTCCAAAGCCTGTAGGGGAATGTATCTGTGTCCTTATGAAAGCAGTGGGGCTGCCAAGGGGGTGGAAGGGACTGGAGTGGTTGGATATTGACACTTGACAGGGCTGCTGTAAGTGATAAACTCCTCTTGCTTCTTTGAAGGCCCCTTCCCCTTAATGGTGGTCCTGAGGACGAGGAGAATAGGAATGTCAACGATTTCAATCGCTTTCAACCTGCCAAGCATTAGAACACCATCTCTTCTACACTAGTTCACTCTCGTCTTAATCCTCAGTATCCCAAAGCAGACAGGTGGGGTCTGGTCCAAGAGGGGTTGCAGGCAGTGTCCCTTCCCCAGGCCATCTCCCCTCTTGCCCAGAAGCCCAATGACCAGGTCCCAGGCTTTCAACTCATCTAATTTCTGTGCCTTCTCTAGGGACACCAGGGAACTTCTGGGCTCTTTTTCTGGCTTCAAGGAGGCTCTGCGACGCTGGGTCTAGTGCTCTCAGCCGACTTGGACCACACGGCCAGTTGTCTCCTCCTGCATGGGCCACCTATTGGCTCGGGTGGATCAGGTGAGGGCATGTCCTCTCAGAGAGATACATGGAGACAGAATAGAGGACCTCTTTCTGGCATTGTTTACCCTAATCTCTCAGTGGTTGCTACCATCGCTTGACTTCCCTGGAATTTCAAGCCCAGGAGAGGGGGGTGGGTCAGCAGCCAGAACTGTGGCTTCACCCTTGTGTCTTTTTTGAATGTTTTCCGCAACCCAGAGGGCTTCCGACAACACCAATTGATAACCGCATATGGTTTCCGTGGGCCAGGCATCCAGGTGCATCTAGCCAGGGACCTGTGTCTCAGGATCTCTCACAAGGCTGCAGTCAAGATGTCATGTGGGTCTTCAGTCATCTCCAGGCTTGTTGGCGGGAAATCTGCTTGTGTGCTCACTCGGGTGGCTCCTAGCAGCCAGAGGTCCTCCATTGCGGTGAGCAAGAAATATTCATTCCTTGCCACATGGGCCTCTCCATCATACAGCCCACAAGGAGCAGGCGGCTTCCCTCGAAACCAATGGTGAGGGAGCGAGAGCAAGCCCAAGAGGAGACCAGTGTCTTTGTCTACGAGCCTCAGAAGGGACATGCTATCAATCTCTCGGGCCATATTCTGTCCTTTCGAAGTAAGGCAGGAGTTCCTGACTCTAATCCAGTGGTAGAGTATGGAACACAAAACGAGGTGTACCCACGAAGGGAATCGTTGGAGACCCTGAAAGGCTGCCCTCCATGCTTTGCTGGGACTTTACCTCAGCTAGGCATCACCATAATCCTTGCATCCAAACTAGAACGTGACCTATGAGAAAATTTTGTCAAGCCCTTCTGGGATCCTTACAGCAGCTTGCCTAGAAGTTCCTTGCACAAGGGAAGGGTGCCTGTGTGGCTTAGTCAGGTCAACGTCTGACTCTTGATTTCGGCTCAGGGCGTGGTCCCATGGTCTGTGAAATCCAGCCCAGCGTCTGGTTGTGCACTTGAGTGGGAAGGCTGTCTAGGAATCTCTCTCTCCCTGCCCCTCCCCCGCTTGCATGTGTGTGTGCCCTCGCTCTTTCTCTCTCTCAGAAATGAAGAAGCAGAAGTCATCGTAGTGGTAGGAGTGGTAGTTATTTTCACATCAGTGGGTAATGAGACAACCTTGGCTTGGAATGGGAGCTCTGAAATTCACTAGCTGTGTGATCTTGGGGCAAGTTGTGTCCCCTCTCTGAACCTCAGTAGTATAGGACACACTGGGTTATTGGGACAATTAAGTGATCAGTAAAGGACACTTAAAACCCTTGGTTGCTTGGCATAGAATCCCTTCATACAATCAATTCTCAGTCGCAGTAGGATCAGCAATTTGATCGTTTTATTTTTTTGGTCCTTAACAATGAAAAATGCTCTCTCACATGGCTATAGGGAATAGGTAGCATCAGTTCAAGAATGGGGTGGATCTCCAGTCAAAGGAGCAATGTGTGTGGCTGAAGGGGTAAGGAAGCACAGGAGCTTTTGTGCTCTGGTTGTGAGTGTTGGTGGCTGCTGGGAAAGGGAATCAGACCTGCAGGGGACCCGAGAACTTGGAGTCTGGCCAGTGCACCCTTGCTCCCTTCTTGGGCTTCTGGGGTTTCAGGGGAGCCTGTGGCCCTTGAGGGCATTTGGAGGCTGTGCCCAGAAGAGCAGGAGCAGGAGCTGGAGCTGGAGCAGGAGCAGGAGCAGGAGCAGGAGGCCCCCCGGAGACAGGCTGGACCTTGGGCCCAGAGTTGGCCAGCTTCTGCCTGAGGCAATGGTTTTCTTCCTTGAGCCTTTGGAACTCCCTCTCTGCCCACAGAACAGCCTTCTGGCTCTCCTCACTTCTGTTCTCCACCAGGAGGCGCTCTCGGTCATGCAAGGAGGAGATTCTCTGCCATTCTCGGTGCAGGTCGTCGGCCATCTTCTTGTAGAGGCCTAAGTTCCAGTGGGCAGCATCCACCTTCCTGCGCACCTTGGCGAGTTCGTTCTTCACTTGCAGGCAGCGTGCCTTCTCCTCCATCATCTTCCTCTCCAGGTGTTTGAGGTGCTCTTCGCACAGCTTAGGCTCTGCCTCGAGCTTCAGGTGCAGCTTCTGAATCTCCCTTTCCAGGAGGCTCTTTCGCTGGTGAAAAGATACTTGCTCAGCTTGGTGGATTGTTGTGTTTCCTGGGAGCTCTTCATTCCCCTGACGTGCCTTCTTCAGTGCCCTGGATGGCTTTCCTTGATTCAGGGGGCTCCCACGGGGCACGTGATCAGTGGAGGAGGAGCCAGTCTTCACCTGCCTCCTTGAGCCCCCACCTTCCAGATGATCTCGAAGGAGCTCTAGCAGATGCATCACCGTCAGTAGGATCTGGCTGAGGGTGTGGTGTTGGCTCTGGCCCTCAGCGGGGGCCTGCCACGGCACACCTCCGTCAGGAAGCTCTGGCCTGCCTGCCTCCCCTGCCTCTTCCTGCCCTCTCAGTCCACAGCTGCCAATGTCCTGAGACAGAGGGTCTGCACTTCCCCGCAGATCAGGGCTGTCCTTGAAGTCTTCTGGCATATTCCTCGCAGGGGGTTCTCCATCGTCCTGGGCTGCTCCACAGATGGGATTTTCATCGGTGAGCTGGTGAGGGCTCTTCTTCAACAGCCTTTGCCGAACTCCCTTCAGCAGTTGCGTAGCGTCTCCCACAGAAAAGTACCCGACATCTTGATTCAGGGCAGCCAGAGCAAGGATCTGTAGCGGGAGAGGACTGGCCTTGTGCTCCGATGATGCGACGGCTCCATGGGCTGGTGCATCCGGGTCGGTCTTCTCCATGTCTTTTCCAGATACTTCATTCTGGGCACAGTGCCCCTTTCTTCCTCTTAAGCGGAGTCCACACTTTACTGGAATGAACACCAGCAACACAGTGCACACGAGGATCTCCCAGCCAAACCCAGAGTCTCGTGGCCCATGTGGCCAACGTTCGATTATCGGCAACCCAGAAGCCCACAGCTGTTCCCGGAGAGCCCACAGCGGCTCCAGAACTGTGTGGGGAGACATTGTAATGGCCACCAGCTGGCTCCAGAGAGCCTGGGGGCTTTGTCTCTGATCACCAGTGTCCTCTCGGCCACTAGAAACTGCTTGGAACCCCTACGAGGGTTCCGTCTCCAATGCAAACCAGTGCCTGGCAACAGGAGCTGAAGGGAGTAGGGGTGGGGGAGGTGCACCCGAGACTCCAACGCAAATCAGTGCCTGGCAACAGGAGCTAACAGTCGTTGGGCAGCGGAGGAGAATCTCTATATTGTGTACCTGAAAAAAATGCAACCCTCTGTAGCATTGTCTTGGAATTAAACTTTGACACTTATAAAAAAAAGTTAAAAATGAAACTAGATATCAAAGGGAGAAAGATAACAAAATCTAAACACGTAGAAAGTAACTTTCTAGATTATCGGAGACAAAAGATAAAATTTCAGTGCACTGACCCGAAGGAAAATAAAACTACAACGTATTAAAATTGATGGGACACAGCTAAATCAACAGAGAGCTCAATTTTTAGCACTCAATGCATACATTAGAAAGGAGGAGGAGCATCTGGGTGGCTCAGTCAGTTAGTCCAACTCTTGATTTTGACTCGGGTCATGGTCAACCTTGGGATAGTGAGGCTGAACCTGCATTGTGCTGGTGCTGGGCATGGTGGCTGCTTAATCATCTCTCTCTCTTTCTGCACCGCTTCCGTTTCTCTGTCTCTGTCTCTGTCTCTGTCTGTGTGTCTATCTCTCTCTCTCTCTCTCTAAAAAGAAAAGGAGTCTCAAAACTATAATCTTTCTATTTTAGAACCTGAAAAAAGAGGAGAAACTAAAACTAAAGAAGAAAACCAGAAGAATCCTTCCACCCCATTTCAAGATATTCGTCTACAGTAATCAAAAGTGCGTGGTGTTGGTGAAGAGCTAGACCAATGGAACAGAATACAGATGGATAAGTGGAACAGAATCAGGGACCCAGAAAGAGAACTACGCCCATATGTCGAATGGGGCCTTGACAAAGGTAAAAAGCCGTTTAGTGGAGGAGTGACAGCGTTTTGAATAAATGGTGCTAGAGCAAGTGGACATGCATAGGCAAAGAAGAAGGAGAAGCAGAAGAGGGAGCGGGAGAGGGGAGGAGGAGGTGGAGGACGAGGAGGCCGGGGACCACAATCTAAGTATCAAACCCTATACAAAACTTAACTCAGGCTGCCTGGGTGAGGCAGCCTGTGCGGCAGCCAGCTCTTGATTTCGGCTCTTGTCAAGCTCTCAGCGTCCCGGGACAAAGTCAGGCTCCAAGCTCACTGGCGAGGCTGCTTGAGGATGCTCTTTTCCCTTCTCCCTCCAGGCCCCTGCCCGCTCATGCACATGTTCACTCTCCCAAAGGAAAAAAAGAAAAAAAGAGTATTTTAAAAAGTAGCTCAAAATTAATCACTGCCTTACATGGAAAATGATAAATCTTATAGGGAAAATGTGGGGGAAAATTTCCAGAATGGAAAGCTAGGTAAAGAATCCTCCAGTCGAACATCAAATTATTTTCCCTAAGGTAAAGTTGATTAATTAGACTTTATCCAACAATCAGAATTGTAAATCTGTGCCGTGTGAAAGACCTCCTTAAGAAGACCCAAAAGACAAGCTACCAACTTGGAGGAAATAGGTCCAAATCACATAGCTAATAGAGGACTCCTGTCTGAAGCATGGAAACTCAGAATTTGATCCCCAAGTAAGCATGCAATCTAGTTAGCAAAAGGAAATAGAAGGGGGGTGGGGAAAAAGTAAAGGGCCTGCCACCTTTACCAAAGCGTAGACAGATGGAAACCACATAGAAAGTTGCCATTGGGGCAATTCAAATGAAAACTCCAGTGAGCTCTCACTGCACACCTATCAGAGTGATTCAAACCAAATGCGCCAGAGAGGGAGAGAGAGACCCCACCACCAAATGCAAGGCAGGATGTGGAATGACTGGATCACTCCTGCATCACAGTTGGGAATGGAAAATGATAGAGCTGACTCTTGAAAACAGTTAAGAGTTTCTTTTCCTTTTCCAAGCCGTGAGTTACATTCCCGTTCACATGCAGTATAATATCAATTTCAGGTGTCCAATAGAGTGGCTCAACCCTTCCACACAGATTCTTTGAGAACTAGACTTGCTACCGCCCTAGGAGCAGGTCATGGCACTATGGCATTTATCTTAGAGAAATCAAAACTTAACGTTTGCTCCAAAGCCTGTAGGGGAATGTATCTGTGTCCTTATGAAAGCAGTGGGGCTGCCAAGGGGGTGGAAGGGACTGGAGTGGTTGGATATTGACACTTGACAGGGCTGCTGTAAGTGATAAACTCCTCTTGCTTCTTTGAAGGCCCCTTCCCCTTAATGGTGGTCCTGAGGACGAGGAGAATAGGAATGTCAACGATTTCAATCGCTTTCAACCTGCCAAGCATTAGAACACCATCTCTTCTACACTAGTTCACTCTCGTCTTAATCCTCAGTATCCCAAAGCAGACAGGTGGGGTCTGGTCCAAGAGGGGTTGCAGGCAGTGTCCCTTCCCCAGGCCATCTCCCCTCTTGCCCAGAAGCCCAATGACCAGGTCCCAGGCTTTCAACTCATCTAATTTCTGTGCCTTCTCTAGGGACACCAGGGAACTTCTGGGCTCTTTTTCTGGCTTCAAGGAGGCTCTGCGACGCTGGGTCTAGTGCTCTCAGCCGACTTGGACCACACGGCCAGTTGTCTCCTCCTGCATGGGCCACCTATTGGCTCGGGTGGATCAGGTGAGGGCATGTCCTCTCAGAGAGATACATGGAGAACAGAATAGAGGACCTCTTTCTGGCATTGTTTACCCTAATCTCTCAGTGGTTGCTACCATCGCTTGACTTCCCTGGAATTTCAAGCCCAGGAGAGGGGGGTGGGTCAGCAGCCAGAACTGTGGCTTCACCCTTGTGTCTTTTTTGAATGTTTTCCGCAACCCAGAGGGCTTCCGACAACACCAATTGATAACCGCATATGGTTTCCGTGGGCCAGGCATCCAGGTGCATCTAGCCAGGGACCTGTGTCTCAGGATCTCTCACAAGGCTGCAGTCAAGATGTCATGTGGGTCTTCAGTCATCTCCAGGCTTGTTGGCGGGAAATCTGCTTGTGTGCTCACTCGGGTGGCTCCTAGCAGCCAGAGGTCCTCCATTGCGGTGAGCAAGAAATATTCATTCCTTGCCACATGGGCCTCTCCATCATACAGCCCACAAGGAGCAGGCGGCTTCCCTCGAAACCAATGGTCAGGGAGCGAGAGCAAGCCCAAGAGGAGACCAGTGTCTTTGTCTACGAGCCTCAGAAGGGACATGCTATCTATCTCTCGGGCCATATTCTGTCCTTTCGAAGTGAGGCAGGAGTTCCTGACTCTAATCCAGTGGTAGAGTATGGAACACAAAACGAGGTGTACCCACGAAGGGAATCGTTGGAGACCCTGAAAGGCTGCCCTCCATGCTTTGCTGGGACTTTACCTCAGCTAGGCATCACCATAATCCTTGCATCCAAACTAGAACGTGACCTATGAGAAAATTTTGTCAAGCCCTTCTGGGATCCTTACAGCAGCTTGCCTAGAAGTTCCTTGCACAAGGGAAGGGTGCCTGTGTGGCTTAGTCAGGTCAACGTCTGACTCTTGATTTCGGCTCAGGGCGTGGTCCCATGGTCTGTGAAATCCAGCCCAGCGTCTGGTTGTGCACTTGAGTGGGAAGGCTGTCTAGGAATCTCTCTCTCCCTGCCCCTCCCCCGCTTGCATGTGTGTGTGCCCTCGCTCTTTCTCTCTCTCAGAAATGAAGAAGCAGAAGTCATCGTAGTGGTAGGAGTGGTAGTTATTTTCACATCAGTGGGTAATGAGACAACCTTGGCTTGGAATGGGAGCTCTGAAATTCACTAGCTGTGTGATCTTGGGGCAAGTTGTGTCCCCTCTCTGAACCTCAGTAGTATAGGACACACTGGGTTATTGGGACAATTAAGTGATCAGTAAAGGACACTTAAAACCCTTGGTTGCTTGGCATAGAATCCCTTCATACAATCAATTCTCAGTCGCAGTAGGATCAGCAATTTGATCGTTTTATTTTTTTGGTCCTTAACAATGAAAAATGCTCTCTCACATGGCTATAGGGAATAGGTAGCATCAGTTCAAGAATGGGGTGGATCTCCAGTCAAAGGAGCAATGGGTGTGGCTGAAGGGGTAAGGAAGCACAGGAGCTTTTGTGCTCTGGTTGTGAGTGTTGGTGGCTGCTGGGAAAGGGAATCAGACCTGCAGGGGACCCGAGAACTTGGAGTCTGGCCAGTGCACCCTTGCTCCCTTCTTGGGCTTCTGGGCTTTCAGGGGAGCCTGTGGCCCTTGAGGGCATTTGGAGGCTGTGCCCAGAAGAGCAGGAGCAGGAGCTGGAGCTGGAGCAGGAGCAGGAGCAGGAGCAGGAGGCCCCCCGGAGACAGGCTGGACCTTGGGCCCAGAGTTGGCCAGCTTCTGCCTGAGGCAATGGTTTTCTTCCTTGAGCCTTTGGAACTCCCTCTCTGCCCACAGAACAGCCTTCTGGCTCTCCTCACTTCTGTTCTCCACCAGGCGGCGCTCTCGGTCATGCAAGGAGGAGATTCTCTGCCATTCTCGGTGCAGGTCGTCGGCCATCTTCTTGTAGAGGCCTAAGTTCCAGTGGGCAGCATCCACCTTCCTGCGCACCTTGGCGAGTTCGTTCTTCACTTGCAGGCAGCGTGCCTTCTCCTCCATCATCTTCCTCTCCAGGTGTTTGAGGTGCTCTTCGCACAGCTTAGGCTCTGCCTCGAGCTTCAGGTGCAGCTTCTGAATCTCCCTTTCCAGGAGGCTGTTTCGCTGGTGAAAAGATACTTGCTCAGCTTGGTGGATTGTTGTGTTTCCTGGGAGCTCTTCATTCCCCTGACGTGCCTTCTTCAGTGCCCTGGATGGCTTTCCTTGATTCAGGGGGCTCCCACGGGGCACGTGATCAGTGGAGGAGGAGCCAGTCTGCACCTGCCTCCTTGAGCCCCCACCTTCCAGATGATCTCGAAGGAGCTCTAGCAGATGCATCACCGTCAGTAGGATCTGGCTGAGGGTGTGGTGTTGGCTCTGGCCCTCAGCGGGGGCCTGCCACGGCACACCTCCGTCAGGAAGCTCTGGCCTGCCTGCCTCCCCTGCCTCTTCCTGCCCTCTCAGTCCACAGCTGCCAATGTCCTGAGACAGAGGGTCTGCACTTCCCCGCAGATCAGGGCTGTCCTTGAAGTCTTCTGGCATATTCCTCGCAGGGGGTTCTCCATCGTCCTGGGCTGCTCCACAGATGGGATTTTCATCGGTGAGCTGGTGAGGGCTCTTCTTCAACAGCCTTTGCCGAACTCCCTTCAGCAGTTGCGTAGCGTCTCCCACAGAAAAGTACCCGACATCTTGATTCAGGGCAGCCAGAGCAAGGATCTGTAGCGGGAGAGGACTGGCCTTGTGCTCCGATGATGCGACGGCTCCATGGGCTGGTGCATCCGGGTCGGTCTTCTCCATGTCTTTTCCAGATACTTCATTCTGGGCACAGTGCCCCTTTCTTCCTCTTAAGCGGAGTCCACACTTTACTGGAATGAACACCAGCAACACAGTGCACACGAGGATCTCCCAGCCAAACCCAGAGTCTCGTGGCCCATGTGGCCAACGTTCGATTATCGGCAACCCAGAAGCCCACAGCTGTTCCCGGAGAGCCCACAGCGGCTCCAGAACTGTGTGGGGAGACATTGTAATGGCCACCAGCTGGCTCCAGAGAGCCTGGGGGCTTTGTCTCTGATCACCAGTGTCCTCTCGGCCACTAGAAACTGCTTGGAACCCCTACGAGGGTTCCGTCTCCAATGCAAACCAGTGCCTGGCAACAGGAGCTGAAGGGAGTAGGGGTGGGGGAGGTGCACCCGAGACTCCAACGCAAATCAGTGCCTGGCAACAGGAGCTAACAGTCGTTGGGCAGCGGAGGAGAATCTCTATATTGTGTACCTGAAAAAAATGCAACCCTCTGTAGCATTGTCTTGGAATTAAACTTTGACACTTATAAAAAAAAGTTAAAAATGAAACTAGATATCAAAGGGAGAAAGATAACAAAATCTAAACACGTAGAAAGTAACTTTCTAGATTATCGGAGACAAAAGATAAAATTTCAGTGCACTGACCCGAAGGAAAATAAAACTACAACGTATTAAAATTGATGGGACACAGCTAAATCAACAGAGAGCTCAATTTTTAGCACTCAATGCATACATTAGAAAGGAGGAGGAGCATCTGGGTGGCTCAGTCAGTTAGTCCAACTCTTGATTTTGACTCGGGTCATGGTCAACCTTGGGATAGTGAGGCTGAACCTGCATTGTGCTGGTGCTGGGCATGGTGGCTGCTTAATCATCTCTCTCTCTTTCTGCACCGCTTCCGTTTCTCTGTCTCTGTCTCTGTCTCTGTCTGTGTGTCTATCTCTCTCTCTCTCTCTAAAAAGAAAAGGAGTCTCAAAACTATAATCTTTCTATTTTAGAACCTGAAAAAAGAGGAGAAACTAAAACTAAAGAAGAAAACCAGAAGAATCCTTCCACCCCATTTCAAGATATTCGTCTACAGTAATCAAAAGTGCGTGGTGTTGGTGAAGAGCTAGACCAATGGAACAGAATACAGATGGATAAGTGGAACAGAATCAGGGACCCAGAAAGAGAACTACGCCCATATGTCGAATGGGGCCTTGACAAAGGTAAAAAGCCGTTCAGTGGAGGAGTGACAGCGTTTTGAATAAATGGTGCTAGAGCAAGTGGACATGCATAGGCAAAGAAGAAGGAGAAGCAGAAGAGGGAGCGGGAGAGGGGAGGAGGAGGTGGAGGACGAGGAGGCCGGGGACCACAATCTAAGTATCAAACCCTATACAAAACTTAACTCAGGCTGCCTGGGTGAGGCAGCCTGTGCGGCAGCCAGCTCTTGATTTCGGCTCTTGTCAAGCTCTCAGCGTCCCGGGACAAAGTCAGGCTCCAAGCTCACTGGCGAGGCTGCTTGAGGATGCTCTTTTCCCTTCTCCCTCCAGGCCCCTGCCCGCTCATGCACATGTTCACTCTCCCAAAGGAAAAAAAGAAAAAAAGAGTATTTTAAAAAGTAGCTCAAAATTAATCACTGCCTTACATGGAAAATGATAAATCTTATAGGGAAAATGTGGGGGAAAATTTCCAGAATGGAAAGCTAGGTAAAGAATCCTCCAGTCGAACATCAAATTATTTTCCCTAAGGTAAAGTTGATTAATTAGACTTTATCCAACAATCAGAATTGTAAATCTGTGCCGTGTGAAAGACCTCCTTAAGAAGACCCAAAAGACAAGCTACCAACTTGGAGGAAATAGGTCCAAATCACATAGCTAATAGAGGACTCCTGTCTGAAGCATGGAAACTCAGAATTTGATCCCCAAGTAAGCATGCAATCTAGTTAGCAAAAGGAAATAGAAGGGGGGTGGGGAAAAAGTAAAGGGCCTGCCACCTTTACCAAAGCGTAGACAGATGGAAACCACATAGAAAGTTGCCATTGGGGCAATTCAAATGAAAACTCCAGTGAGCTCTCACTGCACACCTATCAGAGTGATTCAAACCAAATGCGCCAGAGAGGGAGAGAGAGACCCCACCACCAAATGCAAGGCAGGATGTGGAATGACTGGATCACTCCCGCATCACAGTTGGGAATGGAAAATGATAGAGCTGACTCTTGAAAACAGTTAAGAGTTTCTTTTCCTTTTCCAAGCCGTGAGTTACATTCCCGTTCACATGCAGTATAATATCAATTTCAGGTGTCCAATAGAGTGGCTCAACCCTTCCACACAGATTCTTTGAGAACTAGACTTGCTACCGCCCTAGGAGCAGGTCATGGCACTATGGCATTTATCTTAGAGAAATCAAAACTTAACGTTTGCTCCAAAGCCTGTAGGGGAATGTATCTGTGTCCTTATGAAAGCAGTGGGGCTGCCAAGGGGGTGGAAGGGACTGGAGTGGTTGGATATTGACACTTGACAGGGCTGCTGTAAGTGATAAACTCCTCTTGCTTCTTTGAAGGCCCCTTCCCCTTAATGGTGGTCCTGAGGACGAGGAGAATAGGAATGTCAACGATTTCAATCGCTTTCAACCTGCCAAGCATTAGAACACCATCTCTTCTACACTAGTTCACTCTCGTCTTAATCCTCAGTATCCCAAAGCAGACAGGTGGGGTCTGGTCCAAGAGGGGTTGCAGGCAGTGTCCCTTCCACAGGCCATCTCCCCTCTTGCCCAGAAGCCCAATGACCAGGTCCCAGGCTTTCAACTCATCTAATTTCTGTGCCTTCTCTAGGGACACCAGGGAACTTCTGGGCTCTTTTTCTGCCTTCAAGGAGGCTCTGCGACACTGGGTCTAGTGCTCTCAGCCGACTTGGACCACACGGCCAGTTGTCTCCTCCTGCATGGGCCACCTATTGGCTCGGGTGGATCAGGTGAGGGCATGTCCTCTCAGAGAGATACATGGAGAACAGAATAGAGGACCTCTTTCTGGCATTGTTTACCCTAATCTCTCAGTGGTTGCTACCATCGCTTGACTTCCCTGGAATTTCAAGCCCAGGAGAGGGGGGTGGGTCAGCAGCCAGAACTGTGGCTTCACCCTTGTGTCTTTTTTGAATGTTTTCCGCAACCCAGAGGGCTTCCGACAACACCAATTGATAACCGCATATGGTTTCCGTGGGCCAGGCATCCAGGTGCATCTAGCCAGGGACCTGTGTCTCAGGATCTCTCACAAGGCTGCAGTCAAGATGTCATGTGGGTCTTCAGTCATCTCCAGGCTTGTTGGCAGGAAATCTGCTTGTGTGCTCACTCGGGTGGCTCCTAGCAGCCAGAGGTCCTCCATTGCGGTGAGCAAGAAATATTCATTCCTTGCCACATGGGCCTCTCCATCATACAGCCCACAAGGAGCAGGCGGCTTCCCTCGAAACCAATGGTCAGGGAGCGAGAGCAAGCCCAAGAGGAGACCAGTGTCTTTGTCTACGAGCCTCAGAAGGGACATGCTATCTATCTCTCGGGCCATATTCTGTCCTTTCGAAGTGAGGCAGGAGTTCCTGACTCTAATCCAGTGGTAGAGTATGGAACACAAAACGAGGTGTACCCACGAAGGGAATCGTTGGAGACCCTGAAAGGCTGCCCTCCATGCTTTGCTGGGACTTTACCTCAGCTAGGCATCACCATAATCCTTGCATCCAAACTAGAACGTGACCTATGAGAAAATTTTGTCAAGCCCTTCTGGGATCCTTACAGCAGCTTGCCTAGAAGTTCCTTGCACAAGGGAAGGGTGCCTGTGTGGCTTAGTCAGGTCAACGTCTGACTCTTGATTTCGGCTCAGGGCGTGGTCCCATGGTCTGTGAAATCCAGCCCAGCGTCTGGTTGTGCACTTGAGTGGGAAGGCTGTCTAGGAATCTCTCTCTCCCTGCCCCTCCCCCGCTTGCATGTGTGTGTGCCCTCGCTCTTTCTCTCTCTCAGAAATGAAGAAGCAGAAGTCATCGTAGTGGTAGGAGTGGTAGTTATTTTCACATCAGTGGGTAATGAGACAACCTTGGCTTGGAATGGGAGCTCTGAAATTCACTAGCTGTGTGATCTTGGGGCAAGTTGTGTCCCCTCTCTGAACCTCAGTAGTATAGGACACACTGGGTTATTGGGACAATTAAGTGATCAGTAAAGGACACTTAAAACCCTTGGTTGCTTGGCATAGAATCCCTTCATACAATCAATTCTCAGTCGCAGTAGGATCAGCAATTTGATCGTTTTATTTTTTTGGTCCTTAACAATGAAAAATGCTCTCTCACATGGCTATAGGGAATAGGTAGCATCAGTTCAAGAATGGGGTGGATCTCCAGTCAAAGGAGCAATGGGTGTGGCTGAAGGGGTAAGGAAGCACAGGAGCTTTTGTGCTCTGGTTGTGAGTGTTGGTGGCTGCTGGGAAAGGGAATCAGACCTGCAGGGGACCCGAGAACTTGGAGTCTGGCCAGTGCACCCTTGCTCCCTTCTTGGGCTTCTGGGCTTTGAGGGGAGCCTGTGGCCCTTGAGGGCGTTTGGAGCCTGTGCCCAGAAGAGCAGGAGCAGGAGCTGGAGCTGGAGCAGGAGCAGGAGCAGGAGCAGGAGGCCCCCCGGAGACAGGCTGGACATTGGGCCCAGAGTTGGCCAGCTTCTGCCTGAGGCAATGGTTTTCTTCCTTGAGCCTTTGGAACTCCCTCTCTGCCCACAGAACAGCCTTCTGGCTCTCCTCACTTCTGTTCTCCACCAGGAGGCGCTCTCGGTCATGCAAGGAGGAGATTCTCTGCCATTCTCAGTGCAGGTCGTCGGCCATCTTCTTGTAGAGGCCTAAGTTCCAGTGGGCAGCATCCACCTTCCTGCGCACCTTGGCGAGTTCGTTCTTCACTTGCAGGCAGCGTGCCTTCTCCTCCATCATCTTCCTCTCCAGGTGTTTGAGGTGCTCTTCGCACAGCTTAGGCTCTGCCTCGAGCTTCAGGTGCAGCTTCTGAATCTCCCTTTCCAGGAGGCTGTTTCGCTGGTGAAAAGATACTTGCTCAGCTTGGTGGATTGTTGTGTTTCCTGGGAGCTCTTCATTCCCCTGACGTGCCTTCTTCAGTGCCCTGGATGGCTTTCCTTGATTCAGGGGGCTCCCACGGGGCACGTGATCAGTGGAGGAGGAGCCAGTCTGCACCTGCCTCCTTGAGCCCCCACCTTCCAGATGATCTCGAAGGAGCTCTAGCAGATGCATCACCGTCAGTAGGATCTGGCTGAGGGTGTGGTGTTGGCTCTGGCCCTCAGCGGGGGCCTGCCACGGCACACCTCCGTCAGGAAGCTCTGGCCTGCCTGCCTCCCCTGCCTCTTCCTGCCCTCTCAGTCCACAGCTGCCAATGTCCTGAGACAGAGGGTCTGCACTTCCCCGCAGATCAGGGCTGTCCTTGAAGTCTTCTGGCATATTCCTCGCAGGGGGTTCTCCATCGTCCTGGGCTGCTCCACAGATGGGATTTTCATCGGTGAGCTGGTGAGGGCTCTTCTTCAACAGCCTTTGCCGAACTCCCTTCAGCAGTTGCGTAGCGTCTCCCACAGAAAAGTACCCGACATCTTGATTCAGGGCAGCCAGAGCAAGGATCTGTAGCGGGAGAGGACTGGCCTTGTGCTCCGATGATGCGACGGCTCCATGGGCTGGTGCATCCGGGTCGGTCTTCTCCATGTCTTTTCCAGATACTTCATTCTGGGCACAGTGCCCCTTTCTTCCTCTTAAGCGGAGTCCACACTTTACTGGAATGAACACCAGCAACACAGTGCACACGAGGATCTCCCAGCCAAACCCAGAGTCTCGTGGCCCATGTGGCCAACGTTCGATTATCGGCAACCCAGAAGCCCACAGCTGTTCCCGGAGAGCCCACAGCGGCTCCAGAACTGTGTGGGGAGACATTGTAATGGCCACCAGCTGGCTCCAGAGAGCCTGGGGGTTTTGTCTCTGATCATCAGTGTCCTCTCGGCCACTAGAAACTGCTTGGAACCCCTACGAGGGTTCCGTCTCCAATGCAAACCAGTGCCTGGCAACAGGAGCTGAAGGGAGTAGGGGTGGGGGAGGTGCACCCGAGACTCCAACGCAAATCACTGCCTGGCAACAGGAGCTAACAGTCGTTGGGCAGCGGAGGAGAATCTCTATATTGTGTACCTGAAAAAAATGCAACCCTCTGTAGCATTGTCTTGGAATTAAACTTTGACACTTATAAAAAAAAGTTAAAAATGAAACTAGATATCAAAGGGAGAAACATAACAAAATCTAAACACGTAGAAAGTAACTTTCTAGATTATCGGAGACAAAAGATAAAATTTCAGTGCACTGACCCGAAGGAAAATAAAACTACAACGTATTAAAATTGATGGGACACAGCTAAATCAACAGAGAGCTCAATTTTTAGCACTCAATGCATACATTAGAAAGGAGGAGGAGCATCTGGGTGGCTCAGTCAGTTAGTCCAACTCTTGATTTTGACTCGGGTCATGGTCAACCTTGGGATAGTGAGGCTGAACCTGCATTGTGCTGGTGCTGGGCATGGTGGCTGCTTAATCATCTCTCTCTCTTTCTGCACCGCTTCCGTTTCTCTGTCTCTGTCTCTGTCTGTGTGTCTATCTCTCTCTCTCTCTCTAAAAAGAAAAGGAGTCTCAAAACTATAATCTTTCTATTTTAGAACCTGAAAAAAGAGGAGAAACTAAAACTAAGGAAGAAAACCAGAAGAATCCTTCCACCCCATTTCAAGATATTCGTCTACAGTAATCAAAAGTGCGTGGTGTTGGTGAAGAGCTAGACCAATGGAACAGAATACAGATGGATAAGTGGAACAGAATCAGGGACCCAGAAAGAGAACTACGCCCATATGTCGAATGGGGCCTTGACAAAGGTAAAAAGCCGTTCAGTGGAGGAGTGACAGCGTTTTGAATAAATGGTGCTAGAGCAAGTGGACATGCATAGGCAAAGAAGAAGGAGAAGCAGAAGAGGGAGCGGGAGAGGGGAGGAGGAGGTGGAGGACGAGGAGGCCGGGGACCACAATCTAAGTATCAAACCCTATACAAAACTTAACTCAGGCTGCCTGGGTGAGGCAGCCTGTGCGGCAGCCAGCTCTTGATTTCGGCTCTTGTCAAGCTCTCAGCGTCCCGGGACAAAGTCAGGCTCCAAGCTCACTGGCGAGGCTGCTTGAGGATGCTCTTTTCCCTTCTCCCTCCAGGCCCCTGCCCGCTCATGCACATGTTCACTCTCCCAAAGGAAAAAAAGAAAAAAAGAGTATTTTAAAAAGTAGCTCAAAATTAATCACTGCCTTACATGGAAAATGATAAATCTTATAGGGAAAATGTGGGGAAAAATTTCCAGAATGGAAAGCTAGGTAAAGAATCCTCCAGTCGAACATCAAATTATTTTCCCTAAGGTAAAGTTGATTAATTAGACTTTATCCAACAATCAGAATTGTAAATCTGTGCCGTGTGAAAGACCTCCTTAAGAAGACCCAAAAGACAAGCTACCAACTTGGAGGAAATAGGTCCAAATCACATAGCTAATAGAGGACTCCTGTCTGAAGCATGGAAACTCAGAATTTGACCCCAAGTAAGCATGCAATCTAGTTAGCAAAAGGAAATAGAAGGGGGGTGGGGAAAAAGTAAAGGGCCTGCCACCTTTACCAAAGCGTAGACAGATGGAAACCACATAGAAAGTTGCCATTGGGGCAATTCAAATGAAAACTCCAGTGAGCTCTCACTGCACACCTATCAGAGTGATTCAAACCAAATGCGCCAGAGAGGGAGAGAGAGACCCCACCACCAAATGCAAGGCAGGATGTGGAATGACTGGATCACTCCCGCATCACAGTTGGGAATGGAAAATGATAGAGCTGACTCTTGAAAACAGTTAAGAGTTTCTTTCCTTTTCCAAGCCGTGAGTTACATTCCCGTTCACATGCAGTATAATATCAATTTCAGGTGTCCAATAGAGTGGCTCAACCCTTCCACACAGATTCTTTGAGAACTAGACTTGCTACCGCCCTAGGAGCAGGTCATGGCACTATGGCATTTATCTTAGAGAAATCAAAACTTAACGTTTGCTCCAAAGCCTGTAGGGGAATGTATCTGTGTCCTTATGAAAGCAGTGGGGCTGCCAAGGGGGTGGAAGGGACTGGAGTGGTTGGATATTGACACTTGACAGGGCTGCTGTAAGTGATAAACTCCTCTTGCTTCTTTGAAGGCCCCTTCCCCTTAATGGTGGTCCTGAGGACGAGGAGAATAGGAATGTCAATGATTTCAATCGCTTTCAACCTGCCAAGCATTAGAACACCATCTCTTCTACACTAGTTCACTCTCGTCTTAATCCTCAGTATCCCAAAGCAGACAGGTGGGGTCTGGTCCAAGAGGGGTTGCAGGCAGTGTCCCTTCCCCAGGCCATCTCCCCTCTTGCCCAGAAGCCCAATGACCAGGTCCCAGGCTTTCAACTCATCTAATTTCTGTGCCTTCTCTAGGGACACCAGGGAACTTCTGGGCTCTTTTTCTGGCTTCAAGGAGGCTCTGCGACGCTGGGTCTAGTGCTCTCAGCCGACTTGGACCACACGGCCAGTTGTCTCCTCCTGCATGGGCCACCTATTGGCTCGGGTGGATCAGGTGAGGGCATGTCCTCTCAGAGAGATACATGGAGAACAGAATAGAGGACCTCTTTCTGGCATTGTTTACCCTAATCTCTCAGTGGTTGCTACCATCGCTTGACTTCCCTGGAATTTCAAGCCCAGGAGAGGGGGGTGGGTCAGCAGCCAGAACTGTGGCTTCACCCTTGTGTCTTTTTTGAATGTTTTCCGCAACCCAGAGGGCTTCCGACAACACCAATTGATAACCGCATATGGTTTCCGTGGGCCAGGCATCCAGGTGCATCTAGCCAGGGACCTGTGTCTCAGGATCTCTCACAAGGCTGCAGTCAAGATGTTATGTGGGTCTTCAGTCATCTCCAGGCTTGTTGGTGGGAAATCTGCTTGTGTGCTCACTCGGGTGGCTCCTAGCAGCCAGAGGTCCTCCATTGCGGTGAGCAAGAAATATTCATTCCTTGCCACATGGGCCTCTCCATCATACAGCCCACAAGGAGCAGGCGGCTTCCCTCGAAACCAATGGTCAGGGAGCGAGAGCAAGCCCAAGAGGAGACCAGTGTCTTTGTCTACGAGCCTCAGAAGGGACATGCTATCTATCTCTCGGGCCATATTCTGTCCTTTCGAAGTGAGGCAGGAGTTCCTGACTCTAATCCAGTGGTAGAGTATGGAACACAAAACGAGGTGTACCCACGAAGGGAATCGTTGGAGACCCTGAAAGGCTGCCCTCCATGCTTTGCTGGGACTTTACCTCAGCTAGGCATCACCATAATCCTTGCATCCAAACTAGAACGTGACCTATGAGAAAATTTTGTCAAGCCCTTCTGGGATCCTTACAGCAGCTTGCCTAGAAGTTCCTTGCACAAGGGAAGGGTGCCTGTGTGGCTTAGTCAGGTCAACGTCTGACTCTTGATTTCGGCTCAGGGCGTGGTCCCATGGTCTGTGAAATCCAGCCCAGCGTCTGGTTGTGCACTTGAGTGGGAAGGCTGTCTAGGAATCTCTCTCTCCCTGCCCCTCCCCCGCTTGCATGTGTGTGTGCCCTCGCTCTTTCTCTCTCTCAGAAATGAAGAAGCAGAAGTCATCGTAGTGGTAGGAGTGGTAGTTATTTTCACATCAGTGGGTAATGAGACAACCTTGGCTTGGAATGGGAGCTCTGAAATTCACTAGCTGTGTGATCTTGGGGCAAGTTGTGTCCCCTCTCTGAACCTCAGTAGTATAGGACACACTGGGTTATTGGGACAATTAAGTGATCAGTAAAGGACACTTAAAACCCTTGGTTGCTTGGCATAGAATCCCTTCATACAATCAATTCTCAGTCGCAGTAGGATCAGCAATTTGATCGTTTTATTTTTTTGGTCCTTAACAATGAAAAATGCTCTCTCACATGGCTATAGGGAATAGGTAGCATCAGTTCAAGAATGGGGTGGATCTCCAGTCAAAGGAGCAATGGGTGTGGCTGAAGGGGTAAGGAAGCACAGGAGCTTTTGTGCTCTGGTTGTGAGTGTTGGTGGCTGCTGGGAAAGGGAATCAGACCTGCAGGGGACCCGAGAACTTGGAGTCTGGCCAGTGCACCCTTGCTCCCTTCTTGGGCTTCTGGGCTTTCAGGGGAGCCTGTGGCCCTTGAGGGCATTTGGAGGCTGTGCCCAGAAGAGCAGGAGCAG
Organism: Mustela nivalis; assembly: GCF_964662115.1. Classification (NCBI taxonomy): domain Eukaryota; kingdom Metazoa; phylum Chordata; class Mammalia; order Carnivora; family Mustelidae; genus Mustela; species Mustela nivalis. The sequence goes on from NW_028136231.1 coordinate 545,665, forward strand.
GAGCTGGAGCTGGAGCAGGAGCAGGAGCAGGAGCAGGAGGCCCCCCGGAGACAGGCTGGACCTTGGGCCCAGAGTTGGCCAGCTTCTGCCTGAGGCAATGGTTTTCTTCCTTGAGCCTTTGGAACTCCCTCTCTGCCCACAGAACAGCCTTCTGGCTCTCCTCACTTCTGTTCTCCACCAGGAGGCGCTCTCGGTCATGCAAGGAGGAGATTCTCTGCCATTCTCGGTGCAGGTCGTCGGCCATCTTCTTGTAGAGGCCTAAGTTCCAGTGGGCAGCATCCACCTTCCTGCGCACCTTGGCGAGTTCGTTCTTCACTTGCAGGCAGCGTGCCTTCTCCTCCATCATCTTCCTCTCCAGGTGTTTGAGGTGCTCTTCGCACAGCTTAGGCTCTGCCTCGAGCTTCAGGTGCAGCTTCTGAATCTCCCTTTCCAGGAGGCTGTTTCGCTGGTGAAAAGATACTTGCTCAGCTTGGTGGATTGTTGTGTTTCCTGGGAGCTCTTCATTCCCCTGACGTGCCTTCTTCAGTGCCCTGGATGGCTTTCCTTGATTCAGGGGGCTCCCACGGGGCACGTGATCAGTGGAGGAGGAGCCAGTCTGCACCTGCCTCCTTGAGCCCCCACCTTCCAGATGATCTCGAAGGAGCTCTAGCAGATGCATCACCGTCAGTAGGATCTGGCTGAGGGTGTGGTGTTGGCTCTGGCCCTCAGCGGGGGCCTGCCACGGCACACCTCCGTCAGGAAGCTCTGGCCTGCCTGCCTCCCCTGCCTCTTCCTGCCCTCTCAGTCCACAGCTACCAATGTCCTGAGACAGAGGGTCTGCACTTCCCCGCAGATCAGGGCTGTCCTTGAAGTCTTCTGGCATATTCCTCGCAGGGGGTTCTCCATCGTCCTGGGCTGCTCCACAGATGGGATTTTCATCGGTGAGCTGGTGAGGGCTCTTCTTCAACAGCCTTTGCCGAACTCCCTTCAGCAGTTGCGTAGCGTCTCCCACAGAAAAGTACCCGACATCTTGATTCAGGGCAGCCAGAGCAAGGATCTGTAGCGGGAGAGGACTGGCCTTGTGCTCCGATGATGCGACGGCTCCATGGGCTGGTGCATCCGGGTCGGTCTTCTCCATGTCTTTTCCAGATACTTCATTCTGGGCACAGTGCCCCTTTCTTCCTCTTAAGCGGAGTCCACACTTTACTGGAATGAACACCAGCAACACAGTGCACACGAGGATCTCCCAGCCAAACCCAGAGTCTCGTGGCCCATGTGGCCAACGTTCGATTATCGGCAACCCAGAAGCCCACAGCTGTTCCCGGAGAGCCCACAGCGGCTCCAGAACTGTGTGGGGAGACATTGTAATGGCCACCAGCTGGCTCCAGAGAGCCTGGGGGCTTTGTCTCTGATCACCAGTGTCCTCTCGGCCACTAGAAACTGCTTGGAACCCCTACGAGGGTTCCGTCTCCAATGCAAACCAGTGCCTGGCAACAGGAGCTGAAGGGAGTAGGGGTGGGGGAGGTGCACCCGAGACTCCAACGCAAATCAGTGCCTGGCAACAGGAGCTAACAGTCGTTGGGCAGCGGAGGAGAAAAAAATGCAACCCTATGTAGCATTGTCTTGGAATTAAACTTTGACACTTATAAAAAAAAGTTAAAAATGAAACTAGATATCAAAGGGAGAAACATAACAAAATCTAAACACGTAGAAAGTAACTTTCTAGATTATCGGAGACAAAAGATAAAATTTCAGTGCACTGACCCGAAGGAAAATAAAACTACAACGTATTAAAATTGATGGGACACAGCTAAATCAACAGAGAGCTCAATTTTTAGCACTCAATGCATACATTAGAAAGGAGGAGGAGCATCTGGGTGGCTCAGTCAGTTAGTCCAACTCTTGATTTTGACTCGGGTCATGGTCAACCTTGGGATAGTGAGGCTGAACCTGCATTGTGCTGGTGCTGGGCATGGTGGCTGCTTAATCATCTCTCTCTCTTTCTGCACCGCTTTCGTTTCTCTGTCTCTGTCTCTGTCTCTGTCTGTGTGTCTATCTCTCTCTCTCTCTCTAAAAAGAAAAGGAGTCTCAAAACTATAATCTTTCTATTTTAGAACCTGAAAAAAGAGGAGAAACTAAAACTAAAGAAGAAAACCAGAAGAATCCTTCCACCCCATTTCAAGATATTCGTCTACAGTAATCAAAAGTGCGTGGTGTTGGTGAAGAGCTAGACCAATGGAACAGAATAAAGATGGATAAGTGGAACAGAATCAGGGACCCAGAAAGAGAACTACGCCCATATGTCGAATGGGGCCTTGACAAAGGTAAAAAGCCGTTCAGTGGAGGAGTGACAGCGTTTTGAATAAATGGTGCTAGAGCAAGTGGACATGCATAGGCAAAGAAGAAGGAGAAGCAGAAGAGGGAGCGGGAGAGGGGAGGAGGAGGTGGAGGACGAGGAGGCCGGGGACCACAATCTAAGTATCAAACCCTATACAAAACTTAACTCAGGCTGCCTGGGTGAGGCAGCCTGTGCGGCAGCCAGCTCTTGATTTCGGCTCTTGTCAAGCTCTCAGCGTCCCGGGACAAAGTCAGGCTCCAAGCTCACTGGCGAGGCTGCTTGAGGATGCTCTTTTCCCTTCTCCCTCCAGGCCCCTGCCCGCTCATGCACATGTTCACTCTCCCAAAGGAAAAAAAGAAAAGAAGAGTATTTTAAAAAGTAGCTCAAAATTAATCACTGCCTTACATGGAAAATGATAAATCTTATAGGGAAAATGTGGGGGAAAATTTCCAGAATGGAAAGCTAGGTAAAGAATCCTCCAGTCGAACATCAAATTATTTTCCCTAAGGTAAAGTTGATTAATTAGACTTTATCCAACCATCAGAATTGTAAATCTGTGCCGTGTGAAAGACCTCCTTAAGAAGACCCAAAAGACAAGCTACCAACTTGGAGGAAATAGGTCCAAATCACATAGCTAATAGAGGACTCCTGTCTGAAGCATGGAAACTCAGAATTTGACCCCAAGTAAGCATGCAATCTAGTTAGCAAAAGGAAATAGAAGGGGGGTGGGGAAAAAGTAAAGGGCCTGCCACCTTTACCAAAGCGTAGACAGATGGAAACCACATAGAAAGTTGCCATTGGGGCAATTCAAATGAAAACTCCAGTGAGCTCTCACTGCACACCTATCAGAGTGATTCAAACCAAATGCGCCAGAGAGGGAGAGAGAGACCCCACCACCAAATGCAAGGCAGGATGTGGAATGACTGGATCACTCCCGCATCACAGTTGGGAATGGAAAATGATAGAGCTGACTCTTGAAAACAGTTAAGAGTTTCTTTTCCTTTTCCAAGCCGTGAGTTACATTCCCGTTCACATGCAGTATAATATCAATTTCAGGTGTCCAATAGAGTGGCTCAACCCTTCCACACAGATTCTTTGAGAACTAGACTTGCTACCGCCATAGGAGCAGGTCATGGCACTATGGCATTTATCTTAGAGAAATCAAAACTTAACGTTTGCTCCAAAGCCTGTAGGGGAATGTATCTGTGTCCTTATGAAAGCAGTGGGGCTGCCAAGGGGGTGGAAGGGACTGGAGTGGTTGGATATTGACACTTGACAGGGCTGCTGTAAGTGATAAACTCCTCTTGCTTCTTTGAAGGCCCCTTCCCCTTAATGGTGGTCCTGAGGACGAGGAGAATAGGAATGTCAACGATTTCAATCGCTTTCAACCTGCCAAGCATTAGAACACCATCTCTTCTACACTAGTTCACTCTCGTCTTAATCCTCAGTATCCCAAAGCAGACAGGTGGGGTCTGGTCCAAGAGGGGTTGCAGGTAGTGTCCCTTCCACAGGCCATCTCCCCTCTTGCCCAGAAGCCCAATGACCAGGTCCCAGGCTTTCAACTCATCTAATTTCTGTGCCTTCTCTAGGGACACCAGGGAACTTCTGGGCTCTTTTTCTGGCTTCAAGGAGGCTCTGCGACGCTGGGTCTAGTGCTCTCAGCCGACTTGGACCACACGGCCAGTTGTCTCCTCCTGCATGGGCCACCTATTGGCTCGGGTGGATCAGGTGAGGGCATGTCCTCTCAGAGAGATACATGGAGAACAGAATAGAGGACCTCTTTCTGGCATTGTTTACCCTAATCTCTCAGTGGTTGCTACCATCGCTTGACTTCCCTGGAATTTCAAGCCCAGGAGAGGGGGGTGGGTCAGCAGCCAGAACTGTGGCTTCACCCTTGTGTCTTTTTTGAATGTTTTCCGCAACCCAGAGGGCTTCCGACAACACCAATTGATAACCGCATATGGTTTCCGTGGGCCAGGCATCCAGGTGCATCTAGCCAGGGACCTGTGTCTCAGGATCTCTCACAAGGCTGCAGTCAAGATGTCATGTGGGTCTTCAGTCATCTCCAGGCTTGTTGGCGGGAAATCTGCTTGTGTGCTCACTCGGGTGGCTCCTAGCAGCCAGAGGTCCTCCATTGCGGTGAGCAAGAAATATTCATTCCTTGCCACATGGGCCTCTCCATCATACAGCCCACAAGGAGCAGGCGGCTTCCCTCGAAACCAATGGTCAGGGAGCGAGAGCAAGCCCAAGAGGAGACCAGTGTCTTTGTCTACGAGCCTCAGAAGGGACATGCTATCTATCTCTCGGGCCATATTCTGTCCTTTCGAAGTGAGGCAGGAGTTCCTGACTCTAATCCAGTGGTAGAGTATGGAACACAAAACGAGGTGTACCCACGAAGGGAATCGTTGGAGACCCTGAAAGGCTGCCCTCCATGCTTTGCTGGGACTTTACCTCAGCTAGGCATCACCATAATCCTTGCATCCAAACTAGAACGTGACCTATGAGAAAATTTTGTCAAGCCCTTCTGGGATCCTTACAGCAGCTTGCCTAGAAGTTCCTTGCACAAGGGAAGGGTGCCTGTGTGGCTTAGTCAGGTCAACGTCTGACTCTTGATTTCGGCTCAGGGCGTGGTCCCATGGTCTGTGAAATCCAGCCCAGCGTCTGGTTGTGCACTTGAGTGGGAAGGCTGTCTAGGAATCTCTCTCTCCCTGCCCCTCCCCCGCTTGCATGTGTGTGTGCCCTCGCTCTTTCTCTCTCTCAGAAATGAAGAAGCAGAAGTCATCGTAGTGGTAGGAGTGGTAGTTATTTTCACATCAGTGGGTAATGAGACAACCTTGGCTTGGAATGGGAGCTCTGAAATTCACTAGCTGTGTGATCTTGGGGCAAGTTGTGTCCCCTCTCTGAACCTCAGTAGTATAGGACACACTGGGTTATTGGGACAATTAAGTGATCAGTAAAGGACACTTAAAACCCTTGGTTGCTTGGCATAGAATCCCTTCATACAATCAATTCTCAGTCGCAGTAGGATCAGCAATTTGATCGTTTTATTTTTTTGGTCCTTAACAATGAAAAATGCTCTCTCACATGGCTATAGGGAATAGGTAGCATCAGTTCAAGAATGGGGTGGATCTCCAGTCAAAGGAGCAATGGGTGTGGCTGAAGGGGTAAGGAAGCACAGGAGCTTTTGTGCTCTGGTTGTGAGTGTTGGTGGCTGCTGGGAAAGGGAATCAGACCTGCAGGGGACCCGAGAACTTGGAGTCTGGCCAGTGCACCCTTGCTCCCTTCTTGGGCTTCTGGGTTTCAGGGGAGCCTGTGGCCCTTGAGGGCATTTGGAGGCTGTGCCCAGAAGAGCAGGAGCAGGAGCTGGAGCTGGAGCAGGAGCAGGAGCAGGAGCAGGAGGCCCCCCGGAGACAGGCTGGACCTTGGGCCCAGAGTTGGCCAGCTTCTGCCTGAGGCAATGGTTTTCTTCCTTGAGCCTTTGGAACTCCCTCTCTGCCCACAGAACACCCTTCTGGCTCTCCTCACTTCTGTTCTCCACCAGGAGGCGCTCTCGGTCATGCAAGGAGGAGATTCTCTGCCATTCTCGGTGCAGGTCGTCGGCCATCTTCTTGTAGAGGCCTAAGTTCCAGTGGGCAGCATCCACCTTCCTGCGCACCTTGGCGAGTTCGTTCTTCACTTGCAGGCAGCGTGCCTTCTCCTCCATCATCTTCCTCTCCAGGTGTTTGAGGTGCTCTTCGCACAGCTTAGGCTCTGCCTCAAGCTTCAGGTGCAGCTTCTGAATCTCCCTTTCCAGGAGGCTGTTTCGCTGGTGAAAAGATACTTGCTCAGCTTGGTGGATTGTTGTGTTTCCTGGGAGCTCTTCATTCCCCTGACGTGCCTTCTTCAGTGCCCTGGATGGCTTTCCTTGATTCAGGGGGCTCCCACGGGGCACGTGATCAGTGGAGGAGGAGCCAGTCTGCACCTGCCTCCTTGAGCCCCCACCTTCCAGATGATCTCGAAGGAGCTCTAGCAGATGCATCACCGTCAGTAGGATCTGGCTGAGGGTGTGGTGTTGGCTCTGGCCCTCAGCGGGGGCCTGCCACGGCACACCTCCGTCAGGAAGCTCTGGCCTGCCTGCCTCCCCTGCCTCTTCCTGCCCTCTCAGTCCACAGCTGCCAATGTCCTGAGACAGAGGGTCTGCACTTCCCCGCAGATCAGGGCTGTCCTTGAAGTCTTCTGGCATATTCCTCGCAGGGGGTTCTCCATCGTCCTGGGCTGCTCCACAGATGGGATTTTCATCGGTGAGCTGGTGAGGGCTCTTCTTCAACAGCCTTTGCCGAACTCCCTTCAGCAGTTGCGTAGCGTCTCCCACAGAAAAGTACCCGACATCTTGATTCAGGGCAGCCAGAGCAAGGATCTGTAGCGGGAGAGGACTGGCCTTGTGCTCCGATGATGCGACGGCTCCATGGGCTGGTGCATCCGGGTCGGTCTTCTCCATGTCTTTTCCAGATACTTCATTCTGGGCACAGTGCCCCTTTCTTCCTCTTAAGCGGAGTCCACACTTTACTGGAATGAACACCAGCAACACAGTGCACACGAGGATCTCCCAGCCAAACCCAGAGTCTCGTGGCCCATGTGGCCAACGTTCGATTATCGGCAACCCAGAAGCCCACAGCTGTTCCCGGAGAGCCCACAGCGGCTCCAGAACTGTGTGGGGAGACATTGTAATGGCCACCAGCTGGCTCCAGAGAGCCTGGGGGCTTTGTCTCTGATCACCAGTGTCCTCTCGGCCACTAGAAACTGCTTGGAACCCCTACGAGGGTTCCGTCTCCAATGCAAACCAGTGCCTGGCAACAGGAGCTGAAGGGAGTAGGGGTGGGGGAGGTGCACCCGAGACTCCAACGCAAATCAGTGCCTGGCAACAGGAGCTAACAGTCGTTGGGCAGCGGAGGAGAATCTCTATATTGTGTACCTGAAAAAAATGCAACCCTATGTAGCATTGTCTTGGAATTAAACTTTGACACTTATAAAAAAAAGTTAAAAATGAAACTAGATATCAAAGGGAGAAACATAACAAAATCTAAACACGTAGAAAGTAACTTTCTAGATTATCGGAGACAAAAGATAAAATTTCAGTGCACTGACCCGAAGGAAAATAAAACTACAACGTATTAAAATTGATGGGACACAGCTAAATCAACAGAGAGCTCAATTTTTAGCACTCAATGCATACATTAGAAAGGAGGAGGAGCATCTGGGTGGCTCAGTCAGTTAGTCCAACTCTTGATTTTGACTCGGGTCATGGTCAACCTTGGGATAGTGAGGCTGAACCTGCATTGTGCTGGTGCTGGGCATGGTGGCTGCTTAATCATCTCTCTCTCTTTCTGCACCGCTTCCGTTTCTCTGTCTCTGTCTCTGTCTGTGTGTCTATCTCTCTCTCTCTCTCTAAAAAGAAAAGGAGTCTCAAAACTATAATCTTTCTATTTTAGAACCTGAAAAAAGAGGAGAAACTAAAACTAAAGAAGAAAACCAGAAGAATCCTTCCACCCCATTTCAAGATATTCGTCTACAGTAATCAAAAGTGCGTGGTGTTGGTGAAGAGCTAGACCAATGGAACAGAATAAAGATGGATAAGTGGAACAGAATCAGGGACCCAGAAAGAGAACTACGCCCATATGTCGAATGGGGCCTTGACAAAGGTAAAAAGCCGTTCAGTGGAGGAGTGACAGCGTTTTGAATAAATGGTGCTAGAGCAAGTGGACATGCATAGGCAAAGAAGAAGGAGAAGCAGAAGAGGGAGCGGGAGAGGGGAGGAGGAGGTGGAGGACGAGGAGGCCGGGGACCACAATCTAAGTATCAAACCCTATACAAAACTTAACTCAGGCTGCCTGGGTGAGGCAGCCTGTGCGGCAGCCAGCTCTTGATTTCGGCTCTTGTCAAGCTCTCAGCGTCCCGGGACAAAGTCAGGCTCCAAGCTCACTGGCGAGGCTGCTTGAGGATGCTCTTTTCCCTTCTCCCTCCAGGCCCCTGCCCGCTCATGCACATGTTCACTCTCCCAAAGGAAAAAAAGAAAAAAAGAGTATTTTAAAAAGTAGCTCAAAATTAATCACTGCCTTACATGGAAAATGATAAATCTTATAGGGAAAATGTGGGGAAAAATTTCCAGAATGGAAAGCTAGGTAAAGAATCCTCCAGTCGAACATCAAATTATTTTCCCTAAGGTAAAGTTGATTAATTAGACTTTATCCAACAATCAGAATTGTAAATCTGTGCCGTGTGAAAGACCTCCTTAAGAAGACCCAAAAGACAAGCTACCAACTTGGAGGAAATAGGTCCAAATCACATAGCTAATAGAGGACTCCTGTCTGAAGCATGGAAACTCAGAATTTGACCCCAAGTAAGCATGCAATCTAGTTAGCAAAAGGAAATAGAAGGGGGGTGGGGAAAAAGTAAAGGGCCTGCCACCTTTACCAAAGCGTAGACAGATGGAAACCACATAGAAAGTTGCCATTGGGGCAATTCAAATGAAAACTCCAGTGAGCTCTCACTGCACACCTATCAGAGTGATTCAAACCAAATGCGCCAGAGAGGGAGAGAGAGACCCCACCACCAAATGCAAGGCAGGATGTGGAATGACTGGATCACTCCCGCATCACAGTTGGGAATGGAAAATGATAGAGCTGACTCTTGAAAACAGTTAAGAGTTTCTTTTCCTTTTCCAAGCCGTGAGTTACATTCCCGTTCACATGCAGTATAATATCAATTTCAGGTGTCCAATAGAGTGGCTCAACCCTTCCACACAGATTCTTTGAGAACTAGACTTGCTACCGCCCTAGGAGCAGGTCATGGCACTATGGCATTTATCTTAGAGAAATCAAAACTTAACGTTTGCTCCAAAGCCTGTAGGGGAATGTATCTGTGTCCTTATGAAAGCAGTGGGGCTGCCAAGGGGGTGGAAGGGACTGGAGTGGTTGGATATTGACACTTGACAGGGCTGCTGTAAGTGATAAACTCCTCTTGCTTCTTTGAAGGCCCCTTCCCCTTAATGGTGGTCCTGAGGACGAGGAGAATAGGAATGTCAACGATTTCAATCGCTTTCAACCTGCCAAGCATTAGAACACCATCTCTTCTACACTAGTTCACTCTCGTCTTAATCCTCAGTATCCCAAAGCAGACAGGTGGGGTCTGGTCCAAGAGGGGTTGCAGGCAGTGTCCCTTCCCCAGGCCATCTCCCCTCTTGCCCAGAAGCCCAATGACCAGGTCCCAGGCTTTCAACTCATCTAATTTCTGTGCCTTCTCTAGGGACACCAGGGAACTTCTGGGCTCTTTTTCTGGCTTCAAGGAGGCTCTGCGACGCTGGGTCTAGTGCTCTCAGCCGACTTGGACCACACGGCCAGTTGTCTCCTCCTGCATGGGCCACCTATTGGCTCGGGTGGATCAGGTGAGGGCATGTCCTCTCAGAGAGATACATGGAGAACAGAATAGAGGACCTCTTTCTGGCATTGTTTACCCTAATCTCTCAGTGGTTGCTACCATCGCTTGACTTCCCTGGAATTTCAAGCCCAGGAGAGGGGGGTGGGTCAGCAGCCAGAACTGTGGCTTCACCCTTGTGTCTTTTTTGAATGTTTTCCGCAACCCAGAGGGCTTCCGACAACACCAATTGATAACCGCATATGGTTTCCGTGGGCCAGGCATCCAGGTGCATCTAGCCAGGGACCTGTGTCTCAGGATCTCTCACAAGGCTGCAGTCAAGATGTCATGTGGGTCTTCAGTCATCTCCAGGCTTGTTGGCGGGAAATCTGCTTGTGTGCTCACTCGGGTGGCTCCTAGCAGCCAGAGGTCCTCCATTGCGGTGAGCAAGAAATATTCATTCCTTGCCACATGGGCCTCTCCATCATACAGCCCACAAGGAGCAGGCGGCTTCCCTCGAAACCAATGGTGAGGGAGCGAGAGCAAGCCCAAGAGGAGACCAGTGTCTTTGTCTACGAGCCTCAGAAGGGACATGCTATCTATCTCTCGGGCCATATTCTGTCCTTTCGAAGTGAGGCAGGAGTTCCTGACTCTAATCCAGTGGTAGAGTATGGAACACAAAACGAGGTGTACCCACGAAGGGAATCGTTGGAGACCCTGAAAGGCTGCCCTCCATGCTTTGCTGGGACTTTACCTCAGCTAGGCATCACCATAATCCTTGCATCCAAACTAGAACGTGACCTATGAGAAAATTTTGTCAAGCCCTTCTGGGATCCTTACAGCAGCTTGCCTAGAAGTTCCTTGCACAAGGGAAGGGTGCCTGTGTGGCTTAGTCAGGTCAACGTCTGACTCTTGATTTCGGCTCAGGGCGTGGTCCCATGGTCTGTGAAATCCAGCCCAGCGTCTGGTTGTGCACTTGAGTGGGAAGGCTGTCTAGGAATCTCTCTCTCCCTGCCCCTCCCCCGCTTGCATGTGTGTGTGCCCTCGCTCTTTCTCTCTCTCAGAAATGAAGAAGCAGAAGTCATCGTAGTGGTAGGAGTGGTAGTTATTTTCACATCAGTGGGTAATGAGACAACCTTGGCTTGGAATGGGAGCTCTGAAATTCACTAGCTGTGTGATCTTGGGGCAAGTTGTGTCCCCTCTCTGAACCTCAGTAGTATAGGACACACTGGGTTATTGGGACAATTAAGTGATCAGTAAAGGACACTTAAAACCCTTGGTTGCTTGGCATAGAATCCCTTCATACAATCAATTCTCAGTCGCAGTAGGATCAGCAATTTGATCGTTTTATTTTTTTGGTCCTTAACAATGAAAAATGCTCTCTCACATGGCTATAGGGAATAGGTAGCATCAGTTCAAGAATGGGGTGGATCTCCAGTCAAAGGAGCAATGGGTGTGGCTGAAGGGGTAAGGAAGCACAGGAGCTTTTGTGCTCTGGTTGTGAGTGTTGGTGGCTGCTGGGAAAGGGAATCAGACCTGCAGGGGACCCGAGAACTTGGAGTCTGGCCAGTGCACCCTTGCTCCCTTCTTGGGCTTCTGGGCTTTCAGGGGAGCCTGTGGCCCTTGAGGGCATTTGGAGGCTGTGCCCAGAAGAGCAGGAGCAGGAGCTGGAGCTGGAGCAGGAGCAGGAGCAGGAGCAGGAGGCCCCCCGGAGACAGGCTGGACCTTGGGCCCAGAGTTGGCCAGCTTCTGCCTGAGGCAATGGTTTTCTTCCTTGAGCCTTTGGAACTCCCTCTCTGCCCACAGAACAGCCTTCTGGCTCTCCTCACTTCTGTTCTCCACCAGGAGGCGCTCTCGGTCATGCAAGGAGGAGATTCTCTGCCATTCTCGGTGCAGGTCGTCGGCCATCTTCTTGTAGAGGCCTAAGTTCCAGTGGGCAGCATCCACCTTCCTGCGCACCTTGGCGAGTTCGTTCTTCACTTGCAGGCAGCGTGCCTTCTCCTCCATCATCTTCCTCTCCAGGTGTTTGAGGTGCTCTTCGCACAGCTTAGGCTCTGCCTCGAGCTTCAGGTGCAGCTTCTGAATCTCCCTTTCCAGGAGGCTGTTTCGCTGGTGAAAAGATACTTGCTCAGCTTGGTGGATTGTTGTGTTTCCTGGGAGCTCTTCATTCCCCTGACGTGCCTTCTTCAGTGCCCTGGATGGCTTTCCTTGATTCAGGGGGCTCCCACGGGGCACGTGATCAGTGGAGGAGGAGCCAGTCTGCACCTGCCTCCTTGAGCCCCCACCTTCCAGATGATCTCGAAGGAGCTCTAGCAGATGCATCACCGTCAGTAGGATCTGGCTGAGGGTGTGGTGTTGGCTCTGGCCCTCAGCGGGGGCCTGCCACGGCACACCTCCGTCAGGAAGCTCTGGCCTGCCTGCCTCCCCTGCCTCTTCCTGCCCTCTCAGTCCACAGCTGCCAATGTCCTGAGACAGAGGGTCTGCACTTCCCCGCAGATCAGGGCTGTCCTTGAAGTCTTCTGGCATATTCCTCGCAGGGGGTTCTCCATCGTCCTGGGCTGCTCCACAGATGGGATTTTCATCGGTGAGCTGGTGAGGGCTCTTCTTCAACAGCCTTTGCCGAACTCCCTTCAGCAGTTGCGTAGCGTCTCCCACAGAAAAGTACCCGACATCTTGATTCAGGGCAGCCAGAGCAAGGATCTGTAGCGGGAGAGGACTGGCCTTGTGCTCCGATGATGCGACGGCTCCATGGGCTGGTGCATCCGGGTCGGTCTTCTCCATGTCTTTTCCAGATACTTCATTCTGGGCACAGTGCCCCTTTCTTCCTCTTAAGCGGAGTCCACACTTTACTGGAATGAACACCAGCAACACAGTGCACACGAGGATCTCCCAGCCAAACCCAGAGTCTCGTGGCCCATGTGGCCAACGTTCGATTATCGGCAACCCAGAAGCCCACAGCTGTTCCCGGAGAGCCCACAGCGGCTCCAGAACTGTGTGGGGAGACATTGTAATGGCCACCAGCTGGCTCCAGAGAGCCTGGGGGCTTTGTCTCTGATCACCAGTGTCCTCTCGGCCACTAGAAACTGCTTGGAACCCCTACGAGGGTTCCGTCTCCAATGCAAACCAGTGCCTGGCAACAGGAGCTGAAGGGAGTAGGGGTGGGGGAGGTGCACCCGAGACTCCAACGCAAATCAGTGCCTGGCAACAGGAGCTAACAGTCGTTGGGCAGCGGAGGAGAATCTCTATATTGTGTACCTGAAAAAAATGCAACCCTCTGTAGCATTGTCTTGGAATTAAACTTTGACACTTATAAAAAAAAGTTAAAAATGAAACTAGATATCAAAGGGAGAAACATAACAAAATCTAAACACGTAGAAAGTAACTTTCTAGATTATCGGAGACAAAAGATAAAATTTCAGTGCACTGACCCGAAGGAAAATAAAACTACAACGTATTAAAATTGATGGGACACAGCTAAATCAACAGAGAGCTCAATTTTTAGCACTCAATGCATACATTAGAAAGGAGGAGGAGCATCTGGGTGGCTCAGTCAGTTAGTCCAACTCTTGATTTTGACTCGGGTCATGGTCAACCTTGGGATAGTGAGGCTGAACCTGCATTGTGCTGGTGCTGGGCATGGTGGCTGCTTAATCATCTCTCTCTCTTTCTGCACCGCTTCCGTTTCTCTGTCTCTGTCTCTGTCTCTGTCTGTGTGTCTATCTCTCTCTCTCTCTCTCTAAAAAGAAAAGGAGTCTCAAAACTATAATCTTTCTATTTTAGAACCTGAAAAAAGAGGAGAAACTAAAACTAAAGAAGAAAACCAGAAGAATCCTTCCACCCCATTTCAAGATATTCGTCTACAGTAATCAAAAGTGCGTGGTGTTGGTGAAGAGCTAGACCAATGGAACAGAATAAAGATGGATAAGTGGAACAGAATCAGGGACCCAGAAAGAGAACTACGCCCATATGTCGAATGGGGCCTTGACAAAGGTAAAAAGCCGTTCAGTGGAGGAGTGACAGCGTTTTGAATAAATGGTGCTAGAGCAAGTGGACATGCATAGGCAAAGAAGAAGGAGAAGCAGAAGAGGGAGCGGGAGAGGGGAGGAGGAGGTGGAGGACGAGGAGGCCGGGGACCACAATCTAAGTATCAAACCCTATACAAAACTTAACTCAGGCTGCCTGGGTGAGGCAGCCTGTGCGGCAGCCAGCTCTTGATTTCGGCTCTTGTCAAGCTCTCAGCGTCCCGGGACAAAGTCAGGCTCCAAGCTCACTGGCGAGGCTGCTTGAGGATGCTCTTTTCCCTTCTCCCTCCAGGCCCCTGCCCGCTCATGCACATGTTCACTCTCCCAAAGGAAAAAAAGAAAAAAAGAGTATTTTAAAAAGTAGCTCAAAATTAATCACTGCCTTACATGGAAAATGATAAATCTTATAGGGAAAATGTGGGGAAAAATTTCCAGAATGGAAAGCTAGGTAAAGAATCCTCCAGTCGAACATCAAATTATTTTCCCTAAGGTAAAGTTGATTAATTAGACTTTATCCAACAATCAGAATTGTAAATCTGTGCCGTGTGAAAGACCTCCTTAAGAAGACCCAAAAGACAAGCTACCAACTTGGAGGAAATAGGTCCAAATCACATAGCTAATAGAGGACTCCTGTCTGAAGCATGGAAACTCAGAATTTGATCCCCAAGTAAGCATGCAATCTAGTTAGCAAAAGGAAATAGAAGGGGGGTGGGGAAAAAGTAAAGGGCCTGCCACCTTTACCAAAGCGTAGACAGATGGAAACCACATAGAAAGTTGCCATTGGGGCAATTCAAATGAAAACTCCAGTGAGCTCTCACTGCACACCTATCAGAGTGATTCAAACCAAATGCGCCAGAGAGGGAGAGAGAGACCCCACCACCAAATGCAAGGCAGGATGTGGAATGACTGGATCACTCCCGCATCACAGTTGGGAATGGAAAATGATAGAGCTGACTCTTGAAAACAGTTAAGAGTTTCTTTTCCTTTTCCAAGCCGTGAGTTACATTCCCGTTCACATGCAGTATAATATCAATTTCAGGTGTCCAATAGAGTGGCTCAACCCTTCCACACAGATTCCTTGAGAACTAGACTTGCTACCGCCCTAGGAGCAGGTCATGGCACTATGGCATTTATCTTAGAGAAATCAAAACTTAACGTTTGCTCCAAAGCCTGTAGGGGAATGTATCTGTGTCCTTATGAAAGCAGTGGGGCTGCCAAGGGGGTGGAAGGGACTGGAGTGGTTGGATATTGACACTTGACAGGGCTGCTGTAAGTGATAAACTCCTCTTGCTTCTTTGAAGGCCCCTTCCCCTTAATGGTGGTCCTGAGGACGAGGAGAATAGGAATGTCAACGATTTCAATCGCTTTCAACCTGCCAAGCATTAGAACACCATCTCTTCTACACTAGTTCACTCTCGTCTTAATCCTCAGTATCCCAAAGCAGACAGGTGGGGTCTGGTCCAAGAGGGGTTGCAGGCAGTGTCCCTTCCACAGGCCATCTCCCCTCTTGCCCAGAAGCCCAATGACCAGGTCCCAGGCTTTCAACTCATCTAATTTCTGTGCCTTCTCTAGGGACACCAGGGAACTTCTGGGCTCTTTTTCTGGCTTCAAGGAGGCTCTGCGACGCTGGGTCTAGTGCTCTCAGCCGACTTGGACCACACGGCCAGTTGTCTCCTCCTGCATGGGCCACCTATTGGCTCGGGTGGATCAGGTGAGGGCATGTCCTCTCAGAGAGATACATGGAGAACAGAATAGAGGACCTCTTTCTGGCATTGTTTACCCTAATCTCTCAGTGGTTGCTACCATCGCTTGACTTCCCTGGAATTTCAAGCCCAGGAGAGGGGGGTGGGTCAGCAGCCAGAACTGTGGCTTCACCCTTGTGTCTTTTTTGAATGTTTTCCGCAACCCAGAGGGCTTCCGACAACACCAATTGATAACCGCATATGGTTTCCGTGGGCCAGGCATCCAGGTGCATCTAGCCAGGGACCTGTGTCTCAGGATCTCTCACAAGGCTGCAGTCAAGATGTCATGTGGGTCTTCAGTCATCTCCAGGCTTGTTGGCGGGAAATCTGCTTGTGTGCTCACTCGGGTGGCTCCTAGCAGCCAGAGGTCCTCCATTGCGGTGAGCAAGAAATATTCATTCCTTGCCACATGGGCCTCTCCATCATACAGCCCACAAGGAGCAGGCGGCTTCCCTCGAAACCAATGGTGAGGGAGCGAGAGCAAGCCCAAGAGGAGACCAGTGTCTTTGTCTACGAGCCTCAGAAGGGACATGCTATCTATCTCTCGGGCCATATTCTGTCCTTTCGAAGTGAGGCAGGAGTTCCTGACTCTAATCCAGTGGTAGAGTATGGAACACAAAACGAGGTGTACCCACGAAGGGAATCGTTGGAGACCCTGAAAGGCTGCCCTCCATGCTTTGCTGGGACTTTACCTCAGCTAGGCATCACCATAATCCTTGCATCCAAACTAGAACGTGACCTATGAGAAAATTTTGTCAAGCCCTTCTGGGATCCTTACAGCAGCTTGCCTAGAAGTTCCTTGCACAAGGGAAGGGTGCCTGTGTGGCTTAGTCAGGTCAACGTCTGACTCTTGATTTCGGCTCAGGGCGTGGTCCCATGGTCTGTGAAATCCAGCCCAGCGTCTGGTTGTGCACTTGAGTGGGAAGGCTGTCTAGGAATCTCTCTCTCCCTGCCCCTCCCCCGCTTGCATGTGTGTGTGCCCTCGCTCTTTCTCTCTCTCAGAAATGAAGAAGCAGAAGTCATCGTAGTGGTAGGAGTGGTAGTTATTTTCACATCAGTGGGTAATGAGACAACCTTGGCTTGGAATGGGAGCTCTGAAATTCACTAGCTGTGTGATCTTGGGGCAAGTTGTGTCCCCTCTCTGAACCTCAGTAGTATAGGACACACTGGGTTATTGGGACAATTAAGTGATCAGTAAAGGACACTTAAAACCCTTGGTTGCTTGGCATAGAATCCCTTCATACAATCAATTCTCAGTCGCAGTAGGATCAGCAATTTGATCGTTTTATTTTTTTGGTCCTTAACAATGAAAAATGCTCTCTCACATGGCTATAGGGAATAGGTAGCATCAGTTCAAGAATGGGGTGGATCTCCAGTCAAAGGAGCAATGGGTGTGGCTGAAGGGGTAAGGAAGCACAGGAGCTTTTGTGCTCTGGTTGTGAGTGTTGGTGGCTGCTGGGAAAGGGAATCAGACCTGCAGGGGACCCGAGAACTTGGAGTCTGGCCAGTGCACCCTTGCTCCCTTCTTGGGCTTCTGGGTTTCAGGGGAGCCTGTGGCCCTTGAGGGCATTTGGAGGCTGTGCCCAGAAGAGCAGGAGCAGGAGCTGGAGCTGGAGCAGGAGCAGGAGCAGGAGCAGGAGGCCCCCCGGAGACAGGCTGGACCTTGGGCCCAGAGTTGGCCAGCTTCTGCCTGAGGCAATGGTTTTCTTCCTTGAGCCTTTGGAACTCCCTCTCTGCCCACAGAACAGCCTTCTGGCTCTCCTCACTTCTGTTCTCCACCAGGAGGCGCTCTCGGTCATGCAAGGAGGAGATTCTCTGCCATTCTCGGTGCAGGTCGTCGGCCATCTTCTTGTAGAGGCCTAAGTTCCAGTGGGCAGCATCCACCTTCCTGCGCACCTTGGCGAGTTCGTTCTTCACTTGCAGGCAGCGTGCCTTCTCCTCCATCATCTTCCTCTCCAGGTGTTTGAGGTGCTCTTCGCACAGCTTAGGCTCTGCCTCGAGCTTCAGGTGCAGCTTCTGAATCTCCCTTTCCAGGAGGCTGTTTCGCTGGTGAAAAGATACTTGCTCAGCTTGGTGGATTGTTGTGTTTCCTGGGAGCTCTTCATTCCCCTGACGTGCCTTCTTCAGTGCCCTGGATGGCTTTCCTTGATTCAGGGGGCTCCCACGGGGCACGTGATCAGTGGAGGAGGAGCCAGTCTGCACCTGCCTCCTTGAGCCCCCACCTTCCAGATGATCTCGAAGGAGCTCTAGCAGATGCATCACCGTCAGTAGGATCTGGCTGAGGGTGTGGTGTTGGCTCTGGCCCTCAGCGGGGGCCTGCCACGGCACACCTCCGTCAGGAAGCTCTGGCCTGCCTGCCTCCCCTGCCTCTTCCTGCCCTCTCAGTCCACAGCTGCCAATGTCCTGAGACAGAGGGTCTGCACTTCCCCGCAGATCAGGGCTGTCCTTGAAGTCTTCTGGCATATTCCTCGCAGGGGGTTCTCCATCGTCCTGGGCTGCTCCACAGATGGGATTTTCATCGGTGAGCTGGTGAGGGCTCTTCTTCAACAGCCTTTGCCGAACTCCCTTCAGCAGTTGCGTAGCGTCTCCCACAGAAAAGTACCCGACATCTTGATTCAGGGCAGCCAGAGCAAGGATCTGTAGCGGGAGAGGACTGGCCTTGTGCTCCGATGATGCGACGGCTCCATGGGCTGGTGCATCCGGGTCGGTCTTCTCCATGTCTTTTCCAGATACTTCATTCTGGGCACAGTGCCCCTTTCTTCCTCTTAAGCGGAGTCCACACTTTACTGGAATGAACACCAGCAACACAGTGCACACGAGGATCTCCCAGCCAAACCCAGAGTCTCGTGGCCCATGTGGCCAACGTTCGATTATCGGCAACCCAGAAGCCCACAGCTGTTCCCGGAGAGCCCACAGCGGCTCCAGAACTGTGTGGGGAGACATTGTAATGGCCACCAGCTGGCTCCAGAGAGCCTGGGGGCTTTGTCTCTGATCACCAGTGTCCTCTCGGCCACTAGAAACTGCTTGGAACCCCTACGAGGGTTCCGTCTCCAATGCAAACCAGTGCCTGGCAACAGGAGCTGAAGGGAGTAGGGGTGGGGGAGGTGCACCCGAGACTCCAAGGCAAATCAGTGCCTGGCAACAGGAGCTAACAGTCGTTGGGCAGCGGAGGAGAATCTCTATATTGTGTACCTGAAAAAAATGCAACCCTATGTAGCATTGTCTTGGAATTAAACTTTGACACTTATAAAAAAAAGTTAAAAATGAAACTAGATATCAAAGGGAGAAACATAACAAAATCTAAACACGTAGAAAGTAACTTTCTAGATTATCGGAGACAAAAGATAAAATTTCAGTGCACTGACCCGAAGGAAAATAAAACTACAACGTATTAAAATTGATGGGACACAGCTAAATCAACAGAGAGCTCAATTTTTAGCACTCAATGCATACATTAGAAAGGAGGAGGAGCATCTGGGTGGCTCAGTCAGTTAGTCCAACTCTTGATTTTGACTCGGGTCATGGTCAACCTTGGGATAGTGAGGCTGAACCTGCATTGTGCTGGTGCTGGGCATGGTGGCTGCTTAATCATCTCTCTCTCTTTCTGCACCGCTTCCGTTTCTCTGTCTCTGTCTCTGTCTCTGTCTGTGTGTCTATCTCTCTCTCTCTCTCTAAAAAGAAAAGGAGTCTCAAAACTATAATCTTTCTATTTTAGAACCTGAAAAAAGAGGAGAAACTAAAACTAAAGAAGAAAACCAGAAGAATCCTTCCACCCCATTTCAAGATATTCGTCTACAGTAATCAAAAGTGCGTGGTGTTGGTGAAGAGCTAGACCAATGGAACAGAATAAAGATGGATAAGTGGAACAGAATCAGGGACCCAGAAAGAGAACTACGCCCATATGTCGAATGGGGCCTTGACAAAGGTAAAAAGCCGTTCAGTGGAGGAGTGACAGCGTTTTGAATAAATGGTGCTAGAGCAAGTGGACATGCATAGGCAAAGAAGAAGGAGAAGCAGAAGAGGGAGCGGGAGAGGGGAGGAGGAGGTGGAGGACGAGGAGGCCGGGGACCACAATCTAAGTATCAAACCCTATACAAAACTTAACTCAGGCTGCCTGGGTGAGGCAGCCTGTGCGGCAGCCAGCTCTTGATTTCGGCTCTTGTCAAGCTCTCAGCGTCCCGGGACAAAGTCAGGCTCCAAGCTCACTGGCGAGGCTGCTTGAGGATGCTCTTTTCCCTTCTCCCTCCAGGCCCCTGCCCGCTCATGCACATGTTCACTCTCCCAAAGGAAAAAAAGAAAAAAAGAGTATTTTAAAAAGTAGCTCAAAATTAATCACTGCCTTACATGGAAAATGATAAATCTTATAGGGAAAATGTGGGGGAAAATTTCCAGAATGGAAAGCTAGGTAAAGAATCCTCCAGTCGAACATCAAATTATTTTCCCTAAGGTAAAGTTGATTAATTAGACTTTATCCAACAATCAGAATTGTAAATCTGTGCCGTGTGAAAGACCTCCTTAAGAAGACCCAAAAGACAAGCTACCAACTTGGAGGAAATAGGTCCAAATCACATAGCTAATAGAGGACTCCTGTCTGAAGCATGGAAACTCAGAATTTGATCCCCAAGTAAGCATGCAATCTAGTTAGCAAAAGGAAATAGAAGGGGGGTGGGGAAAAAGTAAAGGGCCTGCCACCTTTACCAAAGCGTAGACAGATGGAAACCACATAGAAAGTTGCCATTGGGGCAATTCAAATGAAAACTCCAGTGAGCTCTCACTGCACACCTATCAGAGTGATTCAAACCAAATGCGCCAGAGAGGGAGAGAGAGACCCCACCACCAAATGCAAGGCAGGATGTGGAATGACTGGATCACTCCCGCATCACAGTTGGGAATGGAAAATGATAGAGCTGACTCTTGAAAACAGTTAAGAGTTTCTTTTCCTTTTCCAAGCCGTGAGTTACATTCCCGTTCACATGCAGTATAATATCAATTTCAGGTGTCCAATAGAGTGGCTCAACCCTTCCACACAGATTCTTTGAGAACTAGACTTGCTACCGCCCTAGGAGCAGGTCATGGCACTATGGCATTTATCTTAGAGAAATCAAAACTTAACGTTTGCTCCAAAGCCTGTAGGGGAATGTATCTGTGTCCTTATGAAAGCAGTGGGGCTGCCAAGGGGGTGGAAGGGACTGGAGTGGTTGGATATTGACACTTGACAGGGCTGCTGTAAGTGATAAACTCCTCTTGCTTCTTTGAAGGCCCCTTCCCCTTAATGGTGGTCCTGAGGACGAGGAGAATAGGAATGTCAACGATTTCAATCGCTTTCAACCTGCCAAGCATTAGAACACCATCTCTTCTACACTAGTTCACTCTCGTCTTAATCCTCAGTATCCCAAAGCAGACAGGTGGGGTCTGGTCCAAGAGGGGTTGCAGGCAGTGTCCCTTCCCCAGGCCATCTCCCCTCTTGCCCAGAAGCCCAATGACCAGGTCCCAGGCTTTCAACTCATCTAATTTCTGTGCCTTCTCTAGGGACACCAGGGAACTTCTGGGCTCTTTTTCTGGCTTCAAGGAGGCTCTGCGACGCTGGGTCTAGTGCTCTCAGCCGACTTGGACCACACGGCCAGTTGTCTCCTCCTGCATGGGCCACCTATTGGCTCGGGTGGATCAGGTGAGGGCATGTCCTCTCAGAGAGATACATGGAGAACAGAATAGAGGACCTCTTTCTGGCATTGTTTACCCTAATCTCTCAGTGGTTGCTACCATCGCTTGACTTCCCTGGAATTTCAAGCCCAGGAGAGGGGGGTGGGTCAGCAGCCAGAACTGTGGCTTCACCCTTGTGTCTTTTTTGAATGTTTTCCGCAACCCAGAGGGCTTCCGACAACACCAATTGATAACCGCATATGGTTTCCGTGGGCCAGGCATCCAGGTGCATCTAGCCAGGGACCTGTGTCTCAGGATCTCTCACAAGGCTGCAGTCAAGATGTCATGTGGGTCTTCAGTCATCTCCAGGCTTGTTGGCGGGAAATCTGCTTGTGTGCTCACTCGGGTGGCTCCTAGCAGCCAGAGGTCCTCCATTGCGGTGAGCAAGAAATATTCATTCCTTGCCACATGGGCCTCTCCATCATACAGCCCACAAGGAGCAGGCGGCTTCCCTCGAAACCAATGGTCAGGGAGCGAGAGCAAGCCCAAGAGGAGACCAGTGTCTTTGTCTACGAGCCTCAGAAGGGACATGCTATCTATCTCTCGGGCCATATTCTGTCCTTTCGAAGTGAGGCAGGAGTTCCTGACTCTAATCCAGTGGTAGAGTATGGAACACAAAACGAGGTGTACCCACGAAGGGAATCGTTGGAGACCCTGAAAGGCTGCCCTCCATGCTTTGCTGGGACTTTCCCTCAGCTAGGCATCACCATAATCCTTGCATCCAAACTAGAACGTGACCTATGAGAAAATTTTGTCAAGCCCTTCTGGGATCCTTACAGCAGCTTGCCTAGAAGTTCCTTGCACAAGGGAAGGGTGCCTGTGTGGCTTAGTCAGGTCAACGTCTGACTCTTGATTTTGGCTCAGGGCGTGGTCCCATGGTCTGTGAAATCCAGCCCAGCGTCTGGTTGTGCACTTGAGTCGAAGGCTGTCTAGGAATCTCTGTCTCCCTGCCCCTCCCCCGCTTGCATGTGTGTGTGCCCTCGCTCTTTCTCTCTCTCAGAAATGAAGAAGCAGAAGTCATCGTAGTGGTAGGAGTGGTAGTTATTTTCACATCAGTGGGTAATGAGACAACCTTGGCTTGGAATGGGAGCTCTGAAATTCACTAGCTGTGTGATCTTGGGGCAAGTTGTGTCCCCTCTCTGAACCTCAGTAGTATAGGACACACTGGGTTATTGGGACAATTAAGTGATCAGTAAAGGACACTTAAAACCCTTGGTTGCTTGGCATAGAATCCCTTCATACAATCAATTCTCAGTCGCAGTAGGATCAGAAATTTGATCGTTTTATTTTTTTGGTCCTTAACAATGAAAAATGCTCTCTCACATGGCTATAGGGAATAGGTAGCATCAGTTCAAGAATGGGGTGGATCTCCAGTCAAAGGAGCAATGGGTGTGGCTGAAGGGGTAAGGAAGCACAGGAGCTTTTGTGCTCTGGTTGTGAGTGTTGGTGGCTGCTGGGAAAGGGAATCAGACCTGCAGGGGACCCGAGAACTTGGAGTCTGGCCAGTGCACCCTTGCTCCCTTCTTGGGCTTCTGGGCTTTCAGGGGAGCCTGTGGCCCTTGAGGGCATTTGGAGGCTGTGCCCAGAAGAGCAGGAGCAGGAGCTGGAGCTGGAGCAGGAGCAGGAGCAGGAGCAGGAGGCCCCCCGGAGACAGGCTGGACCTTGGGCCCAGAGTTGGCCAGCTTCTGCCTGAGGCAATGGTTTTCTTCCTTGAGCCTTTGGAACTCCCTCTCTGCCCACAGAACAGCCTTCTGGCTCTCCTCACTTCTGTTCTCCACCAGGAGGCGCTCTCGGTCATGCAAGGAGGAGATTCTCTGCCATTCTCGGTGCAGGTCGTCGGCCATCTTCTTGTAGAGGCCTAAGTTCCAGTGGGCAGCATCCACCTTCCTGCGCACCTTGGCGAGTTCGTTCTTCACTTGCAGGCAGCGTGCCTTCTCCTCCATCATCTTCCTCTCCAGGTGTTTGAGGTGCTCTTCGCACAGCTTAGGCTCTGCCTCGAGCTTCAGGTGCAGCTTCTGAATCTCCCTTTCCAGGAGGCTGTTTCGCTGGTGAAAAGATACTTGCTCAGCTTGGTGGATTGTTGTGTTTCCTGGGAGCTCTTCATTCCCCTGACGTGCCTTCTTCAGTGCCCTGGATGGCTTTCCTTGATTCAGGGGGCTCCCACGGGGCACGTGATCAGTGGAGGAGGAGCCAGTCTGCACCTGCCTCCTTGAGCCCCCACCTTCCAGATGATCTCGAAGGAGCTCTAGCAGATGCATCACCGTCAGTAGGATCTGGCTGAGGGTGTGGTGTTGGCTCTGGCCCTCAGCGGGGGCCTGCCACGGCACACCTCCGTCAGGAAGCTCTGGCCTGCCTGCCTCCCCTGCCTCTTCCTGCCCTCTCAGTCCACAGCTGCCAATGTCCTGAGACAGAGGGTCTGCACTTCCCCGCAGATCAGGGCTGTCCTTGAAGTCTTCTGGCATATTCCTCGCAGGGGGTTCTCCATCGTCCTGGGCTGCTCCACAGATGGGATTTTCATCGGTGAGCTGGTGAGGGCTCTTCTTCAACAGCCTTTGCCGAACTCCCTTCAGCAGTTGCGTAGCGTCTCCCACAGAAAAGTACCCGACATCTTGATTCAGGGCAGCCAGAGCAAGGATCTGTAGCGGGAGAGGACTGGCCTTGTGCTCCGATGATGCGACGGCTCCATGGGCTGGTGCATCCGGGTCGGTCTTCTCCATGTCTTTTCCAGATACTTCATTCTGGGCACAGTGCCCCTTTCTTCCTCTTAAGCGGAGTCCACACTTTACTGGAATGAACACCAGCAACACAGTGCACACGAGGATCTCCCAGCCAAACCCAGAGTCTCGTGGCCCATGTGGCCAACGTTCGATTATCGGCAACCCAGAAGCCCACAGCTGTTCCCGGAGAGCCCACAGCGGCTCCAGAACTGTGTGGGGAGACATTGTAATGGCCACCAGCTGGCTCCAGAGAGCCTGGGGGCTTTGTCTCTGATCACCAGTGTCCTCTCGGCCACTAGAAACTGCTTGGAACCCCTACGAGGGTTCCGTCTCCAATGCAAACCAGTGCCTGGCAACAGGAGCTGAAGGGAGTAGGGGTGGGGGAGGTGCACCCGAGACTCCAACGCAAATCAGTGCCTGGCAACAGGAGCTAACAGTCGTTGGGCAGCGGAGGAGAATCTCTATATTGTGTACCTGAAAAAAATGCAACCCTCTGTAGCATTGTCTTGGAATTAAACTTTGACACTTATAAAAAAAAGTTAAAAATGAAACTAGATATCAAAGGGAGAAACATAACAAAATCTAAACACGTAGAAAGTAACTTTCTAGATTATCGGAGACAAAAGATAAAATTTCAGTGCACTGACCCGAAGGAAAATAAAACTACAACGTATTAAAATTGATGGGACACAGCTAAATCAACAGAGAGCTCAATTTTTAGCACTCAATGCATACATTAGAAAGGAGGAGGAGCATCTGGGTGGCTCAGTCAGTTAGTCCAACTCTTGATTTTGACTCGGGTCATGGTCAACCTTGGGATAGTGAGGCTGAACCTGCATTGTGCTGGTGCTGGGCATGGTGGCTGCTTAATCATCTCTCTCTCTTTCTGCACCGCTTCCGTTTCTCTGTCTCTGTCTCTGTCTCTGTCTGTGTGTCTATCTCTCTCTCTCTCTCTAAAAAGAAAAGGAGTCTCAAAACTATAATCTTTCTATTTTAGAACCTGAAAAAAGAGGAGAAACTAAAACTAAAGAAGAAAACCAGAAGAATCCTTCCACCCCATTTCAAGATATTCGTCTACAGTAATCAAAAGTGCGTGGTGTTGGTGAAGAGCTAGACCAATGGAACAGAATAAAGATGGATAAGTGGAACAGAATCAGGGACCCAGAAAGAGAACTACGCCCATATGTCGAATGGGGCCTTGACAAAGGTAAAAAGCCGTTCAGTGGAGGAGTGACAGCGTTTTGAATAAATGGTGCTAGAGCAAGTGGACATGCATAGGCAAAGAAGAAGGAGAAGCAGAAGAGGGAGCGGGAGAGGGGAGGAGGAGGTGGAGGACGAGGAGGCCGGGGACCACAATCTAAGTATCAAACCCTATACAAAACTTAACTCAGGCTGCCTGGGTGAGGCAGCCTGTGCGGCAGCCAGCTCTTGATTTCGGCTCTTGTCAAGCTCTCAGCGTCCCGGGACAAAGTCAGGCTCCAAGCTCACTGGCGAGGCTGCTTGAGGATGCTCTTTTCCCTTCTCCCTCCAGGCCCCTGCCCGCTCATGCACATGTTCACTCTCCCAAAGGAAAAAAAGAAAAAAAGAGTATTTTAAAAAGTAGCTCAAAATTAATCACTGCCTTACATGGAAAATGATAAATCTTATAGGGAAAATGTGGGGGAAAATTTCCAGAATGGAAAGCTAGGTAAAGAATCCTCCAGTCGAACATCAAATTATTTTCCCTAAGGTAAAGTTGATTAATTAGACTTTATCCAACAATCAGAATTGTAAATCTGTGCCGTGTGAAAGACCTCCTTAAGAAGACCCAAAAGACAAGCTACCAACTTGGAGGAAATAGGTCCAAATCACATAGCTAATAGAGGACTCCTGTCTGAAGCATGGAAACTCAGAATTTGATCCCCAAGTAAGCATGCAATCTAGTTAGCAAAAGGAAATAGAAGGGGGGTGGGGAAAAAGTAAAGGGCCTGCCACCTTTACCAAAGCGTAGACAGATGGAAACCACATAGAAAGTTGCCATTGGGGCAATTCAAATGAAAACTCCAGTGAGCTCTCACTGCACACCTATCAGAGTGATTCAAACCAAATGCGCCAGAGAGGGAGAGAGAGACCCCACCACCAAATGCAAGGCAGGATGTGGAATGACTGGATCACTCCCGCATCACAGTTGGGAATGGAAAATGATAGAGCTGACTCTTGAAAACAGTTAAGAGTTTCTTTTCCTTTTCCAAGCCGTGAGTTACATTCCCGTTCACATGCAGTATAATATCAATTTCAGGTGTCCAATAGAGTGGCTCAACCCTTCCACACAGATTCTTTGAGAACTAGACTTGCTACCGCCCTAGGAGCAGGTCATGGCACTATGGCATTTATCTTAGAGAAATCAAAACTTAACGTTTGCTCCAAAGCCTGTAGGGGAATGTATCTGTGTCCTTATGAAAGCAGTGGGGCTGCCAAGGGGGTGGAAGGGACTGGAGTGGTTGGATATTGACACTTGACAGGGCTGCTGTAAGTGATAAACTCCTCTTGCTTCTTTGAAGGCCCCTTCCCCTTAATGGTGGTCCTGAGGACGAGGAGAATAGGAATGTCAACGATTTCAATCGCTTTCAACCTGCCAAGCATTAGAACACCATCTCTTCTACACTAGTTCACTCTCGTCTTAATCCTCAGTATCCCAAAGCAGACAGGTGGGGTCTGGTCCAAGAGGGGTTGCAGGCAGTGTCCCTTCCCCAGGCCATCTCCCCTCTTGCCCAGAAGCCCAATGACCAGGTCCCAGGCTTTCAACTCATCTAATTTCTGTGCCTTCTCTAGGGACACCAGGGAACTTCTGGGCTCTTTTTCTGGCTTCAAGGAGGCTCTGCGACGCTGGGTCTAGTGCTCTCAGCCGACTTGGACCACACGGCCAGTTGTCTCCTCCTGCATGGGCCACCTATTGGCTCGGGTGGATCAGGTGAGGGCATGTCCTCTCAGAGAGATACATGGAGAACAGAATAGAGGACCTCTTTCTGGCATTGTTTACCCTAATCTCTCAGTGGTTGCTACCATCGCTTGACTTCCCTGGAATTTCAAGCCCAGGAGAGGGGGGTGGGTCAGCAGCCAGAACTGTGGCTTCACCCTTGTGTCTTTTTTGAATGTTTTCCGCAACCCAGAGGGCTTCCGACAACACCAATTGATAACCGCATATGGTTTCCGTGGGCCAGGCATCCAGGTGCATCTAGCCAGGGACCTGTGTCTCAGGATCTCTCACAAGGCTGCAGTCAAGATGTCATGTGGGTCTTCAGTCATCTCCAGGCTTGTTGGCGGGAAATCTGCTTGTGTGCTCACTCGGGTGGCTCCTAGCAGCCAGAGGTCCTCCATTGCGGTGAGCAAGAAATATTCATTCCTTGCCACATGGGCCTCTCCATCATACAGCCCACAAGGAGCAGGCGGCTTCCCTCGAAACCAATGGTGAGGGAGCGAGAGCAAGCCCAAGAGGAGACCAGTGTCTTTGTCTACGAGCCTCAGAAGGGACATGCTATCTATCTCTCGGGCCATATTCTGTCCTTTCGAAGTGAGGCAGGAGTTCCTGACTCTAATCCAGTGGTAGAGTATGGAACACAAAACGAGGTGTACCCACGAAGGGAATCGTTGGAGACCCTGAAAGGCTGCCCTCCATGCTTTGCTGGGACTTTCCCTCAGCTAGGCATCACCATAATCCTTGCATCCAAACTAGAACGTGACCTATGAGAAAATTTTGTCAAGCCCTTCTGGGATCCTTACAGCAGCTTGCCTAGAAGTTCCTTGCACAAGGGAAGGGTGCCTGTGTGGCTTAGTCAGGTCAACGTCTGACTCTTGATTTTGGCTCAGGGCGTGGTCCCATGGTCTGTGAAATCCAGCCCAGCGTCTGGTTGTGCACTTGAGTCGAAGGCTGTCTAGGAATCTCTGTCTCCCTGCCCCTCCCCCGCTTGCATGTGTGTGTGCCCTCGCTCTTTCTCTCTCTCAGAAATGAAGAAGCAGAAGTCATCGTAGTGGTAGGAGTGGTAGTTATTTTCACATCAGTGGGTAATGAGACAACCTTGGCTTGGAATGGGAGCTCTGAAATTCACTAGCTGTGTGATCTTGGGGCAAGTTGTGTCCCCTCTCTGAACCTCAGTAGTATAGGACACACTGGGTTATTGGGACAATTAAGTGATCAGTAAAGGACACTTAAAACCCTTGGTTGCTTGGCATAGAATCCCTTCATACAATCAATTCTCAGTCGCAGTAGGATCAGAAATTTGATCGTTTTATTTTTTTGGTCCTTAACAATGAAAAATGCTCTCTCACATGGCTATAGGGAATAGGTAGCATCAGTTCAAGAATGGGGTGGATCTCCAGTCAAAGGAGCAATGGGTGTGGCTGAAGGGGTAAGGAAGCACAGGAGCTTTTGTGCTCTGGTTGTGAGTGTTGGTGGCTGCTGGGAAAGGGAATCAGACCTGCAGGGGACCCGAGAACTTGGAGTCTGGCCAGTGCACCCTTGCTCCCTTCTTGGGCTTCTGGGCTTTCAGGGGAGCCTGTGGCCCTTGAGGGCATTTGGAGGCTGTGCCCAGAAGAGCAGGAGCAGGAGCTGGAGCTGGAGCAGGAGCAGGAGCAGGAGCAGGAGGCCCCCCGGAGACAGGCTGGACCTTGGGCCCAGAGTTGGCCAGCTTCTGCCTGAGGCAATGGTTTTCTTCCTTGAGCCTTTGGAACTCCCTCTCTGCCCACAGAACAGCCTTCTGGCTCTCCTCACTTCTGTTCTCCACCAGGAGGCGCTCTCGGTCATGCAAGGAGGAGATTCTCTGCCATTCTCGGTGCAGGTCGTCGGCCATCTTCTTGTAGAGGCCTAAGTTCCAGTGGGCAGCATCCACCTTCCTGCGCACCTTGGCGAGTTCGTTCTTCACTTGCAGGCAGCGTGCCTTCTCCTCCATCATCTTCCTCTCCAGGTGTTTGAGGTGCTCTTCGCACAGCTTAGGCTCTGCCTCGAGCTTCAGGTGCAGCTTCTGAATCTCCCTTTCCAGGAGGCTGTTTCGCTGGTGAAAAGATACTTGCTCAGCTTGGTGGATTGTTGTGTTTCCTGGGAGCTCTTCATTCCCCTGACGTGCCTTCTTCAGTGCCCTGGATGGCTTTCCTTGATTCAGGGGGCTCCCACGGGGCACGTGATCAGTGGAGGAGGAGCCAGTCTGCACCTGCCTCCTTGAGCCCCCACCTTCCAGATGATCTCGAAGGAGCTCTAGCAGATGCATCACCGTCAGTAGGATCTGGCTGAGGGTGTGGTGTTGGCTCTGGCCCTCAGCGGGGGCCTGCCACGGCACACCTCCGTCAGGAAGCTCTGGCCTGCCTGCCTCCCCTGCCTCTTCCTGCCCTCTCAGTCCACAGCTGCCAATGTCCTGAGACAGAGGGTCTGCACTTCCCCGCAGATCAGGGCTGTCCTTGAAGTCTTCTGGCATATTCCTCGCAGGGGGTTCTCCATCGTCCTGGGCTGCTCCACAGATGGGATTTTCATCGGTGAGCTGGTGAGGGCTCTTCTTCAACAGCCTTTGCCGAACTCCCTTCAGCAGTTGCGTAGCGTCTCCCACAGAAAAGTACCCGACATCTTGATTCAGGGCAGCCAGAGCAAGGATCTGTAGCGGGAGAGGACTGGCCTTGTGCTCCGATGATGCGACGGCTCCATGGGCTGGTGCATCCGGGTCGGTCTTCTCCATGTCTTTTCCAGATACTTCATTCTGGGCACAGTGCCCCTTTCTTCCTCTTAAGCGGAGTCCACACTTTACTGGAATGAACACCAGCAACACAGTGCACACGAGGATCTCCCAGCCAAACCCAGAGTCTCGTGGCCCATGTGGCCAACGTTCGATTATCGGCAACCCAGAAGCCCACAGCTGTTCCCGGAGAGCCCACAGCGGCTCCAGAACTGTGTGGGGAGACATTGTAATGGCCACCAGCTGGCTCCAGAGAGCCTGGGGGCTTTGTCTCTGATCACCAGTGTCCTCTCGGCCACTAGAAACTGCTTGGAACCCCTACGAGGGTTCCGTCTCCAATGCAAACCAGTGCCTGGCAACAGGAGCTGAAGGGAGTAGGGGTGGGGGAGGTGCACCCGAGACTCCAACGCAAATCAGTGCCTGGCAACAGGAGCTAACAGTCGTTGGGCAGCGGAGGAGAATCTCTATATTGTGTACCTGAAAAAAATGCAACCCTCTGTAGCATTGTCTTGGAATTAAACTTTGACACTTATAAAAAAAAGTTAAAAATGAAACTAGATATCAAAGGGAGAAACATAACAAAATCTAAACACGTAGAAAGTAACTTTCTAGATTATCGGAGACAAAAGATAAAATTTCAGTGCACTGACCCGAAGGAAAATAAAACTACAACGTATTAAAATTGATGGGACACAGCTAAATCAACAGAGAGCTCAATTTTTAGCACTCAATGCATACATTAGAAAGGAGGAGGAGCATCTGGGTGGCTCAGTCAGTTAGTCCAACTCTTGATTTTGACTCGGGTCATGGTCAACCTTGGGATAGTGAGGCTGAACCTGCATTGTGCTGGTGCTGGGCATGGTGGCTGCTTAATCATCTCTCTCTCTTTCTGCACCGCTTCCGTTTCTCTGTCTCTGTCTCTGTCTCTGTCTGTGTGTCTATCTCTCTCTCTCTCTCTCTAAAAAGAAAAGGAGTCTCAAAACTATAATCTTTCTATTTTAGAACCTGAAAAAAGAGGAGAAACTAAAACTAAAGAAGAAAACCAGAAGAATCCTTCCACCCCATTTCAAGATATTCGTCTACAGTAATCAAAAGTGCGTGGTGTTGGTGAAGAGCTAGACCAATGGAACAGAATAAAGATGGATAAGTGGAACAGAATCAGGGACCCAGAAAGAGAACTACGCCCATATGTCGAATGGGGCCTTGACAAAGGTAAAAAGCCGTTCAGTGGAGGAGTGACAGCGTTTTGAATAAATGGTGCTAGAGCAAGTGGACATGCATAGGCAAAGAAGAAGGAGAAGCAGAAGAGGGAGCGGGAGAGGGGAGGAGGAGGTGGAGGACGAGGAGGCCGGGGACCACAATCTAAGTATCAAACCCTATACAAAACTTAACTCAGGCTGCCTGGGTGAGGCAGCCTGTGCGGCAGCCAGCTCTTGATTTCGGCTCTTGTCAAGCTCTCAGCGTCCCGGGACAAAGTCAGGCTCCAAGCTCACTGGCGAGGCTGCTTGAGGATGCTCTTTTCCCTTCTCCCTCCAGGCCCCTGCCCGCTCATGCACATGTTCACTCTCCCAAAGGAAAAAAAGAAAAAAAGAGTATTTTAAAAAGTAGCTCAAAATTAATCACTGCCTTACATGGAAAATGATAAATCTTATAGGGAAAATGTGGGGAAAAATTTCCAGAATGGAAAGCTAGGTAAAGAATCCTCCAGTCGAACATCAAATTATTTTCCCTAAGGTAAAGTTGATTAATTAGACTTTATCCAACAATCAGAATTGTAAATCTGTGCCGTGTGAAAGACCTCCTTAAGAAGACCCAAAAGACAAGCTACCAACTTGGAGGAAATAGGTCCAAATCACATAGCTAATAGAGGACTCCTGTCTGAAGCATGGAAACTCAGAATTTGACCCCAAGTAAGCATGCAATCTAGTTAGCAAAAGGAAATAGAAGGGGGGTGGGGAAAAAGTAAAGGGCCTGCCACCTTTACCAAAGCGTAGACAGATGGAAACCACATAGAAAGTTGCCATTGGGGCAATTCAAATGAAAACTCCAGTGAGCTCTCACTGCACACCTATCAGAGTGATTCAAACCAAATGCGCCAGAGAGGGAGAGAGAGACCCCACCACCAAATGCAAGGCAGGATGTGGAATGACTGGATCACTCCCGCATCACAGTTGGGAATGGAAAATGATAGAGCTGACTCTTGAAAACAGTTAAGAGTTTCTTTTCCTTTTCCAAGCCGTGAGTTACATTCCCGTTCACATGCAGTATAATATCAATTTCAGGTGTCCAATAGAGTGGCTCAACCCTTCCACACAGATTCCTTGAGAACTAGACTTGCTACCGCCCTAGGAGCAGGTCATGGCACTATGGCATTTATCTTAGAGAAATCAAAACTTAACGTTTGCTCCAAAGCCTGTAGGGGAATGTATCTGTGTCCTTATGAAAGCAGTGGGGCTGCCAAGGGGGTGGAAGGGACTGGAGTGGTTGGATATTGACACTTGACAGGGCTGCTGTAAGTGATAAACTCCTCTTGCTTCTTTGAAGGCCCCTTCCCCTTAATGGTGGTCCTGAGGACGAGGAGAATAGGAATGTCAACGATTTCAATCGCTTTCAACCTGCCAAGCATTAGAACACCATCTCTTCTACACTAGTTCACTCTCGTCTTAATCCTCAGTATCCCAAAGCAGACAGGTGGGGTCTGGTCCAAGAGGGGTTGCAGGCAGTGTCCCTTCCCCAGGCCATCTCCCCTCTTGCCCAGAAGCCCAATGACCAGGTCCCAGGCTTTCAACTCATCTAATTTCTGTGCCTTCTCTAGGGACACCAGGGAACTTCTGGGCTCTTTTTCTGGCTTCAAGGAGGCTCTGCGACGCTGGGTCTAGTGCTCTCAGCCGACTTGGACCACACGGCCAGTTGTCTCCTCCTGCATGGGCCACCTATTGGCTCGGGTGGATCAGGTGAGGGCATGTCCTCTCAGAGAGATACATGGAGAACAGAATAGAGGACCTCTTTCTGGCATTGTTTACCCTAATCTCTCAGTGGTTGCTACCATCGCTTGACTTCCCTGGAATTTCAAGCCCAGGAGAGGGGGGTGGGTCAGCAGCCAGAACTGTGGCTTCACCCTTGTGTCTTTTTTGAATGTTTTCCGCAACCCAGAGGGCTTCCGACAACACCAATTGATAACCGCATATGGTTTCCGTGGGCCAGGCATCCAGGTGCATCTAGCCAGGGACCTGTGTCTCAGGATCTCTCACAAGGCTGCAGTCAAGATGTCGAGTGGGTCTTCAGTCATCTCCAGGCTTGTTGGCAGGAAATCTGCTTGTGTGCTCACTCGGGTGGCTCCTAGCAGCCAGAGGTCCTCCATTGCGGTGAGCAAGAAATATTCATTCCTTGCCACATGGGCCTCTCCATCATACAGCCCACAAGGAGCAGGCGGCTTCCCTCGAAACCAATGGTGAGGGAGCGAGAGCAAGCCCAAGAGGAGACCAGTGTCTTTGTCTACGAGCCTCAGAAGGGACATGCTATCTATCTCTCGGGCCATATTCTGTCCTTTCGAAGTGAGGCAGGAGTTCCTGACTCTAATCCAGTGGTAGAGTATGGAACACAAAACGAGGTGTACCCACGAAGGGAATCGTTGGAGACCCTGAAAGGCTGCCCTCCATGCTTTGCTGGGACTTTACCATAATCCTTGCATCCAAACTAGAACGTGACCTATGAGAAAATTTTGTCAAGCCCTTCTGGGATCCTTACAGCAGCTTGCCTAGAAGTTCCTTGCACAAGGGAAGGGTGCCTGTGTGGCTTAGTCAGGTCAACGTCTGACTCTTGATTTCGGCTCAGGGCGTGGTCCCATGGTCTGTGAAATCCAGCCCAGCGTCTGGTTGTGCACTTGAGTCGAAGGCTGTCTAGGAATCTCTCTCTCCCTGCCCCTCCCCCGCTTGCATGTGTGTGTGCCCTCGCTCTTTCTCTCTCTCAGAAATGAAGAAGCAGAAGTCATCGTAGTGGTAGGAGTGGTAGTTATTTTCACATCAGTGGGTAATGAGACAACCTTGGCTTGGAATGGGAGCTCTGAAATTCACTAGCTGTGTGATCTTGGGGCAAGTTGTGTCCCCTCTCTGAACCTCAGTAGTATAGGACACACTGGGTTATTGGGACAATTAAGTGATCAGTAAAGGACACTTAAAACCCTTGGTTGCTTGGCATAGAATCCCTTCATACAATCAATTCTCAGTCGCAGTAGGATCAGCAATTTGATCGTTTTATTTTTTTGGTCCTTAACAATGAAAAATGCTCTCTCACATGGCTATAGGGAATAGGTAGCATCAGTTCAAGAATGGGGTGGATCTCCAGTCAAAGGGGCAATGGGTGTGGCTGAAGGGGTAAGGAAGCACAGGAGCTTTTGTGCTCTGGTTGTGAGTGTTGGTGGCTGCTGGGAAAGGGAATCAGACCTGCAGGGGACCCGAGAACTTGGAGTCTGGCCAGTGCACCCTTGCTCCCTTCTTGGGCTTCTGGGTTTCAGGGGAGCCTGTGGCCCTTGAGGGCATTTGGAGGCTGTGCCCAGAAGAGCAGGAGCAGGAGCTGGAGCTGGAGCAGGAGCAGGAGCAGGAGCAGGAGGCCCCCCGGAGACAGGCTGGACCTTGGGCCCAGAGTTGGCCAGCTTCTGCCTGAGGCAATGGTTTTCTTCCTTGAGCCTTTGGAACTCCCTCTCTGCCCACAGAACAGCCTTCTGGCTCTCCTCACTTCTGTTCTCCACCAGGAGGCGCTCTCGGTCATGCAAGGAGGAGATTCTCTGCCATTCTCGGTGCAGGTCGTCGGCCATCTTCTTGTAGAGGCCTAAGTTCCAGTGGGCAGCATCCACCTTCCTGCGCACCTTGGCGAGTTCGTTCTTCACTTGCAGGCAGCGTGCCTTCTCCTCCATCATCTTCCTCTCCAGGTGTTTGAGGTGCTCTTCGCACAGCTTAGGCTCTGCCTCGAGCTTCAGGTGCAGCTTCTGAATCTCCCTTTCCAGGAGGCTGTTTCGCTGGTGAAAAGATACTTGCTCAGCTTGGTGGATTGTTGTGTTTCCTGGGAGCTCTTCATTCCCCTGACGTGCCTTCTTCAGTGCCCTGGATGGCTTTCCTTGATTCAGGGGGCTCCCACGGGGCACGTGATCAGTGGAGGAGGAGCCAGTCTGCACCTGCCTCCTTGAGCCCCCACCTTCCAGATGATCTCGAAGGAGCTCTAGCAGATGCATCACCGTCAGTAGGATCTGGCTGAGGGTGTGGTGTTGGCTCTGGCCCTCAGCGGGGGCCTGCCACGGCACACCTCCGTCAGGAAGCTCTGGCCTGCCTGCCTCCCCTGCCTCTTCCTGCCCTCTCAGTCCACAGCTGCCAATGTCCTGAGACAGAGGGTCTGCACTTCCCCGCAGATCAGGGCTGTCCTTGAAGTCTTCTGGCATATTCCTCGCAGGGGGTTCTCCATCGTCCTGGGCTGCTCCACAGATGGGATTTTCATCGGTGAGCTGGTGAGGGCTCTTCTTCAACAGCCTTTGCCGAACTCCCTTCAGCAGTTGCGTAGCGTCTCCCACAGAAAAGTACCCGACATCTTGATTCAGGGCAGCCAGAGCAAGGATCTGTAGCGGGAGAGGACTGGCCTTGTGCTCCGATGATGCGACGGCTCCATGGGCTGGTGCATCCGGGTCGGTCTTCTCCATGTCTTTTCCAGATACTTCATTCTGGGCACAGTGCCCCTTTCTTCCTCTTAAGCGGAGTCCACACTTTACTGGAATGAACACCAGCAACACAGTGCACACGAGGATCTCCCAGCCAAACCCAGAGTCTCGTGGCCCATGTGGCCAACGTTCGATTATCGGCAACCCAGAAGCCCACAGCTGTTCCCGGAGAGCCCACAGCGGCTCCAGAACTGTGTGGGGAGACATTGTAATGGCCACCAGCTGGCTCCAGAGAGCCTGGGGGCTTTGTCTCTGATCACCAGTGTCCTCTCGGCCACTAGAAACTGCTTGGAACCCCTACGAGGGTTCCGTCTCCAATGCAAACCAGTGCCTGGCAACAGGAGCTGAAGGGAGTAGGGGTGGGGGAGGTGCACCCGAGACTCCAACGCAAATCAGTGCCTGGCAACAGGAGCTAACAGTCGTTGGGCAGCGGAGGAGAATCTCTATATTGTGTACCTGAAAAAAATGCAACCCTCTGTAGCATTGTCTTGGAATTAAACTTTGACACTTATAAAAAAAAGTTAAAAATGAAACTAGATATCAAAGGGAGAAACATAACAAAATCTAAACACGTAGAAAGTAACTTTCTAGATTATCGGAGACAAAAGATAAAATTTCAGTGCACTGACCCGAAGGAAAATAAAACTACAACGTATTAAAATTGGTGGGACACAGCTAAATCAACAGAGAGCTCAATTTTTAGCACTCAATGCATACATTAGAAAGGAGGAGGAGCATCTGGGTGGCTCAGTCAGTTAGTCCAACTCTTGATTTTGACTCGGGTCATGGTCAACCTTGGGATAGTGAGGCTGAACCTGCATTGTGCTGGTGCTGGGCATGGTGGCTGCTTAATCATCTCTCTCTCTTTCTGCACCGCTTCCGTTTCTCTGTCTCTGTCTCTGTCTCTGTCTGTGTGTCTATCTCTCTCTCTCTCTCTCTAAAAAGAAAAGGAGTCTCAAAACTATAATCTTTCTATTTTAGAACCTGAAAAAAGAGGAGAAACTAAAACTAAAGAAGAAAACCAGAAGAATCCTTCCACCCCATTTCAAGATATTCGTCTACAGTAATCAAAAGTGCGTGGTGTTGGTGAAGAGCTAGACCAATGGAACAGAATAAAGATGGATAAGTGGAACAGAATCAGGGACCCAGAAAGAGAACTACGCCCATATGTCGAATGGGGCCTTGACAAAGGTAAAAAGCCGTTCAGTGGAGGAGTGACAGCGTTTTGAATAAATGGTGCTAGAGCAAGTGGACATGCATAGGCAAAGAAGAAGGAGAAGCAGAAGAGGGAGCGGGAGAGGGGAGGAGGAGGTGGAGGACGAGGAGGCCGGGGACCACAATCTAAGTATCAAACCCTATACAAAACTTAACTCAGGCTGCCTGGGTGAGGCAGCCTGTGCGGCAGCCAGCTCTTGATTTCGGCTCTTGTCAAGCTCTCAGCGTCCCGGGACAAAGTCAGGCTCCAAGCTCACTGGCGAGGCTGCTTGAGGATGCTCTTTTCCCTTCTCCCTCCAGGCCCCTGCCCGCTCATGCACATGTTCACTCTCCCAAAGGAAAAAAAGAAAAAAAGAGTATTTTAAAAAGTAGCTCAAAATTAATCACTGCCTTACATGGAAAATGATAAATCTTATAGGGAAAATGTGGGGAAAAATTTCCAGAATGGAAAGCTAGGTAAAGAATCCTCCAGTCGAACATCAAATTATTTTCCCTAAGGTAAAGTTGATTAATTAGACTTTATCCAACAATCAGAATTGTAAATCTGTGCCGTGTGAAAGACCTCCTTAAGAAGACCCAAAAGACAAGCTACCAACTTGGAGGAAATAGGTCCAAATCACATAGCTAATAGAGGACTCCTGTCTGAAGCATGGAAACTCAGAATTTGACCCCAAGTAAGCATGCAATCTAGTTAGCAAAAGGAAATAGAAGGGGGGTGGGGAAAAAGTAAAGGGCCTGCCACCTTTACCAAAGCGTAGACAGATGGAAACCACATAGAAAGTTGCCATTGGGGCAATTCAAATGAAAACTCCAGTGAGCTCTCACTGCACACCTATCAGAGTGATTCAAACCAAATGCGCCAGAGAGGGAGAGAGAGACCCCACCACCAAATGCAAGGCAGGATGTGGAATGACTGGATCACTCCCGCATCACAGTTGGGAATGGAAAATGATAGAGCTGACTCTTGAAAACAGTTAAGAGTTTCTTTTCCTTTTCCAAGCCGTGAGTTACATTCCCGTTCACATGCAGTATAATATCAATTTCAGGTGTCCAATAGAGTGGCTCAACCCTTCCACACAGATTCTTTGAGAACTAGACTTGCTACCGCCCTAGGAGCAGGTCATGGCACTATGGCATTTATCTTAGAGAAATCAAAACTTAACGTTTGCTCCAAAGCCTGTAGGGGAATGTATCTGTGTCCTTATGAAAGCAGTGGGGCTGCCAAGGGGGTGGAAGGGACTGGAGTGGTTGGATATTGACACTTGACAGGGCTGCTGTAAGTGATAAACTCCTCTTGCTTCTTTGAAGGCCCCTTCCCCTTAATGGTGGTCCTGAGGACGAGGAGAATAGGAATGTCAACGATTTCAATCGCTTTCAACCTGCCAAGCATTAGAACACCATCTCTTCTACACTAGTTCACTCTCGTCTTAATCCTCAGTATCCCAAAGCAGACAGGTGGGGTCTGGTCCAAGAGGGGTTGCAGGCAGTGTCCCTTCCCCAGGCCATCTCCCCTCTTGCCCAGAAGCCCAATGACCAGGTCCCAGGCTTTCAACTCATCTAATTTCTGTGCCTTCTCTAGGGACACCAGGGAACTTCTGGGCTCTTTTTCTGGCTTCAAGGAGGCTCTGCGACGCTGGGTCTAGTGCTCTCAGCCGACTTGGACCACACGGCCAGTTGTCTCCTCCTGCATGGGCCACCTATTGGCTCGGGTGGATCAGGTGAGGGCATGTCCTCTCAGAGAGATACATGGAGAACAGAATAGAGGACCTCTTTCTGGCATTGTTTACCCTAATCTCTCAGTGGTTGCTACCATCGCTTGACTTCCCTGGAATTTCAAGCCCAGGAGAGGGGGGTGGGTCAGCAGCCAGAACTGTGGCTTCACCCTTGTGTCTTTTTTGAATGTTTTCCGCAACCCAGAGGGCTTCCGACAACACCAATTGATAACCGCATATGGTTTCCGTGGGCCAGGCATCCAGGTGCATCTAGCCAGGGACCTGTGTCTCAGGATCTCTCACAAGGCTGCAGTCAAGATGTCGAGTGGGTCTTCAGTCATCTCCAGGCTTGTTGGCAGGAAATCTGCTTGTGTGCTCACTCGGGTGGCTCCTAGCAGCCAGAGGTCCTCCATTGCGGTGAGCAAGAAATATTCATTCCTTGCCACATGGGCCTCTCCATCATACAGCCCACAAGGAGCAGGCGGCTTCCCTCGAAACCAATGGTGAGGGAGCGAGAGCAAGCCCAAGAGGAGACCAGTGTCTTTGTCTACGAGCCTCAGAAGGGACATGCTATCTATCTCTCGGGCCATATTCTGTCCTTTCGAAGTGAGGCAGGAGTTCCTGACTCTAATCCAGTGGTAGAGTATGGAACACAAAACGAGGTGTACCCACGAAGGGAATCG
This sequence comes from Mustela nivalis, assembly GCF_964662115.1. Lineage (NCBI taxonomy): Eukaryota > Metazoa > Chordata > Mammalia > Carnivora > Mustelidae > Mustela > Mustela nivalis. The sequence continues at coordinate 584,562 of NW_028136231.1, forward strand.
TTGGAGACCCTGAAAGGCTGCCCTCCATGCTTTGCTGGGACTTTACCATAATCCTTGCATCCAAACTAGAACGTGACCTATGAGAAAATTTTGTCAAGCCCTTCTGGGATCCTTACAGCAGCTTGCCTAGAAGTTCCTTGCACAAGGGAAGGGTGCCTGTGTGGCTTAGTCAGGTCAACGTCTGACTCTTGATTTCGGCTCAGGGCGTGGTCCCATGGTCTGTGAAATCCAGCCCAGCGTCTGGTTGTGCACTTGAGTCGAAGGCTGTCTAGGAATCTCTCTCTCCCTGCCCCTCCCCCGCTTGCATGTGTGTGTGCCCTCGCTCTTTCTCTCTCTCAGAAATGAAGAAGCAGAAGTCATCGTAGTGGTAGGAGTGGTAGTTATTTTCACATCAGTGGGTAATGAGACAACCTTGGCTTGGAATGGGAGCTCTGAAATTCACTAGCTGTGTGATCTTGGGGCAAGTTGTGTCCCCTCTCTGAACCTCAGTAGTATAGGACACACTGGGTTATTGGGACAATTAAGTGATCAGTAAAGGACACTTAAAACCCTTGGTTGCTTGGCATAGAATCCCTTCATACAATCAATTCTCAGTCGCAGTAGGATCAGCAATTTGATCGTTTTATTTTTTTGGTCCTTAACAATGAAAAATGCTCTCTCACATGGCTATAGGGAATAGGTAGCATCAGTTCAAGAATGGGGTGGATCTCCAGTCAAAGGGGCAATGGGTGTGGCTGAAGGGGTAAGGAAGCACAGGAGCTTTTGTGCTCTGGTTGTGAGTGTTGGTGGCTGCTGGGAAAGGGAATCAGACCTGCAGGGGACCCGAGAACTTGGAGTCTGGCCAGTGCACCCTTGCTCCCTTCTTGGGCTTCTGGGTTTCAGGGGAGCCTGTGGCCCTTGAGGGCATTTGGAGGCTGTGCCCAGAAGAGCAGGAGCAGGAGCTGGAGCTGGAGCAGGAGCAGGAGCAGGAGCAGGAGGCCCCCCGGAGACAGGCTGGACCTTGGGCCCAGAGTTGGCCAGCTTCTGCCTGAGGCAATGGTTTTCTTCCTTGAGCCTTTGGAACTCCCTCTCTGCCCACAGAACAGCCTTCTGGCTCTCCTCACTTCTGTTCTCCACCAGGAGGCGCTCTCGGTCATGCAAGGAGGAGATTCTCTGCCATTCTCGGTGCAGGTCGTCGGCCATCTTCTTGTAGAGGCCTAAGTTCCAGTGGGCAGCATCCACCTTCCTGCGCACCTTGGCGAGTTCGTTCTTCACTTGCAGGCAGCGTGCCTTCTCCTCCATCATCTTCCTCTCCAGGTGTTTGAGGTGCTCTTCGCACAGCTTAGGCTCTGCCTCGAGCTTCAGGTGCAGCTTCTGAATCTCCCTTTCCAGGAGGCTGTTTCGCTGGTGAAAAGATACTTGCTCAGCTTGGTGGATTGTTGTGTTTCCTGGGAGCTCTTCATTCCCCTGACGTGCCTTCTTCAGTGCCCTGGATGGCTTTCCTTGATTCAGGGGGCTCCCACGGGGCACGTGATCAGTGGAGGAGGAGCCAGTCTGCACCTGCCTCCTTGAGCCCCCACCTTCCAGATGATCTCGAAGGAGCTCTAGCAGATGCATCACCGTCAGTAGGATCTGGCTGAGGGTGTGGTGTTGGCTCTGGCCCTCAGCGGGGGCCTGCCACGGCACACCTCCGTCAGGAAGCTCTGGCCTGCCTGCCTCCCCTGCCTCTTCCTGCCCTCTCAGTCCACAGCTGCCAATGTCCTGAGACAGAGGGTCTGCACTTCCCCGCAGATCAGGGCTGTCCTTGAAGTCTTCTGGCATATTCCTCGCAGGGGGTTCTCCATCGTCCTGGGCTGCTCCACAGATGGGATTTTCATCGGTGAGCTGGTGAGGGCTCTTCTTCAACAGCCTTTGCCGAACTCCCTTCAGCAGTTGCGTAGCGTCTCCCACAGAAAAGTACCCGACATCTTGATTCAGGGCAGCCAGAGCAAGGATCTGTAGCGGGAGAGGACTGGCCTTGTGCTCCGATGATGCGACGGCTCCATGGGCTGGTGCATCCGGGTCGGTCTTCTCCATGTCTTTTCCAGATACTTCATTCTGGGCACAGTGCCCCTTTCTTCCTCTTAAGCGGAGTCCACACTTTACTGGAATGAACACCAGCAACACAGTGCACACGAGGATCTCCCAGCCAAACCCAGAGTCTCGTGGCCCATGTGGCCAACGTTCGATTATCGGCAACCCAGAAGCCCACAGCTGTTCCCGGAGAGCCCACAGCGGCTCCAGAACTGTGTGGGGAGACATTGTAATGGCCACCAGCTGGCTCCAGAGAGCCTGGGGGCTTTGTCTCTGATCACCAGTGTCCTCTCGGCCACTAGAAACTGCTTGGAACCCCTACGAGGGTTCCGTCTCCAATGCAAACCAGTGCCTGGCAACAGGAGCTGAAGGGAGTAGGGGTGGGGGAGGTGCACCCGAGACTCCAACGCAAATCAGTGCCTGGCAACAGGAGCTAACAGTCGTTGGGCAGCGGAGGAGAATCTCTATATTGTGTACCTGAAAAAAATGCAACCCTCTGTAGCATTGTCTTGGAATTAAACTTTGACACTTATAAAAAAAAGTTAAAAATGAAACTAGATATCAAAGGGAGAAACATAACAAAATCTAAACACGTAGAAAGTAACTTTCTAGATTATCGGAGACAAAAGATAAAATTTCAGTGCACTGACCCGAAGGAAAATAAAACTACAACGTATTAAAATTGGTGGGACACAGCTAAATCAACAGAGAGCTCAATTTTTAGCACTCAATGCATACATTAGAAAGGAGGAGGAGCATCTGGGTGGCTCAGTCAGTTAGTCCAACTCTTGATTTTGACTCGGGTCATGGTCAACCTTGGGATAGTGAGGCTGAACCTGCATTGTGCTGGTGCTGGGCATGGTGGCTGCTTAATCATCTCTCTCTCTTTCTGCACCGCTTCCGTTTCTCTGTCTCTGTCTCTGTCTCTGTCTGTGTGTCTATCTCTCTCTCTCTCTCTAAAAAGAAAAGGAGTCTCAAAACTATAATCTTTCTATTTTAGAACCTGAAAAAAGAGGAGAAACTAAAACTAAAGAAGAAAACCAGAAGAATCCTTCCACCCCATTTCAAGATATTCGTCTACAGTAATCAAAAGTGCGTGGTGTTGGTGAAGAGCTAGACCAATGGAACAGAATAAAGATGGATAAGTGGAACAGAATCAGGGACCCAGAAAGAGAACTACGCCCATATGTCGAATGGGGCCTTGACAAAGGTAAAAAGCCGTTCAGTGGAGGAGTGACAGCGTTTTGAATAAATGGTGCTAGAGCAAGTGGACATGCATAGGCAAAGAAGAAGGAGAAGCAGAAGAGGGAGCGGGAGAGGGGAGGAGGAGGTGGAGGACGAGGAGGCCGGGGACCACAATCTAAGTATCAAACCCTATACAAAACTTAACTCAGGCTGCCTGGGTGAGGCAGCCTGTGCGGCAGCCAGCTCTTGATTTCGGCTCTTGTCAAGCTCTCAGCGTCCCGGGACAAAGTCAGGCTCCAAGCTCACTGGCGAGGCTGCTTGAGGATGCTCTTTTCCCTTCTCCCTCCAGGCCCCTGCCCGCTCATGCACATGTTCACTCTCCCAAAGGAAAAAAAGAAAAAAAGAGTATTTTAAAAAGTAGCTCAAAATTAATCACTGCCTTACATGGAAAATGATAAATCTTATAGGGAAAATGTGGGGAAAAATTTCCAGAATGGAAAGCTAGGTAAAGAATCCTCCAGTCGAACATCAAATTATTTTCCCTAAGGTAAAGTTGATTAATTAGACTTTATCCAACAATCAGAATTGTAAATCTGTGCCGTGTGAAAGACCTCCTTAAGAAGACCCAAAAGACAAGCTACCAACTTGGAGGAAATAGGTCCAAATCACATAGCTAATAGAGGACTCCTGTCTGAAGCATGGAAACTCAGAATTTGACCCCAAGTAAGCATGCAATCTAGTTAGCAAAAGGAAATAGAAGGGGGGTGGGGAAAAAGTAAAGGGCCTGCCACCTTTACCAAAGCGTAGACAGATGGAAACCACATAGAAAGTTGCCATTGGGGCAATTCAAATGAAAACTCCAGTGAGCTCTCACTGCACACCTATCAGAGTGATTCAAACCAAATGCGCCAGAGAGGGAGAGAGAGACCCCACCACCAAATGCAAGGCAGGATGTGGAATGACTGGATCACTCCCGCATCACAGTTGGGAATGGAAAATGATAGAGCTGACTCTTGAAAACAGTTAAGAGTTTCTTTTCCTTTTCCAAGCCGTGAGTTACATTCCCGTTCACATGCAGTATAATATCAATTTCAGGTGTCCAATAGAGTGGCTCAACCCTTCCACACAGATTCCTTGAGAACTAGACTTGCTACCGCCCTAGGAGCAGGTCATGGCACTATGGCATTTATCTTAGAGAAATCAAAACTTAACGTTTGCTCCAAAGCCTGTAGGGGAATGTATCTGTGTCCTTATGAAAGCAGTGGGGCTGCCAAGGGGGTGGAAGGGACTGGAGTGGTTGGATATTGACACTTGACAGGGCTGCTGTAAGTGATAAACTCCTCTTGCTTCTTTGAAGGCCCCTTCCCCTTAATGGTGGTCCTGAGGACGAGGAGAATAGGAATGTCAACGATTTCAATCGCTTTCAACCTGCCAAGCATTAGAACACCATCTCTTCTACACTAGTTCACTCTCGTCTTAATCCTCAGTATCCCAAAGCAGACAGGTGGGGTCTGGTCCAAGAGGGGTTGCAGGCAGTGTCCCTTCCCCAGGCCATCTCCCCTCTTGCCCAGAAGCCCAATGACCAGGTCCCAGGCTTTCAACTCATCTAATTTCTGTGCCTTCTCTAGGGACACCAGGGAACTTCTGGGCTCTTTTTCTGGCTTCAAGGAGGCTCTGCGACGCTGGGTCTAGTGCTCTCAGCCGACTTGGACCACACGGCCAGTTGTCTCCTCCTGCATGGGCCACCTATTGGCTCGGGTGGATCAGGTGAGGGCATGTCCTCTCAGAGAGATACATGGAGAACAGAATAGAGGACCTCTTTCTGGCATTGTTTACCCTAATCTCTCAGTGGTTGCTACCATCGCTTGACTTCCCTGGAATTTCAAGCCCAGGAGAGGGGGGTGGGTCAGCAGCCAGAACTGTGGCTTCACCCTTGTGTCTTTTTTGAATGTTTTCCGCAACCCAGAGGGCTTCCGACAACACCAATTGATAACCGCATATGGTTTCCGTGGGCCAGGCATCCAGGTGCATCTAGCCAGGGACCTGTGTCTCAGGATCTCTCACAAGGCTGCAGTCAAGATGTCGAGTGGGTCTTCAGTCATCTCCAGGCTTGTTGGCAGGAAATCTGCTTGTGTGCTCACTCGGGTGGCTCCTAGCAGCCAGAGGTCCTCCATTGCGGTGAGCAAGAAATATTCATTCCTTGCCACATGGGCCTCTCCATCATACAGCCCACAAGGAGCAGGCGGCTTCCCTCGAAACCAATGGTGAGGGAGCGAGAGCAAGCCCAAGAGGAGACCAGTGTCTTTGTCTACGAGCCTCAGAAGGGACATGCTATCTATCTCTCGGGCCATATTCTGTCCTTTCGAAGTGAGGCAGGAGTTCCTGACTCTAATCCAGTGGTAGAGTATGGAACACAAAACGAGGTGTACCCACGAAGGGAATCGTTGGAGACCCTGAAAGGCTGCCCTCCATGCTTTGCTGGGACTTTACCATAATCCTTGCATCCAAACTAGAACGTGACCTATGAGAAAATTTTGTCAAGCCCTTCTGGGATCCTTACAGCAGCTTGCCTAGAAGTTCCTTGCACAAGGGAAGGGTGCCTGTGTGGCTTAGTCAGGTCAACGTCTGACTCTTGATTTCGGCTCAGGGCGTGGTCCCATGGTCTGTGAAATCCAGCCCAGCGTCTGGTTGTGCACTTGAGTCGAAGGCTGTCTAGGAATCTCTCTCTCCCTGCCCCTCCCCCGCTTGCATGTGTGTGTGCCCTCGCTCTTTCTCTCTCTCAGAAATGAAGAAGCAGAAGTCATCGTAGTGGTAGGAGTGGTAGTTATTTTCACATCAGTGGGTAATGAGACAACCTTGGCTTGGAATGGGAGCTCTGAAATTCACTAGCTGTGTGATCTTGGGGCAAGTTGTGTCCCCTCTCTGAACCTCAGTAGTATAGGACACACTGGGTTATTGGGACAATTAAGTGATCAGTAAAGGACACTTAAAACCCTTGGTTGCTTGGCATAGAATCCCTTCATACAATCAATTCTCAGTCGCAGTAGGATCAGCAATTTGATCGTTTTATTTTTTTGGTCCTTAACAATGAAAAATGCTCTCTCACATGGCTATAGGGAATAGGTAGCATCAGTTCAAGAATGGGGTGGATCTCCAGTCAAAGGAGCAATGGGTGTGGCTGAAGGGGTAAGGAAGCACAGGAGCTTTTGTGCTCTGGTTGTGAGTGTTGGTGGCTGCTGGGAAAGGGAATCAGACCTGCAGGGGACCCGAGAACTTGGAGTCTGGCCAGTGCACCCTTGCTCCCTTCTTGGGCTTCTGGGTTTCAGGGGAGCCTGTGGCCCTTGAGGGCATTTGGAGGCTGTGCCCAGAAGAGCAGGAGCAGGAGCTGGAGCTGGAGCAGGAGCAGGAGCAGGAGCAGGAGGCCCCCCGGAGACAGGCTGGACCTTGGGCCCAGAGTTGGCCAGCTTCTGCCTGAGGCAATGGTTTTCTTCCTTGAGCCTTTGGAACTCCCTCTCTGCCCACAGAACAGCCTTCTGGCTCTCCTCACTTCTGTTCTCCACCAGGAGGCGCTCTCGGTCATGCAAGGAGGAGATTCTCTGCCATTCTCGGTGCAGGTCGTCGGCCATCTTCTTGTAGAGGCCTAAGTTCCAGTGGGCAGCATCCACCTTCCTGCGCACCTTGGCGAGTTCGTTCTTCACTTGCAGGCAGCGTGCCTTCTCCTCCATCATCTTCCTCTCCAGGTGTTTGAGGTGCTCTTCGCACAGCTTAGGCTCTGCCTCGAGCTTCAGGTGCAGCTTCTGAATCTCCCTTTCCAGGAGGCTGTTTCGCTGGTGAAAAGATACTTGCTCAGCTTGGTGGATTGTTGTGTTTCCTGGGAGCTCTTCATTCCCCTGACGTGCCTTCTTCAGTGCCCTGGATGGCTTTCCTTGATTCAGGGGGCTCCCACGGGGCACGTGATCAGTGGAGGAGGAGCCAGTCTGCACCTGCCTCCTTGAGCCCCCACCTTCCAGATGATCTCGAAGGAGCTCTAGCAGATGCATCACCGTCAGTAGGATCTGGCTGAGGGTGTGGTGTTGGCTCTGGCCCTCAGCGGGGGCCTGCCACGGCACACCTCCGTCAGGAAGCTCTGGCCTGCCTGCCTCCCCTGCCTCTTCCTGCCCTCTCAGTCCACAGCTGCCAATGTCCTGAGACAGAGGGTCTGCACTTCCCCGCAGATCAGGGCTGTCCTTGAAGTCTTCTGGCATATTCCTCGCAGGGGGTTCTCCATCGTCCTGGGCTGCTCCACAGATGGGATTTTCATCGGTGAGCTGGTGAGGGCTCTTCTTCAACAGCCTTTGCCGAACTCCCTTCAGCAGTTGCGTAGCGTCTCCCACAGAAAAGTACCCGACATCTTGATTCAGGGCAGCCAGAGCAAGGATCTGTAGCGGGAGAGGACTGGCCTTGTGCTCCGATGATGCGACGGCTCCATGGGCTGGTGCATCCGGGTCGGTCTTCTCCATGTCTTTTCCAGATACTTCATTCTGGGCACAGTGCCCCTTTCTTCCTCTTAAGCGGAGTCCACACTTTACTGGAATGAACACCAGCAACACAGTGCACACGAGGATCTCCCAGCCAAACCCAGAGTCTCGTGGCCCATGTGGCCAACGTTCGATTATCGGCAACCCAGAAGCCCACAGCTGTTCCCGGAGAGCCCACAGCGGCTCCAGAACTGTGTGGGGAGACATTGTAATGGCCACCAGCTGGCTCCAGAGAGCCTGGGGGCTTTGTCTCTGATCACCAGTGTCCTCTCGGCCACTAGAAACTGCTTGGAACCCCTACGAGGGTTCCGTCTCCAATGCAAACCAGTGCCTGGCAACAGGAGCTGAAGGGAGTAGGGGTGGGGGAGGTGCACCCGAGACTCCAACGCAAATCAGTGCCTGGCAACAGGAGCTAACAGTCGTTGGGCAGCGGAGGAGAATCTCTATATTGTGTACCTGAAAAAAATGCAACCCTATGTAGCATTGTCTTGGAATTAAACTTTGACACTTATAAAAAAAAGTTAAAAATGAAACTAGATATCAAAGGGAGAAACATAACAAAATCTAAACACGTAGAAAGTAACTTTCTAGATTATCGGAGACAAAAGATAAAATTTCAGTGCACTGACCCGAAGGAAAATAAAACTACAACGTATTAAAATTGGTGGGACACAGCTAAATCAACAGAGAGCTCAATTTTTAGCACTCAATGCATACATTAGAAAGGAGGAGGAGCATCTGGGTGGCTCAGTCAGTTAGTCCAACTCTTGATTTTGACTCGGGTCATGGTCAACCTTGGGATAGTGAGGCTGAACCTGCATTGTGCTGGTGCTGGGCATGGTGGCTGCTTAATCATCTCTCTCTCTTTCTGCACCGCTTCCGTTTCTCTGTCTCTGTCTCTGTCTCTGTCTGTGTGTCTATCTCTCTCTCTCTCTCTAAAAAGAAAAGGAGTCTCAAAACTATAATCTTTCTATTTTAGAACCTGAAAAAAGAGGAGAAACTAAAACTAAAGAAGAAAACCAGAAGAATCCTTCCACCCCATTTCAAGATATTCGTCTACAGTAATCAAAAGTGCGTGGTGTTGGTGAAGAGCTAGACCAATGGAACAGAATAAAGATGGATAAGTGGAACAGAATCAGGGACCCAGAAAGAGAACTACGCCCATATGTCGAATGGGGCCTTGACAAAGGTAAAAAGCCGTTCAGTGGAGGAGTGACAGCGTTTTGAATAAATGGTGCTAGAGCAAGTGGACATGCATAGGCAAAGAAGAAGGAGAAGCAGAAGAGGGAGCGGGAGAGGGGAGGAGGAGGTGGAGGACGAGGAGGCCGGGGACCACAATCTAAGTATCAAACCCTATACAAAACTTAACTCAGGCTGCCTGGGTGAGGCAGCCTGTGCGGCAGCCAGCTCTTGATTTCGGCTCTTGTCAAGCTCTCAGCGTCCCGGGACAAAGTCAGGCTCCAAGCTCACTGGCGAGGCTGCTTGAGGATGCTCTTTTCCCTTCTCCCTCCAGGCCCCTGCCCGCTCATGCACATGTTCACTCTCCCAAAGGAAAAAAAGAAAAAAAGAGTATTTTAAAAAGTAGCTCAAAATTAATCACTGCCTTACATGGAAAATGATAAATCTTATAGGGAAAATGTGGGGAAAAATTTCCAGAATGGAAAGCTAGGTAAAGAATCCTCCAGTCGAACATCAAATTATTTTCCCTAAGGTAAAGTTGATTAATTAGACTTTATCCAACAATCAGAATTGTAAATCTGTGCCGTGTGAAAGACCTCCTTAAGAAGACCCAAAAGACAAGCTACCAACTTGGAGGAAATAGGTCCAAATCACATAGCTAATAGAGGACTCCTGTCTGAAGCATGGAAACTCAGAATTTGACCCCAAGTAAGCATGCAATCTAGTTAGCAAAAGGAAATAGAAGGGGGGTGGGGAAAAAGTAAAGGGCCTGCCACCTTTACCAAAGCGTAGACAGATGGAAACCACATAGAAAGTTGCCATTGGGGCAATTCAAATGAAAACTCCAGTGAGCTCTCACTGCACACCTATCAGAGTGATTCAAACCAAATGCGCCAGAGAGGGAGAGAGAGACCCCACCACCAAATGCAAGGCAGGATGTGGAATGACTGGATCACTCCCGCATCACAGTTGGGAATGGAAAATGATAGAGCTGACTCTTGAAAACAGTTAAGAGTTTCTTTTCCTTTTCCAAGCCGTGAGTTACATTCCCGTTCACATGCAGTATAATATCAATTTCAGGTGTCCAATAGAGTGGCTCAACCCTTCCACACAGATTCCTTGAGAACTAGACTTGCTACCGCCCTAGGAGCAGGTCATGGCACTATGGCATTTATCTTAGAGAAATCAAAACTTAACGTTTGCTCCAAAGCCTGTAGGGGAATGTATCTGTGTCCTTATGAAAGCAGTGGGGCTGCCAAGGGGGTGGAAGGGACTGGAGTGGTTGGATATTGACACTTGACAGGGCTGCTGTAAGTGATAAACTCCTCTTGCTTCTTTGAAGGCCCCTTCCCCTTAATGGTGGTCCTGAGGACGAGGAGAATAGGAATGTCAACGATTTCAATCGCTTTCAACCTGCCAAGCATTAGAACACCATCTCTTCTACACTAGTTCACTCTCGTCTTAATCCTCAGTATCCCAAAGCAGACAGGTGGGGTCTGGTCCAAGAGGGGTTGCAGGCAGTGTCCCTTCCCCAGGCCATCTCCCCTCTTGCCCAGAAGCCCAATGACCAGGTCCCAGGCTTTCAACTCATCTAATTTCTGTGCCTTCTCTAGGGACACCAGGGAACTTCTGGGCTCTTTTTCTGGCTTCAAGGAGGCTCTGCGACGCTGGGTCTAGTGCTCTCAGCCGACTTGGACCACACGGCCAGTTGTCTCCTCCTGCATGGGCCACCTATTGGCTCGGGTGGATCAGGTGAGGGCATGTCCTCTCAGAGAGATACATGGAGAACAGAATAGAGGACCTCTTTCTGGCATTGTTTACCCTAATCTCTCAGTGGTTGCTACCATCGCTTGACTTCCCTGGAATTTCAAGCCCAGGAGAGGGGGGTGGGTCAGCAGCCAGAACTGTGGCTTCACCCTTGTGTCTTTTTTGAATGTTTTCCGCAACCCAGAGGGCTTCCGACAACACCAATTGATAACCGCATATGGTTTCCGTGGGCCAGGCATCCAGGTGCATCTAGCCAGGGACCTGTGTCTCAGGATCTCTCACAAGGCTGCAGTCAAGATGTCATGTGGGTCTTCAGTCATCTCCAGGCTTGTTGGCGGGAAATCTGCTTGTGTGCTCACTCGGGTGGCTCCTAGCAGCCAGAGGTCCTCCATTGCGGTGAGCAAGAAATATTCATTCCTTGCCACATGGGCCTCTCCATCATACAGCCCACAAGGAGCAGGCGGCTTCCCTCGAAACCAATGGTGAGGGAGCGAGAGCAAGCCCAAGAGGAGACCAGTGTCTTTGTCTACGAGCCTCAGAAGGGACATGCTATCTATCTCTCGGGCCATATTCTGTCCTTTCGAAGTGAGGCAGGAGTTCCTGACTCTAATCCAGTGGTAGAGTATGGAACACAAAACGAGGTGTACCCACGAAGGGAATCGTTGGAGACCCTGAAAGGCTGCCCTCCATGCTTTGCTGGGACTTTACCTCAGCTAGGCATCACCATAATCCTTGCATCCAAACTAGAACGTGACCTATGAGAAAATTTTGTCAAGCCCTTCTGGGATCCTTACAGCAGCTTGCCTAGAAGTTCCTTGCACAAGGGAAGGGTGCCTGTGTGGCTTAGTCAGGTCAACGTCTGACTCTTGATTTCGGCTCAGGGCGTGGTCCCATGGTCTGTGAAATCCAGCCCAGCGTCTGGTTGTGCACTTGAGTGGGAAGGCTGTCTAGGAATCTCTCTCTCCCTGCCCCTCCCCCGCTTGCATGTGTGTGTGCCCTCGCTCTTTCTCTCTCTCAGAAATGAAGAAGCAGAAGTCATCGTAGTGGTAGGAGTGGTAGTTATTTTCACATCAGTGGGTAATGAGACAACCTTGGCTTGGAATGGGAGCTCTGAAATTCACTAGCTGTGTGATCTTGGGGCAAGTTGTGTCCCCTCTCTGAACCTCAGTAGTATAGGACACACTGGGTTATTGGGACAATTAAGTGATCAGTAAAGGACACTTAAAACCCTTGGTTGCTTGGCATAGAATCCCTTCATACAATCAATTCTCAGTCGCAGTAGGATCAGCAATTTGATCGTTTTATTTTTTTGGTCCTTAACAATGAAAAATGCTCTCTCACATGGCTATAGGGAATAGGTAGCATCAGTTCAAGAATGGGGTGGATCTCCAGTCAAAGGAGCAATGGGTGTGGCTGAAGGGGTAAGGAAGCACAGGAGCTTTTGTGCTCTGGTTGTGAGTGTTGGTGGCTGCTGGGAAAGGGAATCAGACCTGCAGGGGACCCGAGAACTTGGAGTCTGGCCAGTGCACCCTTGCTCCCTTCTTGGGCTTCTGGGCTTTCAGGGGAGCCTGTGGCCCTTGAGGGCATTTGGAGGCTGTGCCCAGAAGAGCAGGAGCAGGAGCTGGAGCTGGAGCAGGAGCAGGAGCAGGAGCAGGAGGCCCCCCGGAGACAGGCTGGACCTTGGGCCCAGAGTTGGCCAGCTTCTGCCTGAGGCAATGGTTTTCTTCCTTGAGCCTTTGGAACTCCCTCTCTGCCCACAGAACAGCCTTCTGGCTCTCCTCACTTCTGTTCTCCACCAGGAGGCGCTCTCGGTCATGCAAGGAGGAGATTCTCTGCCATTCTCGGTGCAGGTCGTCGGCCATCTTCTTGTAGAGGCCTAAGTTCCAGTGGGCAGCATCCACCTTCCTGCGCACCTTGGCGAGTTCGTTCTTCACTTGCAGGCAGCGTGCCTTCTCCTCCATCATCTTCCTCTCCAGGTGTTTGAGGTGCTCTTCGCACAGCTTAGGCTCTGCCTCGAGCTTCAGGTGCAGCTTCTGAATCTCCCTTTCCAGGAGGCTGTTTCGCTGGTGAAAAGATACTTGCTCAGCTTGGTGGATTGTTGTGTTTCCTGGGAGCTCTTCATTCCCCTGACGTGCCTTCTTCAGTGCCCTGGATGGCTTTCCTTGATTCAGGGGGCTCCCACGGGGCACGTGATCAGTGGAGGAGGAGCCAGTCTGCACCTGCCTCCTTGAGCCCCCACCTTCCAGATGATCTCGAAGGAGCTCTAGCAGATGCATCACCGTCAGTAGGATCTGGCTGAGGGTGTGGTGTTGGCTCTGGCCCTCAGCGGGGGCCTGCCACGGCACACCTCCGTCAGGAAGCTCTGGCCTGCCTGCCTCCCCTGCCTCTTCCTGCCCTCTCAGTCCACAGCTGCCAATGTCCTGAGACAGAGGGTCTGCACTTCCCCGCAGATCAGGGCTGTCCTTGAAGTCTTCTGGCATATTCCTCGCAGGGGGTTCTCCATCGTCCTGGGCTGCTCCACAGATGGGATTTTCATCGGTGAGCTGGTGAGGGCTCTTCTTCAACAGCCTTTGCCGAACTCCCTTCAGCAGTTGCGTAGCGTCTCCCACAGAAAAGTACCCGACATCTTGATTCAGGGCAGCCAGAGCAAGGATCTGTAGCGGGAGAGGACTGGCCTTGTGCTCCGATGATGCGACGGCTCCATGGGCTGGTGCATCCGGGTCGGTCTTCTCCATGTCTTTTCCAGATACTTCATTCTGGGCACAGTGCCCCTTTCTTCCTCTTAAGCGGAGTCCACACTTTACTGGAATGAACACCAGCAACACAGTGCACACGAGGATCTCCCAGCCAAACCCAGAGTCTCGTGGCCCATGTGGCCAACGTTCGATTATCGGCAACCCAGAAGCCCACAGCTGTTCCCGGAGAGCCCACAGCGGCTCCAGAACTGTGTGGGGAGACATTGTAATGGCCACCAGCTGGCTCCAGAGAGCCTGGGGGCTTTGTCTCTGATCACCAGTGTCCTCTCGGCCACTAGAAACTGCTTGGAACCCCTACGAGGGTTCCGTCTCCAATGCAAACCAGTGCCTGGCAACAGGAGCTGAAGGGAGTAGGGGTGGGGGAGGTGCACCCGAGACTCCAAGGCAAATCAGTGCCTGGCAACAGGAGCTAACAGTCGTTGGGCAGCGGAGGAGAATCTCTATATTGTGTACCTGAAAAAAATGCAACCCTATGTAGCATTGTCTTGGAATTAAACTTTGACACTTATAAAAAAAAGTTAAAAATGAAACTAGATATCAAAGGGAGAAACATAACAAAATCTAAACACGTAGAAAGTAACTTTCTAGATTATCGGAGACAAAAGATAAAATTTCAGTGCACTGACCCGAAGGAAAATAAAACTACAACGTATTAAAATTGGTGGGACACAGCTAAATCAACAGAGAGCTCAATTTTTAGCACTCAATGCATACATTAGAAAGGAGGAGGAGCATCTGGGTGGCTCAGTCAGTTAGTCCAACTCTTGATTTTGACTCGGGTCATGGTCAACCTTGGGATAGTGAGGCTGAACCTGCATTGTGCTGGTGCTGGGCATGGTGGCTGCTTAATCATCTCTCTCTCTTTCTGCACCGCTTCCGTTTCTCTGTCTCTGTCTCTGTCTCTGTCTGTGTGTCTATCTCTCTCTCTCTCTCTAAAAAGAAAAGGAGTCTCAAAACTATAATCTTTCTATTTTAGAACCTGAAAAAAGAGGAGAAACTAAAACTAAAGAAGAAAACCAGAAGAATCCTTCCACCCCATTTCAAGATATTCGTCTACAGTAATCAAAAGTGCGTGGTGTTGGTGAAGAGCTAGACCAATGGAACAGAATAAAGATGGATAAGTGGAACAGAATCAGGGACCCAGAAAGAGAACTACGCCCATATGTCGAATGGGGCCTTGACAAAGGTAAAAAGCCGTTCAGTGGAGGAGTGACAGCGTTTTGAATAAATGGTGCTAGAGCAAGTGGACATGCATAGGCAAAGAAGAAGGAGAAGCAGAAGAGGGAGCGGGAGAGGGGAGGAGGAGGTGGAGGACGAGGAGGCCGGGGACCACAATCTAAGTATCAAACCCTATACAAAACTTAACTCAGGCTGCCTGGGTGAGGCAGCCTGTGCGGCAGCCAGCTCTTGATTTCGGCTCTTGTCAAGCTCTCAGCGTCCCGGGACAAAGTCAGGCTCCAAGCTCACTGGCGAGGCTGCTTGAGGATGCTCTTTTCCCTTCTCCCTCCAGGCCCCTGCCCGCTCATGCACATGTTCACTCTCCCAAAGGAAAAAAAGAAAAAAAGAGTATTTTAAAAAGTAGCTCAAAATTAATCACTGCCTTACATGGAAAATGATAAATCTTATAGGGAAAATGTGGGGGAAAATTTCCAGAATGGAAAGCTAGGTAAAGAATCCTCCAGTCGAACATCAAATTATTTTCCCTAAGGTAAAGTTGATTAATTAGACTTTATCCAACAATCAGAATTGTAAATCTGTGCCGTGTGAAAGACCTCCTTAAGAAGACCCAAAAGACAAGCTACCAACTTGGAGGAAATAGGTCCAAATCACATAGCTAATAGAGGACTCCTGTCTGAAGCATGGAAACTCAGAATTTGATCCCCAAGTAAGCATGCAATCTAGTTAGCAAAAGGAAATAGAAGGGGGGTGGGGAAAAAGTAAAGGGCCTGCCACCTTTACCAAAGCGTAGACAGATGGAAACCACATAGAAAGTTGCCATTGGGGCAATTCAAATGAAAACTCCAGTGAGCTCTCACTGCACACCTATCAGAGTGATTCAAACCAAATGCGCCAGAGAGGGAGAGAGAGACCCCACCACCAAATGCAAGGCAGGATGTGGAATGACTGGATCACTCCCGCATCACAGTTGGGAATGGAAAATGATAGAGCTGACTCTTGAAAACAGTTAAGAGTTTCTTTTCCTTTTCCAAGCCGTGAGTTACATTCCCGTTCACATGCAGTATAATATCAATTTCAGGTGTCCAATAGAGTGGCTCAACCCTTCCACACAGATTCTTTGAGAACTAGACTTGCTACCGCCCTAGGAGCAGGTCATGGCACTATGGCATTTATCTTAGAGAAATCAAAACTTAACGTTTGCTCCAAAGCCTGTAGGGGAATGTATCTGCGTCCTTATGAAAGCAGTGGGGCTGCCAAGGGGGTGGAAGGGACTGGAGTGGTTGGATATTGACACTTGACAGGG
The DNA here is from genome assembly GCF_964662115.1 of Mustela nivalis. Taxonomy (NCBI): domain Eukaryota; kingdom Metazoa; phylum Chordata; class Mammalia; order Carnivora; family Mustelidae; genus Mustela; species Mustela nivalis. The sequence goes on from NW_028136231.1 coordinate 600,500, forward strand.
CTGCTGTAAGTGATAAACTCCTCTTGCTTCTTTGAAGGCCCCTTCCCCTTAATGGTGGTCCTGAGGACGAGGAGAATAGGAATGTCAACGATTTCAATCGCTTTCAACCTGCCAAGCATTAGAACACCATCTCTTCTACACTAGTTCACTCTCGTCTTAATCCTCAGTATCCCAAAGCAGACAGGTGGGGTCTGGTCCAAGAGGGGTTGCAGGCAGTGTCCCTTCCCCAGGCCATCTCCCCTCTTGCCCAGAAGCCCAATGACCAGGTCCCAGGCTTTCAACTCATCTAATTTCTGTGCCTTCTCTAGGGACACCAGGGAACTTCTGGGCTCTTTTTCTGGCTTCAAGGAGGCTCTGCGACGCTGGGTCTAGTGCTCTCAGCCGACTTGGACCACACGGCCAGTTGTCTCCTCCTGCATGGGCCACCTATTGGCTCGGGTGGATCAGGTGAGGGCATGTCCTCTCAGAGAGATACATGGAGAACAGAATAGAGGACCTCTTTCTGGCATTGTTTACCCTAATCTCTCAGTGGTTGCTACCATCGCTTGACTTCCCTGGAATTTCAAGCCCAGGAGAGGGGGGTGGGTCAGCAGCCAGAACTGTGGCTTCACCCTTGTGTCTTTTTTGAATGTTTTCCGCAACCCAGAGGGCTTCCGACAACACCAATTGATAACCGCATATGGTTTCCGTGGGCCAGGCATCCAGGTGCATCTAGCCAGGGACCTGTGTCTCAGGATCTCTCACAAGGCTGCAGTCAAGATGTCGAGTGGGTCTTCAGTCATCTCCAGGCTTGTTGGCAGGAAATCTGCTTGTGTGCTCACTCGGGTGGCTCCTAGCAGCCAGAGGTCCTCCATTGCAGTGAGCAAGAAATATTCATTCCTTGCCACATGGGCCTCTCCATCATACAGCCCACAAGGAGCAGGCGGCTTCCCTCGAAACCAATGGTGAGGGAGCGAGAGCAAGCCCAAGAGGAGACCAGTGTCTTTGTCTACGAGCCTCAGAAGGGACATGCTATCTATCTCTCGGGCCATATTCTGTCCTTTCGAAGTGAGGCAGGAGTTCCTGACTCTAATCCAGTGGTAGAGTATGGAACACAAAACGAGGTGTACCCACGAAGGGAATCGTTGGAGACCCTGAAAGGCTGCCCTCCATGCTTTGCTGGGACTTTACCTCAGCTAGGCATCACCATAATCCTTGCATCCAAACTAGAACGTGACCTATGAGAAAATTTTGTCAAGCCCTTCTGGGATCCTTACAGCAGCTTGCCTAGAAGTTCCTTGCACAAGGGAAGGGTGCCTGTGTGGCTTAGTCAGGTCAACGTCTGACTCTTGATTTCGGCTCAGGGCGTGGTCCCATGGTCTGTGAAATCCAGCCCAGCGTCTGGTTGTGCACTTGAGTGGGAAGGCTGTCTAGGAATCTCTCTCTCCCTGCCCCTCCCCCGCTTGCATGTGTGTGTGCCCTCGCTCTTTCTCTCTCTCAGAAATGAAGAAGCAGAAGTCATCGTAGTGGTAGGAGTGGTAGTTATTTTCACATCAGTGGGTAATGAGACAACCTTGGCTTGGAATGGGAGCTCTGAAATTCACTAGCTGTGTGATCTTGGGGCAAGTTGTGTCCCCTCTCTGAACCTCAGTAGTATAGGACACACTGGGTTATTGGGACAATTAAGTGATCAGTAAAGGACACTTAAAACCCTTGGTTGCTTGGCATAGAATCCCTTCATACAATCAATTCTCAGTCGCAGTAGGATCAGCAATTTGATCGTTTTATTTTTTTGGTCCTTAACAATGAAAAATGCTCTCTCACATGGCTATAGGGAATAGGTAGCATCAGTTCAAGAATGGGGTGGATCTCCAGTCAAAGGAGCAATGGGTGTGGCTGAAGGGGTAAGGAAGCACAGGAGCTTTTGTGCTCTGGTTGTGAGTGTTGGTGGCTGCTGGGAAAGGGAATCAGACCTGCAGGGGACCCGAGAACTTGGAGTCTGGCCAGTGCACCCTTGCTCCCTTCTTGGGCTTCTGGGCTTTCAGGGGAGCCTGTGGCCCTTGAGGGCATTTGGAGGCTGTGCCCAGAAGAGCAGGAGCAGGAGCTGGAGCTGGAGCAGGAGCAGGAGCAGGAGCAGGAGGCCCCCCGGAGACAGGCTGGACCTTGGGCCCAGAGTTGGCCAGCTTCTGCCTGAGGCAATGGTTTTCTTCCTTGAGCCTTTGGAACTCCCTCTCTGCCCACAGAACAGCCTTCTGGCTCTCCTCACTTCTGTTCTCCACCAGGAGGCGCTCTCGGTCATGCAAGGAGGAGATTCTCTGCCATTCTCGGTGCAGGTCGTCGGCCATCTTCTTGTAGAGGCCTAAGTTCCAGTGGGCAGCATCCACCTTCCTGCGCACCTTGGCGAGTTCGTTCTTCACTTGCAGGCAGCGTGCCTTCTCCTCCATCATCTTCCTCTCCAGGTGTTTGAGGTGCTCTTCGCACAGCTTAGGCTCTGCCTCGAGCTTCAGGTGCAGCTTCTGAATCTCCCTTTCCAGGAGGCTGTTTCGCTGGTGAAAAGATACTTGCTCAGCTTGGTGGATTGTTGTGTTTCCTGGGAGCTCTTCATTCCCCTGACGTGCCTTCTTCAGTGCCCTGGATGGCTTTCCTTGATTCAGGGGGCTCCCACGGGGCACGTGATCAGTGGAGGAGGAGCCAGTCTGCACCTGCCTCCTTGAGCCCCCACCTTCCAGATGATCTCGAAGGAGCTCTAGCAGATGCATCACCGTCAGTAGGATCTGGCTGAGGGTGTGGTGTTGGCTCTGGCCCTCAGCGGGGGCCTGCCACGGCACACCTCCGTCAGGAAGCTCTGGCCTGCCTGCCTCCCCTGCCTCTTCCTGCCCTCTCAGTCCACAGCTGCCAATGTCCTGAGACAGAGGGTCTGCACTTCCCCGCAGATCAGGGCTGTCCTTGAAGTCTTCTGGCATATTCCTCGCAGGGGGTTCTCCATCGTCCTGGGCTGCTCCACAGATGGGATTTTCATCGGTGAGCTGGTGAGGGCTCTTCTTCAACAGCCTTTGCCGAACTCCCTTCAGCAGTTGCGTAGCGTCTCCCACAGAAAAGTACCCGACATCTTGATTCAGGGCAGCCAGAGCAAGGATCTGTAGCGGGAGAGGACTGGCCTTGTGCTCCGATGATGCGACGGCTCCATGGGCTGGTGCATCCGGGTCGGTCTTCTCCATGTCTTTTCCAGATACTTCATTCTGGGCACAGTGCCCCTTTCTTCCTCTTAAGCGGAGTCCACACTTTACTGGAATGAACACCAGCAACACAGTGCACACGAGGATCTCCCAGCCAAACCCAGAGTCTCGTGGCCCATGTGGCCAACGTTCGATTATCGGCAACCCAGAAGCCCACAGCTGTTCCCGGAGAGCCCACAGCGGCTCCAGAACTGTGTGGGGAGACATTGTAATGGCCACCAGCTGGCTCCAGAGAGCCTGGGGGCTTTGTCTCTGATCACCAGTGTCCTCTCGGCCACTAGAAACTGCTTGGAACCCCTACGAGGGTTCCGTCTCCAATGCAAACCAGTGCCTGGCAACAGGAGCTGAAGGGAGTAGGGGTGGGGGAGGTGCACCCGAGACTCCAACGCAAATCAGTGCCTGGCAACAGGAGCTAACAGTCGTTGGGCAGCGGAGGAGAATCTCTATATTGTGTACCTGAAAAAAATGCAACCCTATGTAGCATTGTCTTGGAATTAAACTTTGACACTTATAAAAAAAAGTTAAAAATGAAACTAGATATCAAAGGGAGAAACATAACAAAATCTAAACACGTAGAAAGTAACTTTCTAGATTATCGGAGACAAAAGATAAAATTTCAGTGCACTGACCCGAAGGAAAATAAAACTACAACGTATTAAAATTGGTGGGACACAGCTAAATCAACAGAGAGCTCAATTTTTAGCACTCAATGCATACATTAGAAAGGAGGAGGAGCATCTGGGTGGCTCAGTCAGTTAGTCCAACTCTTGATTTTGACTCGGGTCATGGTCAACCTTGGGATAGTGAGGCTGAACCTGCATTGTGCTGGTGCTGGGCATGGTGGCTGCTTAATCATCTCTCTCTCTTTCTGCACCGCTTCCGTTTCTCTGTCTCTGTCTCTGTCTCTGTCTGTGTGTCTATCTCTCTCTCTCTCTCTAAAAAGAAAAGGAGTCTCAAAACTATAATCTTTCTATTTTAGAACCTGAAAAAAGAGGAGAAACTAAAACTAAAGAAGAAAACCAGAAGAATCCTTCCACCCCATTTCAAGATATTCGTCTACAGTAATCAAAAGTGCGTGGTGTTGGTGAAGAGCTAGACCAATGGAACAGAATAAAGATGGATAAGTGGAACAGAATCAGGGACCCAGAAAGAGAACTACGCCCATATGTCGAATGGGGCCTTGACAAAGGTAAAAAGCCGTTCAGTGGAGGAGTGACAGCGTTTTGAATAAATGGTGCTAGAGCAAGTGGACATGCATAGGCAAAGAAGAAGGAGAAGCAGAAGAGGGAGCGGGAGAGGGGAGGAGGAGGTGGAGGACGAGGAGGCCGGGGACCACAATCTAAGTATCAAACCCTATACAAAACTTAACTCAGGCTGCCTGGGTGAGGCAGCCTGTGCGGCAGCCAGCTCTTGATTTCGGCTCTTGTCAAGCTCTCAGCGTCCCGGGACAAAGTCAGGCTCCAAGCTCACTGGCGAGGCTGCTTGAGGATGCTCTTTTCCCTTCTCCCTCCAGGCCCCTGCCCGCTCATGCACATGTTCACTCTCCCAAAGGAAAAAAAGAAAAAAAGAGTATTTTAAAAAGTAGCTCAAAATTAATCACTGCCTTACATGGAAAATGATAAATCTTATAGGGAAAATGTGGGGAAAAATTTCCAGAATGGAAAGCTAGGTAAAGAATCCTCCAGTCGAACATCAAATTATTTTCCCTAAGGTAAAGTTGATTAATTAGACTTTATCCAACAATCAGAATTGTAAATCTGTGCCGTGTGAAAGACCTCCTTAAGAAGACCCAAAAGACAAGCTACCAACTTGGAGGAAATAGGTCCAAATCACATAGCTAATAGAGGACTCCTGTCTGAAGCATGGAAACTCAGAATTTGACCCCAAGTAAGCATGCAATCTAGTTAGCAAAAGGAAATAGAAGGGGGGTGGGGAAAAAGTAAAGGGCCTGCCACCTTTACCAAAGCGTAGACAGATGGAAACCACATAGAAAGTTGCCATTGGGGCAATTCAAATGAAAACTCCAGTGAGCTCTCACTGCACACCTATCAGAGTGATTCAAACCAAATGCGCCAGAGAGGGAGAGAGAGACCCCACCACCAAATGCAAGGCAGGATGTGGAATGACTGGATCACTCCCGCATCACAGTTGGGAATGGAAAATGATAGAGCTGACTCTTGAAAACAGTTAAGAGTTTCTTTTCCTTTTCCAAGCCGTGAGTTACATTCCCGTTCACATGCAGTATAATATCAATTTCAGGTGTCCAATAGAGTGGCTCAACCCTTCCACACAGATTCCTTGAGAACTAGACTTGCTACCGCCCTAGGAGCAGGTCATGGCACTATGGCATTTATCTTAGAGAAATCAAAACTTAACGTTTGCTCCAAAGCCTGTAGGGGAATGTATCTGTGTCCTTATGAAAGCAGTGGGGCTGCCAAGGGGGTGGAAGGGACTGGAGTGGTTGGATATTGACACTTGACAGGGCTGCTGTAAGTGATAAACTCCTCTTGCTTCTTTGAAGGCCCCTTCCCCTTAATGGTGGTCCTGAGGACGAGGAGAATAGGAATGTCAACGATTTCAATCGCTTTCAACCTGCCAAGCATTAGAACACCATCTCTTCTACACTAGTTCACTCTCGTCTTAATCCTCAGTATCCCAAAGCAGACAGGTGGGGTCTGGTCCAAGAGGGGTTGCAGGCAGTGTCCCTTCCCCAGGCCATCTCCCCTCTTGCCCAGAAGCCCAATGACCAGGTCCCAGGCTTTCAACTCATCTAATTTCTGTGCCTTCTCTAGGGACACCAGGGAACTTCTGGGCTCTTTTTCTGGCTTCAAGGAGGCTCTGCGACGCTGGGTCTAGTGCTCTCAGCCGACTTGGACCACACGGCCAGTTGTCTCCTCCTGCATGGGCCACCTATTGGCTCGGGTGGATCAGGTGAGGGCATGTCCTCTCAGAGAGATACATGGAGAACAGAATAGAGGACCTCTTTCTGGCATTGTTTACCCTAATCTCTCAGTGGTTGCTACCATCGCTTGACTTCCCTGGAATTTCAAGCCCAGGAGAGGGGGGTGGGTCAGCAGCCAGAACTGTGGCTTCACCCTTGTGTCTTTTTTGAATGTTTTCCGCAACCCAGAGGGCTTCCGACAACACCAATTGATAACCGCATATGGTTTCCGTGGGCCAGGCATCCAGGTGCATCTAGCCAGGGACCTGTGTCTCAGGATCTCTCACAAGGCTGCAGTCAAGATGTCATGTGGGTCTTCAGTCATCTCCAGGCTTGTTGGCGGGAATTCTGCTTGTGTGCTCACTCGGGTGGCTCCTAGCAGCCAGAGGTCCTCCATTGCGGTGAGCAAGAAATATTCATTCCTTGCCACATGGGCCTCTCCATCATACAGCCCACAAGGAGCAGGCGGCTTCCCTCGAAACCAATGGTGAGGGAGCGAGAGCAAGCCCAAGAGGAGACCAGTGTCTTTGTCTACGAGCCTCAGAAGGGACATGCTATCTATCTCTCGGGCCATATTCTGTCCTTTCGAAGTGAGGCAGGAGTTCCTGACTCTAATCCAGTGGTAGAGTATGGAACACAAAACGAGGTGTACCCACGAAGGGAATCGTTGGAGACCCTGAAAGGCTGCCCTCCATGCTTTGCTGGGACTTTCCCTCAGCTAGGCATCACCATAATCCTTGCATCCAAACTAGAACGTGACCTATGAGAAAATTTTGTCAAGCCCTTCTGGGATCCTTACAGCAGCTTGCCTAGAAGTTCCTTGCACAAGGGAAGGGTGCCTGTGTGGCTTAGTCAGGTCAACGTCTGACTCTTGATTTTGGCTCAGGGCGTGGTCCCATGGTCTGTGAAATCCAGCCCAGCGTCTGGTTGTGCACTTGAGTCGAAGGCTGTCTAGGAATCTCTGTCTCCCTGCCCCTCCCCCGCTTGCATGTGTGTGTGCCCTCGCTCTTTCTCTCTCTCAGAAATGAAGAAGCAGAAGTCATCGTAGTGGTAGGAGTGGTAGTTATTTTCACATCAGTGGGTAATGAGACAACCTTGGCTTGGAATGGGAGCTCTGAAATTCACTAGCTGTGTGATCTTGGGGCAAGTTGTGTCCCCTCTCTGAACCTCAGTAGTATAGGACACACTGGGTTATTGGGACAATTAAGTGATCAGTAAAGGACACTTAAAACCCTTGGTTGCTTGGCATAGAATCCCTTCATACAATCAATTCTCAGTCGCAGTAGGATCAGCAATTTGATCGTTTTATTTTTTTGGTCCTTAACAATGAAAAATGCTCTCTCACATGGCTATAGGGAATAGGTAGCATCAGTTCAAGAATGGGGTGGATCTCCAGTCAAAGGAGCAATGGGTGTGGCTGAAGGGGTAAGGAAGCACAGGAGCTTTTGTGCTCTGGTTGTGAGTGTTGGTGGCTGCTGGGAAAGGGAATCAGACCTGCAGGGGACCCGAGAACTTGGAGTCTGGCCAGTGCACCCTTGCTCCCTTCTTGGGCTTCTGGGCTTTCAGGGGAGCCTGTGGCCCTTGAGGGCATTTGGAGGCTGTGCCCAGAAGAGCAGGAGCTGGAGCTGGAGCAGGAGCAGGAGCAGGAGCAGGAGCAGGAGGCCCCCCGGAGACAGGCTGGACCTTGGGCCCAGAGTTGGCCAGCTTCTGCCTGAGGCAATGGTTTTCTTCCTTGAGCCTTTGGAACTCCCTCTCTGCCCACAGAACAGCCTTCTGGCTCTCCTCACTTCTGTTCTCCACCAGGAGGCGCTCTCGGTCATGCAAGGAGGAGATTCTCTGCCATTCTCGGTGCAGGTCGTCGGCCATCTTCTTGTAGAGGCCTAAGTTCCAGTGGGCAGCATCCACCTTCCTGCGCACCTTGGCGAGTTCGTTCTTCACTTGCAGGCAGCGTGCCTTCTCCTCCATCATCTTCCTCTCCAGGTGTTTGAGGTGCTCTTCGCACAGCTTAGGCTCTGCCTCGAGCTTCAGGTGCAGCTTCTGAATCTCCCTTTCCAGGAGGCTGTTTCGCTGGTGAAAAGATACTTGCTCAGCTTGGTGGATTGTTGTGTTTCCTGGGAGCTCTTCATTCCCCTGACGTGCCTTCTTCAGTGCCCTGGATGGCTTTCCTTGATTCAGGGGGCTCCCACGGGGCACGTGATCAGTGGAGGAGGAGCCAGTCTGCACCTGCCTCCTTGAGCCCCCACCTTCCAGATGATCTCGAAGGAGCTCTAGCAGATGCATCACCGTCAGTAGGATCTGGCTGAGGGTGTGGTGTTGGCTCTGGCCCTCAGCGGGGGCCTGCCACGGCACACCTCCGTCAGGAAGCTCTGGCCTGCCTGCCTCCCCTGCCTCTTCCTGCCCTCTCAGTCCACAGCTGCCAATGTCCTGAGACAGAGGGTCTGCACTTCCCCGCAGATCAGGGCTGTCCTTGAAGTCTTCTGGCATATTCCTCGCAGGGGGTTCTCCATCGTCCTGGGCTGCTCCACAGATGGGATTTTCATCGGTGAGCTGGTGAGGGCTCTTCTTCAACAGCCTTTGCCGAACTCCCTTCAGCAGTTGCGTAGCGTCTCCCACAGAAAAGTACCCGACATCTTGATTCAGGGCAGCCAGAGCAAGGATCTGTAGCGGGAGAGGACTGGCCTTGTGCTCCGATGATGCGACGGCTCCATGGGCTGGTGCATCCGGGTCGGTCTTCTCCATGTCTTTTCCAGATACTTCATTCTGGGCACAGTGCCCCTTTCTTCCTCTTAAGCGGAGTCCACACTTTACTGGAATGAACACCAGCAACACAGTGCACACGAGGATCTCCCAGCCAAACCCAGAGTCTCGTGGCCCATGTGGCCAACGTTCGATTATCGGCAACCCAGAAGCCCACAGCTGTTCCCGGAGAGCCCACAGCAGCTCCAGAACTGTGTGGGGAGACATTGTAATGGCCACCAGATGGCTCCAGAGAGCCTGGGGGCTTTGTCTCTGATCACCAGTGTCCTCTCGGCCACTAGAAACTGCTTGGAACCCCTACGAGGGTTCCGTCTCCAATGCAAACCAGTGCCTGGCAACAGGAGCTGAAGGGAGTAGGGGTGGGGGAGGTGCACCCGAGACTCCAACGCAAATCAGTGCCTGGCAACAGGAGCTAACAGTCGTTGGGCAGCGGAGGAGAATCTCTATATTGTGTACCTGAAAAAAATGCAACCCTATGTAGCATTGTCTTGGAATTAAACTTTGACACTTATAAAAAAAAGTTAAAAATGAAACTAGATATCAAAGGGAGAAACATAACAAAATCTAAACACGTAGAAAGTAACTTTCTAGATTATCGGAGACAAAAGATAAAATTTCAGTGCACTGACCCAAAGGAAAATAAAACTACAACGTATTAAAATTGATGGGACACAGCTAAATCAACAGAGAGCTCAATTTTTAGCACTCAATGCATACATTAGAAAGGAGGAGGAGCATCTGGGTGGCTCAGTCAGTTAGTCCAACTCTTGATTTTGACTCGGGTCATGGTCAACCTTGGGATAGTGAGGCTGAACCTGCATTGTGCTGGTGCTGGGCATGGTGGCTGCTTAATCATCTCTCTCTCTTTCTGCACCACTTCCGTTTCTCTGTCTCTGTCTCTGTCTCTGTGTCTATCTCTCTCTCTCTCTCTAAAAAGAAAAGGAGTCTCAAAACTATAATCTTTCTATTTTAGAACCTAGAAAAAGAGGAGAAACTAAAACTAAAGAAGAAAACCAGAAGAATCCTTCTACCCCATTTCAAGATATTCGTCTACAGTAATCAAAAGTGCGTGGTGTTGGTGAAGAGCTAGACCAATGGAACAGAATACAGATGGATAAGTGGAACAGAATCAGGGACCCAGAAAGAGAACTACGCCCATATGTCGAATGGGGCCTTGACAAAGGTAAAAAGCCGTTCAGTGGAGGAGTGACAGCGTTTTGAATAAATGGTGCTAGAGCAAGTGGACATGCATAGGCAAAGAAGAAGGAGAAGCAGAAGAGGGAGCGGGAGAGGGGAGGAGGAGGTGGAGGACGAGGAGGCCGGGGACCACAATCTAAGTATCAAACCCTATACAAAACTTAACTCAGGCTGCCTGGGTGAGGCAGCCTGTGCGGCAGCCAGCTCTTGATTTCGGCTCTTGTCAAGCTCTCAGCGTCCTGGGACAAAGTCAGGCTCCAAGCTCACTGGCGAGGCTGCTTGAGGATGCTCTTTTCCCTTCTCCCTCCAGGCCCCTGCCCGCTCATGCACATGTTCACTCTCCCAAAGGAAAAAAAGAAAAAAAGAGTATTTTAAAAAGTAGCTCAAAATTAATCACTGCCTTACATGGAAAATGATAAATCTTATAGGGAAAATGTGGGGGAAAATTTCCAGAATGGAAAGCTAGGTAAAGAATCCTCCAGTCGAACATCAAATTATTTTCCCTAAGGTAAAGTTGATTAATTAGACTTTATCCAACAATCAGAATTGTAAATCTGTGCCGTGTGAAAGACCTCCTTAAGAAGACCCAAAAGACAAGCTACCAACTTGGAGGAAATAGGTCCAAATCACATAGCTAATAGAGGACTCCTGTCTGAAGCATGGAAACTCAGAATTTGATCCCCAAGTAAGCATGCAATCTAGTTAGCAAAAGGAAATAGAAGGGGGGTGGGGAAAAAGTAAAGGGCCTGCCACCTTTACCAAAGCGTAGACAGATGGAAACCACATAGAAAGTTGCCATTGGGGCAATTCAAATAAAAACTCCAGTGAGCTCTCACTGCACACCTATCACAGTGATTCAAACCAAATGCGCCAGAGAGGGAGAGAGAGACCCCACCACCAAATGCAAGGCAGGATGTGGAATGACTGGATCACTCCCGCCTCACAGTTGGGAATGGAAAATGATAGAGCTGACTCTTGAAAACAGTTAAGAGTTTCTTTTCCTTTTCCAAGCCGTGAGTTACATTCCCGTTCACATGCAGTATAATATCAATTTCAGGTGTCCAATAGAGTGGCTCAACCCTTCCACACAGATTCTTTGAGAACTAGACTTGCTACCGCCATAGGAGCAGGTCATGGCACTATGGCATTTATCTTAGAGAAATCAAAACTTAACGTTTGCTCCAAAGCCTGTAGGGGAATGTATCTGTGTCCTTATGAAAGCATTGGGGCTGCCAAGGGGGTGGAAGGGACTGGAGTGGTTGGATATTGACACTTGACAGGGCTGCTGTAAGTGATAAACTCCTCTTGCTTCTTTGAAGGCCCCTTCCCCTTAATGGTGGTCCTGAGGACGAGGAGAATAGGAATGTCAACGATTTCAATCGCTTTCAACCTGCCAAGCATTAGAACACCATCTCTTCTACACTAGTTCACTCTCGTCTTAATCCTCAGTATCCCAAAGCAGACAGGTGGGGTCTGGTCCAAGAGGGGTTGCAGGCAGTGTCCCTTCCCCAGGCCATCTCCCCTCTTGCCCAGAAGCCCAATGACCAGGTCCCAGGCTTTCAACTCATCTAATTTCTGTGCCTTCTCTAGGGACACCAGGGAACTTCTGGGCTCTTTTTCTGGCTTCAAGGAGGCTCTGCGACGCTGGGTCTAGTGCTCTCAGCCGACTTGGACCACACGGCCAGTTGTCTCCTCCTGCATGGGCCACCTATTGGCTCGGGTGGATCAGGTGAGGGCATGTCCTCTCAGAGAGATACATGGAGAACAGAATAGAGGACCTCTTTCTGGCATTGTTTACCCTAATCTCTCAGTGGTTGCTACCATCGCTTGACTTCCCTGGAATTTCAAGCCCAGGAGAGGGGGGTGGGTCAGCAGCCAGAACTGTGGCTTCACCCTTGTGTCTTTTTTGAATGTTTTCCGCAACCCAGAGGGCTTCCGACAACACCAATTGATAACCGCATATGGTTTCCGTGGGCCAGGCATCCAGGTGCATCTAGCCAGGGACCTGTGTCTCAGGATCTCTCACAAGGCTGCAGTCAAGATGTCATGTGGGTCTTCAGTCATCTCCAGGCTTGTTGGCGGGAAATCTGCTTGTGTGCTCACTCGGGTGGCTCCTAGCAGCCAGAGGTCCTCCATTGCGGTGAGCAAGAAATATTCATTCCTTGCCACATGGGCCTCTCCATCATACAGCCCACAAGGAGCAGGCGGCTTCCCTCGAAACCAATGGTGAGGGAGCGAGAGCAAGCCCAAGAGGAGACCAGTGTCTTTGTCTACGAGCCTCAGAAGGGACATGCTATCTATCTCTCGGGCCATATTCTGTCCTTTCGAAGTGAGGCAGGAGTTCCTGACTCTAATCCAGTGGTAGAGTATGGAACACAAAACGAGGTGTACCCACGAAGGGAATCGTTGGAGACCCTGAAAGGCTGCCCTCCATGCTTTGCTGGGACTTTACCTCAGCTAGGCATCACCATAATCCTTGCATCCAAACTAGAACGTGACCTATGAGAAAATTTTGTCAAGCCCTTCTGGGATCCTTACAGCAGCTTGCCTAGAAGTTCCTTGCACAAGGGAAGGGTGCCTGTGTGGCTTAGTCAGGTCAACGTCTGACTCTTGATTTCGGCTCAGGGCGTGGTCCCATGGTCTGTGAAATCCAGCCCAGCGTCTGGTTGTGCACTTGAGTGGGAAGGCTGTCTAGGAATCTCTCTCTCCCTGCCCCTCCCCCGCTTGCATGTGTGTGTGCCCTCGCTCTTTCTCTCTCTCAGAAATGAAGAAGCAGAAGTCATCGTAGTGGTAGGAGTGGTAGTTATTTTCACATCAGTGGGTAATGAGACAACCTTGGCTTGGAATGGGAGCTCTGAAATTCACTAGCTGTGTGATCTTGGGGCAAGTTGTGTCCCCTCTCTGAACCTCAGTAGTATAGGACACACTGGGTTATTGGGACAATTAAGTGATCAGTAAAGGACACTTAAAACCCTTGGTTGCTTGGCATAGAATCCCTTCATACAATCAATTCTCAGTCGCAGTAGGATCAGCAATTTGAACGTTTTATTTTTTTGGTCCTTAACAATGAAAAATGCTCTCTCACATGGCTATAGGGAATAGGTAGCATCAGTTCAAGAATGGGGTGGATCTCCAGTCAAAGGAGCAATGGGTGTGGCTGAAGGGGTAAGGAAGCACAGGAGCTTTTGTGCTCTGGTTGTGAGTGTTGGTGGCTGCTGGGAAAGGGAATCAGACCTGCAGGGGACCCGAGAACTTGGAGTCTGGCCAGTGCACCCTTGCTCCCTTCTTGGGCTTCTGGGCTTTGAGGGGAGCCTGTGGTCCTTGAGAACATTTGGAGGCTGTGCCCAGAAGAGCAGGAGCAGGAGCTGGATCTGGAGCTGGAGCAGGAGCAGGAGCAGGAGGCCCCCCGGAGACAGGCTGGACCTTGGGCCCAGAGTTGGCCAGCTTCTGCCTGAGGCAATGGTTTTCTTCCTTGAGCCTTTGGAACTCCCTCTCTTCCCACAGAACAGCCTTCTGGCTCTCCTCACTTCTGTTCTCCACCAGGAGGCGCTCTCGGTCATGCAAGGAGGAGATTCTCTGCCATTCTCGGTGCAGGTCGTCGGCCATCTTCTTGTAGAGGCCTAAGTTCCAGTGGGCAGCATCCACCTTCCTGCGCACCTTGGCGAGTTCGTTCTTCACTTGCGGGCAGCGTGCCTTCTCCTCCATCATCTTCCTCTCCAGGTGTTTGAGGTGCTCTTCGCACAGCTTAGGCTCTGCCTCGAGCTTCAGGTGCAGCTTCTGAATCTCCCTTTCCAGGAGGCTGTTTCGCTGGTGAAAAGATACTTGCTCAGCTTGGTGGATTGTTGTGTTTCCTGGGAGCTCTTCATTCCCCTGACGTGCCTTCTTCAGTGCCCTGGATGGCTTTCCTTGATTCAGGGGGCTCCCACGGGCCAGTGATCAGTGGAGGAGGAGCCAGTCTGCACCTGCCTCCTTGAGCCCCCACCTTCCAGATGATCTCGAAGGAGCTCTAGCAGATGCATCACCGTCAGTAGGATCTGGCTGAGGGTGTGGTGTTGGCTCTGGCCCTCAGCGGGGGCCTGCCACGGCACACCTCCGTCAGGAAGCTCTGGCCTGCCTGCCTCCCCTGCCTCTTCCTGCCCTCTCAGTCCACAGCTGCCAATGTCCTGAGACAGAGGGTCTGCACTTCCCCGCAGATCAGGGCTGTCCTTGAAGTCTTCTGGCATATTCCTCGCAGGGGGTTCTCCATCGTCCTGGGCTGCTCCACAGATGGGATTTTCATCGGTGAGCTGGTGAGGGCTCTTCTTCAACAGCCTTTGCCGAACTCCCTTCAGCAGTTGCGTAGCGTCTCCCACAGAAAAGTACCCGACATCTTGATTCAGGGCAGCCAGAGCAAGGATCTGTAGCGGGAGAGGACTGGCCTTGTGCTCCGATGATGCGACGGCTCCATGGGCTGGTGCATCCGGGTCGGTCTTCTCCATGTCTTTTCCAGATACTTCATTCTGGGCACAGTGCCCCTTTCTTCCTCTTAAGCGGAGTCCACACTTTACTGGAATGAACACCAGCAACACAGTGCACACGAGGATCTCCCAGCCAAACCCAGAGTCTCGTGGCCCATGTGGCCAACGTTCGATTATCGGCAACCCAGAAGCCCACAGCTGTTCCCGGAGAGCCCACAGCAGCTCCAGAACTGTGTGGGGGAGACATTGTAATGGCCACCAGCTGGCTCCAGAGAGCCTGGGGGCTTTGTCTCTGATCACCAGTGTCCTCTCGGCCACTAGAAACTGCTTGGAACCCCTACGAGGGTTCCGTCTCCAATGCAAACCAGTGCCTGGCAACAGGAGCTGAAGGGAGTAGGGGTGGGGGAGGTGCACCCGAGACTCCAACGCAAATCAGTGCCTGGCAACAGGAGCTAACAGTCGTTGGGCAGCGGAGGAGAATCTCTATATTGTGTACCTGAAAAAAATGCAACCCTATGTAGCATTGTCTTGGAATTAAACTTTGACACTTATAAAAAAAAGTTAAAAATGAAACTAGATATCAAAGGGAGAAACATAACAAAATCTAAACACGTAGAAAGTAACTTTCTAGATTATCGGAGACAAAAGATAAAATTTCAGTGCACTGACCCAAAGGAAAATAAAACTACAACGTATTAAAATTGATGGGACACAGCTAAATCAACAGAGAGCTCAATTTTTAGCACTCAATGCATACATTAGAAAGGAGGAGGAGCATCTGGGTGGCTCAGTCAGTTAGTCCAACTCTTGATTTTGACTCGGGTCATGGTCAACCTTGGGATAGTGAGGCTGAACCTGCATTGTGCTGGTGCTGGGCATGGTGGCTGCTTAATCATCTCTCTCTCTTTCTGCACCGCTTCCGTTTCTCTGTCTCTGTCTCTGTCTCTGTGTCTATCTCTCTCTCTTTCTCTAAAAAGAAAAGGAGTCTCAAAACTATAATCTTTCTATTTTAGAACCTAGAAAAAGAGGAGAAACTAAAACTAAAGAAGAAAACCAGAAGAATCCTTCTACCCCATTTCAAGATATTCGTCTACAGTAATCAAAAGTGCGTGGTGTTGGTGAAGAGCTAGACCAATGGAACAGAATACAGATGGATAAGTGGAACAGAATCAGGGACCCAGAAAGAGAACTACGCCCATATGTCGAATGGGGCCTTGACAAAGGTAAAAAGCCGTTCAGTGGAGGAGTGACAGCGTTTTGAATAAATGGTGCTAGAGCAAGTGGACATGCATAGGCAAAGAAGAAGGAGAAGCAGAAGAGGGAGCGGGAGAGGGGAGGAGGAGGTGGAGGACGAGGAGGCCGGGGACCACAATCTAAGTATCAAACCCTATACAAAACTTAACTCAGGCTGCCTGGGTGAGGCAGCCTGTGCGGCAGCCAGCTCTTGATTTCGGCTCTTGTCAAGCTCTCAGCGTCCCGGGACAAAGTCAGGCTCCAAGCTCACTGGCGAGGCTGCTTGAGGATGCTCTTTTCCCTTCTCCCTCCAGGCCCCTGCCCGCTCATGCACATGTTCACTCTCCCAAAGGAAAAAAAGAAAAAAAGAGTATTTTAAAAAGTAGCTCAAAATTAATCACTGCCTTACATGGAAAATGATAAATCTTATAGGGAAAATGTGGGGGAAAATTTCCAGAATGGAAAGCTAGGTAAAGAATCCTCCAGTCGAACATCAAATTATTTTCCCTAAGGTAAAGTTGATTAATTAGACTTTATCCAACAATCAGAATTGTAAATCTGTGCCGTGTGAAAGACCTCCTTAAGAAGACCCAAAAGACAAGCTACCAACTTGGAGGAAATAGGTCCAAATCACATAGCTAATAGAGGACTCCTGTCTGAAGCATGGAAACTCAGAATTTGATCCCCAAGTAAGCATGCAATCTAGTTAGCAAAAGGAAATAGAAGGGGGGTGGGGAAAAAGTAAAGGGCCTGCCACCTTTACCAAAGCGTAGACAGATGGAAACCACATAGAAAGTTGCCATTGGGGCAATTCAAATGAAAACTCCAGTGAGCTCTCACTGCACACCTATCACAGTGATTCAAACCAAATGCGCCAGAGAGGGAGAGAGAGACCCCACCACCAAATGCAAGGCAGGATGTGGAATGACTGGATCACTCCCGCCTCACAGTTGGGAATGGAAAATGATAGAGCTGACTCTTGAAAACAGTTAAGAGTTTCTTTTCCTTTTCCAAGCCGTGAGTTACATTCCCGTTCACATGCAGTATAATATCAATTTCAGGTGTCCAATAGAGTGGCTCAACCCTTCCACACAGATTCTTTGAGAACTAGACTTGCTACCGCCCTAGGAGCAGGTCATGGCACTATGGCATTTATCTTAGAGAAATCAAAACTTAACGTTTGCTCCAAAGCCTGTAGGGGAATGTATCTGTGTCCTTATGAAAGCATTGGGGCTGCCAAGGGGGTGGAAGGGACTGGAGTGGTTGGATATTGACACTTGACAGGGCTGCTGTAAGTGATAAACTCCTCTTGCTTCTTTGAAGGCCCCTTCCCCTTAATGGTGGTCCTGAGGACGAGGAGAATAGGAATGTCAACGATTTCAATCGCTTTCAACCTGCCAAGCATTAGAACACCATCTCTTCTACACTAGTTCACTCTCGTCTTAATCCTCAGTATCCCAAAGCAGACAGGTGGGGTCTGGTCCAAGAGGGGTTGCAGGCAGTGTCCCTTCCCCAGGCCATCTCCCCTCTTGCCCAGAAGCCCAATGACCAGGTCCCAGGCTTTCAACTCATCTAATTTCTGTGCCTTCTCTAGGGACACCAGGGAACTTCTGGGCTCTTTTTCTGGCTTCAAGGAGGCTCTGCGACGCTGGGTCTAGTGCTCTCAGCCGACTTGGACCACACGGCCAGTTGTCTCCTCCTGCATGGGCCACCTATTGGCTCGGGTGGATCAGGTGAGGGCATGTCCTCTCAGAGAGATACATGGAGAACAGAATAGAGGACCTCTTTCTGGCATTGTTTACCCTAATCTCTCAGTGGTTGCTACCATCGCTTGACTTCCCTGGAATTTCAAGCCCAGGAGAGGGGGGTGGGTCAGCAGCCAGAACTGTGGCTTCACCCTTGTGTCTTTTTTGAATGTTTTCCGCAACCCAGAGGGCTTCCGACAACACCAATTGATAACCGCATATGGTTTCCGTGGGCCAGGCATCCAGGTGCATCTAGCCAGGGACCTGTGTCTCAGGATCTCTCACAAGGCTGCAGTCAAGATGTCATGTGGGTCTTCAGTCATCTCCAGGCTTGTTGGCGGGAAATCTGCTTGTGTGCTCACTCGGGTGGCTCCTAGCAGCCAGAGGTCCTCCATTGCGGTGAGCAAGAAATATTCATTCCTTGCCACATGGGCCTCTCCATCATACAGCCCACAAGGAGCAGGCGGCTTCCCTCGAAACCAATGGTGAGGGAGCGAGAGCAAGCCCAAGAGGAGACCAGTGTCTTTGTCTACGAGCCTCAGAAGGGACATGCTATCTATCTCTCGGGCCATATTCTGTCCTTTCGAAGTGAGGCAGGAGTTCCTGACTCTAATCCAGTGGTAGAGTATGGAACACAAAACGAGGTGTACCCACGAAGGGAATCGTTGGAGACCCTGAAAGGCTGCCCTCCATGCTTTGCTGGGACTTTACCTCAGCTAGGCATCACCATAATCCTTGCATCCAAACTAGAACGTGACCTATGAGAAAATTTTGTCAAGCCCTTCTGGGATCCTTACAGCAGCTTGCCTAGAAGTTCCTTGCACAAGGGAAGGGTGCCTGTGTGGCTTAGTCAGGTCAACGTCTGACTATTGATTTCGGCTCAGGGCGTGGTCCCATGGTCTGTGAAATCCAGCCCAGCGTCTGGTTGTGCACTTGAGTGGGAAGGCTGTCTAGGAATCTCTCTCTCCCTGCCCCTCCCCCGCTTGCATGTGTGTGTGCCCTCGCTCTTTCTCTCTCTCAGAAATGAAGAAGCAGAAGTCATCGTAGTGGTAGGAGTGGTAGTTATTTTCACATCAGTGGGTAATGAGACAACCTTGGCTTGGAATGGGAGCTCTGAAATTCACTAGCTGTGTGATCTTGGGGCAAGTTGTGTCCCCTCTCTGAACCTCAGTAGTATAGGACACACTGGGTTATTGGGACAATTAAGTGATCAGTAAAGGACACTTAAAACCCTTGGTTGCTTGGCAAAGAATCCCTTCATACAATCAATTCTCAGTCGCAGTAGGATCAGCAATTTGATCGTTTTATTTTTTTGGTCCTTAACAATGAAAAATGCTCTCTCACATGGCTATAGGGAATAGGTAGCATCAGTTCAAGAATGGGGTGGATCTCCAGTCAAAGGAGCAATGGGTGTGGCTGAAGGGGTAAGGAAGCACAGGAGCTTTTGTGCTCTGGTTGTGAGTGTTGGTGGCTGCTGGGAAAGGGAATCAGACCTGCAGGGGACCCGAGAACTTGGAGTCTGGCCAGTGCACACTTGCTCCCTTCTTGGGCTTCTGGGTTTCAGGGGAGCCTGTGGCCCTTGAGGGCATTTGGAGGCTGTGCCCAGAAGAGCAGGAGCAGGAGCTGGAGCTGGAGCAGGAGCAGGAGCAGGAGCAGGAGGCCCCCCGGAGACAGGCTGGACCTTGGGCCCAGAGTTGGCCAGCTTCTGCCTGAGGCAATGGTTTTCTTCCTTGAGCCTTTGGAACTCCCTCTCTGCCCACAGAACAGCCTTCTGGCTCTCCTCACTTCTGTTCTCCACCAGGCGGCGCTCTCGGTCATGCAAGGAGGAGATTCTCTGCCATTCTCGGTGCAGGTCGTCGGCCATCTTCTTGTAGAGGCCTAAGTTCCAGTGGGCAGCATCCACCTTCCTGCGCACCTTGGCGAGTTCGTTCTTCACTTGCAGGCAGCGTGCCTTCTCCTCCATCATCTTCCTCTCCAGGTGTTTGAGGTGCTCTTCGCACAGCTTAGGCTCTGCCTCGAGCTTCAGGTGCAGCTTCTGAATCTCCCTTTCCAGGAGGCAGTTTCGCTGGTGAAAAGATACTTGCTCAGCTTGGTGGATTGTTGTGTTTCCTGGGAGCTCTTCATTCCCCTGACGTGCCTTCTTCAGTGCCCTGGATGGCTTTCCTTGATTCAGGGGGCTCCCACGGGGCACGTGATCAGTGGAGGAGGAGCCAGTCTGCACCTGCCTCCTTGAGCCCCCACCTTCCAGATGATCTCGAAGGAGCTCTAGCAGATGCATCACCGTCAGTAGGATCTGGCTGAGGGTGTGGTGTTGGCTCTGGCCCTCAGCGGGGGCCTGCCACGGCACACCTCCGTCAGGAAGCTCTGGCCTGCCTGCCTCCCTTGCCTCTTCCTGCCCTCTCAGTCCACAGCTGCCAATGTCCTGAGACAGAGGGTCTGCACTTCCCCGCAGATCAGGGCTGTCCTTGAAGTCTTCTGGCATATTCCTCGCAGGGGGTTCTCCATCGTCCTGGGCTGCTCCACAGATGGGATTTTCATCGGTGAGCTGGTGAGGGCTCTTCTTCAACAGCCTTTGCCGAACTCCCTTCAGCAGTTGCGTAGCGTCTCCCACAGAAAAGTACCCGACATCTTGATTCAGGGCAGCCAGAGCAAGGATCTGTAGCGGGAGAGGACTGGCCTTGTGCTCCGATGATGCGACGGCTCCATGGGCTGGTGCATCCGGGTCGGTCTTCTCCATGTCTTTTCCAGATACTTCATTCTGGGCACAGTGCCCCTTTCTTCCTCTTAAGCGGAGTCCACACTTTACTGGAATGAACACCAGCAACACAGTGCACACGAGGATCTCCCAGCCAAACCCAGAGTCTCGTGGCCCATGTGGCCAACGTTCGATTATCGGCAACCCAGAAGCCCACAGCTGTTCCCGGAGAGCCCACAGCGGCTCCAGAACTGTGTGGGGAGACATTGTAATGGCCACCAGCTGGCTCCAGAGAGCCTGGGGGCTTTGTCTCTGATCACCAGTGTCCTCTCGGCCACTAGAAACTGCTTGGAACCCCTACGAGGGTTCCGTCTCCAATGCAAACCAGTGCCTGGCAACAGGAGCTGAAGGGAGTAGGGGTGGGGGAGGTGCACCCGAGACTCCAAGGCAAATCAGTGCCTGGCAACAGGAGCTAACATTCGTTGGGCAGCGGAGGAGAATCTCTATATTGTGTACCTGAAAAAAATGCAACCCTCTGTAGCATTGTCTTGGAATTAAACTTTGACACTTATAAAAAAAAGTTAAAAATGAAACTAGATATCAAAGGGAGAAACATAACAAATTCTAAACACGTAGAAAGTAACTTTCTAGATTATCGGAGACAAAAGATAAAATTTCAGTGCACTGAACGGAAGGAAAATAAAACTACAACGTATTAAAATTGGTGGGACACAGCTAAATCAACAGAGAGCTCAATTTATAGCACTCAATGCATACATTAGAAAGGAGGAGGAGCATCTGGGTGGCTCAGTCAGTTAGTCCAACTCTTGATTTTGACTCGGGACATGGTCAACCTTGGGATAGTGAGGCTGAACCTGCATTGTGCTGGTGCTGGGCATGGTGGCTGCTTAATCATCTCTCTCTCCCTTTCTCTGTCTCTGTCTCTGTCTCTCTCTAAAAAGAAAAGGAGTCTCAAAACTATAATCTTTCTATTTTAGAACCTAGAAAAAGAGGAGAAACTAAAACTAAAGAAGAAAACCAGAAGAATACTTCTACCCCATTTCAAGATATTCGTCTACAGTAATCAAAAGTGTGTGGTGTTGGTGAAGAGCTAGACCAATGGAACAGAATAAAGATGGATAAGTGGAACAGAATCAAGGACCCAGAAAGTGAACTACACCCATATGTCGAATGGGGCCTTGACAAAGGTAAAAAGCCGTTCAGTGGAGGAGTGACAGCGTTTTGAATAAATGGTGCTAGAGCAAGTGGACATGCATAGGCATGAAAGAAGAAGGAGAAGCAGAAGAGGGAGCGGGAGAGGGGAGGAGGAGGTGGAGGACGAGGAGGCCGGGGACCACAATCTAAGTATCACACCCTATACAAAACTTAACTCAGGCTGCCTGGGTGAGGCAGCCTGTGCGGCAGCCAGCTCTTGATTTCGGCTCTTGTCAAGCTCTCAGCGTCCCGGGACAAAGTCAGGCTCCAAGCTCACTGGCGAGGCT
The DNA here is from genome assembly GCF_964662115.1 of Mustela nivalis. NCBI lineage: Eukaryota > Metazoa > Chordata > Mammalia > Carnivora > Mustelidae > Mustela > Mustela nivalis. Next base: position 622,242 of record NW_028136231.1, read on the forward strand.
GCTTGAGGATGCTCTTTTCCCTTCTCCCTCCAGGCCCCTGCCCGCTCATGTACATGTTCACTCTCCCAAAGGAAAAAAAGAAAAAAAGAGTATTTTAAAAAGTAGCTCAAAATTAATCACTGCCTTACATGGAAAATGATAAATCTTATAGGGAAAATGTGGGGGAAAATTTCCAGAATGGAAAGCTAGGTAAAGAATCCTCCAGTCGAACATCAAATTATTTTCCCTAAGGTAAAGTTGATTAATTAGACTTTATCCAACAATCAGAATTGTAAATCTGTGCCGTGTGAAAGACCTCCTTAAGAAGACCCAAAAGACAAGCTACCAACTTGGAGGAAATAGGTCCAAATCACATAGCTAATAGAGGACTCCTGTCTGAAGCATGGAAACTCAGAATTTGATCCCCATGTAAGCATGCAATCTAGTTAGCAAAAGGAAATAGAAGGGGGGTGGGGAAAAAGTAAAGGGCCTGCCACCTTTACCAAAGCGTAGACAGATGGAAACCACATAGAAAGTTGCCATTGGGGCAATTCAAATGAAAACTCCAGTGAGCTCTCACTGCACACCTATCACAGTGATTCAAACCAAATGCGCCAGAGAGGGAGAGAGAGACCCCACCACCAAATGCAAGGCAGGATGTGGAATGACTGGATCACTCCCGCCTCACAGTTGGGAATGGAAAATGATAGAGCTGACTCTTGAAAACAGTTAAGAGTTTCTTTTCCTTTTCCAAGCCGTGAGTTACATTCCCGTTCACATGCAGTATAATATCAATTTCAGGTGTCCAATAGAGTGGCTCAACCCTTCCACACAGATTCTTTGAGAACTAGACTTGCTACCGCCATAGGAGCAGGTCATGGCACTATGGCATTTATCTTAGAGAAATCAAAACTTAACGTTTGCTCCAAAGCCTGTAGGGGAATGTATCTGTGTCCTTATGAAAGCATTGGGGCTGCCAAGGGGGTGGAAGGGACTGGAGTGGTTGGATATTGACACTTGACAGGGCTGCTGTAAGTGATAAACTCCTCTTGCTTCTTTGAAGGCCCCTTCCCCTTAATGGTGGTCCTGAGGACGAGGAGAATAGGAATGTCAACGATTTCAATCGCTTTCAACCTGCCAAGCATTAGAACACCATCTCCTCTACACTAGTTCACTCTCGTCTTAATCCTCAGTATCCCAAAGCAGACAGGTGGGGTCTGGTCCAAGAGGGGTTGCAGGCAGTGTCCCTTCCCCAGGCCATCTCCCCTCTTGCCCAGAAGCCCAATGACCAGGTCCCAGGCTTTCAACTCATCTAATTTCTGTGCCTTCTCTAGGCACACCAGGGAACTTCTGGGCTCTTTTTCTGGCTTCAAGGAGGCTCTGCGACGCTGGGTCTAGTGCTCTCAGCCGACTTGGACCACACGGCCAGTTGTCTCCTCCTGCATGGGCCACCTATTGGCTCGGGTGGATCAGGTGAGGGCATGTCCTCTCAGAGAGATACATGGAGAACAGAATAGAGGACCTCTTTCTGGCATTGTTTACCCTAATCTCTCAGTGGTTGCTACCATCGCTTGACTTCCCTGGAATTTCAAGCCCAGGAGAGGGGGGTGGGTCAGCAGCCAGAACTGTGGCTTCACCCTTGTGTCTTTTTTGAATGTTTTCCGCAACCCAGAGGGCTTCCGACAACACCAATTGATAACCGCATATGGTTTCCGTGGGCCAGGCATCCAGGTGCATCTAGCCAGGGACCTGTGTCTCAGGATCTCTCACAAGGCTGCAGTCAAGATGTCATGTGGGTCTTCAGTCATCTCCAGGCTTGTTGGCGGGAAATCTGCTTGTGTGCTCACTCGGGTGGCTCCTAGCAGCCAGAGGTCCTCCATTGCGGTGAGCAAGAAATATTCATTCCTTGCCACATGGGCCTCTCCATCATACAGCCCACAAGGAGCAGGCGGCTTCCCTCGAAACCAATGGTGAGGGAGCGAGAGCAAGCCCAAGAGGAGACCAGTGTCTTTGTCTACGAGCCTCAGAAGGGACATGCTATCTATCTCTCGGGCCATATTCTGTCCTTTCGAAGTGAGGCAGGAGTTCCTGACTCTAATCCAGTGGTAGAGTATGGAACACAAAACGAGGTGTACCCACGAAGGGAATCGTTGGAGACCCTGAAAGGCTGCCCTCCATGCTTTGCTGGGACTTTACCTCAGCTAGGCATCACCATAATCCTTGCATCCAAACTAGAACGTGACCTATGAGAAAATTTTGTCAAGCCCTTCTGGGATCCTTACAGCAGCTTGCCTAGAAGTTCCTTGCACAAGGGAAGGGTGCCTGTGTGGCTTAGTCAGGTCAACGTCTGACTCTTGATTTCGGCTCAGGGCGTGGTCCCATGGTCTGTGAAATCCAGCCCAGCGTCTGGTTGTGCACTTGAGTGGGAAGGCTGTCTAGGAATCTCTCTCTCCCTGCCCCTCCCCCGCTTGCATGTGTGTGTGCCCTCGCTCTTTCTCTCTCTCAGAAATGAAGAAGCAGAAGTCATCGTAGTGGTAGGAGTGGTAGTTATTTTCACATCAGTGGGTAATGAGACAACCTTGGCTTGGAATGGGAGCTCTGAAATTCACTAGCTGTGTGATCTTGGGGCAAGTTGTGTCCCCTCTCTGAACCTCAGTAGTATAGGACACACTGGGTTATTGGGACAATTAAGTGATCAGTAAAGGACACTTAAAACCCTTGGTTGCTTGGCATAGAATCCCTTCATACAATCAATTCTCAGTCGCAGTAGGATCAGCAATTTGATCGTTTTATTTTTTTGGTCCTTAACAATGAAAAATGCTCTCTCACATGGCTATAGGGAATAGGTAGCATCAGTTCAAGAATGGGGTGGATCTCCAGTCAAAGGAGCAATGGGTGTGGCTGAAGGGGTAAGGAAGCACAGGAGCTTTTGTGCTCTGGTTGTGAGTGTTGGTGGCTGCTGGGAAAGGGAATCAGACCTGCAGGGGACCCGAGAACTTGGAGTCTGGCCAGTGCACCCTTGCTCCCTTCTTGGGCTTCTGGGCTTTGAGGGGAGCCTGTGGCCCTTGAGAACATTTGGAGGCTGTGCCCAGAAGAGCAGGAGCAGGAGCTGGAGCTGGAGCAGGAGCAGGAGCAGGAGCAGGAGGCCCCCCGGAGACAGGCTGGACCTTGGGCCCAGAGTTGGCCAGCTTCTGCCTGAGGCAATGGTTTTCTTCCTTGAGCCTTTGGAACTCCCTCTCTGCCCACAGAACAGCCTTCTGGCTCTCCTCACTTCTGTTCTCCACCAGGAGGCGCTCTCGGTCATGCAAGGAGGAGATTCTCTGCCATTCTCGGTGCAGGTCGTCGGCCATCTTCTTGTAGAGGCCTAAGTTCCAGTGGGCAGCATCCACCTTCCTGCGCACCTTGGCGAGTTCGTTCTTCACTTGCAGGCAGCGTGCCTTCTCCTCCATCATCTTCCTCTCCAGGTGTTTGAGGTGCTCTTCGCACAGCTTAGGCTCTGCCTCGAGCTTCAGGTGCAGCTTCTGAATCTCCCTTTCCAGGAGGCTGTTTCGCTGGTGAAAAGATACTTGCTCAGCTTGGTGGATTGTTGTGTTTCCTGGGAGCTCTTCATTCCCCTGACGTGCCTTCTTCAGTGCCCTGGATGGCTTTCCTTGATTCAGGGGGCTCCCACGGGGCACGTGATCAGTGGAGGAGGAGCCAGTCTGCACCTGCCTCCTTGAGCCCCCACCTTCCAGATGATCTCGAAGGAGCTCTAGCAGATGCATCACCGTCAGTAGGATCTGGCTGAGGGTGTGGTGTTGGCTCTGGCCCTCAGCGGGGGCCTGCCACGGCACACCTCCGTCAGGAAGCTCTGGCCTGCCTGCCTCCCCTGCCTCTTCCTGCCCTCTCAGTCCACAGCTGCCAATGTCCTGAGACAGAGGGTCTGCACTTCCCCGCAGATCAGGGCTGTCCTTGAAGTCTTCTGGCATATTCCTCGCAGGGGGTTCTCCATCGTCCTGGGCTGCTCCACAGATGGGATTTTCATCGGTGAGCTGGTGAGGGCTCTTCTTCAACAGCCTTTGCCGAACTCCCTTCAGCAGTTGCGTAGCGTCTCCCACAGAAAAGTACCCGACATCTTGATTCAGGGCAGCCAGAGCAAGGATCTGTAGCGGGAGAGGACTGGCCTTGTGCTCCGATGATGCGACGGCTCCATGGGCTGGTGCATCCGGGTCGGTCTTCTCCATGTCTTTTCCAGATACTTCATTCTGGGCACAGTGCCCCTTTCTTCCTCTTAAGCGGAGTCCACACTTTACTGGAATGAACACCAGCAACACAGTGCACACGAGGATCTCCCAGCCAAACCCAGAGTCTCGTGGCCCATGTGGCCAACGTTCGATTATCGGCAACCCAGAAGCCCACAGCTGTTCCCGGAGAGCCCACAGCGGCTCCAGAACTGTGTGGGGAGACATTGTAATGGCCACCAGCTGGCTCCAGAGAGCCTGGGGGCTTTGTCTCTGATCACCAGTGTCCTCTCGGCCACTAGAAACTGCTTGGAACCCCTACGAGGGTTCCGTCTCCAATGCAAACCAGTGCCTGGCAACAGGAGCTGAAGGGAGTAGGGGTGGGGGAGGTGCACCCGAGACTCCAACGCAAATCAGTGCCTGGCAACAGGAGCTAACAGTCGTTGGGCAGCGGAGGAGAATCTCTATATTGTGTACCTGAAAAAAATGCAACCCTATGTAGCATTGTCTTGGAATTAAACTTTGACACTTATAAAAAAAAGTTAAAAATGAAACTAGATATCAAAGGGAGAAACATAACAAAATCTAAACACGTAGAAAGTAACTTTCTAGATTATCGGAGACAAAAGATAAAATTTCAGTGCACTGACCCGAAGGAAAATAAAACTACAACGTATTAAAATTGGTGGGACACAGCTAAATCAACAGAGAGCTCAATTTTTAGCACTCAATGCATACATTAGAAAGGAGGAGGAGCATCTGGGTGGCTCAGTCAGTTAGTCCAACTCTTGATTTTGACTCGGGTCATGGTCAACCTTGGGATAGTGAGGCTGAACCTGCATTGTGCTGGTGCTGGGCATGGTGGCTGCTTAATCATCTCTCTCTCTTTCTGCACCGCTTCCGTTTCTCTGTCTCTGTCTCTGTCTCTGTCTGTGTGTCTATCTCTCTCTCTCTCTCTAAAAAGAAAAGGAGTCTCAAAACTATAATCTTTCTATTTTAGAACCTGAAAAAAGAGGAGAAACTAAAACTAAAGAAGAAAACCAGAAGAATCCTTCCACCCCATTTCAAGATATTCGTCTACAGTAATCAAAAGTGCGTGGTGTTGGTGAAGAGCTAGACCAATGGAACAGAATAAAGATGGATAAGTGGAACAGAATCAGGGACCCAGAAAGAGAACTACGCCCATATGTCGAATGGGGCCTTGACAAAGGTAAAAAGCCGTTCAGTGGAGGAGTGACAGCGTTTTGAATAAATGGTGCTAGAGCAAGTGGACATGCATAGGCAAAGAAGAAGGAGAAGCAGAAGAGGGAGCGGGAGAGGGGAGGAGGAGGTGGAGGACGAGGAGGCCGGGGACCACAATCTAAGTATCAAACCCTATACAAAACTTAACTCAGGCTGCCTGGGTGAGGCAGCCTGTGCGGCAGCCAGCTCTTGATTTCGGCTCTTGTCAAGCTCTCAGCGTCCCGGGACAAAGTCAGGCTCCAAGCTCACTGGCGAGGCTGCTTGAGGATGCTCTTTTCCCTTCTCCCTCCAGGCCCCTGCCCGCTCATGCACATGTTCACTCTCCCAAAGGAAAAAAAGAAAAAAAGAGTATTTTAAAAAGTAGCTCAAAATTAATCACTGCCTTACATGGAAAATGATAAATCTTATAGGGAAAATGTGGGGAAAAATTTCCAGAATGGAAAGCTAGGTAAAGAATCCTCCAGTCGAACATCAAATTATTTTCCCTAAGGTAAAGTTGATTAATTAGACTTTATCCAACAATCAGAATTGTAAATCTGTGCCGTGTGAAAGACCTCCTTAAGAAGACCCAAAAGACAAGCTACCAACTTGGAGGAAATAGGTCCAAATCACATAGCTAATAGAGGACTCCTGTCTGAAGCATGGAAACTCAGAATTTGACCCCAAGTAAGCATGCAATCTAGTTAGCAAAAGGAAATAGAAGGGGGGTGGGGAAAAAGTAAAGGGCCTGCCACCTTTACCAAAGCGTAGACAGATGGAAACCACATAGAAAGTTGCCATTGGGGCAATTCAAATGAAAACTCCAGTGAGCTCTCACTGCACACCTATCAGAGTGATTCAAACCAAATGCGCCAGAGAGGGAGAGAGAGACCCCACCACCAAATGCAAGGCAGGATGTGGAATGACTGGATCACTCCCGCATCACAGTTGGGAATGGAAAATGATAGAGCTGACTCTTGAAAACAGTTAAGAGTTTCTTTTCCTTTTCCAAGCCGTGAGTTACATTCCCGTTCACATGCAGTATAATATCAATTTCAGGTGTCCAATAGAGTGGCTCAACCCTTCCACACAGATTCTTTGAGAACTAGACTTGCTACCGCCCTAGGAGCAGGTCATGGCACTATGGCATTTATCTTAGAGAAATCAAAACTTAACGTTTGCTCCAAAGCCTGTAGGGGAATGTATCTGTGTCCTTATGAAAGCAGTGGGGCTGCCAAGGGGGTGGAAGGGACTGGAGTGGTTGGATATTGACACTTGACAGGGCTGCTGTAAGTGATAAACTCCTCTTGCTTCTTTGAAGGCCCCTTCCCCTTAATGGTGGTCCTGAGGACGAGGAGAATAGGAATGTCAACGATTTCAATCGCTTTCAACCTGCCAAGCATTAGAACACCATCTCTTCTACACTAGTTCACTCTCGTCTTAATCCTCAGTATCCCAAAGCAGACAGGTGGGGTCTGGTCCAAGAGGGGTTGCAGGCAGTGTCCCTTCCCCAGGCCATCTCCCCTCCTGCCCAGAAGCCCAATGACCAGGTCCCAGGCTTTCAACTCATCTAATTTCTGTGCCTTCTCTAGGGACACCAGGGAACTTCTGGGCTCTTTTTCTGGCTTCAAGGAGGCTCTGCGACGCTGGGTCTAGTGCTCTCAGCCGACTTGGACCACACGGCCAGTTGTCTCCTCCTGCATGGGCCACCTATTGGCTCGGGTGGATCAGGTGAGGGCATGTCCTCTCAGAGAGATACATGGAGAACAGAATAGAGGACCTCTTTCTGGCATTGTTTACCCTAATCTCTCAGTGGTTGCTACCATCGCTTGACTTCCCTGGAATTTCAAGCCCAGGAGAGGGGGGTGGGTCAGCAGCCAGAACTGTGGCTTCACCCTTGTGTCTTTTTTGAATGTTTTCCGCAACCCAGAGGGCTTCCGACAACACCAATTGATAACCGCATATGGTTTCCGTGGGCCAGGCATCCAGGTGCATCTAGCCAGGGACCTGTGTCTCAGGATCTCTCACAAGGCTGCAGTCAAGATGTCATGTGGGTCTTCAGTCATCTCCAGGCTTGTTGGCGGGAAATCTGCTTGTGTGCTCACTCGGGTGGCTCCTAGCAGCCAGAGGTCCTCCATTGCGGTGAGCAAGAAATATTCATTCCTTGCCACATGGGCCTCTCCATCATACAGCCCACAAGGAGCAGGCGGCTTCCCTCGAAACCAATGGTGAGGGAGCGAGAGCAAGCCCAAGAGGAGACCAGTGTCTTTGTCTACGAGCCTCAGAAGGGACATGCTATCTATCTCTCGGGCCATATTCTGTCCTTTCGAAGTGAGGCAGGAGTTCCTGACTCTAATCCAGTGGTAGAGTATGGAACACAAAACGAGGTGTACCCACGAAGGGAATCGTTGGAGACCCTGAAAGGCTGCCCTCCATGCTTTGCTGGGACTTTACCTCAGCTAGGCATCACCATAATCCTTGCATCCAAACTAGAACGTGACCTATGAGAAAATTTTGTCAAGCCCTTCTGGGATCCTTACAGCAGCTTGCCTAGAAGTTCCTTGCACAAGGGAAGGGTGCCTGTGTGGCTTAGTCAGGTCAACGTCTGACTCTTGATTTCGGCTCAGGGCGTGGTCCCATGGTCTGTGAAATCCAGCCCAGCGTCTGGTTGTGCACTTGAGTGGGAAGGCTGTCTAGGAATCTCTCTCTCCCTGCCCCTCCCCCGCTTGCATGTGTGTGTGCCCTCGCTCTTTCTCTCTCTCAGAAATGAAGAAGCAGAAGTCATCGTAGTGGTAGGAGTGGTAGTTATTTTCACATCAGTGGGTAATGAGACAACCTTGGCTTGGAATGGGAGCTCTGAAATTCACTAGCTGTGTGATCTTGGGGCAAGTTGTGTCCCCTCTCTGAACCTCAGTAGTATAGGACACACTGGGTTATTGGGACAATTAAGTGATCAGTAAAGGACACTTAAAACCCTTGGTTGCTTGGCATAGAATCCCTTCATACAATCAATTCTCAGTCGCAGTAGGATCAGCAATTTGAACGTTTTATTTTTTTGGTCCTTAACAATGAAAAATGCTCTCTCACATGGCTATAGGGAATAGGTAGCATCAGTTCAAGAATGGGGTGGATCTCCAGTCAAAGGAGCAATGGGTGTGGCTGAAGGGGTAAGGAAGCACAGGAGCTTTTGTGCTCTGGTTGTGAGTGTTGGTGGCTGCTGGGAAAGGGAATCAGACCTGCAGGGGACCCGAGAACTTGGAGTCTGGCCAGTGCACCCTTGCTCCCTTCTTGGGCTTCTGGGCTTTGAGGGGAGCCTGTGGTCCTTGAGAACATTTGGAGGCTGTGCCCAGAAGAGCAGGAGCAGGAGCTGGATCTGGAGCTGGAGCAGGAGCAGGAGCAGGAGGCCCCCCGGAGACAGGCTGGACCTTGGGCCCAGAGTTGGCCAGCTTCTGCCTGAGGCAATGGTTTTCTTCCTTGAGCCTTTGGAACTCCCTCTCTGCCCACAGAACAGCCTTCTGGCTCTCCTCACTTCTGTTCTCCACCAGGAGGCGCTCTCGGTCATGCAAGGAGGAGATTCTCTGCCATTCTCGGTGCAGGTCGTCGGCCATCTTCTTGTAGAGGCCTAAGTTCCAGTGGGCAGCATCCACCTTCCTGCGCACCTTGGCGAGTTCGTTCTTCACTTGCGGGCAGCGTGCCTTCTCCTCCATCATCTTCCTCTCCAGGTGTTTGAGGTGCTCTTCGCACAGCTTAGGCTCTGCCTCGAGCTTCAGGTGCAGCTTCTGAATCTCCCTTTCCAGGAGGCTGTTTCGCTGGTGAAAAGATACTTGCTCAGCTTGGTGGATTGTTGTGTTTCCTGGGAGCTCTTCATTCCCCTGACGTGCCTTCTTCAGTGCCCTGGATGGCTTTCCTTGATTCAGGGGGCTCCCACGGGGCACGTGATCAGTGGAGGAGGAGCCAGTCTGCACCTGCCTCCTTGAGCCCCCACCTTCCAGATGATCTCGAAGGAGCTCTAGCAGATGCATCACCGTCAGTAGGATCTGGCTGAGGGTGTGGTGTTGGCTCTGGCCCTCAGCGGGGGCCTGCCACGGCACACCTCCGTCAGGAAGCTCTGGCCTGCCTGCCTCCCCTGCCTCTTCCTGCCCTCTCAGTCCACAGCTGCCAATGTCCTGAGACAGAGGGTCTGCACTTCCCCGCAGATCAGGGCTGTCCTTGAAGTCTTCTGGCATATTCCTCGCAGGGGGTTCTCCATCGTCCTGGGCTGCTCCACAGATGGGATTTTCATCGGTGAGCTGGTGAGGGCTCTTCTTCAACAGCCTTTGCCGAACTCCCTTCAGCAGTTGCGTAGCGTCTCCCACAGAAAAGTACCCGACATCTTGATTCAGGGCAGCCAGAGCAAGGATCTGTAGCGGGAGAGGACTGGCCTTGTGCTCCGATGATGCGACGGCTCCATGGGCTGGTGCATCCGGGTCGGTCTTCTCCATGTCTTTTCCAGATACTTCATTCTGGGCACAGTGCCCCTTTCTTCCTCTTAAGCGGAGTCCACACTTTACTGGAATGAACACCAGCAACACAGTGCACACGAGGATCTCCCAGCCAAACCCAGAGTCTCGTGGCCCATGTGGCCAACGTTCGATTATCGGCAACCCAGAAGCCCACAGCTGTTCCCGGAGAGCCCACAGCAGCTCCAGAACTGTGTGGGGGAGACATTGTAATGGCCACCAGCTGGCTCCAGAGAGCCTGGGGGCTTTGTCTCTGATCACCAGTGTCCTCTCGGCCACTAGAAACTGCTTGGAACCCCTACGAGGGTTCCGTCTCCAATGCAAACCAGTGCCTGGCAACAGGAGCTGAAGGGAGTAGGGGTGGGGGAGGTGCACCCGAGACTCCAACGCAAATCAGTGCCTGGCAACAGGAGCTAACAGTCGTTGGGCAGCGGAGGAGAATCTCTATATTGTGTACCTGAAAAAAATGCAACCCTATGTAGCATTGTCTTGGAATTAAACTTTGACACTTATAAAAAAAAGTTAAAAATGAAACTAGATATCAAAGGGAGAAACATAACAAAATCTAAACACGTAGAAAGTAACTTTCTAGATTATCGGAGACAAAAGATAAAATTTCAGTGCACTGACCCAAAGGAAAATAAAACTACAACGTATTAAAATTGATGGGACACAGCTAAATCAACAGAGAGCTCAATTTTTAGCACTCAATGCATACATTAGAAAGGAGGAGGAGCATCTGGGTGGCTCAGTCAGTTAGTCCAACTCTTGATTTTGACTCGGGTCATGGTCAACCTTGGGATAGTGAGGCTGAACCTGCATTGTGCTGGTGCTGGGCATGGTGGCTGCTTAATCATCTCTCTCTCTTTCTGCACCGCTTCCGTTTCTCTGTCTCTGTCTCTGTCTCTGTGTCTATCTCTCTCTCTTTCTCTAAAAAGAAAAGGAGTCTCAAAACTATAATCTTTCTATTTTAGAACCTAGAAAAAGAGGAGAAACTAAAACTAAAGAAGAAAACCAGAAGAATCCTTCTACCCCATTTCAAGATATTCGTCTACAGTAATCAAAAGTGCGTGGTGTTGGTGAAGAGCTAGACCAATGGAACAGAATACAGATGGATAAGTGGAACAGAATCAGGGACCCAGAAAGAGAACTACGCCCATATGTCGAATGGGGCCTTGACAAAGGTAAAAAGCCGTTCAGTGGAGGAGTGACAGCGTTTTGAATAAATGGTGCTAGAGCAAGTGGACATGCATAGGCAAAGAAGAAGGAGAAGCAGAAGAGGGAGCGGGAGAGGGGAGGAGGAGGTGGAGGACGAGGAGGCCGGGGACCACAATCTAAGTATCAAACCCTATACAAAACTTAACTCAGGCTGCCTGGGTGAGGCAGCCTGTGCGGCAGCCAGCTCTTGATTTCGGCTCTTGTCAAGCTCTCAGCGTCCCGGGACAAAGTCAGGCTCCAAGCTCACTGGCGAGGCTGCTTGAGGATGCTCTTTTCCCTTCTCCCTCCAGGCCCCTGCCCGCTCATGCACATGTTCACTCTCCCAAAGGAAAAAAAGAAAAAAAGAGTATTTTAAAAAGTAGCTCAAAATTAATCACTGCCTTACATGGAAAATGATAAATCTTATAGGGAAAATGTGGGGAAAAATTTCCAGAATGGAAAGCTAGGTAAAGAATCCTCCAGTCGAACATCAAATTATTTTCCCTAAGGTAAAGTTGATTAATTAGACTTTATCCAACAATCAGAATTGTAAATCTGTGCCGTGTGAAAGACCTCCTTAAGAAGACCCAAAAGACAAGCTACCAACTTGGAGGAAATAGGTCCAAATCACATAGCTAATAGAGGACTCCTGTCTGAAGCATGGAAACTCAGAATTTGATCCCCAAGTAAGCATGCAATCTAGTTAGCAAAAGGAAATAGAAGGGGGGTGGGGAAAAAGTAAAGGGCCTGCCACCTTTACCAAAGCGTAGACAGATGGAAACCACATAGAAAGTTGCCATTGGGGCAATTCAAATGAAAACTCCAGTGAGCTCTCACTGCACACCTATCAGAGTGATTCAAACCAAATGCGCCAGAGAGGGAGAGAGAGACCCCACCACCAAATGCAAGGCAGGATGTGGAATGACTGGATCACTCCCGCCTCACAGTTGGGAATGGAAAATGATAGAGCTGACTCTTGAAAACAGTTAAGAGTTTCTTTTCCTTTTCCAAGCCGTGAGTTACATTCCCGTTCACATGCAGTATAATATCAATTTCAGGTGTCCAATAGAGTGGCTCAACCCTTCCACACAGATTCTTTGAGAACTAGACTTGCTACCGCCCTAGGAGCAGGTCATGGCACTATGGCATTTATCTTAGAGAAATCAAAACTTAACGTTTGCTCCAAAGCCTGTAGGGGAATGTATCTGTGTCCTTATGAAAGCATTGGGGCTGCCAAGGGGGTGGAAGGGACTGGAGTGGTTGGATATTGACACTTGACATGGCTGCTGTAAGTGATAAACTCCTCTTGCTTCTTTGAAGGCCCCTTCCCCTTAATGGTGGTCCTGAGGACGAGGAGAATAGGAATGTCAACGATTTCAATCGCTTTCAACCTGCCAAGCATTAGAACACCATCTCTTCTACACTAGTTCACTCTCGTCTTAATCCTCAGTATCCCAAAGCAGACAGGTGGGGTCTGGTCCAAGAGGGGTTGCAGGCAGTGTCCCTTCCCCAGGCCATCTCCCCTCTTGCCCAGAAGCCCAATGACCAGGTCCCAGGCTTTCAACTCATCTAATTTCTGTGCCTTCTCTAGGGACACCAGGGAACTTCTGGGCTCTTTTTCTGGCTTCAAGGAGGCTCTGCGACGCTGGGTCTAGTGCTCTCAGCCGACTTGGACCACACGGCCAGTTGTCTCCTCCTGCATGGGCCACCTATTGGCTCGGGTGGATCAGGTGAGGGCATGTCCTCTCAGAGAGATACATGGAGAACAGAATAGAGGACCTCTTTCTGGCATTGTTTACCCTAATCTCTCAGTGGTTGCTACCATCGCTTGACTTCCCTGGAATTTCAAGCCCAGGAGAGGGGGGTGGGTCAGCAGCCAGAACTGTGGCTTCACCCTTGTGTCTTTTTTGAATGTTTTCCGCAACCCAGAGGGCTTCCGACAACACCAATTGATAACCGCATATGGTTTCCGTGGGCCAGGCATCCAGGTGCATCTAGCCAGGGACCTGTGTCTCAGGATCTCTCACAAGGCTGCAGTCAAGATGTCATGTGGGTCTTCAGTCATCTCCAGGCTTGTTGGCGGGAAATCTGCTTGTGTGCTCACTCGGGTGGCTCCTAGCAGCCAGAGGTCCTCCATTGCGGTGAGCAAGAAATATTCATTCCTTGCCACATGGGCCTCTCCATCATACAGCCCACAAGGAGCAGGCGGCTTCCCTCGAAACCAATGGTGAGGGAGCGAGAGCAAGCCCAAGAGGAGACCAGTGTCTTTGTCTACGAGCCTCAGAAGGGACATGCTATCTATCTCTCGGGCCATATTCTGTCCTTTCGAAGTGAGGCAGGAGTTCCTGACTCTAATCCAGTGGTAGAGTATGGAACACAAAACGAGGTGTACCCACGAAGGGAATCGTTGGAGACCCTGAAAGGCTGCCCTCCATGCTTTGCTGGGACTTTACCTCAGCTAGGCATCACCATAATCCTTGCATCCAAACTAGAACGTGACCTATGAGAAAATTTTGTCAAGCCCTTCTGGGATCCTTACAGCAGCTTGCCTAGAAGTTCCTTGCACAAGGGAAGGGTGCCTGTGTGGCTTAGTCAGGTCAACGTCTGACTATTGATTTCGGCTCAGGGCGTGGTCCCATGGTCTGTGAAATCCAGCCCAGCGTCTGGTTGTGCACTTGAGTGGGAAGGCTGTCTAGGAATCTCTCTCTCCCTGCCCCTCCCCCGCTTGCATGTGTGTGTGCCCTCGCTCTTTCTCTCTCTCAGAAATGAAGAAGCAGAAGTCATCGTAGTGGTAGGAGTGGTAGTTATTTTCACATCAGTGGGTAATGAGACAACCTTGGCTTGGAATGGGAGCTCTGAAATTCACTAGCTGTGTGATCTTGGGGCAAGTTGTGTCCCCTCTCTGAACCTCAGTAGTATAGGACACACTGGGTTATTGGGACAATTAAGTGATCAGTAAAGGACACTTAAAACCCTTGGTTGCTTGGCAAAGAATCCCTTCATACAATCAATTCTCAGTCGCAGTAGGATCAGCAATTTGATCGTTTTATTTTTTTGGTCCTTAACAATGAAAAATGCTCTCTCACATGGCTATAGGGAATAGGTAGCATCAGTTCAAGAATGGGGTGGATCTCCAGTCAAAGGAGCAATGGGTGTGGCTGAAGGGGTAAGGAAGCACAGGAGCTTTTGTGCTCTGGTTGTGAGTGTTGGTGGCTGCTGGGAAAGGGAATCAGACCTGCAGGGGACCCGAGAACTTGGAGTCTGGCCAGTGCACACTTGCTCCCTTCTTGGGCTTCTGGGTTTCAGGGGAGCCTGTGGCCCTTGAGGGCATTTGGAGGCTGTGCCCAGAAGAGCAGGAGCAGGAGCTGGAGCTGGAGCAGGAGCAGGAGCAGGAGCAGGAGGCCCCCCGGAGACAGGCTGGACCTTGGGCCCAGAGTTGGCCAGCTTCTGCCTGAGGCAATGGTTTTCTTCCTTGAGCCTTTGGAACTCCCTCTCTGCCCACAGAACAGCCTTCTGGCTCTCCTCACTTCTGTTCTCCACCAGGAGGCGCTCTCGGTCATGCAAGGAGGAGATTCTCTGCCATTCTCGGTGCAGGTCGTCGGCCATCTTCTTGTAGAGGCCTAAGTTCCAGTGGGCAGCATCCACCTTCCTGCGCACCTTGGCGAGTTCGTTCTTCACTTGCAGGCAGCGTGCCTTCTCCTCCATCATCTTCCTCTCCAGGTGTTTGAGGTGCTCTTCGCACAGCTTAGGCTCTGCCTCGAGCTTCAGGTGCAGCTTCTGAATCTCCCTTTCCAGGAGGCTGTTTCGCTGGTGAAAAGATACTTGCTCAGCTTGGTGGATTGTTGTGTTTCCTGGGAGCTCTTCATTCCCCTGACGTGCCTTCTTCAGTGCCCTGGATGGCTTTCCTTGATTCAGGGGGCTCCCACGGGGCACGTGATCAGTGGAGGAGGAGCCAGTCTGCACCTGCCTCCTTGAGCCCCCACCTTCCAGATGATCTCGAAGGAGCTCTAGCAGATGCATCACCGTCAGTAGGATCTGGCTGAGGGTGTGGTGTTGGCTCTGGCCCTCAGCGGGGGCCTGCCACGGCACACCTCCGTCAGGAAGCTCTGGCCTGCCTGCCTCCCCTGCCTCTTCCTGCCCTCTCAGTCCACAGCTGCCAATGTCCTGAGACAGAGGGTCTGCACTTCCCCGCAGATCAGGGCTGTCCTTGAAGTCTTCTGGCATATTCCTCGCAGGGGGTTCTCCATCGTCCTGGGCTGCTCCACAGATGGGATTTTCATCGGTGAGCTGGTGAGGGCTCTTCTTCAACAGCCTTTGCCGAACTCCCTTCAGCAGTTGCGTAGCGTCTCCCACAGAAAAGTACCCGACATCTTGATTCAGGGCAGCCAGAGCAAGGATCTGTAGCGGGAGAGGACTGGCCTTGTGCTCCGATGATGCGACGGCTCCATGGGCTGGTGCATCCGGGTCGGTCTTCTCCATGTCTTTTCCAGATACTTCATTCTGGGCACAGTGCCCCTTTCTTCCTCTTAAGCGGAGTCCACACTTTACTGGAATGAACACCAGCAACACAGTGCACACGAGGATCTCCCAGCCAAACCCAGAGTCTCGTGGCCCATGTGGCCAACGTTCGATTATCGGCAACCCAGAAGCCCACAGCTGTTCCCGGAGAGCCCACAGCGGCTCCAGAACTGTGTGGGGAGACATTGTAATGGCCACCAGCTGGCTCCAGAGAGCCTGGGGGCTTTGTCTCTGATCACCAGTGTCCTCTCGGCCACTAGAAACTGCTTGGAACCCCTACGAGGGTTCCGTCTCCAATGCAAACCAGTGCCTGGCAACAGGAGCTGAAGGGAGTAGGGGTGGGGGAGGTGCACCCGAGACTCCAACGCAAATCAGTGCCTGGCAACAGGAGCTAACAGTCGTTGGGCAGCGGAGGAGAATCTCTATATTGTGTACCTGAAAAAAATGCAACCCTATGTAGCATTGTCTTGGAATTAAACTTTGACACTTATAAAAAAAAGTTAAAAATGAAACTAGATATCAAAGGGAGAAACATAACAAAATCTAAACACGTAGAAAGTAACTTTCTAGATTATCGGAGACAAAAGATAAAATTTCAGTGCACTGACCCAAAGGAAAATAAAACTACAACGTATTAAAATTGATGGGACACAGCTAAATCAACAGAGAGCTCAATTTTTAGCACTCAATGCATACATTAGAAAGGAGGAGGAGCATCTGGGTGGCTCAGTCAGTTAGTCCAACTCTTGATTTTGACTCGGGTCATGGTCAACCTTGGGATAGTGAGGCTGAACCTGCATTGTGCTGGTGCTGGGCATGGTGGCTGCTTAATCATCTCTCTCTCTTTCTGCACCACTTCCGTTTCTCTGTCTCTGTCTCTGTCTCTGTGTCTATCTCTCTCTCTCTCTCTAAAAAGAAAAGGAGTCTCAAAACTATAATCTTTCTATTTTAGAACCTAGAAAAAGAGGAGAAACTAAAACTAAAGAAGAAAACCAGAAGAATCCTTCTACCCCATTTCAAGATATTCGTCTACAGTAATCAAAAGTGCGTGGTGTTGGTGAAGAGCTAGACCAATGGAACAGAATACAGATGGATAAGTGGAACAGAATCAGGGACCCAGAAAGAGAACTACGCCCATATGTCGAATGGGGCCTTGACAAAGGTAAAAAGCCGTTCAGTGGAGGAGTGACAGCGTTTTGAATAAATGGTGCTAGAGCAAGTGGACATGCATAGGCAAAGAAGAAGGAGAAGCAGAAGAGGGAGCGGGAGAGGGGAGGAGGAGGTGGAGGACGAGGAGGCCGGGGACCACAATCTAAGTATCAAACCCTATACAAAACTTAACTCAGGCTGCCTGGGTGAGGCAGCCTGTGCGGCAGCCAGCTCTTGATTTCGGCTCTTGTCAAGCTCTCAGCGTCCTGGGACAAAGTCAGGCTCCAAGCTCACTGGCGAGGCTGCTTGAGGATGCTCTTTTCCCTTCTCCCTCCAGGCCCCTGCCCGCTCATGCACATGTTCACTCTCCCAAAGGAAAAAAAGAAAAAAAGAGTATTTTAAAAAGTAGCTCAAAATTAATCACTGCCTTACATGGAAAATGATAAATCTTATAGGGAAAATGTGGGGGAAAATTTCCAGAATGGAAAGCTAGGTAAAGAATCCTCCAGTCGAACATCAAATTATTTTCCCTAAGGTAAAGTTGATTAATTAGACTTTATCCAACAATCAGAATTGTAAATCTGTGCCGTGTGAAAGACCTCCTTAAGAAGACCCAAAAGACAAGCTACCAACTTGGAGGAAATAGGTCCAAATCACATAGCTAATAGAGGACTCCTGTCTGAAGCATGGAAACTCAGAATTTGATCCCCAAGTAAGCATGCAATCTAGTTAGCAAAAGGAAATAGAAGGGGGGTGGGGAAAAAGTAAAGGGCCTGCCACCTTTACCAAAGCGTAGACAGATGGAAACCACATAGAAAGTTGCCATTGGGGCAATTCAAATAAAAACTCCAGTGAGCTCTCACTGCACACCTATCACAGTGATTCAAACCAAATGCGCCAGAGAGGGAGAGAGAGACCCCACCACCAAATGCAAGGCAGGATGTGGAATGACTGGATCACTCCCGCCTCACAGTTGGGAATGGAAAATGATAGAGCTGACTCTTGAAAACAGTTAAGAGTTTCTTTTCCTTTTCCAAGCCGTGAGTTACATTCCCGTTCACATGCAGTATAATATCAATTTCAGGTGTCCAATAGAGTGGCTCAACCCTTCCACACAGATTCTTTGAGAACTAGACTTGCTACCGCCATAGGAGCAGGTCATGGCACTATGGCATTTATCTTAGAGAAATCAAAACTTAACGTTTGCTCCAAAGCCTGTAGGGGAATGTATCTGTGTCCTTATGAAAGCATTGGGGCTGCCAAGGGGGTGGAAGGGACTGGAGTGGTTGGATATTGACACTTGACAGGGCTGCTGTAAGTGATAAACTCCTCTTGCTTCTTTGAAGGCCCCTTCCCCTTAATGGTGGTCCTGAGGACGAGGAGAATAGGAATGTCAACGATTTCAATCGCTTTCAACCTGCCAAGCATTAGAACACCATCTCTTCTACACTAGTTCACTCTCGTCTTAATCCTCAGTATCCCAAAGCAGACAGGTGGGGTCTGGTCCAAGAGGGGTTGCAGGCAGTGTCCCTTCCCCAGGCCATCTCCCCTCTTGCCCAGAAGCCCAATGACCAGGTCCCAGGCTTTCAACTCATCTAATTTCTGTGCCTTCTCTAGGGACACCAGGGAACTTCTGGGCTCTTTTTCTGGCTTCAAGGAGGCTCTGCGACGCTGGGTCTAGTGCTCTCAGCCGACTTGGACCACACGGCCAGTTGTCTCCTCCTGCATGGGCCACCTATTGGCTCGGGTGGATCAGGTGAGGGCATGTCCTCTCAGAGAGATACATGGAGAACAGAATAGAGGACCTCTTTCTGGCATTGTTTACCCTAATCTCTCAGTGGTTGCTACCATCGCTTGACTTCCCTGGAATTTCAAGCCCAGGAGAGGGGGGTGGGTCAGCAGCCAGAACTGTGGCTTCACCCTTGTGTCTTTTTTGAATGTTTTCCGCAACCCAGAGGGCTTCCGACAACACCAATTGATAACCGCATATGGTTTCCGTGGGCCAGGCATCCAGGTGCATCTAGCCAGGGACCTGTGTCTCAGGATCTCTCACAAGGCTGCAGTCAAGATGTCATGTGGGTCTTCAGTCATCTCCAGGCTTGTTGGCGGGAAATCTGCTTGTGTGCTCACTCGGGTGGCTCCTAGCAGCCAGAGGTCCTCCATTGCGGTGAGCAAGAAATATTCATTCCTTGCCACATGGGCCTCTCCATCATACAGCCCACAAGGAGCAGGCGGCTTCCCTCGAAACCAATGGTGAGGGAGCGAGAGCAAGCCCAAGAGGAGACCAGTGTCTTTGTCTACGAGCCTCAGAAGGGACATGCTATCTATCTCTCGGGCCATATTCTGTCCTTTCGAAGTGAGGCAGGAGTTCCTGACTCTAATCCAGTGGTAGAGTATGGAACACAAAACGAGGTGTACCCACGAAGGGAATCGTTGGAGACCCTGAAAGGCTGCCCTCCATGCTTTGCTGGGACTTTACCTCAGCTAGGCATCACCATAATCCTTGCATCCAAACTAGAACGTGACCTATGAGAAAATTTTGTCAAGCCCTTCTGGGATCCTTACAGCAGCTTGCCTAGAAGTTCCTTGCACAAGGGAAGGGTGCCTGTGTGGCTTAGTCAGGTCAACGTCTGACTCTTGATTTCGGCTCAGGGCGTGGTCCCATGGTCTGTGAAATCCAGCCCAGCGTCTGGTTGTGCACTTGAGTGGGAAGGCTGTCTAGGAATCTCTCTCTCCCTGCCCCTCCCCCGCTTGCATGTGTGTGTGCCCTCGCTCTTTCTCTCTCTCAGAAATGAAGAAGCAGAAGTCATCGTAGTGGTAGGAGTGGTAGTTATTTTCACATCAGTGGGTAATGAGACAACCTTGGCTTGGAATGGGAGCTCTGAAATTCACTAGCTGTGTGATCTTGGGGCAAGTTGTGTCCCCTCTCTGAACCTCAGTAGTATAGGACACACTGGGTTATTGGGACAATTAAGTGATCAGTAAAGGACACTTAAAACCCTTGGTTGCTTGGCATAGAATCCCTTCATACAATCAATTCTCAGTCGCAGTAGGATCAGCAATTTGAACGTTTTATTTTTTTGGTCCTTAACAATGAAAAATGCTCTCTCACATGGCTATAGGGAATAGGTAGCATCAGTTCAAGAATGGGGTGGATCTCCAGTCAAAGGAGCAATGGGTGTGGCTGAAGGGGTAAGGAAGCACAGGAGCTTTTGTGCTCTGGTTGTGAGTGTTGGTGGCTGCTGGGAAAGGGAATCAGACCTGCAGGGGACCCGAGAACTTGGAGTCTGGCCAGTGCACCCTTGCTCCCTTCTTGGGCTTCTGGGCTTTGAGGGGAGCCTGTGGTCCTTGAGAACATTTGGAGGCTGTGCCCAGAAGAGCAGGAGCAGGAGCTGGATCTGGAGCTGGAGCAGGAGCAGGAGCAGGAGGCCCCCCGGAGACAGGCTGGACCTTGGGCCCAGAGTTGGCCAGCTTCTGCCTGAGGCAATGGTTTTCTTCCTTGAGCCTTTGGAACTCCCTCTCTGCCCACAGAACAGCCTTCTGGCTCTCCTCACTTCTGTTCTCCACCAGGAGGCGCTCTCGGTCATGCAAGGAGGAGATTCTCTGCCATTCTCGGTGCAGGTCGTCGGCCATCTTCTTGTAGAGGCCTAAGTTCCAGTGGGCAGCATCCACCTTCCTGCGCACCTTGGCGAGTTCGTTCTTCACTTGCGGGCAGCGTGCCTTCTCCTCCATCATCTTCCTCTCCAGGTGTTTGAGGTGCTCTTCGCACAGCTTAGGCTCTGCCTCGAGCTTCAGGTGCAGCTTCTGAATCTCCCTTTCCAGGAGGCTGTTTCGCTGGTGAAAAGATACTTGCTCAGCTTGGTGGATTGTTGTGTTTCCTGGGAGCTCTTCATTCCCCTGACGTGCCTTCTTCAGTGCCCTGGATGGCTTTCCTTGATTCAGGGGGCTCCCACGGGGCACGTGATCAGTGGAGGAGGAGCCAGTCTGCACCTGCCTCCTTGAGCCCCCACCTTCCAGATGATCTCGAAGGAGCTCTAGCAGATGCATCACCGTCAGTAGGATCTGGCTGAGGGTGTGGTGTTGGCTCTGGCCCTCAGCGGGGGCCTGCCACGGCACACCTCCGTCAGGAAGCTCTGGCCTGCCTGCCTCCCCTGCCTCTTCCTGCCCTCTCAGTCCACAGCTGCCAATGTCCTGAGACAGAGGGTCTGCACTTCCCCGCAGATCAGGGCTGTCCTTGAAGTCTTCTGGCATATTCCTCGCAGGGGGTTCTCCATCGTCCTGGGCTGCTCCACAGATGGGATTTTCATCGGTGAGCTGGTGAGGGCTCTTCTTCAACAGCCTTTGCCGAACTCCCTTCAGCAGTTGCGTAGCGTCTCCCACAGAAAAGTACCCGACATCTTGATTCAGGGCAGCCAGAGCAAGGATCTGTAGCGGGAGAGGACTGGCCTTGTGCTCCGATGATGCGACGGCTCCATGGGCTGGTGCATCCGGGTCGGTCTTCTCCATGTCTTTTCCAGATACTTCATTCTGGGCACAGTGCCCCTTTCTTCCTCTTAAGCGGAGTCCACACTTTACTGGAATGAACACCAGCAACACAGTGCACACGAGGATCTCCCAGCCAAACCCAGAGTCTCGTGGCCCATGTGGCCAACGTTCGATTATCGGCAACCCAGAAGCCCACAGCTGTTCCCGGAGAGCCCACAGCAGCTCCAGAACTGTGTGGGGGAGACATTGTAATGGCCACCAGCTGGCTCCAGAGAGCCTGGGGGCTTTGTCTCTGATCACCAGTGTCCTCTCGGCCACTAGAAACTGCTTGGAACCCCTACGAGGGTTCCGTCTCCAATGCAAACCAGTGCCTGGCAACAGGAGCTGAAGGGAGTAGGGGTGGGGGAGGTGCACCCGAGACTCCAACGCAAATCAGTGCCTGGCAACAGGAGCTAACAGTCGTTGGGCAGCGGAGGAGAATCTCTATATTGTGTACCTGAAAAAAATGCAACCCTATGTAGCATTGTCTTGGAATTAAACTTTGACACTTATAAAAAAAAGTTAAAAATGAAACTAGATATCAAAGGGAGAAACATAACAAAATCTAAACACGTAGAAAGTAACTTTCTAGATTATCGGAGACAAAAGATAAAATTTCAGTGCACTGACCCAAAGGAAAATAAAACTACAACGTATTAAAATTGATGGGACACAGCTAAATCAACAGAGAGCTCAATTTTTAGCACTCAATGCATACATTAGAAAGGAGGAGGAGCATCTGGGTGGCTCAGTCAGTTAGTCCAACTCTTGATTTTGACTCGGGTCATGGTCAACCTTGGGATAGTGAGGCTGAACCTGCATTGTGCTGGTGCTGGGCATGGTGGCTGCTTAATCATCTCTCTCTCTTTCTGCACCGCTTCCGTTTCTCTGTCTCTGTCTCTGTCTCTGTGTCTATCTCTCTCTCTTTCTCTAAAAAGAAAAGGAGTCTCAAAACTATAATCTTTCTATTTTAGAACCTAGAAAAAGAGGAGAAACTAAAACTAAAGAAGAAAACCAGAAGAATCCTTCTACCCCATTTCAAGATATTCGTCTACAGTAATCAAAAGTGCGTGGTGTTGGTGAAGAGCTAGACCAATGGAACAGAATACAGATGGATAAGTGGAACAGAATCAGGGACCCAGAAAGAGAACTACGCCCATATGTCGAATGGGGCCTTGACAAAGGTAAAAAGCCGTTCAGTGGAGGAGTGACAGCGTTTTGAATAAATGGTGCTAGAGCAAGTGGACATGCATAGGCAAAGAAGAAGGAGAAGCAGAAGAGGGAGCGGGAGAGGGGAGGAGGAGGTGGAGGACGAGGAGGCCGGGGACCACAATCTAAGTATCAAACCCTATACAAAACTTAACTCAGGCTGCCTGGGTGAGGCAGCCTGTGCGGCAGCCAGCTCTTGATTTCGGCTCTTGTCAAGCTCTCAGCGTCCCGGGACAAAGTCAGGCTCCAAGCTCACTGGCGAGGCTGCTTGAGGATGCTCTTTTCCCTTCTCCCTCCAGGCCCCTGCCCGCTCATGCACATGTTCACTCTCCCAAAGGAAAAAAAGAAAAAAAGAGTATTTTAAAAAGTAGCTCAAAATTAATCACTGCCTTACATGGAAAATGATAAATCTTATAGGGAAAATGTGGGGGAAAATTTCCAGAATGGAAAGCTAGGTAAAGAATCCTCCAGTCGAACATCAAATTATTTTCCCTAAGGTAAAGTTGATTAATTAGACTTTATCCAACAATCAGAATTGTAAATCTGTGCCGTGTGAAAGACCTCCTTAAGAAGACCCAAAAGACAAGCTACCAACTTGGAGGAAATAGGTCCAAATCACATAGCTAATAGAGGACTCCTGTCTGAAGCATGGAAACTCAGAATTTGATCCCCAAGTAAGCATGCAATCTAGTTAGCAAAAGGAAATAGAAGGGGGGTGGGGAAAAAGTAAAGGGCCTGCCACCTTTACCAAAGCGTAGACAGATGGAAACCACATAGAAAGTTGCCATTGGGGCAATTCAAATGAAAACTCCAGTGAGCTCTCACTGCACACCTATCACAGTGATTCAAACCAAATGCGCCAGAGAGGGAGAGAGAGACCCCACCACCAAATGCAAGGCAGGATGTGGAATGACTGGATCACTCCCGCCTCACAGTTGGGAATGGAAAATGATAGAGCTGACTCTTGAAAACAGTTAAGAGTTTCTTTTCCTTTTCCAAGCCGTGAGTTACATTCCCGTTCACATGCAGTATAATATCAATTTCAGGTGTCCAATAGAGTGGCTCAACCCTTCCACACAGATTCTTTGAGAACTAGACTTGCTACCGCCCTAGGAGCAGGTCATGGCACTATGGCATTTATCTTAGAGAAATCAAAACTTAACGTTTGCTCCAAAGCCTGTAGGGGAATGTATCTGTGTCCTTATGAAAGCATTGGGGCTGCCAAGGGGGTGGAAGGGACTGGAGTGGTTGGATATTGACACTTGACAGGGCTGCTGTAAGTGATAAACTCCTCTTGCTTCTTTGAAGGCCCCTTCCCCTTAATGGTGGTCCTGAGGACGAGGAGAATAGGAATGTCAACGATTTCAATCGCTTTCAACCTGCCAAGCATTAGAACACCATCTCTTCTACACTAGTTCACTCTCGTCTTAATCCTCAGTATCCCAAAGCAGACAGGTGGGGTCTGGTCCAAGAGGGGTTGCAGGCAGTGTCCCTTCCCCAGGCCATCTCCCCTCTTGCCCAGAAGCCCAATGACCAGGTCCCAGGCTTTCAACTCATCTAATTTCTGTGCCTTCTCTAGGGACACCAGGGAACTTCTGGGCTCTTTTTCTGGCTTCAAGGAGGCTCTGCGACGCTGGGTCTAGTGCTCTCAGCCGACTTGGACCACACGGCCAGTTGTCTCCTCCTGCATGGGCCACCTATTGGCTCGGGTGGATCAGGTGAGGGCATGTCCTCTCAGAGAGATACATGGAGAACAGAATAGAGGACCTCTTTCTGGCATTGTTTACCCTAATCTCTCAGTGGTTGCTACCATCGCTTGACTTCCCTGGAATTTCAAGCCCAGGAGAGGGGGGTGGGTCAGCAGCCAGAACTGTGGCTTCACCCTTGTGTCTTTTTTGAATGTTTTCCGCAACCCAGAGGGCTTCCGACAACACCAATTGATAACCGCATATGGTTTCCGTGGGCCAGGCATCCAGGTGCATCTAGCCAGGGACCTGTGTCTCAGGATCTCTCACAAGGCTGCAGTCAAGATGTCATGTGGGTCTTCAGTCATCTCCAGGCTTGTTGGCGGGAAATCTGCTTGTGTGCTCACTCGGGTGGCTCCTAGCAGCCAGAGGTCCTCCATTGCGGTGAGCAAGAAATATTCATTCCTTGCCACATGGGCCTCTCCATCATACAGCCCACAAGGAGCAGGCGGCTTCCCTCGAAACCAATGGTGAGGGAGCGAGAGCAAGCCCAAGAGGAGACCAGTGTCTTTGTCTACGAGCCTCAGAAGGGACATGCTATCTATCTCTCGGGCCATATTCTGTCCTTTCGAAGTGAGGCAGGAGTTCCTGACTCTAATCCAGTGGTAGAGTATGGAACACAAAACGAGGTGTACCCACGAAGGGAATCGTTGGAGACCCTGAAAGGCTGCCCTCCATGCTTTGCTGGGACTTTACCTCAGCTAGGCATCACCATAATCCTTGCATCCAAACTAGAACGTGACCTATGAGAAAATTTTGTCAAGCCCTTCTGGGATCCTTACAGCAGCTTGCCTAGAAGTTCCTTGCACAAGGGAAGGGTGCCTGTGTGGCTTAGTCAGGTCAACGTCTGACTATTGATTTCGGCTCAGGGCGTGGTCCCATGGTCTGTGAAATCCAGCCCAGCGTCTGGTTGTGCACTTGAGTGGGAAGGCTGTCTAGGAATCTCTCTCTCCCTGCCCCTCCCCCGCTTGCATGTGTGTGTGCCCTCGCTCTTTCTCTCTCTCAGAAATGAAGAAGCAGAAGTCATCGTAGTGGTAGGAGTGGTAGTTATTTTCACATCAGTGGGTAATGAGACAACCTTGGCTTGGAATGGGAGCTCTGAAATTCACTAGCTGTGTGATCTTGGGGCAAGTTGTGTCCCCTCTCTGAACCTCAGTAGTATAGGACACACTGGGTTATTGGGACAATTAAGTGATCAGTAAAGGACACTTAAAACCCTTGGTTGCTTGGCAAAGAATCCCTTCATACAATCAATTCTCAGTCGCAGTAGGATCAGCAATTTGATCGTTTTATTTTTTTGGTCCTTAACAATGAAAAATGCTCTCTCACATGGCTATAGGGAATAGGTAGCATCAGTTCAAGAATGGGGTGGATCTCCAGTCAAAGGAGCAATGGGTGTGGCTGAAGGGGTAAGGAAGCACAGGAGCTTTTGTGCTCTGGTTGTGAGTGTTGGTGGCTGCTGGGAAAGGGAATCAGACCTGCAGGGGACCCGAGAACTTGGAGTCTGGCCAGTGCACACTTGCTCCCTTCTTGGGCTTCTGGGTTTCAGGGGAGCCTGTGGCCCTTGAGGGCATTTGGAGGCTGTGCCCAGAAGAGCAGGAGCAGGAGCTGGAGCTGGAGCAGGAGCAGGAGCAGGAGCAGGAGGCCCCCCGGAGACAGGCTGGACCTTGGGCCCAGAGTTGGCCAGCTTCTGCCTGAGGCAATGGTTTTCTTCCTTGAGCCTTTGGAACTCCCTCTCTGCCCACAGAACAGCCTTCTGGCTCTCCTCACTTCTGTTCTCCACCAGGAGGCGCTCTCGGTCATGCAAGGAGGAGATTCTCTGCCATTCTCGGTGCAGGTCGTCGGCCATCTTCTTGTAGAGGCCTAAGTTCCAGTGGGCAGCATCCACCTTCCTGCGCACCTTGGCGAGTTCGTTCTTCACTTGCAGGCAGCGTGCCTTCTCCTCCATCATCTTCCTCTCCAGGTGTTTGAGGTGCTCTTCGCACAGCTTAGGCTCTGCCTCGAGCTTCAGGTGCAGCTTCTGAATCTCCCTTTCCAGGAGGCTGTTTCGCTGGTGAAAAGATACTTGCTCAGCTTGGTGGATTGTTGTGTTTCCTGGGAGCTCTTCATTCCCCTGACGTGCCTTCTTCAGTGCCCTGGATGGCTTTCCTTGATTCAGGGGGCTCCCACGGGGCACGTGATCAGTGGAGGAGGAGCCAGTCTGCACCTGCCTCCTTGAGCCCCCACCTTCCAGATGATCTCGAAGGAGCTCTAGCAGATGCATCACCGTCAGTAGGATCTGGCTGAGGGTGTGGTGTTGGCTCTGGCCCTCAGCGGGGGCCTGCCACGGCACACCTCCGTCAGGAAGCTCTGGCCTGCCTGCCTCCCCTGCCTCTTCCTGCCCTCTCAGTCCACAGCTGCCAATGTCCTGAGACAGAGGGTCTGCACTTCCCCGCAGATCAGGGCTGTCCTTGAAGTCTTCTGGCATATTCCTCGCAGGGGGTTCTCCATCGTCCTGGGCTGCTCCACAGATGGGATTTTCATCGGTGAGCTGGTGAGGGCTCTTCTTCAACAGCCTTTGCCGAACTCCCTTCAGCAGTTGCGTAGCGTCTCCCACAGAAAAGTACCCGACATCTTGATTCAGGGCAGCCAGAGCAAGGATCTGTAGCGGGAGAGGACTGGCCTTGTGCTCCGATGATGCGACGGCTCCATGGGCTGGTGCATCCGGGTCGGTCTTCTCCATGTCTTTTCCAGATACTTCATTCTGGGCACAGTGCCCCTTTCTTCCTCTTAAGCGGAGTCCACACTTTACTGGAATGAACACCAGCAACACAGTGCACACGAGGATCTCCCAGCCAAACCCAGAGTCTCGTGGCCCATGTGGCCAACGTTCGATTATCGGCAACCCAGAAGCCCACAGCTGTTCCCGGAGAGCCCACAGCGGCTCCAGAACTGTGTGGGGAGACATTGTAATGGCCACCAGCTGGCTCCAGAGAGCCTGGGGGCTTTGTCTCTGATCACCAGTGTCCTCTCGGCCACTAGAAACTGCTTGGAACCCCTACGAGGGTTCCGTCTCCAATGCAAACCAGTGCCTGGCAACAGGAGCTGAAGGGAGTAGGGGTGGGGGAGGTGCACCCGAGACTCCAAGGCAAATCAGTGCCTGGCAACAGGAGCTAACAGTCGTTGGGCAGCGGAGGAGAATCTCTATATTGTGTACCTGAAAAAAATGCAACCCTCTGTAGCATTGTCTTGGAATTAAACTTTGACACTTATAAAAAAAAGTTAAAAATGAAACTAGATATCAAAGGGAGAAACATAACAAATTCTAAACACGTAGAAAGTAACTTTCTAGATTATCGGAGACAAAAGATAAAATTTCAGTGCACTGAACGGAAGGAAAATAAAACTACAACGTATTAAAATTGGTGGGACACAGCTAAATCAACAGAGAGCTCAATTTATAGCACTCAATGCATACATTAGAAAGGAGGAGGAGCATCTGGGTGGCTCAGTCAGTTAGTCCAACTCTTGATTTTGACTCGGGACATGGTCAACCTTGGGATAGTGAGGCTGAACCTGCATTGTGCTGGTGCTGGGCATGGTGGCTGCTTAATCATCTCTCTCTCCCTTTCTCTGTCTCTGTCTCTGTCTCTCTCTAAAAAGAAAAGGAGTCTCAAAACTATAATCTTTCTATTTTAGAACCTAGAAAAAGAGGAGAAACTAAAACTAAAGAAGAAAACCAGAAGAATACTTCTACCCCATTTCAAGATATTCGTCTACAGTAATCAAAAGTGTGTGGTGTTGGTGAAGAGCTAGACCAATGGAACAGAATAAAGATGGATAAGTGGAACAGAATCAAGGACCCAGAAAGTGAACTACACCCATATGTCGAATGGGGCCTTGACAAAGGTAAAAAGCCGTTCAGTGGAGGAGTGACAGCGTTTTGAATAAATGGTGCTAGAGCAAGTGGACATGCATAGGCATGAAAGAAGAAGGAGAAGCAGAAGAGGGAGCGGGAGAGGGGAGGAGGAGGTGGAGGACGAGGAGGCCGGGGACCACAATCTAAGTATCACACCCTATACAAAACTTAACTCAGGCTGCCTGGGTGAGGCAGCCTGTGCGGCAGCCAGCTCTTGATTTCGGCTCTTGTCAAGCTCTCAGCGTCCCGGGACAAAGTCAGGCTCCAAGCTCACTGGCGAGGCTGCTTGAGGATGCTCTTTTCCCTTCTCCCTCCAGGCCCCTGCCCGCTCATGTACATGTTCACTCTCCCAAAGGAAAAAAAGAAAAAAAGAGTATTTTAAAAAGTAGCTCAAAATTAATCACTGCCTTACATGGAAAATGATAAATCTTATAGGGAAAATGTGGGGGAAAATTTCCAGAATGGAAAGCTAGGTAAAGAATCCTCCAGTCGAACATCAAATTATTTTCCCTAAGGTAAAGTTGATTAATTAGACTTTATCCAACAATCAGAATTGTAAATCTGTGCCGTGTGAAAGACCTCCTTAAGAAGACCCAAAAGACAAGCTACCAACTTGGAGGAAATAGGTCCAAATCACATAGCTAATAGAGGACTCCTGTCTGAAGCATGGAAACTCAGAATTTGATCCCCATGTAAGCATGCAATCTAGTTAGCAAAAGGAAATAGAAGGGGGGTGGGGAAAAAGTAAAGGGCCTGCCACCTTTACCAAAGCGTAGACAGATGGAAACCACATAGAAAGTTGCCATTGGGGCAATTCAAATGAAAACTCCAGTGAGCTCTCACTGCACACCTATCACAGTGATTCAAACCAAATGCGCCAGAGAGGGAGAGAGAGACCCCACCACCAAATGCAAGGCAGGATGTGGAATGACTGGATCACTCCCGCCTCACAGTTGGGAATGGAAAATGATAGAGCTGACTCTTGAAAACAGTTAAGAGTTTCTTTTCCTTTTCCAAGCCGTGAGTTACATTCCCGTTCACATGCAGTATAATATCAATTTCAGGTGTCCAATAGAGTGGCTCAACCCTTCCACACAGATTCTTTGAGAACTAGACTTGCTACCGCCATAGGAGCAGGTCATGGCACTATGGCATTTATCTTAGAGAAATCAAAACTTAACGTTTGCTCCAAAGCCTGTAGGGGAATGTATCTGTGTCCTTATGAAAGCATTGGGGCTGCCAAGGGGGTGGAAGGGACTGGAGTGGTTGGATATTGACACTTGACAGGGCTGCTGTAAGTGATAAACTCCTCTTGCTTCTTTGAAGGCCCCTTCCCCTTAATGGTGGTCCTGAGGACGAGGAGAATAGGAATGTCAACGATTTCAATCGCTTTCAACCTGCCAAGCATTAGAACACCATCTCCTCTACACTAGTTCACTCTCGTC
Organism: Mustela nivalis; assembly: GCF_964662115.1. Taxonomy (NCBI): domain Eukaryota; kingdom Metazoa; phylum Chordata; class Mammalia; order Carnivora; family Mustelidae; genus Mustela; species Mustela nivalis. The sequence continues at coordinate 651,846 of NW_028136231.1, forward strand.
TTAATCCTCAGTATCCCAAAGCAGACAGGTGGGGTCTGGTCCAAGAGGGGTTGCAGGCAGTGTCCCTTCCCCAGGCCATCTCCCCTCTTGCCCAGAAGCCCAATGACCAGGTCCCAGGCTTTCAACTCATCTAATTTCTGTGCCTTCTCTAGGCACACCAGGGAACTTCTGGGCTCTTTTTCTGGCTTCAAGGAGGCTCTGCGACGCTGGGTCTAGTGCTCTCAGCCGACTTGGACCACACGGCCAGTTGTCTCCTCCTGCATGGGCCACCTATTGGCTCGGGTGGATCAGGTGAGGGCATGTCCTCTCAGAGAGATACATGGAGAACAGAATAGAGGACCTCTTTCTGGCATTGTTTACCCTAATCTCTCAGTGGTTGCTACCATCGCTTGACTTCCCTGGAATTTCAAGCCCAGGAGAGGGGGGTGGGTCAGCAGCCAGAACTGTGGCTTCACCCTTGTGTCTTTTTTGAATGTTTTCCGCAACCCAGAGGGCTTCCGACAACACCAATTGATAACCGCATATGGTTTCCGTGGGCCAGGCATCCAGGTGCATCTAGCCAGGGACCTGTGTCTCAGGATCTCTCACAAGGCTGCAGTCAAGATGTCATGTGGGTCTTCAGTCATCTCCAGGCTTGTTGGCGGGAAATCTGCTTGTGTGCTCACTCGGGTGGCTCCTAGCAGCCAGAGGTCCTCCATTGCGGTGAGCAAGAAATATTCATTCCTTGCCACATGGGCCTCTCCATCATACAGCCCACAAGGAGCAGGCGGCTTCCCTCGAAACCAATGGTGAGGGAGCGAGAGCAAGCCCAAGAGGAGACCAGTGTCTTTGTCTACGAGCCTCAGAAGGGACATGCTATCTATCTCTCGGGCCATATTCTGTCCTTTCGAAGTGAGGCAGGAGTTCCTGACTCTAATCCAGTGGTAGAGTATGGAACACAAAACGAGGTGTACCCACGAAGGGAATCGTTGGAGACCCTGAAAGGCTGCCCTCCATGCTTTGCTGGGACTTTACCTCAGCTAGGCATCACCATAATCCTTGCATCCAAACTAGAACGTGACCTATGAGAAAATTTTGTCAAGCCCTTCTGGGATCCTTACAGCAGCTTGCCTAGAAGTTCCTTGCACAAGGGAAGGGTGCCTGTGTGGCTTAGTCAGGTCAACGTCTGACTCTTGATTTCGGCTCAGGGCGTGGTCCCATGGTCTGTGAAATCCAGCCCAGCGTCTGGTTGTGCACTTGAGTGGGAAGGCTGTCTAGGAATCTCTCTCTCCCTGCCCCTCCCCCGCTTGCATGTGTGTGTGCCCTCGCTCTTTCTCTCTCTCAGAAATGAAGAAGCAGAAGTCATCGTAGTGGTAGGAGTGGTAGTTATTTTCACATCAGTGGGTAATGAGACAACCTTGGCTTGGAATGGGAGCTCTGAAATTCACTAGCTGTGTGATCTTGGGGCAAGTTGTGTCCCCTCTCTGAACCTCAGTAGTATAGGACACACTGGGTTATTGGGACAATTAAGTGATCAGTAAAGGACACTTAAAACCCTTGGTTGCTTGGCATAGAATCCCTTCATACAATCAATTCTCAGTCGCAGTAGGATCAGCAATTTGATCGTTTTATTTTTTTGGTCCTTAACAATGAAAAATGCTCTCTCACATGGCTATAGGGAATAGGTAGCATCAGTTCAAGAATGGGGTGGATCTCCAGTCAAAGGAGCAATGGGTGTGGCTGAAGGGGTAAGGAAGCACAGGAGCTTTTGTGCTCTGGTTGTGAGTGTTGGTGGCTGCTGGGAAAGGGAATCAGACCTGCAGGGGACCCGAGAACTTGGAGTCTGGCCAGTGCACCCTTGCTCCCTTCTTGGGCTTCTGGGCTTTGAGGGGAGCCTGTGGCCCTTGAGAACATTTGGAGGCTGTGCCCAGAAGAGCAGGAGCAGGAGCTGGAGCTGGAGCAGGAGCAGGAGCAGGAGCAGGAGGCCCCCCGGAGACAGGCTGGACCTTGGGCCCAGAGTTGGCCAGCTTCTGCCTGAGGCAATGGTTTTCTTCCTTGAGCCTTTGGAACTCCCTCTCTGCCCACAGAACAGCCTTCTGGCTCTCCTCACTTCTGTTCTCCACCAGGAGGCGCTCTCGGTCATGCAAGGAGGAGATTCTCTGCCATTCTCGGTGCAGGTCGTCGGCCATCTTCTTGTAGAGGCCTAAGTTCCAGTGGGCAGCATCCACCTTCCTGCGCACCTTGGCGAGTTCGTTCTTCACTTGCAGGCAGCGTGCCTTCTCCTCCATCATCTTCCTCTCCAGGTGTTTGAGGTGCTCTTCGCACAGCTTAGGCTCTGCCTCGAGCTTCAGGTGCAGCTTCTGAATCTCCCTTTCCAGGAGGCTGTTTCGCTGGTGAAAAGATACTTGCTCAGCTTGGTGGATTGTTGTGTTTCCTGGGAGCTCTTCATTCCCCTGACGTGCCTTCTTCAGTGCCCTGGATGGCTTTCCTTGATTCAGGGGGCTCCCACGGGGCACGTGATCAGTGGAGGAGGAGCCAGTCTGCACCTGCCTCCTTGAGCCCCCACCTTCCAGATGATCTCGAAGGAGCTCTAGCAGATGCATCACCGTCAGTAGGATCTGGCTGAGGGTGTGGTGTTGGCTCTGGCCCTCAGCGGGGGCCTGCCACGGCACACCTCCGTCAGGAAGCTCTGGCCTGCCTGCCTCCCCTGCCTCTTCCTGCCCTCTCAGTCCACAGCTGCCAATGTCCTGAGACAGAGGGTCTGCACTTCCCCGCAGATCAGGGCTGTCCTTGAAGTCTTCTGGCATATTCCTCGCAGGGGGTTCTCCATCGTCCTGGGCTGCTCCACAGATGGGATTTTCATCGGTGAGCTGGTGAGGGCTCTTCTTCAACAGCCTTTGCCGAACTCCCTTCAGCAGTTGCGTAGCGTCTCCCACAGAAAAGTACCCGACATCTTGATTCAGGGCAGCCAGAGCAAGGATCTGTAGCGGGAGAGGACTGGCCTTGTGCTCCGATGATGCGACGGCTCCATGGGCTGGTGCATCCGGGTCGGTCTTCTCCATGTCTTTTCCAGATACTTCATTCTGGGCACAGTGCCCCTTTCTTCCTCTTAAGCGGAGTCCACACTTTACTGGAATGAACACCAGCAACACAGTGCACACGAGGATCTCCCAGCCAAACCCAGAGTCTCGTGGCCCATGTGGCCAACGTTCGATTATCGGCAACCCAGAAGCCCACAGCTGTTCCCGGAGAGCCCACAGCGGCTCCAGAACTGTGTGGGGAGACATTGTAATGGCCACCAGCTGGCTCCAGAGAGCCTGGGGGCTTTGTCTCTGATCACCAGTGTCCTCTCGGCCACTAGAAACTGCTTGGAACCCCTACGAGGGTTCCGTCTCCAATGCAAACCAGTGCCTGGCAACAGGAGCTGAAGGGAGTAGGGGTGGGGGAGGTGCACCCGAGACTCCAACGCAAATCAGTGCCTGGCAACAGGAGCTAACAGTCGTTGGGCAGCGGAGGAGAATCTCTATATTGTGTACCTGAAAAAAATGCAACCCTATGTAGCATTGTCTTGGAATTAAACTTTGACACTTATAAAAAAAAGTTAAAAATGAAACTAGATATCAAAGGGAGAAACATAACAAAATCTAAACACGTAGAAAGTAACTTTCTAGATTATCGGAGACAAAAGATAAAATTTCAGTGCACTGACCCGAAGGAAAATAAAACTACAACGTATTAAAATTGGTGGGACACAGCTAAATCAACAGAGAGCTCAATTTTTAGCACTCAATGCATACATTAGAAAGGAGGAGGAGCATCTGGGTGGCTCAGTCAGTTAGTCCAACTCTTGATTTTGACTCGGGTCATGGTCAACCTTGGGATAGTGAGGCTGAACCTGCATTGTGCTGGTGCTGGGCATGGTGGCTGCTTAATCATCTCTCTCTCTTTCTGCACCGCTTCCGTTTCTCTGTCTCTGTCTCTGTCTCTGTCTGTGTGTCTATCTCTCTCTCTCTCTCTAAAAAGAAAAGGAGTCTCAAAACTATAATCTTTCTATTTTAGAACCTGAAAAAAGAGGAGAAACTAAAACTAAAGAAGAAAACCAGAAGAATCCTTCCACCCCATTTCAAGATATTCGTCTACAGTAATCAAAAGTGCGTGGTGTTGGTGAAGAGCTAGACCAATGGAACAGAATAAAGATGGATAAGTGGAACAGAATCAGGGACCCAGAAAGAGAACTACGCCCATATGTCGAATGGGGCCTTGACAAAGGTAAAAAGCCGTTCAGTGGAGGAGTGACAGCGTTTTGAATAAATGGTGCTAGAGCAAGTGGACATGCATAGGCAAAGAAGAAGGAGAAGCAGAAGAGGGAGCGGGAGAGGGGAGGAGGAGGTGGAGGACGAGGAGGCCGGGGACCACAATCTAAGTATCAAACCCTATACAAAACTTAACTCAGGCTGCCTGGGTGAGGCAGCCTGTGCGGCAGCCAGCTCTTGATTTCGGCTCTTGTCAAGCTCTCAGCGTCCCGGGACAAAGTCAGGCTCCAAGCTCACTGGCGAGGCTGCTTGAGGATGCTCTTTTCCCTTCTCCCTCCAGGCCCCTGCCCGCTCATGCACATGTTCACTCTCCCAAAGGAAAAAAAGAAAAAAAGAGTATTTTAAAAAGTAGCTCAAAATTAATCACTGCCTTACATGGAAAATGATAAATCTTATAGGGAAAATGTGGGGAAAAATTTCCAGAATGGAAAGCTAGGTAAAGAATCCTCCAGTCGAACATCAAATTATTTTCCCTAAGGTAAAGTTGATTAATTAGACTTTATCCAACAATCAGAATTGTAAATCTGTGCCGTGTGAAAGACCTCCTTAAGAAGACCCAAAAGACAAGCTACCAACTTGGAGGAAATAGGTCCAAATCACATAGCTAATAGAGGACTCCTGTCTGAAGCATGGAAACTCAGAATTTGACCCCAAGTAAGCATGCAATCTAGTTAGCAAAAGGAAATAGAAGGGGGGTGGGGAAAAAGTAAAGGGCCTGCCACCTTTACCAAAGCGTAGACAGATGGAAACCACATAGAAAGTTGCCATTGGGGCAATTCAAATGAAAACTCCAGTGAGCTCTCACTGCACACCTATCAGAGTGATTCAAACCAAATGCGCCAGAGAGGGAGAGAGAGACCCCACCACCAAATGCAAGGCAGGATGTGGAATGACTGGATCACTCCCGCATCACAGTTGGGAATGGAAAATGATAGAGCTGACTCTTGAAAACAGTTAAGAGTTTCTTTTCCTTTTCCAAGCCGTGAGTTACATTCCCGTTCACATGCAGTATAATATCAATTTCAGGTGTCCAATAGAGTGGCTCAACCCTTCCACACAGATTCTTTGAGAACTAGACTTGCTACCGCCCTAGGAGCAGGTCATGGCACTATGGCATTTATCTTAGAGAAATCAAAACTTAACGTTTGCTCCAAAGCCTGTAGGGGAATGTATCTGTGTCCTTATGAAAGCAGTGGGGCTGCCAAGGGGGTGGAAGGGACTGGAGTGGTTGGATATTGACACTTGACAGGGCTGCTGTAAGTGATAAACTCCTCTTGCTTCTTTGAAGGCCCCTTCCCCTTAATGGTGGTCCTGAGGACGAGGAGAATAGGAATGTCAACGATTTCAATCGCTTTCAACCTGCCAAGCATTAGAACACCATCTCTTCTACACTAGTTCACTCTCGTCTTAATCCTCAGTATCCCAAAGCAGACAGGTGGGGTCTGGTCCAAGAGGGGTTGCAGGCAGTGTCCCTTCCCCAGGCCATCTCCCCTCTTGCCCAGAAGCCCAATGACCAGGTCCCAGGCTTTCAACTCATCTAATTTCTGTGCCTTCTCTAGGGACACCAGGGAACTTCTGGGCTCTTTTTCTGGCTTCAAGGAGGCTCTGCGACGCTGGGTCTAGTGCTCTCAGCCGACTTGGACCACACGGCCAGTTGTCTCCTCCTGCATGGGCCACCTATTGGCTCGGGTGGATCAGGTGAGGGCATGTCCTCTCAGAGAGATACATGGAGAACAGAATAGAGGACCTCTTTCTGGCATTGTTTACCCTAATCTCTCAGTGGTTGCTACCATCGCTTGACTTCCCTGGAATTTCAAGCCCAGGAGAGGGGGGTGGGTCAGCAGCCAGAACTGTGGCTTCACCCTTGTGTCTTTTTTGAATGTTTTCCGCAACCCAGAGGGCTTCCGACAACACCAATTGATAACCGCATATGGTTTCCGTGGGCCAGGCATCCAGGTGCATCTAGCCAGGGACCTGTGTCTCAGGATCTCTCACAAGGCTGCAGTCAAGATGTCATGTGGGTCTTCAGTCATCTCCAGGCTTGTTGGCGGGAAATCTGCTTGTGTGCTCACTCGGGTGGCTCCTAGCAGCCAGAGGTCCTCCATTGCGGTGAGCAAGAAATATTCATTCCTTGCCACATGGGCCTCTCCATCATACAGCCCACAAGGAGCAGGCGGCTTCCCTCGAAACCAATGGTGAGGGAGCGAGAGCAAGCCCAAGAGGAGACCAGTGTCTTTGTCTACGAGCCTCAGAAGGGACATGCTATCTATCTCTCGGGCCATATTCTGTCCTTTCGAAGTGAGGCAGGAGTTCCTGACTCTAATCCAGTGGTAGAGTATGGAACACAAAACGAGGTGTACCCACGAAGGGAATCGTTGGAGACCCTGAAAGGCTGCCCTCCATGCTTTGCTGGGACTTTACCTCAGCTAGGCATCACCATAATCCTTGCATCCAAACTAGAACGTGACCTATGAGAAAATTTTGTCAAGCCCTTCTGGGATCCTTACAGCAGCTTGCCTAGAAGTTCCTTGCACAAGGGAAGGGTGCCTGTGTGGCTTAGTCAGGTCAACGTCTGACTCTTGATTTCGGCTCAGGGCGTGGTCCCATGGTCTGCGAAATCCAGCCCAGCGTCTTGTTGTGCACTTGAGTCGAAGGCTGTCTAGGAATCTCTCTCTCCCTGCCCCTCCCCCGCTTGCATGTGTGTGTGCCCTCGCTCTTTCTCTCTCTCAGAAATGAAGAAGCAGAAGTCATCGTAGTGGTAGGAGTGGTAGTTATTTTCACATCAGTGGGTAATGAGACAACCTTGGCTTGGAATGGGAGCTCTGAAATTCACTAGCTGTGTGATCTTGGGGCAAGTTGTGTCCCCTCTCTGAACCTCAGTAGTATAGGACACACTGGGTTATTGGGACAATTAAGTGATCAGTAAAGGACACTTAAAACCCTTGGTTGCTTGGCATAGAATCCCTTCATACAATCAATTCTCAGTCGCAGTAGGATCAGCAATTTGATCGTTTTATTTTTTTGGTCCTTAACAATGAAAAATGCTCTCTCACATGGCTATAGGGAATAGGTAGCATCAGTTCAAGAATGAGGTGGATCTCCAGTCAAAAGAGCAATGGGTGTGGCTGAAGGGGTAAGGAAGCACAGGAGCTTTTGTGCTCTGGTTGTGAGTGTTGGTGGCTGCTGGGAAAGGGAATCAGACCTGCAAGGGACCCGAGAACTTGGAGTCTGGCCAGTGCACCCTTGCTCCCTTCTTGGGCTTCTGGGCTTTCAGGGGAGCCTGTGGCCCTTGAGGGCATTTGGAGGCTGTGCCCAGAAGAGCAGGAGCAGGAGCTGGAGCAGGAGCAGGAGCAGGAGCAGGAGGCCCCCCGGAGACAGGCTGGACCTTGGGCCCAGAGTTGGCCAGCTTCTGCCTGAGGCAATGGTTTTCTTCCTTGAGCCTTTGGAACTCCCTCTCTGCCCACAGAACAGCCTTCTGGCTCTCCTCACTTCTGTTCTCCACCAGGAGGCGCTCTCGGTCATGCAAGGAGGAGATTCTCTGCCATTCTCGGTGCAGGTCGTCGGCCATCTTCTTGTAGAGGCCTAAGTTCCAGTGGGCAGCATCCACCTTCCTGCGCACCTTGGCGAGTTCGTTCTTCACTTGCAGGCAGCGTGCCTTCTCCTCCATCATCTTCCTCTCCAGGTGTTTGAGGTGCTCTTCGCACAGCTTAGGCTCTGCCTCGAGCTTCAGGTGCAGCTTCTGAATCTCCCTTTCCAGGAGGCTGTTTCGCTGGTGAAAAGATACTTGCTCAGCTTGGTGGATTGTTGTGTTTCCTGGGAGCTCTTCATTCCCCTGACGTGCCTTCTTCAGTGCCCTGGATGGCTTTCCTTGATTCAGGGGGCTCCCACGGGGCACGTGATCAGTGGAGGAGGAGCCAGTCTGCACCTGCCTCCTTGAGCCCCCACCTTCCAGATGATCTCGAAGGAGCTCTAGCAGATGCATCACCGTCAGTAGGATCTGGCTGAGGGTGTGGTGTTGGCTCTGGCCCTCAGCGGGGGCCTGCCACGGCACACCTCCGTCAGGAAGCTCTGGCCTGCCTGCCTCCCCTGCCTCTTCCTGCCCTCTCAGTCCACAGCTGCCAATGTCCTGAGACAGAGGGTCTGCACTTCCCCGCAGATCAGGGCTGTCCTTGAAGTCTTCTGGCATATTCCTCGCAGGGGGTTCTCCATCGTCCTGGGCTGCTCCACAGATGGGATTTTCATCGGTGAGCTGGTGAGGGCTCTTCTTCAACAGCCTTTGCCGAACTCCCTTCAGCAGTTGCGTAGCGTCTCCCACAGAAAAGTACCCGACATCTTGATTCAGGGCAGCCAGAGCAAGGATCTGTAGCGGGAGAGGACTGGCCTTGTGCTCCGATGATGCGACGGCTCCATGGGCTGGTGCATCCGGGTCGGTCTTCTCCATGTCTTTTCCAGATACTTCATTCTGGGCACAGGGCCCATTTCTTCCTCTTAAGCGGAGTCCACACTTTACTGGAATGAACAACACAGTGCACACGAGGATCTCCCAGCCAAACCAGAGTCTTGTGGCCCATGTGGCCAACGTTCGATTATCGGCAACCCAGAAGCCCACAGCTGTTCCCGGAGAGCCCACAGCGGCTCCTGAACTGTGTGGGGAGACATTGTAATGGCCACCAGCTGGCTCCAGAGAGCCTGGGGGCTTTGTCTCTGATCACCAGTGTCCTCTCGGCCACTAGAAACTGCTTGGAACCCCTACGAAGGTTCCGTCTCCAATGCAAACCAGTGCCTGGCAACATGAGCTGAAGGGAGTAGGGGTGGGGGAGGTGCACCCGAGACTCCAAGGCAAATCATTGCCTGGCAACAGGAGCTAACAGTCGTTGGGCAGCGGAGGAGAATCTCTATATTGTGTACCTGAAAAAAATGCAACCCTATGTAGCATTGTCTTGGAATTAAACTTTGACACTTATAAAAAAAAGTTAAAAATGAAACTAGATATCAAAGCGAGAAAGATAACAAAATCTAAACACGTAGAAAGTAACTTTCTAGATTATCGGAGACAAAAGATAAAATTTCAGTGCACTGACCCGAAGGAAAATAAAACTACAACGTATTAAAATTGATGGGACACAGCTAAATCAACAGAGAGCTCAATTTTTAGCACTCAATGAATACATTAGAAAGGAGGAGGAGCATCTGGGTGGCTCAGTCAGTTAGTCCAACTCTTGATTTTGACTCGGGTCATGGTCAACCTTGGGATAGTGAGGCTGAACCTGCATTGTGCTGGTGCTGGGCATGGTGGCTGCTTAATCATCTCTCTCTCTTTCTGCACCGCTTCCGTTTCTCTGTCTCTGTCTCTGTGTCTATCTCTCTCTCTCTCTCTAAAAAGAAAAGGAGTCTCAAAACTATAATCTTTCTATTTTAGAACCTAGAAAAAGAGGAGAAACTAAAACTAAAGAAGAAAACCAGAAGAATCCTTCTACCCCATTTCAAGATATTCGTCTACAGTAATCAAAAGTGCGTGGTGTTGGTGAAGAGCTAGACCAATGGAACAGAATACAGATGGATAAGTGGAACAGAATCAGGGACCCAGAAAGAGAACTACACCCATATGTAGAATGGGGCCTTGACAAAGGTAAAAAGCCGTTCAGTGGAGGAGTGACAGCGTTTAGAATAAATGGTGCTAGAGCAAGTGGACATGCATAGGCAAAGAAGAAGGAGAAGCAGAAGAGGGAGCGGGAGAGGGGAGGAGGAGGTGGAGGACGAGGAGGCCGGGGACCACAATCTAAGTATCAAACCCTATACAAAACTTAACTCAGGCTGCCTGGGTGAGGCAGCCTGTGCGGCAGCCAGCTCTTGATTTCGGCTCTTGTCAAGCTCTCAGCGTCCCGGGACAAAGTCAGGCTCCAAGCTCACTGGCGAGGCTGCTTGAGGATGCTCTTTTCCCTTCTCCCTCCAGGCCCCTGCCCGCTCATGCACATGTTCACTCTCCCAAAGGAAAAAAAGAAAAAAAGAGTATTTTAAAAAGTAGCTCAAAATTAATCACTGCCTTACATGGAAAATGATAAATCTTATAGGGAAAATGTGGGGGAAAATTTCCAGAATGGAAAGCTAGGTAAAGAATCCTCCAGTCGAACATCAAATTATTTTCCCTAAGGTAAAGTTGATTAATTAGACTTTATCCAACAATCAGAATTGTAAATCTGTGCCGTGTGAAAGACCTCCTTAAGAAGACCCAAAAGACAAGCTACCAACTTGGAGGAAATAGGTCCAAATCACATAGCTAATAGAGGACTCCTGTCTGAAGCATGGAAACTCAGAATTTGATCCCCAAGTAAGCATGCAATCTAGTTAGCAAAAGGAAATAGAAGGGGGGTGGGGAAAAAGTAAAGGGCCTGCCACCTTTACCAAAGCGTAGACAGATGGAAACCACATAGAAAGTTGCCATTGGGGCAATTCAAATGAAAACTCCAGTGAGCTCTCACTGCACACCTATCACAGTGATTCAAACCAAATGCGCCAGAGAGGGAGAGAGAGACCCCACCACCAAATGCAAGGCAGGATGTGGAATGACTGGATCACTCCCACATCACAGTTGGGAATGGAAAATGATAGAGCTGACTCTTGAAAACAGTTAAGAGTTTCTTTTCCTTTTCCAAGCCGTGAGTTACATTCCCGTTCACATGCAGTATAATATCAATTTCAGGTGTCCAATAGAGTGGCTCAACCCTTCCACACAGATTCTTTGAGAACTAGACTTGCTACCGCCCTAGGAGCAGGTCATGGCACTATGGCATTTATCTTAGAGAAATCAAAACTTAACGTTTGCTCCAAAGCCTGTAGGGGAATGTATCTGTGTCCTTATGAAAGCAGTGGGGCTGCCAAGGGGGTGGAAGGGACTGGAGTGGTTGGATATTGACACTTGACAGGGCTGCTGTAAGTGATAAACTCCTCTTGCTTCTTTGAAGGCCCCTTCCCCTTAATGGTGGTCCTGAGGACGAGGAGAATAGGAATGTCAACGATTTCAATCGCTTTCAACCTGCCAAGCATTAGAACACCATCTCTTCTACACTAGTTCACTCTCGTCTTAATCCTCAGTATCCCAAAGCAGACAGGTGGGGTCTGGTCCAAGAGGGGTTGCAGGCAGTGTCCCTTCCCCAGGCCATCTCCCCTCTTGCCCAGAAGCCCAATGACCAGGTCCCAGGCTTTCAACTCATCTAATTTCTGTGCCTTCTCTAGGGACACCAGGGAACTTCTGGGCTCTTTTTCTGGCTTCAAGGAGGCTCTGCGACGCTGGGTCTAGTGCTCTCAGCCGACTTGGACCACACGGCCAGTTGTCTCCTCCTGCATGGGCCACCTATTGGCTCGGGTGGATCAGGTGAGGGCATGTCCTCTCAGAGAGATACATGGAGAACAGAATAGAGGACCTCTTTCTGGCATTGTTTACCCTAATCTCTCAGTGGTTGCTACCATCGCTTGACTTCCCTGGAATTTCAAGCCCAGGAGAGGGGGGTGGGTCAGCAGCCAGAACTGTGGCTTCACCCTTGTGTCTTTTTTGAATGTTTTCCGCAACCCAGAGGGCTTCCGACAACACCAATTGATAACCGCATATGGTTTCCGTGGGCCAGGCATCCAGGTGCATCTAGCCAGGGACCTGTGTCTCAGGATCTCTCACAAGGCTGCAGTCAAGATGTCATGTGGGTCTTCAGTCATCTCCAGGCTTGTTGGCGGGAAATCTGCTTGTGTGCTCACTCGGGTGGCTCCTAGCAGCCAGAGGTCCTCCATTGCGGTGAGCAAGAAATATTCATTCCTTGCCACATGGGCCTCTCCATCATACAGCCCACAAGGAGCAGGCGGCTTCCCTCGAAACCAATGGTGAGGGAGCGAGAGCAAGCCCAAGAGGAGACCAGTGTCTTTGTCTACGAGCCTCAGAAGGGACATGCTATCTATCTCTCGGGCCATATTCTGTCCTTTCGAAGTGAGGCAGGAGTTCCTGACTCTAATCCAGTGGTAGAGTATGGAACACAAAACGAGGTGTACCCACGAAGGGAATCGTTGGAGACCCTGAAAGGCTGCCCTCCATGCTTTGCTGGGACTTTACCTCAGCTAGGCATCACCATAATCCTTGCATCCAAACTAGAACGTGACCTATGAGAAAATTTTGTCAAGCCCTTCTGGGATCCTTACAGCAGCTTGCCTAGAAGTTCCTTGCACAAGGGAAGGGTGCCTGTGTGGCTTAGTCAGGTCAACGTCTGACTCTTGATTTCGGCTCAGGGCGTGGTCCCATGGTCTGTGAAATCCAGCCCAGCGTCTGGTTGTGCACTTGAGTGGGAAGGCTGTCTAGGAATCTCTCTCTCCCTGCCCCTCCCCCGCTTGCATGTGTGTGTGCCCTCGCTCTTTCTCTCTCTCAGAAATGAAGAAGCAGAAGTCATCGTAGTGGTAGGAGTGGTAGTTATTTTCACATCAGTGGGTAATGAGACAACCTTGGCTTGGAATGGGAGCTCTGAAATTCACTAGCTGTGTGATCTTGGGGCAAGTTGTGTCCCCTCTCTGAACCTCAGTAGTATAGGACACACTGGGTTATTGGGACAATTAAGTGATCAGTAAAGGACACTTAAAACCCTTGGTTGCTTGGCATAGAATCCCTTCATACAATCAATTCTCAGTCGCAGTAGGATCAGCAATTTGATCGTTTTATTTTTTTGGTCCTTAACAATGAAAAATGCTCTCTCACATGGCTATAGGGAATAGGTAGCATCAGTTCAAGAATGGGGTGGATCTCCAGTCAAAGGAGCAATGGGTGTGGCTGAAGGGGTAAGGAAGCACAGGAGCTTTTGTGCTCTGGTTGTGAGTGTTGGTGGCTGCTGGGAAAGGGAATCAGACCTGCAGGGGACCCGAGAACTTGGAGTCTGGCCAGTGCACCCTTGCTCCCTTCTTGGGCTTCTGGGCTTTCAGGGGAGCCTGTGGCCCTTGAGGGCATTTGGAGGCTGTGCTCAGAAGAGCAGGAGCAGGAGCTGGAGCTGGAGCAGGAGCAGGAGCAGGAGCAGGAGGCCCCCCAGAGACAGGCTGGACCTTGGGCCCAGAGTTGGCCAGCTTCTGCCTGAGGCAATGGTTTTCTTCCTTGAGCCTTTGGAACTCCCTCTCTGCCCACAGAACAGCCTTCTGGCTCTCCTCACTTCTGTTCTCCACCAGGCGGCGCTCTCGGTCATGCAAGGAGGAGATCCTCTGCCATTCTCGGTGCAGGTCGTCGGCCATCTTCTTGTAGAGGCCTAAGTTCCAGTGGGCAGCATCCACCTTCCTGCGCACCTTGGCGAGTTCGTTCTTCACTTGCAGGCAGCGTGCCTTCTCCTCCATCATCTTCCTCTCCAGGTGTTTGAGGTGCTCTTCGCACAGCTTAGGCTCTGCCTCGAGCTTCAGGTGCAGCTTCTGAATCTCCCTTTCCAGGAGGCTGTTTCGCTGGTGAAAAGATACTTGCTCAGCTTGGTGGATTGTTGTGTTTCCTGGGAGCTCTTCATTCCCCTGACGTGCCTTCTTCAGTGCCCTGGATGGCTTTCCTTGATTCAGGGGGCTCCCACGGGGCACGTGATCAGTGGAGGAGGAGCCAGTCTGCCCCTGCCTCCTTGAGCCCCCACCTTCCAGATGATCTCGAAGGAGCTCTAGCAGATGCATCACTGTCAGTAGGATCTGGCTGAGGGTGTGGTGTTGGCTCTGGCCCTCAGCGGGGGCCTGCCACGGCACACCTCCGTCAGGAAGCTCTGGCCTGCCTGCCTCCCCTGCCTCTTCCTGCCCTCTCAGTCCACAGCTGCCAATGTCCTGAGACAGAGGGTCTGCACTTCCCCGCAGATCAGGGCTGTCCTTGAAGTCTTCTGGCATATTCCTCGCAGGGGGTTCTCCATCGTCCTGGGCTGCTCCACAGATGGGATTTTCATCGGTGAGCTGGTGAGGGCTCTTCTTCAACAGCCTTTGCCGAACTCCCTTCAGCAGTTGCGTAGCGTCTCCCACAGAAAAGTACCCGACATCTTGATTCAGGGCAGCCAGAGCAAGGATCTGTAGCGGGAGAGGACTGGCCTTGTGCTCCGATGATGCGACGGCTCCATGGGCTGGTGCATCCGGGTCGGTCTTCTCCATGTCTTTTCCAGATACTTCATTCTGGGCACAGTGCCCCTTTCTTCCTCTTAAGCGGAGTCCACACTTTACTGGAATGAACACCAGCAACACAGTGCACACGAGGATCTCCCAGCCAAACCCAGAGTCTCGTGGCCCATGTGGCCAACGTTCGATTATCGGCAACCCAGAAGCCCACAGCTGTTCCCGGAGAGCCCACAGCGGCTCCAGAACTGTGTGGGGAGACATTGTAATGGCCACCAGCTGGCTCCAGAGAGCCTGGGGGCTTTGTCTCTGATCACCAGTGTCCTCTCGGCCACTAGAAACTGCTTGGAACCCCTACGAGGGTTCCGTCTCCAATGCAAACCAGTGCCTGGCAACAGGAGCTGAAGGGAGTAGGGGTGGGGGAGGTGCACCCGAGACTCCAACACAAAGCAGTGCCTGGCAACAGGAGCTAACAGTCGTTGGGCAGCGGAGGAGAATCTCTATATTGGGTACCTGAAAAAAATGCAACCCTATGTAGCATTGTCTTGGAATTAAACTTTGACACTTATATAAAAAAGTTAAAAATGAAACTAGATATCAAAGGGAGAAACATAACAAAATCTAAACACGTAGAAAGTAACTTTCTAGATTATCGGAGACAAAAGATAAAATTTCAGTGCACTGACCCGAAGGAAAATAAAACTACAACGTATTAAAATTGGTGGGACACAGCTAAATCAACAGAGAGCTCAATTTATAGCACTCAATGCATACATTAGAAAGGAGGAGGAGCATCTGGGTGGCTCAGTCAGTTAGTCCAACTCTTGATTTTGACTCGGGTCATGGTCAACCTTGGGATAGTGAGGCTGAACCTGCATTGTGCTGGTGCTGGGCATGGTGGCTGCTTAATCATCTCTCTCTCCCTTTCTCTGAATCTGTCTCTGTCTCTCTCTCTAAAAAGAAAAGGAGTCTCAAAACTATAATCTTTCTATTTTAGAACCTAGAAAAAGAGGAGAAACTAAAACTAAAGAAGAAAACCAGAAGAATCCTTCTACCCCATTTCAAGATATTCGTCTACAGTAATCAAAAGTGCGTGGTGTTGGTGAAGAGCTAGACCAATGGAACAGAATAAAGATGGATAAGTGGAACAGAATCAAGGACCCAGAAAGTGAACTACACCCATATGTCGAATGGAGCCTTGACAAAGGTAAAAAGTTGTTCAGTGGAGGAGTGACAGCGTTTTGAATAAATGGTGCTAGAGCAAGTGGACATGCATAGGCAAAGAAGAAGGAGAAGCAGAAGAGGGAGCGGGAGAGGGGAGGAGGAGGTGGAGGACGAGGAGGCCGGGGACCACAATCTAAGTATCAAACCCTATACAAAACTTAACTCAGGCTGCCTGGGTGAGGCAGCCTGTGCGGCAGCCAGCTCTTGATTTCGGCTCTTGTCAAGCTCTCATCGTCCCGGGACAAAGTCAGGCTCCAAGCTCACTGGCGAGGCTGCTTGAGGATGCTCTTTTCCCTTCTCCCTCCAGGCCCCTGCCCGCTCATGCACATGTTCACTCTCCCAAAGGAAAAAAAGAAAAAAAGAGTATTTTAAAAAGTAGCTCAAAATTAATCACTGCCTTACATGGAAAATGATAAATCTTATAGGGAAAATGTGGGGGAAAATTTCCAGAATGGAAAGCTAGGTAAAGAATCCTCCAGTCGAACATCAAATTATTTTCCCTAAGGTAAAGTTGATTAATTAGACTTTATCCAACAATCAGAATTGTAAATCTGTGCCGTGTGAAAGACCTCCTTAAGAAGACCCAAAAGACAAGCTACCAACTTGGAGGAAATAGGTCCAAATCACATAGCTAATAGAGGACTCCTGTCTGAAGCATGGAAACTCAGAATTTGATCCCCAAGTAAGCATGCAATCTAGTTAGCAAAAGGAAATAGAAGGGGGGTGGGGAAAAAGTAAAGGGCCTGCCACCTTTACCAAAGCGTAGACAGATGGAAACCACATAGAAAGTTGCCATTGGGGCAATTCAAATGAAAACTCCAGTGAGCTCTCACTGCACACCTATCACAGTGATTCAAACCAAATGCGCCAGAGAGGGAGAGAGAGACCCCACCACCAAATGCAAGGCAGGATGTGGAATGACTGGATCACTCCCGCCTCACAGTTGGGAATGGAAAATGATAGAGCTGACTCTTGAAAACAGTTAAGAGTTTCTTTTCCTTTTCCAAGCCGTGAGTTACATTCCCATTCACATGCAGGATAATATCAATTTCAGGTGTCCAATAGAGTGGCTCAACCCTTCCACACAGATTCTTTGAGAACTAGACTTGCTACCGCCTTAGGAGCAGGTCATGGCACTATGGCATTTATCTTAGAGAAATCAAAACTTAACGTTTGCTCCAAAGCCTGTAGGGGAATGTATCTGTGTCCTTATGAAAGCATTGGGGCTGCCAAGGGGGTGGAAGGGACTGGAGTGGTTGGATATTGACACTTGACATGGCTGCTGTAAGTGATAAACTCCTCTTGCTTCTTTGAAGGCCCCTTCCCCTTAATGGTGGTCCTGAGGACGAGGAGAATAGGAATGTCAACGATTTCAATCGCTTTCAACCTGCCAAGCATTAGAACACCATCTCTTCTACACTAGTTCACTCTCGTCTTAATCCTCAGTATCCCAAAGCAGACAGGTGGGGTCTGGTCCAAGAGGGGTTGCAGGCAGTGTCCCTTCCACAGGCCATCTCCCCTCTTGCCCAGAAGCCCAATGACCAGGTCCCAGGCTTTCAACTCATCTAATTTCTGTGCCTTCTCTAGGGACACCAGGGAACTTCTGGGCTCTTTTTCTGGCTTCAAGGAGGCTCTGCGACGCTGGGTCTAGTGCTCTCAGCCGACTTGGACCACACGGCCAGTTGTCTCCTCCTGCATGGGCCACCTATTGGCTCGGGTGGATCAGGTGAGGGCATGTCCTCTCAGAGAGATACATGGAGAACAGAATAGAGGACCTCTTTCTGGCATTGTTTACCCTAATCTCTCAGTGGTTGCTACCATCGCTTGACTTCCCTGGAATTTCAAGCCCAGGAGAGGGGGGTGGGTCAGCAGCCAGAACTGTGGCTTCACCCTTGTGTCTTTTTTGAATGTTTTCCGCAACCCAGAGGGCTTCCGACAACACCAATTGATAACCGCATATGGTTTCCGTGGGCCAGGCATCCAGGTGCATCTAGCCAGGGACCTGTGTCTCAGGATCTCTCACAAGGCTGCAGTCAAGATGTCATGTGGGTCTTCAGTCATCTCCAGGCTTGTTGGCGGGAAATCTGCTTGTGTGCTCACTCGGGTGGCTCCTAGCAGCCAGAGGTCCTCCATTGCGGTGAGCAAGAAATATTCATTCCTTGCCACATGGGCCTCTCCATCATACAGCCCACAAGGAGCAGGCGGCTTCCCTCGAAACCAATGGTGAGGGAGCGAGAGCAAGCCCAAGAGGAGACCAGTGTCTTTGTCTACGAGCCTCAGAAGGGACATGCTATCTATCTCTCGGGCCATATTCTGTCCTTTCGAAGTGAGGCAGGAGTTCCTGACTCTAATCCAGTGGTAGAGTATGGAACACAAAACGAGGTGTACCCACGAAGGGAATCGTTGGAGACCCTGAAAGGCTGCCCTCCATGCTTTGCTGGGACTTTACCTCAGCTAGGCATCACCATAATCCTTGCATCCAAACTAGAACGTGACCTTTGAGAAAATTTTGTCAAGCCCTTCTGGGATCCTTACAGCAGCTTGCCTAGAAGTTCCTTGCACAAGGGAAGGGTGCCTGTGTGGCTTAGTCAGGTCAACGTCTGACTCTTGATTTCGGCTCAGGGCGTGGTCCCATGGTCTGTGAAATCCAGCCCAGCGTCTGGTTGTGCACTTGAGTGGGAAGGCTGTCTAGGAATCTCTCTCTCCCTGCCCCTCTCCCGCTTGCATGTGTGTGTGCCCTCGCTCTTTCTCTCCCTCAGAAATGAAGAAGCAGAAGTCATCGTAGTGGTAGGAGTGGTAGTTATTTTCACATCAGTGGGTAATGAGACAACCTTGGCTTGGAATGGGAGCTCTGAAATTCACTAGCTGTGTGATCTTGGGGCAAGTTGTGTCCCCTCTCTGAACCTCAGTAGTATAGGACACACTGGGTTATTGGGACAATTAAGTGATCAGTAAAGGACACTTAAAACCCTTGGTTGCTTGGCATAGAATCCCTTCATACAATCAATTCTCAGTCGCAGTAGGATCAGCATTTTGATCGTTTTATTTTTTTGGTCCTTAACAATGAAAAATGCTCTCTCACATGGCTATAGGGAATAGGTAGCATCAGTTCAAGAATGGGGTGGATCTCCAGTCAAAGGAGCAATGGGTGTGGCTGAAGGGGTAAGGAAGCACAGGAGCTTTTGTGCTCTGGTTGTGAGTGTTGGTGGCTGCTGGGAAAGGGAATCAGACCTGCAGGGGACCCGAGAACTTGGAGTCTGGCCAGTGCACCCTTGCTCCCTTCTTGGGCTTCTGGGCTTTCAGGGGAGCCTGTGGCCCTTGAGGGCATTTGGAGGCTGTGCCCAGAAGAGCAGGAGCAGGAGCTGGAGCTGGAGCAGGAGCAGGAGCAGGAGCAGGAGGCCCCCCGGAGACAGGCTGGACCTTGGGCCCAGAGTTGGCCAGCTTCTGCCTGAGGCAATGGTTTTCTTCCTTGAGCCTTTGGAACTCCCTCTCTGCCCACAGAACAGCCTTCTGGCTCTCCTCACTTCTGTTCTCCACCAGGAGGCGCTCTCGGTCATGCAAGGAGGAGATTCTCTGCCATTCTCGGTGCAGGTCGTCGGCCATCTTCTTGTAGAGGCCTAAGTTCCAGTGGGCAGCATCCACCTTCCTGCGCACCTTGGCGAGTTCGTTCTTCACTTGCAGGCAGCGTGCCTTCTCCTCCATCATCTTCCTCTCCAGGTGTTTGAGGTGCTCTTCGCACAGCTTAGGCTCTGCCTCGAGCTTCAGGTGCAGCTTCTGAATCTCCCTTTCCAGGAGGCTGTTTCGCTGGTGAAAAGATACTTGCTCAGCTTGGTGGATTGTTGTGTTTCCTGGGAGCTCTTCATTCCCCTGACGTGCCTTCTTCAGTGCCCTGGATGGCTTTCCTTGATTCAGGGGGCTCCCACGGGGCACGTGATCAGTGGAGGAGGAGCCAGTCTGCCCCTGCCTCCTTGAGCCCCCACCTTCCAGATGATCTCGAAGGAGCTCTAGCAGATGCATCACTGTCAGTAGGATCTGGCTGAGGGTGTGGTGTTGGCTCTGGCCCTCAGCGGGGGCCTGCCACGGCACACCTCCGTCAGGAAGCTCTGGCCTGCCTGCCTCCCCTGCCTCTTCCTGCCCTCTCAGTCCACAGCTGCCAATGTCCTGAGACAGAGGGTCTGCACTTCCCCGCAGATCAGGGCTGTCCTTGAAGTCTTCTGGCATATTCCTCGCAGGGGGTTCTCCATCGTCCTGGGCTGCTCCACAGATGGGATTTTCATCGGTGAGCTGGTGAGGGCTCTTCTTCAACAGCCTTTGCCGAACTCCCTTCAGCAGTTGCGTAGCGTCTCCCACAGAAAAGTACCCGACATCTTGATTCAGGGCAGCCAGAGCAAGGATCTGTAGCGGGAGAGGACTGGCCTTGTGCTCCGATGATGCGACGGCTCCATGGGCTGGTGCATCCGGGTCGGTCTTCTCCATGTCTTTTCCAGATACTTCATTCTGGGCACAGTGCCCCTTTCTTCCTCTTAAGCGGAGTCCACACTTTACTGGAATGAACACCAGCAACACAGTGCACACGAGGATCTCCCAGCCAAACCCAGAGTCTCGTGGCCCATGTGGCCAACGTTCGATTATCGGCAACCCAGAAGCCCACAGCTGTTCCCGGAGAGCCCACAGCGGCTCCAGAACTGTGTGGGGAGACATTGTAATGGCCACCAGCTGGCTCCAGAGAGCCTGGGGGCTTTGTCTCTGATCACCAGTGTCCTCTCGGCCACTAGAAACTGCTTGGAACCCCTACGAGGGTTCCGTCTCCAATGCAAACCAGTGCCTGGCAACAGGAGCTGAAGGGAGTAGGGGTGGGGGAGGTGCACCCGAGACTCCAACACAAAGCAGTGCCTGGCAACAGGAGCTAACAGTCGTTGGGCAGCGGAGGAGAATCTCTATATTGGGTACCTGAAAAAAATGCAACCCTATGTAGCATTGTCTTGGAATTAAACTTTGACACTTATATAAAAAAGTTAAAAATGAAACTAGATATCAAAGGGAGAAACATAACAAAATCTAAACACGTAGAAAGTAACTTTCTAGATTATCGGAGACAAAAGATAAAATTTCAGTGCACTGAACGGAAGGAAAATAAAACTACAACGTATTAAAATTGGTGGGACACAGCTAAATCAACAGAGAGCTCAATTTATAGCACTCAATGCATACATTAGAAAGGAGGAGGAGCATCTGGGTGGCTCAGTCAGTTAGTCCAACTCTTGATTTTGACTCGGGTCATGGTCAACCTTGGGATAGTGAGGCTGAACCTGCATTGTGCTGGTGCTGGGCATGGTGGCTGCTTAATCATCTCTCTCTCCCTTTCTCTGAATCTGTCTCTGTCTCTCTCTCTAAAAAGAAAAGGAGTCTCAAAACTATAATCTTTCTATTTTAGAACCTAGAAAAAGAGGAGAAACTAAAACTAAAGAAGAAAACCAGAAGAATCCTTCTACCCCATTTCAAGATATTCGTCTACAGTAATCAAAAGTGCGTGGTGTTGGTGAAGAGCTAGACCAATGGAACAGAATAAAGATGGATAAGTGGAACAGAATCAAGGACCCAGAAAGTGAACTACACCCATATGTCGAATGGAGCCTTGACAAAGGTAAAAAGCCGTTCAGTGGAGGAGTGACAGCGTTTTGAATAAATGGTGCTAGAGCAAGTGGACATGCATAGGCAAAGAAGAAGGAGAAGCAGAAGAGGGAGCGGGAGAGGGGAGGAGGAGGTGGAGGACGAGGAGGCCGGGGACCACAATCTAAGTATCAAACCCTATACAAAACTTAACTCAGGCTGCCTGGGTGAGGCAGCCTGTGCGGCAGCCAGCTCTTGATTTCGGCTCTTGTCAAGCTCTCAGCGTCCCGGGACAAAGTCAGGCTCCAAGCTCACTGGCGAGGCTGCTTGAGGATGCTCTTTTCCCTTCTCCCTCCAGGCCCCTGCCCGCTCATGCACATGTTCACTCTCCCAAAGGAAAAAAAGAAAAAAAGAGTATTTTAAAAAGTAGCTCAAAATTAATCACTGCCTTACATGGAAAATGATAAATCTTATAGGGAAAATGTGGGGAAAAATTTCCAGAATGGAAAGCTAGGTAAAGAATCCTCCAGTCGAACATCAAATTATTTTCCCGAAGGTAAAGTTGATTAATTAGACTTTATCCAACAATCAGAATTGTAAATCTGTGCCGTGTGAAAGACCTCCTTAAGAAGACCCAAAAGACAAGCTACCAACTTGGAGGAAATAGGTCCAAATCACATAGCTAATAGAGGACTCCTGTCTGAAGCATGGAAACTCAGAATTTGATCCCCAAGTAAGCATGCAATCAGGTTACCATGAGGAAAGAGAAGGGGGGTGGGGAAAAAGTAAAGGGCCTGCCACCTTTACCAAAGCGTAGACAGATGGAAACCACATAGAAAGTTGCCATTGGGGCAATTCAAATGAAAACTCCAGTGAGCTCTCACTGCACACCTATCACAGTGATTCAAACCAAATGCACCAGAGAGGGAGAGAGAGACCCCACCACCAAATGCAAGGCAGGATATGGAATGACTGGATCACTCCCGCATCACAGTTGGGAATGGAAAATGATAGAGCTGACTCTTGAAAACAGTTAAGAGTTTCTTTTCCTTTTCCAAGCCGTGAGTTACATTCCCATTCACATGCAGGATAATATCAATTTCAGGTGTCCAATAGAGTGGCTCAACCCTTCCACACAGATTCTTTGAGAACTAGACTTGCTACCGCCTTAGGAGCAGGTCATGGCACTATGGCATTTATCTTAGAGAAATCAAAACTTAACGTTTGCTCCAAAGCCTGTAGGGGAATGTATCTGTGTCCTTATGAAAGCATTGGGGCTGCCAAGGGGGTGGAAGGGACTGGAGTGGTTGGATATTGACACTTGACATGGCTGCTGTAAGTGATAAACTCCTCTTGCTTCTTTGAAGGCCCCTTCCCCTTAATGGTGGTCCTGAGGACGAGGAGAATAGGAATGTCAACGATTTCAATCGCTTTCAACCTGCCAAGCATTAGAACACCATCTATTCTACACTAGTTCACTCTCGACTTAATCCTCAGTATCCCAAAGCAGACAGGTGGGGTCTGGTCCAAGAGGGGTTGCAGGCAGTGTCCCTTCCACAGGCCATCTCCCCTCTTGCCCAGAAGCCCAATGACCAGGTCCCAGGCTTTCAACTCATCTAATTTCTGTGCCTTCTCTAGGGACACCAGGGAACTTCTGGGCTCTTTTTCTGGCTTCAAGGAGGCTCTGCGACGCTGGGTCTAGTGCTCTCAGCCGACTTGGACCACACGGCCAGTTGTCTCCTCCTGCATGGGCCACCTATTGGCTCGGGTGGATCAGGTGAGGGCATGTCCTCTCAGAGAGATACATGGAGAACAGAATAGAGGACCTCTTTCTGGCATTGTTTACCCTAATCTCTCAGTGGTTGCTACCATCGCTTGACTTCCCTGGAATTTCAAGCCCAGGAGAGGGGGGTGGGTCAGCAGCCAGAACTGTGGCTTCACCCTTGTGTCTTTTTTGAATGTTTTCCGCAACCCAGAGGGCTTCCGACAACACCAATTGATAACCGCATATGGTTTCCGTGGGCCAGGCATCCAGGTGCATCTAGCCAGGGACCTGTGTCTCAGGATCTCTCACAAGGCTGCAGTCAAGATGTCATGTGGGTCTTCAGTCATCTCCAGGCTTGTTGGCGGGAAATCTGCTTGTGTGCTCACTCGGGTGGCTCCTAGCAGCCAGAGGTCCTCCATTGCGGTGAGCAAGAAATATTCATTCCTTGCCACATGGGCCTCTCCATCATACAGCCCACAAGGAGCAGGCGGCTTCCCTCGAAACCAATGGTGAGGGAGCGAGAGCAAGCCCAAGAGGAGACCAGTGTCTTTGTCTACGAGCCTCAGAAGGGACATGCTATCTATCTCTCGGGCCATATTCTGTTTTTTCGAAGTGAGGCAGGAGTTCCTGACTCTAATCCAGTGGTAGAGTATGGAACACAAAACGAGGTGTACCCATGAAGGGAATCGTTGGAGACCCTGAAAGGCTGCCCTCCATGCTTTGCTGGGACTTTACCATAATCCTTGCATCCAAACTAGAACGTGACCTATGAGAAAATTTTGTCAAGCCCTTCTGGCATCCTTACAGCAGCTTGCCTAGAAGTTCCTTGCACAAGGGAAGGGTGCCTGTGTGGCTTAGTCAGGTCAACGTCTGACTCTTGATTTCGGCTCAGGGCGTGGTCCCATGGTCTGTGAAATCCAGCCCAGCGTCTGGTTGTGCACTTGAGTGGGAAGGCTGTCTAGGAATCTCTCTCTCCCTGCCCCTCTCCCACTTGCATGTGTGTGTGCCCTCGCTCTTTCTCTCCCTCAGAAATGAAGAAGCAGAAGTCATCGTAGTGGTAGGAGTAGTAGTTATTTTCACATCAGTGGGTAATGAGACAACCTTGGCTTGGAATGGGAGCTCTGAAATTCACTAGCTGTGTGATCTTGGGGCAAGTTGTGTCCCCTCTCTGAACCTCAGTAGTATAGGACACACTGGGTTATTGGGACAATTAAGTGATCAGTAAAGGACACTTAAAACCCTTGGTTGCTTGGCATAGAATCCCTTCATACAATCAATTCTCAGTCGCAGTAGGATCAGCAATTTGATCGTTTTATTTTTTTGGTCCTTAACAATGAAAAATGCTCTCTCACATGGCTATAGGGAATAGGTAGCATCAGTTCAAGAATGGGGTGGATCTCCAGTCAAAGGAGCAATGGGTGTGGCTGAAGGGGTAAGGAAGCACAGGAGCTTTTGTGCTCTGGTTGTGAGTGTTGGTGGCTGCTGGGAAAGGGAATCAGACCTGCAGGGGACCCGAGAACTTGGAGTCTGGCCAGTGCACCCTTGCTCCCTTCTTGGGCTTCTGGGCTTTCAGGGGAGCCTGTGGCCCTTGAGGGCATTTGGAGGCTGTGCCCAGAAGAGCAGGAGCAGGAGCTGGAGCTGGAGCAGGAGCAGGAGCAGGAGCAGGAGGCCCCCCGGAGACAGGCTGGACCTTGGGCCCAGAGTTGGCCAGCTTCTGCCTGAGGCAATGGTTTTCTTCCTTGAGCCTTTGGAACTCCCTCTCTGCCCACAGAACAGCCTTCTGGCTCTCCTCACTTCTGTTCTCCACCAGGAGGCGCTCTCGGTCATGCAAGGAGGAGATTCTCTGCCATTCTCGGTGCAGGTCGTCGGCCATCTTCTTGTAGAGGCCTAAGTTCCAGTGGGCAGCATCCACCTTCCTGCGCACCTTGGCGAGTTCGTTCTTCACTTGCAGGCAGCGTGCCTTCTCCTCCATCATCTTCCTCTCCAGGTGTTTGAGGTGCTCTTCGCACAGCTTAGGCTCTGCCTCGAGCTTCGGGTGCAGCTTCTGAATCTCCCTTTCCAGGAGGCTGTTTCGCTGGTGAAAAGATACTTGCTCAGCTTGGTGGATTGTTGTGTTTCCTGGGAGCTCTTCATTCCCCTGACGTGCCTTCTTCAGTGCCCTGGATGGCTTTCCTTGATTCAGGGGGCTCCCACGGGGCACGTGATCAGTGGAGGAGGAGCCAGTCTGCACCTGCCTCCTTGAGCCCCCACCTTCCAGATGATCTCGAAGGAGCTCTAGCAGATGCATCACCGTCAGTAGGATCTGGCTGAGGGTGTGGTGTTGGCTCTGGCCCTCAGCGGGGGCCTGCCACGGCACACCTCCGTCAGGAAGCTCTGGCCTGCCTGCCTCCCCTGCCTCTTCCTGCCCTCTCAGTCCACAGCTGCCAATGTCCTGAGACAGAGGGTCTGCACTTCCCCGCAGATCAGGGCTGTCCTTGAAGTCTTCTGGCATATTCCTCGCAGGGGGTTCTCCATCGTCCTGGGCTGCTCCACAGATGGGATTTTCATCGGTGAGCTGGTGAGGGCTCTTCTTCAACAGCCTTTGCCGAACTCCCTTCAGCAGTTGCGTAGCGTCTCCCACAGAAAAGTACCCGACATCTTGATTCAGGGCAGCCAGAGCAAGGATCTGTAGCGGGAGAGGACTGGCCTTGTGCTCCGATGATGCGACGGCTCCATGGGCTGGTGCATCCGGGTCGGTCTTCTCCATGTCTTTTCCAGATACTTCATTCTGGGCACAGTGCCCCTTTCTTCCTCTTAAGCGGAGTCCACACTTTACTGGAATGAACACCAGCAACACAGTGCACACGAGGATCTCCCAGCCAAACCCAGAGTCTCGTGGCCCATGTGGCCAACGTTCGATTATCGGCAACCCAGAAGCCCACAGCTGTTCCCGGAGAGCCCACAGCGGCTCCAGAACTGTGTGGGGAGACATTGTAATGGCCACCAGCTGGCTCCAGAGAGCCTGGGGGCTTTGTCTCTGATCACCAGTGTCCTCTCGGCCACTAGAAACTGCTTGGAACCCCTACGAGGGTTCCGTCTCCAATGCAAACCAGTGCCTGGCAACAGGAGCTGAAGGGAGTAGGGGTGGGGGAGGTGCACCCGAGACTCCAAGGCAAATCAGTGCCTGGCAACAGGAGCTAACAGTCGTTGGGCAGCGGAGGAGAATCTCTATATTGTGGACCTGAAAAAAATGCAACCCTCTGTAGCATTGTCTTGGAATTAAACTTTGACACTTATAAAAAAAAGTTAAAAATGAAACTAGATATCAAAGGGAGAAAGATAACAAAATCTAAACACGTAGAAAGTAACTTTCTAGATTATCGGAGACAAAAGATAAAATTTCAGTGCACTGAACGGAAGGAAAATAAAACTACAACGTATTAAAATTGGTGGGACACAGCTAAATCAACAGAGAGCTCAATTTATAGCACTCAATGCATACATTAGAAAGGAGGAGGAGCATCTGGGTGGCTCAGTCAGTTAGTCCAACTCTTGATTTTGACTCGGGTCATGGTCAACCTTGGGATAGTGAGGCTGAACCTGCATTGTGCTGGTGCTGGGCATGGTGGCTGCTTAATCATCTCTCTCTCCCTTTCTCTGAATCTGTCTCTGTCTCTCTCTCTAAAAAGAAAAGGAGTCTCAAAACTATAATCTTTCTATTTTAGAACCTAGAAAAAGAGGAGAAACTAAAACTAAAGAAGAAAACCAGAAGAATCCTTCTACCCCATTTCAAGATATTCGTCTACAGTAATCAAAAGTGCGTGGTGTTGGTGAAGAGCTAGACCAATGGAACAGAATAAAGATGGATAAGTGGAACAGAATCAAGGACCCAGAAAGTGAACTACACCCATATGTCGAATGGAGCCTTGACAAAGGTAAAAAGCCGTTCAGTGGAGGAGTGACAGCGTTTTGAATAAATGGTGCTAGAGCAAGTGTACATGCATAGGCAAAGAAGAAGGAGAAGCAGAAGAGGGAGCGGGAGAGGGGAGGAGGAGGTGGAGGACGAGGAGGCCGGGGACCACAATCTAAGTATCAAACCCTATACAAAACTTAACTCAGGCTGCCTGGGTGAGGCAGCCTGTGCGGCAGCCAGCTCTTGATTTCGGCTCTTGTCAAGCTCTCAGCGTCCCGGGACAAAGTCAGGCTCCAAGCTCACTGGCGAGGCTGCTTGAGGATGCTCTTTTCCCTTCTCCCTCCAGGCCCCTGCCCGCTCATGCACATGTTCACTCTC
This sequence comes from Mustela nivalis, assembly GCF_964662115.1. Taxonomy (NCBI): domain Eukaryota; kingdom Metazoa; phylum Chordata; class Mammalia; order Carnivora; family Mustelidae; genus Mustela; species Mustela nivalis. Next base: position 679,090 of record NW_028136231.1, read on the forward strand.
CCAAAGGAAAAAAAGAAAAAAAGAGTATTTTAAAAAGTAGCTCAAAATTAATCACTGCCTTACATGGAAAATGATAAATCTTATAGGGAAAATGTGGGGAAAAATTTCCAGAATGGAAAGCTAGGTAAAGAATCCTCCAGTCGAACATCAAATTATTTTCCCTAAGGTAAAGTTGATTAATTAGACTTTATCCAACAATCAGAATTGTAAATCTGTGCCATGTGAAAGACCTCCTTAAGAAGACCCAAAAGACAAGCTACCAACTTGGAGGAAATAGGTCCAAATCACATAGCTAATAGAGGACTCCTGTCTGAAGCATGGAAACTCAGAATTTGATCCCCATGTAAGCATGCAATCTAGTTAGCAAAAGGAAATAGAAGGGGGGTGGGGAAAAAGTAAAGGGCCTGCCACCTTTACCAAAGCGTAGACAGATGGAAACCACATAGAAAGTTGCCATTGGGGCAATTCAAATGAAAACTCCAGTGAGCTCTCACTGCACACCTATCACAGTGATTCAAACAAATGCACCAGAGAGGGAGAGAGAGACCCCACCACCAAATGCAAGGCAGGATATGGAATGACTGGATCACTCCCGCATCACAGTTGGGAATGGAAAATGATAGAGCTGACTCTTGAAAACAGTTAAGAGTTTCTTTTCCTTTTCCAAGCCGTGAGTTACATTCCCATTCACATGCAGGATAATATCAATTTCAGGTGTCCAATAGAGTGGCTCAACACTTCCACACAGATTCTTTGAGAACTAGACTTGCTACCGCCTTAGGAGCAGGTCATGGCACTATGGCATTTATCTTAGAGAAATCAAAACTTAACGTTTGCTCCAACGCCTGTAGGGGAATGTATCTGTGTCCTTATGAAAGCATTGGGGCTGCCAAGGGGGTGGAAGGGACTGGAGTGGTTGGATATTGACACTTGACATGGCTGCTGTAAGTGATAAACTCCTCTTGCTTCTTTGAAGGCCCCTTCCCCTTAATGGTGGTCCTGAGGACGAGGAGAATAGGAATGTCAACGATTTCAATCGCTTTCAACCTGCCAAGCATTAGAACACCATCTATTCTACACTAGTTCACTCTCGTCTTAATCCTCAGTATCCCAAAGCAGACAGGTGGGGTCTGGTCCAAGAGGGGTTGCAGGCAGTGTCCCTTCCACAGGCCATCTCCCCTCTTGCCCAGAAGCCCAATGACCAGGTCCCAGGCTTTCAACTCATCTAATTTCTGTGCCTTCTCTAGGGACACCAGGGAACTTCTGGGCTCTTTTTCTGGCTTCAAGGAGGCTCTGCGACGCTGGGTCTAGTGCTCTCAGCCGACTTGGACCACACGGCCAGTTGTCTCCTCCTGCATGGGCCACCTATTGGCTCGGGTGGATCAGGTGAGGGCATGTCCTCTCAGAGAGATACATGGAGAACAGAATAGAGGACCTCTTTCTGGCATTGTTTACCCTAATCTCTCAGTGGTTGCTACCATCGCTTGACTTCCCTGGAATTTCAAGCCCAGGAGAGGGGGGTGGGTCAGCAGCCAGAACTGTGGCTTCACCCTTGTGTCTTTTTTGAATGTTTTCCGCAACCCAGAGGGCTTCCGACAACACCAATTGATAACCGCATATGGTTTCCGTGGGCCAGGCATCCAGGTGCATCTAGCCAGGGACCTGTGTCTCAGGATCTCTCACAAGGCTGCAGTCAAGATGTCATGTGGGTCTTCAGTCATCTCCAGGCTTGTTGGTGGGAAATCTGCTTGTGTGCTCACTCGGGTGGCTCCTAGCAGCCAGAGGTCCTCCATTGCGGTGAGCAAGAAATATTCATTCCTTGCCACATGGGCCTCTCCATCATACAGCCCACAAGGAGCAGGCGGCTTCCCTCGAAACCAATGGTGAGGGAGCGAGAGCAAGCCCAAGAGGAGACCAGTGTCTTTGTCTACGAGCCTCAGAAGGGACATGCTATCTATCTCTCGGGCCATATTCTGTCCTTTCGAAGTGAGGCAGGAGTTCCTGACTCTAATCCAGTGGTAGAGTATGGAACACAAAACGAGGTGTACCCATGAAGGGAATCGTTGGAGACCCTGAAAGGCTGCCCTCCATGCTTTGCTGGGACTTTACCTCAGCTAGGCATCACCATAATCCTTGCATCCAAACTAGAACGTGACCTATGAGAAAATTTTGTCAAGCCCTTCTGGGATCCTTACAGCAGCTTGCCTAGAAGTTCCTTGCACAAGGGAAGGGTGCCTGTGTGGCTTAGTCAGGTCAACGTCTGACTCTTGATTTCGGCTCAGGGCGTGGTCCCATGGTCTGTGAAATCCAGCCCAGCGTCTGGTTGTGCACTTGAGTGGGAAGGCTGTCTAGGAATCTCTCTCTCCCTGCCCCTCTCCCGCTTGCATGTGTGTGTGCCCTCGCTCTTTCTCTCCCTCAGAAATGAAGAAGCAGAAGTCATCGTAGTGGTAGGAGTGGTAGTTATTTTCACATCAGTGGGTAATGAGACAACCTTGGCTTGGAATGGGAGCTCTGAAATTCCCTAGCTGTGTGATCTTGGGGCAAGTTGTGTCCCCTCTCTGAACCTCAGTAGTATAGGACACACTGGGTTATTGGGACAATTAAGTGATCAGTAAAGGACACTTAAAACCCTTGGTTGCTTGGCATAGAATCCCTTCATACAATCAATTCTCAGTCGCAGTAGGATCAGCAATTTGATCGTTTTATTTTTTTGGTCCTTAACAATGAAAAATGCTCTCTCACATGGCTATAGGGAATAGGTAGCATCAGTTCAAGAATGGGGTGGATCTCCAGTCAAAGGAGCAATGGGTGTGGCTGAAGGGGTAAGGAAGCACAGGAGCTTTTGTGCTCTGGTTGTGAGTGTTGGTGGCTGCTGGGAAAGGGAATCAGACCTGCAGGGGACCCGAGAACTTGGAGTCTGGCCAGTGCACCCTTGCTCCCTTCTTGGGCTTCTGGGCTTTCAGGGGAGCCTGTGGCCCTTGAGGGCATTTGGAGGCTGTGCCCAGAAGAGCAGGAGCAGGAGCTGGAGCTGGAGCAGGAGCAGGAGCAGGAGCAGGAGGCCCCCCGGAGACAGGCTGGACCTTGGGCCCAGAGTTGGCCAGCTTCTGCCTGAGGCAATGGTTTTCTTCCTTGAGCCTTTGGAACTCCCTCTCTGCCCACAGAACAGCCTTCTGGCTCTCCTCACTTCTGTTCTCCACCAGGCGGCGCTCTCGGTCATGCAAGGAAGAGATCCTCTGCCATTCTCGGTGCAGGTCGTCGGCCATCTTCTTGTAGAGGCCTAAGTTCCAGTGGGCAGCATCCACCTTCCTGCGCACCTTGGCGAGTTCGTTCTTCACTTGCAGGCAGCGTGCCTTCTCCTCCATCATCTTCCTCTCCAGGTGTTTGAGGTGCTCTTCGCACAGCTTAGGCTCTGCCTCGAGCTTCAGGTGCAGCTTCTGAATCTCCCTTTCCAGGAGGCTGTTTCGCTGGTGAAAAGATACTTGCTCAGCTTGGTGGATTGTTGTGTTTCCTGGGAGCTCTTCATTCCCCTGACGTGCCTTCTTCAGTGCCCTGGATGGCTTTCCTTGATTCAGGGGGCTCCCACGGGGCACGTGATCAGTGGAGGAGGAGCCAGTCTGCACCTGCCTCCTTGAGCCCCCACCTTCCAGATGATCTCGAAGGAGCTCTAGCAGATGCATCACCGTCAGTAGGATCTGGCTGAGGGTGTGGTGTTGGCTCTGGCCCTCAGCGGGGGCCTGCCACGGCACACCTCCGTCAGGAAGCTCTGGCCTGCCTGCCTCCCCTGCCTCTTCCTGCCCTCTCAGTCCACAGCTGCCAATGTCCTGAGACAGAGGGTCTGCACTTCCCCGCAGATCAGGGCTGTCCTTGAAGTCTTCTGGCATATTCCTCGCAGGGGGTTCTCCATCGTCCTGGGCTGCTCCACAGATGGGATTTTCATCGGTGAGCTGGTGAGGGCTCTTCTTCAACAGCCTTTGCCGAACTCCCTTCAGCAGTTGCGTAGCGTCTCCCACAGAAAAGTACCCGACATCTTGATTCAGGGCAGCCAGAGCAAGGGTCTGTAGCGGGAGAGGACTGGCCTTGTGCTCCGATGATGCGACGGCTCCATGGGCTGGTGCATCCGGGTCGGTCTTCTCCATGTCTTTTCCAGATACTTCATTCTGGGCACAGTGCCCCTTTCTTCCTCTTAAGCGGAGTCCACACTTTACTGGAATGAACACCAGCAACACAGTGCACACGAGGATCTCCCAGCCAAACCCAGAGTCTCGTGGCCCATGTGGCCAACGTTCGATTATCGGCAACCCAGAAGCCCACAGCTGTTCCCGGAGAGCCCACAGCGGCTCCAGAACTGTGTGGGGAGACATTGTAATGGCCAACAGCTGGCTCCAGAGAGCCTGGGGGCTTTGTCTCTGATCACCAGTGTCCTCTCGGCCACTAGAAACTGCTTGGAACCCCTACGAGGGTTCCGTCTCCAATGCAAACCAGTGCCTGGCAACAGGAGCTGAAGGGAGTAGGGGTGGGGGAGGTGCACCCGAGACTCCAAGGCAAATCAGTGCCTGGCAACAGGAGCTAACAGTCGTTGGGCAGCGGAGGAGAATCTCTATATTGTGTACCTGAAAAAAATGCAACCCTCTGTAGCATTGTCTTGGAATTAAACTTTGACACTTATAAAAAAAAGTTAAAAATGAAACTAGATATCAAAGGGAGAAACATAACAAATTCTAAACACGTAGAAAGTAACTTTCTAGATTATCGGAGACAAAAGATAAAATTTCAGTGCACTGACCCGAAGGAAAATAAAACTACAACGTATTAAAATTGATGGGACACAGCTAAATCAACAGAGAGCTCAATTTTTAGCACTCAATGCATACATTAGAAAGGAGGAGGAGCATCTGGGTGGCTCAGTCAGTTAGTCCAACTCTTGATTTTGACTCGGGTCATGGGCAACCTTGGGATAGTGAGGCTGAACCTGCATTGTGCTGGTGCTGGGCATGGTGGCTGCTTAATCATCTCTCTCTCCCTTTCTCTGTCTCTGTCTCTCTCTCTAAAAAGAAAAGGAGTCTCAAAACTATAATCTTTCTATTTTAGAACCTAGAAAAAGAGGAGAAACTAAAACTAAAGAAGAAAACCAGAAGAATCCTTCTACCCCATTTCAAGATATTCGTCTACAGTAATCAAAAGTGCGTGGTGTTGGTGAAGAGCTAGACCAAGGGAACAGAATAAAGATGGATAAGTGGAACAGAATCAAGGACCCAGAAAGTGAACTACACCCATATGTCGAATGGGGCCTTGACAAAGGTAAAAAGCCGTTCAGTGGAGGAGTGACAGCGTTTTGAATAAATGGTGCTAGAGCAAGTGGACATGCATAGGCAAAGAAGAAGGAGAAGCAGAAGAGGGAGCGGGAGAGGGGAGGAGGAGGTGGAGGACGAGGAGGCCGGGGACCACAATCTAAGTATCAAACCCTATACAAAACAGGGTGAGGCAGCCTGTGCGGCAGCCAGCTCTTGATTTCGGCTCTTGTCAAGCTCTCAGCGTCCCGGGACAAAGTCAGGCTCCAAGCTCACTGGCGAGGCTGCTTGAGGATGCTCTTTTCCCTTCTCCTTCCCGGCCCCTGCCCGCTCATGCACATGTACACTCTCCCAAAGGAAAAAAAGAAAAAAAGAGTATTTTAAAAAGTAGCTCAAAATTAATCACTGCCTTACATGGAAAATGATAAATCTTATAGGGAAAATGTGGGGAAAAATTTCCAGAATGGAAAGCTAGGTAAAGAATCCTCCAGTCGAACATCAAATTATTTTCCCTAAGGTAAAGTTGATTAATTAGACTTTATCCAAAAATCAGAATTGTAAATCTGTGCCGTGTGAAAGACCTCCTTAAGAAGACCCAAAAGACAAGCTACCAACTTGGAGGAAATAGGTCCAAATCACATAGCTAATAAAGGACTCCTGTCTGAAGCATGGAAACTCAGAATTTGATCCCCATGTAAGCATGCAATCTAGTTAGCAAAAGGAAATAGAAGGGGGGTGGGGAAAAAGTAAAGGGCCTGCCAACTTTACCAAAGCGTAGACAGATGGAAACCACATAGAAAGTTGCCATTGGGCCAATTCAAATGAAAACTCCAGTGAGCTCTCACTGCACACCTATCACAGTGATTCAAACCAAATGCGCCAGAGAGGGAGAGAGAGACCCCACCACCAAATGCAAGGCAGGATGTGGAATGACTGGATCACTCCCACATCACAGTTGGGAATGGAAAATGATAGAGCTGACTCTTGAAAACAGTTAAGAGTTTCTTTTCCTTTTCCAAGCCGTGAGTTACATTCCCGTTCACATGCAGTATAATATCAATTTCAGGTGTCCAATAGAGTGGCTCAACCCTTCCACACAGATTCTTTGAGAACTAGACTTGCTACCGCCTTAGGAGCAGGTCATGGCACTATGGCATTTATCTAAGAGAAATCAAAACTTAACGTTTGCTCCAAAGCCTGTAGGGGAATGTATCTGTGTCCTTATGAAAGCATTGGGGCTGCCAAGGGGGTGGAAGGGACTGGAGTGGTTGGATATTGACACTTGACATGGCTGCTGTAAGTGATAAACTCCTCTTGCTTCTTTGAAGGCCCCTTCCCCTTAATGGTGGTCCTGAGGACGAGGAGAATAGGAATGTCAATGATTTCAATCGCTTTCAACCTGCCAAGCATTAGAACACCATCTCTTCTACACTAGTTCACTCTCGTCTTAATCCTCAGTATCCCAAAGCAGACAGGTGGGGTCTGGTCCAAGAGGGGTTGCAGGCAGTGTCCCTTCCACAGGCCATCTCCCCTCTTGCCCAGAAGCCCAATGACCAGGTCCCAGGCTTTCAACTCATCTAATTTCTGTGCCTTCTCTAGGGACACCAGGGAACTTCTGGGCTCTTTTTCTGGCTTCAAGGAGGCTCTGCGACGCTGGGTCTAGTGCTCTCAGCCGACTTGGACCACACGGCCAGTTGTCTCCTCCTGCATGGGCCACCTATCGGCTCGGGTGGATCAGGTGAGGGCATGTCCTCTCAGAGAGATACATGGAGAACAGAATAGAGGACCTCTTTCTGGCATTGTTTACCCTAATCTCTCAGTGGTTGCTACCATCGCTTGACTTCCCTGGAATTTCAAGCCCAGGAGAGGGGGGTGGGTCAGCAGCCAGAACTGTGGCTTCACCCTTGTGTCTTTTTTGAATGTTTTCCGCAACCCAGAGGGCTTCCGACAACACCAATTGATAACCGCATATGGTTTCCGTGGGCCAGGCATCCAGGTGCATCTAGCCAGGGACCTGTGTCTCAGGATCTCTCACAAGGCTGCAGTCAAGATGTCATGTGGGTCTTCAGTCATCTCCAGGCTTGTTGGCGGGAAATCTGCTTGTGTGCTCACTCGGGTGGCTCCTAGCAGCCAGAGGTCCTCCATTGCGGTGAGCAAGAAATATTCATTCCTTGCCACATGGGCCTCTCCATCATACAGCCCACAAGGAGCAGGCGGCTTCCCTCGAAACCAATGGTGAGGGAGCGAGAGCAAGCCCAAGAGGAGACCAGTGTCTTTGTCTACGAGCCTCAGAAGGGACATGCTATCTATCTCTCGGGCCATATTCTGTCCTTTCGAAGTGAGGCAGGAGTTCCTGACTCTAATCCAGTGGTAGAGTATGGAACACAAAACGAGGTGTACCCATGAAGGGAATCGTTGGAGACCCTGAAAGGCTGCCCTCCATGCTTTGCTGGGACTTTACCTCAGCTAGGCATCACCATAATCCTTGCATCCAAACTAGAACGTGACCTATGAGAAAATTTTGTCAAGCCCTTCTGGGATCCTTACAGCAGCTTGCCTAGAAGTTCCTTGCACAAGGGAAGGGTGTCTGTGTGGCTTAGTCAGGTCAACGTCTGACTCTTGATTTCGGCTCAGGGCGTGGTTCCATGGTCTGTGAAATCCAGCCCAGCGTCTGGTTGTGCACTTGAGTGGGAAGGCTGTCTAGGAATCTCTCTCTCCCTGCCCCTCTCCCGCTTGCATGTGTGTGTGCCCTCGCTCTTTCTCTCCCTCAGAAATGAAGAAGCAGAAGTCATCGTAGTGGTAGGAGTGGTAGTTATTTTCACATCAGTGGGTAATGAGACAACCTTGGCTTGGAATGGGAGCTCTGAAATTCACTAGCTGTGTGATCTTGGGGCAAGTTGTGTCCCCTCTCTGAACCTCAGTAGTATAGGACACACTGGGTTATTGGGACAATTAAGTGATCAGTAAAGGACACTTAAAACCCTTGGTTGCTTGGCATAGAATCCCTTCATACAATCAATTCTCAGTCGCAGTAGGATCAGCAATTTGATCGTTTTATTTTTTTGGTCCTTAACAATGAAAAATGCTCTCTCACATGGCTATAGGGAATAGGTAGCATCAGTTCAAGAATGGGGTGGATCTCCAGTCAAAGGAGCAATGGGTGTGGCTGAAGGGGTAAGGAAGCACAGGAGCTTTTGTGCTCTGGTTGTGAGTGTTGGTGGCTGCTGGGAAAGGGAATCAGACCTGCAGGGGACCCGAGAACTTGGAGTCTGGCCAGTGCACCCTTGCTCCCTTCTTGGGCTTCTGGGCTTTCAGGGGAGCCGGTGGCCCTTGAGGGCATTTGGAGGCTGTGCCCAGAAGAGCAGGAGCAGGAGCTGGAGCTGGAGCAGGAGCAGGAGCAGGAGCAGGAGGCCCCCGGAGACAGGCTGGACCTTGGGCCCAGAGTTGGCCAGCTTCTGCCTGAGGCAATGGTTTTCTTCCTTGAGCCTTTGGAACTCCCTCTCTGCCCACAGAACAGCCTTCTGGCTCTCCTCACTTCTGTTCTCCACCAGGCGGCGCTCTCGGTCATGCAAGGAGGAGATTCTCTGCCATTCTCGGTGCAGGTCGTCGGCCATCTTCTTGTAGAGGCCTAAGTTCCAGTGGGCAGCATCCACCTTCCTGCGCACCTTGGCGAGTTCGTTCTTCACTTGCAGGCAGCGTGCCTTCTCCTCCATCATCTTCCTCTCCAGGTGTTTGAGGTGCTCTTCGCACAGCTTAGGCTCTGCCTCGAGCTTCAGGTGCAGCTTCTGAATCTCCCTTTCCAGGAGGCTGTTTCGCTGGTGAAAAGATACTTGCTCAGCTTGGTGGATTGTTGTGTTTCCTGGGAGCTCTTCATTCCCCTGACGTGCCTTCTTCAGTGCCCTGGATGGCTTTCCTTGATTCAGGGGGCTCCCACGGGGCACGTGATCAGTGGAGGAGGAGCCAGTCTGCACCTGCCTCCTTGAGCCCCCACCTTCCAGATGATCTCGAAGGAGCTCTAGCAGATGCATCACCGTCAGTAGGATCTGGCTGAGGGTGTGGTGTTGGCTCTGGCCCTCAGCGGGGGCCTGCCACGGCACAACTCCGTCAGGAAGCTCTGGCCTGCCTGCCTCCCCTGCCTCTTCCTGCCCTCTCAGTCCACAGCTGCCAATGTCCTGAGACAGAGGGTCTGCACTTCCCCGCAGATCAGGGCTGTCCTTGAAGTCTTCTGGCATATTCCTCGCAGGGGGTTCTCCATCGTCCTGGGCTGCTCCACAGATGGGATTTTCATCGGTGAGCTGGTGAGGGCTCTTCTTCAACAGCCTTTGCCGAACTCCCTTCAGCAGTTGCGTAGCGTCTCCCACAGAAAAGTACCCGACATCTTGATTCAGGGCAGCCAGAGCAAGGATCTGTAGCGGGAGAGGACTGGCCTTGTGCTCCGATGATGCGACGGCTCCATGGGCTGGTGCATCCGGGTCGGTCTTCTCCATGTCTTTTCCAGATACTTCATTCTGGGCACAGTGCCCCTTTCTTCCTCTTAAGCGGAGTCCACACTTTACTGGAATGAACACCAGCAACACAGTGCACACGAGGATCTCCCAGCCAAACCCAGAGTCTCGTGGCCCATGTGGCCAACGTTCGATTATCGGCAACCCAGAAGCCCACAGCTGTTCCCGGAGAGCCCACAGCGGCTCCAGAACTGTGTGGGGAGACATTGTAATGGCCACCAGCTGGCTCCAGAGAGCCTGGGGGCTTTGTCTCTGATCACCAGTGTCCTCTCGGCCACTAGAAACTGCTTGGAACCCCTACGAGGGTTCCGTCTCCAATGCAAACCAGTGCCTGGCAACAGGAGCTGAAGGGAGTAGGGGTGGGGGAGGTGCACCCGAGACTCCAAGGCAAATCAGTGCCTGGCAACAGGAGCTAACAGTCGTTGGGCAGCGGAGGAGAATCTCTATATTGTGGACCTGAAAAAAATGCAACCCTCTGTAGCATTGTCTTGGAATTAAACTTTGACACTTATAAAAAAAAGTTAAAAATGAAACTAGATATCAAAGGGAGAAAGATAACAAAATCTAAACACGTAGAAAGTAACTTTCTAGATTATCGGAGACAAAAGATAAAATTTCAGTGCACTGACCCGAAGGAAAATAAAACTACAACGTATTAAAATTGGTGGGACACAGCTAAATCAACAGAGAGCTCAATTTATAGCACTCAATGCATACATTAGAAAGGAGGAGGAGCATCTGGGTGGCTCAGTCAGTTAGTCCAACTCTTGATTTTGACTCGGGTCATGGTCAACCTTGGGATAGTGAGGCTGAACCTGCATTGTGCTGGTGCTGGGCATGGTGGCTGCTTAATCATCTCTCTCTCCCTTTCTCTGTCTCTGTCTCTGTCTCTCTCTCTAAAAAGAAAAGGAGTCTCAAAACTATAATCTTTCTATTTTAGAACCTAGAAAAAGAGGAGAAACTAAAACTAAAGAAGAAAACCAGAAGAATACTTCTACCCCATTTCAAGATATTCGTCTACAGTAATCAAAAGTGTGTGGTGTTGGTGAAGAGCTAGACCAATGGAACAGAATAAAGATGGATAAGTGGAAAAGAATCAAGGACCCAGAAAGTGAACTACACCCATATGTCGAATGGGGCCTTGACAAAGGTAAAAAGCCGTTCAGTGGAGGAGTGACAGCGTTTTGAATAAATGGTGCTAGAGCAAGTGGACATGCATAGGCATGAAAGAAGAAGGAGAAGCAGAAGAGGGAGCGGGAGAGGGGAGGAGGAGGTGGAGGACGAGGAGGCCGGGGACCACAATCTAAGTATCAAACCCTATACAAAACTTAACTCAGGCTGCCTGGGTGAGGCAGCCTGTGCGGCAGCCAGCTCTTGATTTCGGCTCTTGTCAAGCTCTCAGCGTCCCGGGACAAAGTCAGGCTCCAAGCTCACTGGCGAGGCTGCTTGAGGATGCTCTTTTCCCTTCTCCCTCCAGGCCCCTGCCCGCTCATGCACATGTTCACTCTCCCAAAGGAAAAAAAGAAAAAAAGAGTATTTTAAAAAGTAGCTCAAAATTAATCACTGCCTTACATGGAAAATGATAAATCTTATAGGGAAAATGTGGGGAAAAATTTCCAGAATGGAAAGCTAGGTAAAGAATCCTCCAGTCGAACATCAAATTATTTTCCCGAAGGTAAAGTTGATTAATTAGACTTTATCCAACAATCAGAATTGTAAATCTGTGCCGTGTGAAAGACCTCCTTAAGAAGACCCAAAAGACAAGCTACCAACTTGGAGGAAATAGGTCCAAATCACATAGCTAATAGAGGACTCCTGTCTGAAGCATGGAAACTCAGAATTTTATCCCCATGTAAGCATGCAATCTAGTTAGCAAAAGGAAATAGAAGAGGGGTGGGAAAAAAGTAAAGGGCCTGCCAACTTTACCAAAGCGTAGACAGATGGAAACCACATAGAAAGTTGCCATTGGGGCAATTCAAATGAAAACTCCAGTGAGCTCTCACTGCACACCTATCACAGTGATTCAAACCAAATGCGCCAGAGAGGGAGAGAGAGACCCCACCACCAAATGCAAGGCAGGATGTGGAATGACTGGATCACTCCCACATCACAGTTGGGAATGGAAAATGATAGAGCTGACTCTTGAAAACAGTTAAGAGTTTCTTTTCCTTTTCCAAGCCGTGAGTTACATTCCCGTTCACATGCAGTATAATATCAATTTCAGGTGTCCAATAGAGTGGCTCAACCCTTCCACACAGATTCTTTGAGAACTAGACTTGCTACCGCCTTAGGAGCAGGTCATGGCACTATGGCATTTATCTTAGAGAAATCAAAACTTAACGTTTGCTCCAAAGCCTGTAGGGGAATATATCTGTGTCCTTATGAAAGCATTGGGGCTGCCAAGGGGGTGGAAGGGACTGGAGTGGTTGGATATTGACACTTGACATGGCTGCTGTAAGTGATAAACTCCTCTTGCTTCTTTGAAGGCCCCTTCCCCTTAATGGTGGTCCTGAGGACGAGGAGAATAGGAATGTCAACGATTTCAATCGCTTTCAACCTGCCAAGCATTAGAACACCATCTCTTCTACACTAGTTCACTCTCGTCTTAATCCTCAGTATCCCAAAGCAGACAGGTGGGGTCTGGTCCAAGAGGGGTTGCAGGCAGTGTCCCTTCCACAGGCCATCTCCCCTCTTGCCCAGAAGCCCAATGACCAGGTCCCAGGCTTTCAACTCATCTAATTTCTGTGCCTTCTCTAGGGACACCAGGGAACTTCTGGGCTCTTTTTCTGGCTTCAAGGAGGCTCTGCGACGCTGGGTCTAGTGCTCTCAGCCGACTTGGACCACACGGCCAGTTGTCTCCTCCTGCATGGGCCACCTATTGGCTCGGGTGGATCAGGTGAGGGCATGTCCTCTCAGAGAGATACATGGAGAACAGAATAGAGGACCTCTTTCTGGCATTGTTTACCCTAATCTCTCAGTGGTTGCTACCATCGCTTGACTTCCCTGGAATTTCAAGCCCAGGAGAGGGGGGTGGGTCAGCAGCCAGAACTGTGGCTTCACCCTTGTGTCTTTTTTGAATGTTTTCCGCAACCCAGAGGGCTTCCGACAACACCAATTGATAACCGCATATGGTTTCCGTGGGCCAGGCATCCAGGTGCATCTAGCCAGGGACCTGTGTCTCAGGATCTCTCACAAGGCTGCAGTCAAGATGTCATGTGGGTCTTCAGTCATCTCCAGGCTTGTTGGCGGGAAATCTGCTTGTGTGCTCACTCGGGTGGCTCCTAGCAGCCAGAGGTCCTCCATTGCGGTGAGCAAGAAATATTCATTCCTTGCCACATGGGCCTCTCCATCATACAGCCCACAAGGAGCAGGCGGCTTCCCTCGAAACCAATGGTGAGGGAGCGAGAGCAAGCCCAAGAGGAGACCAGTGTCTTTGTCTACGAGCCTCAGAAGGGACATGCTATCTATCTCTCGGGCCATATTCTGTCCTTTCGAAGTGAGGCAGGAGTTCCTGACTCTAATCCAGTGGTAGAGTATGGAACACAAAACGAGGTGTACCCATGAAGGGAATCGTTGGAGACCCTGAAAGGCTGCCCTCCATGCTTTGCTGGGACTTTACCTCAGCTAGGCATCACCATAATCCTTGCATCCAAACTAGAACGTGACCTATGAGAAAATTTTGTCAAGCCCTTCTGGGATCCTTACAGCAGCTTGCCTAGAAGTTCCTTGCACAAGGGAAGGGTGCCTGTGTGGCTTAGTCAGGTCAACGTCTGACTCTTGATTTCGGCTCAGGGCGTGGTTCCATGGTCTGTGAAATCCAGCCCAGCGTCTGGTTGTGCACTTGAGTGGGAAGGCTGTCTAGGAATCTCTCTCTCCCTGCCCCTCTCCCGCTTGCATGTGTGTGTGCCCTCGCTCTTTCTCTCTCTCAGAAATGAAGAAGCAGAAGTCATCGTAGTGGTAGGAGTGGTAGTTATTTTCACATCAGTGGGTAATGAGACAACCTTGGCTTGGAATGGGAGCTCTGAAATTCACTAGCTGTGTGATCTTGGGGCAAGTTGTGTCCCCTCTCTGAACCTCAGTAGTATAGGACACACTGGGTTATTGGGACAATTAAGTGATCAGTAAAGGACACTTAAAACCCTTGGTTGCTTGGCATAGAATCCCTTCATACAATCAATTCTCAGTCGCAGTAGGATCAGCAATTTGATCGTTTTATTTTTTTGGTCCTTAACAATGAAAAATGCTCTCTCACATGGCTATAGGGAATAGGTAGCATCAGTTCAAGAATGGGGTGGATCTCCAGTCAAAGGAGCAATGGGTGTGGCTGAAGGGGTAAGGAAGCACAGGAGCTTTTGTGCTCTGGTTGTGAGTGTTGGTGGCTGCTGGGAAAGGGAATCAGACCTGCAGGGGACCCGAGAACTTGGAGTCTGGCCAGTGCACCCTTGCTCCCTTCTTGGGCTTCTGGGCTTTCAGGGGAGCCTGTGGCCCTTGAGGGCATTTGGAGGCTGTGCCCAGAAGAGCAGGAGCAGGAGCTGGAGCTGGAGCAGGAGCAGGAGCAGGAGCAGGAGGCCCCCCGGAGACAGGCTGGACCTTGGGCCCAGAGTTGGCCAGCTTCTGCCTGAGGCAATGGTTTTCTTCCTTGAGCCTTTGGAACTCCCTCTCTGCCCACAGAACAGCCTTCTGGCTCTCCTCACTTCTGTTCTCCACCAGGAGGCGCTCTCGGTCATGCAAGGAGGAGGAGATTCTCTGCCATTCTCTGTGCAGGTCGTCGGCCATCTTCTTGTAGAGGCCTAAGTTCCAGTGGGCAGCATCCACCTTCCTGCGCACCTTGGCGAGTTCGTTCTTCACTTGCAGGCAGCGTGCCTTCTCCTCCATCATCTTCCTCTCCAGGTGTTTGAGGTGCTCTTCGCACAGCTTAGGCTCTGCCTCGAGCTTCAGGTGCAGCTTCTGAATCTCCCTTTCCAGGAGGCTGTTTCGCTGGTGAAAAGATACTTGCTCAGCTTGGTGGATTGTTGTGTTTCCTGGGAGCTCTTCATTCCCCTGACGTGCCTTCTTCAGTGCCCTGGATGGCTTTCCTTGATTCAGGGGGCTCCCACGGGGCACGTGATCAGTGGAGGAGGAGCCAGTCTGCACCTGCCTCCTTGAGCCCCCACCTTCCAGATGATCTCGAAGGAGCTCTAGCAGATGCATCACCGTCAGTAGGATCTGGCTGAGGGTGTGGTGTTGGCTCTGGCCCTCAGCGGGGGCCTGCCACGGCACACCTCCGTCAGGAAGCTCTGGCCTGCCTGCCTCCCCTGCCTCTTCCTGCCCTCTCAGTCCACAGCTGCCAATGTCCTGAGACAGAGGGTCTGCACTTCCCCGCAGATCAGGGCTGTCCTTGAAGTCTTCTGGCATATTCCTCGCAGGGGGTTCTCCATCGTCCTGGGCTGCTCCACAGATGGGATTTTCATCGGTGAGCTGGTGAGGGCTCTTCTTCAACAGCCTTTGCCGAACTCCCTTCAGCAGTTGCGTAGCGTCTCCCACAGAAAAGTACCCGACATCTTGATTCAGGGCAGCCAGAGCAAGGATCTGTAGCGGGAGAGGACTGGCCTTGTGCTCCGATGATGCGACGGCTCCATGGGCTGGTGCATCCGGGTCGGTCTTCTCCATGTCTTTTCCAGATACTTCATTCTGGGCACAGTGCCCCTTTCTTCCTCTTAAGCGGAGTCCACACTTTACTGGAATGAACACCAGCAACACAGTGCACACGAGGATCTCCCAGCCAAACCCAGAGTCTCGTGGCCCATGTGGCCAACGTTCGATTATCGGCAACCCAGAAGCCCACAGCTGTTCCCGGAGAGCCCACAGCGGCTCCAGAACTGTGTGGGGAGACATTGTAATGGCCACCAGCTGGCTCCAGAGAGCCTGGGGGCTTTGTCTCTGATCACCAGTGTCCTCTCGGCCACTAGAAACTGCTTGGAACCCCTACGAGGGTTCCGTCTCCAATGCAAACCAGTGCCTGGCAACAGGAGCTGAAGGGAGTAGGGGTGGGGGAGGTGCACCCGAGACTCCAAGGCAAATCAGTGCCTGGCAACAGGAGCTAACAGTCGTTGGGCAGCGGAGGAGAATCTCTATATTGTGTACCTGAAAAAAATGCAACCCTCTGTAGCATTGTCTTGGAATTAAACTTTGACACTTATAAAAAAAAGTTAAAAATGAAACTAGATATCAAAGGGAGAAACATAACAAAATCTAAACACGTAGAAAGTAACTTTCTAGATTATCGGAGACAAAAGATAAAATTTCAGTGCACTGACCCGAAGGAAAATAAAACTACAACGTATTAAAATTGGTGGGACACAGCTAAATCAACAGAGAGCTCAATTTATAGCACTCAATGCATACATTAGAAAGGAGGAGGAGCATCTGGGTGGCTCAGTCAGTTAGTCCAACTCTTGATTTTGACTCGGGTCATGGTCAACCTTGGGATAGTGAGGCTGAACCTGCATTGTGCTGGTGCTGGGCATGGTGGCTGCTTAATCATCTCTCTCTCCCTTTCTCTGTCTCTGTCTCTGTCTCTCTCTCTAAAAAGAAAAGGAGTCTCAAAACTATAATCTTTCTATTTTAGAACCTAGAAAAAGAGGAGAAACTAAAACTAAAGAAGAAAACCAGAAGAATACTTCTACCCCATTTCAAGATATTCGTCTACAGTAATCAAAAGTGTGTGGTGTTGGTGAAGAGCTAGACCAATGGAACAGAATAAAGATGGATAAGTGGAACAGAATCAAGGACCCAGAAAGTGAACTACACCCATATGTCGAATGGGGCCTTGACAAAGGTAAAAAGCCGTTCAGTGGAGGAGTGACAGCGTTTTGAATAAATGGTGCTAGAGCAAGTGGACATGCATAGGCATGAAAGAAGAAGGAGAAGCAGAAGAGGGAGCGGGAGAGGGGAGGAGGAGGTGGAGGACGAGGAGGCCGGGGACCACAATCTAAGTATCAAACCCTATACAAAACTTAACTCAGGCTGCCTGGGTGAGGCAGCCTGTGCGGCAGCCAGCTCTTGATTTCGGCTCTTGTCAAGCTCTCAGCGTCCCGGGACAAAGTCAGGCTCCAAGCTCACTGGCGAGGCTGCTTGAGGATGCTCTTTTCCCTTCTCCCTCCAGGCCCCTGCCCGCTCATGCACATGTTCACTCTCCCAAAGGAAAAAAAGAAAAAAAGAGTATTTTAAAAAGTAGCTCAAAATTAATCACTGCCTTACATGGAAAATGATAAATCTTATAGGGAAAATGTGGGGAAAAATTTCCAGAATGGAAAGCTAGGTAAAGAATCCTCCAGTCGAACATCAAATTATTTTCCCTAAGGTAAAGTTGATTAATTAGACTTTATCCAAAAATCAGAATTGTAAATCTGTGCCGTGTGAAAGACCTCCTTAAGAAGACCCAAAAGACAAGCTACCAACTTGGAGGAAATAGGTCCAAATCACATAGCTAATAGAGGACTCCTGTCTGAAGCATGGAAACTCAGAATTTGATCCCCATGTAAGCATGCAATCTAGTTAGCAAAAGGAAATAGAAGGGGGGTGGGGAAAAAGTAAAGGGCCTGCCAACTTTACCAAAGCGTAGACAGATGGAAACCACATAGAAAGTTGCCATTGGGGCAATTCAAATGAAAACTCCAGTGAGCTCTCACTGCACACCTATCACAGTGATTCAAACCAAATGCGCCAGAGAGGGAGAGAGAGACCCCACCACCAAATGCAAGGCAGGATGTGGAATGACTGGATCACTCCCACATCACAGTTGGGAATGGAAAATGATAGAGCTGACTCTTGAAAACAGTTAAGAGTTTCTTTTCCTTTTCCAAGCCGTGAGTTACATTCCCGTTCACATGCAGTATAATATCAATTTCAGGTGTCCAATAGAGTGGCTCAACCCTTCCACACAGATTCTTTGAGAACTAGACTTGCTACCGCCCTAGGAGCAGGTCATGGCACTATGGCATTTATCTTAGAGAAATCAAAACTTAACGTTTGCTCCAAAGCCTGTAGGGGAATGTATCTGTGTCCTTATGAAAGCATTGGGGCTGCCAAGGGGGTGGAAGGGACTGGAGTGGTTGGATATTGACACTTGACATGGCTGCTGTAAGTGATAAACTCCTCTTGCTTCTTTGAAGGCCCCTTCCCCTTAATGGTGGTCCTGAGGACGAGGAGAATAGGAATGTCAACGATTTCAATCGCTTTCAACCTGCCAAGCATTAGAACACCATCTCTTCTACACTAGTTCACTCTCGTCTTAATCCTCAGTATCCCAAAGCAGACAGGTGGGGTCTGGTCCAAGAGGGGTTGCAGGCAGTGTCCCTTCCACAGGCCATCTCCCCTCTTGCCCAGAAGCCCAATGACCAGGTCCCAGGCTTTCAACTCATCTAATTTCTGTGCCTTCTCTAGGGACACCAGGGAACTTCTGGGCTCTTTTTCTGGCTTCAAGGAGGCTCTGCGACGCTGGGTCTAGTGCTCTCAGCCGACTTGGACCACACGGCCAGTTGTCTCCTCCTGCATGGGCCACCTATTGGCTCGGGTGGATCAGGTGAGGGCATGTCCTCTCAGAGAGATACATGGAGAACAGAATAGAGGACCTCTTTCTGGCATTGTTTACCCTAATCTCTCAGTGGTTGCTACCATCGCTTGACTTCCCTGGAATTTCAAGCCCAGGAGAGGGGGGTGGGTCAGCAGCCAGAACTGTGGCTTCACCCTTGTGTCTTTTTTGAATGTTTTCCGCAACCCAGAGGGCTTCCGACAACACCAATTGATAACCGCATATGGTTTCCGTGGGCCAGGCATCCAGGTGCATCTAGCCAGGGACCTGTGTCTCAGGATCTCTCACAAGGCTGCAGTCAAGATGTCATGTGGGTCTTCAGTCATCTCCAGGCTTGTTGGCGGGAAATCTGCTTGTGTGCTCACTCGGGTGGCTCCTAGCAGCCAGAGGTCCTCCATTGCGGTGAGCAAGAAATATTCATTCCTTGCCACATGGGCCTCTCCATCATACAGCCCACAAGGAGCAGGCGGCTTCCCTCGAAACCAATGGTGAGGGAGCGAGAGCAAGCCCAAGAGGAGACCAGTGTCTTTGTCTACGAGCCTCAGAAGGGACATGCTATCTATCTCTTGGGCCATATTCTGTCCTTTCGAAGTGAGGCAGGAGTTCCTGACTCTAATCCAGTGGTAGAGTATGGAACACAAAACGAGGTGTACCCATGAAGGGAATCGTTGGAGACCCTGAAAGGCTGCCCTCCATGCTTTGCTGGGACTTTACCTCAGCTAGGCATCACCATAATCCTTGCATCCAAACTAGAACGTGACCTATGAGAAAATTTTGTCAAGCCCTTCTGGGATCCTTACAGCAGCTTGCCTAGAAGTTCCTTGCACAAGGGAAGGGTGCCTGTGTGGCTTAGTCAGGTCAACGTCTGACTCTTGATTTCGGCTCAGGGCGTGGTTCCATGGTCTGTGAAATCCAGCCCAGCGTCTGGTTGTGCACTTGAGTGGGAAGGCTGTCTAGGAATCTCTCTCTCCCTGCCCCTCTCCCGCTTGCATGTGTGTGTGCCCTCGCTCTTTCTCTCTCTCAGAAATGAAGAAGCAGAAGTCATCGTAGTGGTAGGAGTGGTAGTTATTTTCACATCAGTGGGTAATGAGACAACCTTGGCTTGGAATGGGAGCTCTGAAATTCCCTAGCTGTGTGATCTTGGGGCAAGTTGTGTCCCCTCTCTGAACCTCAGTAGTGTAGGACACACTGGGTTATTGGGACAATTAAGTGATCAGTAAAGGACACTTAAAACCCTTGGTTGCTTGGCATAGAATCCCTTCATACAATCAATTCTCAGTCGCAGTAGGATCAGCAATTTGATCGTTTTATTTTTTTGGTCCTTAACAATGAAAAATGCTCTCTCACATGGCTATAGGGAATAGGTAGCATCAGTTCAAGAATGGGGTGGATCTCCAGTCAAAGGAGCAATGGGTGTGGCTGAAGGGGTAAGGAAGCACAGGAGCTTTTGTGCTCTGGTTGTGAGTGTTGGTGGCTGCTGGGAAAGGGAATCAGACCTGCAGGGGACCCGAGAACTTGGAGTCTGGCCAGTGCACCCTTGCTCCCTTCTTGGGCTTCTGGGCTTTGAGGGGAGCCTGTGGCCCTTGAGGGCATTTGGAGGCTGTGCCCAGAAGAGCAGGAGCAGGAGCTGGAGCTGGAGCTGGAGCAGGAGCAGGAGCAGGAGCAGGAGGCCCCCCGGAGACAGGCTGGACCTTGGGCCCAGAGTTGGCCAGCTTCTGCCTGAGGCAATGGTTTTCTTCCTTGAGCCTTTGGAACTCCCTCTCTGCCCACAGAACAGCCTTCTGGCTCTCCTCACTTCTGTTCTCCACCAGGCGGCGCTCTCGGTCATGCAAGGAGGAGATTCTCTGCCATTCTCGGTGCAGGTCGTCGGCCATCTTCTTGTAGAGGCCTAAGTTCCAGTGGGCAGCATCCACCTTCCTGCGCACCTTGGCGAGTTCGTTCTTCACTTGCAGGCAGCGTGCCTTCTCCTCCATCATCTTCCTCTCCAGGTGTTTGAGGTGCTCTTCGCACAGCTTAGGCTCTGCCTCGAGCTTCAGGTGCAGCTTCTGAATCTCCCTTTCCAGGAGGCTGTTTCGCTGGTGAAAAGATACTTGCTCAGCTTGGTGGATTGTTGTGTTTCCTGGGAGCTCTTCCTTCCCCTGACGTGCCTTCTTCAGTGCCCTTTATGGCTTTCCTTGATTCAGGGGGCTCCCACGGGGCACGTGATCAGTGGAGGAGGAGCCAGTCTGCACCTGCCTCCTTGAGCCCCCACCTTCCAGATGATCTCGAAGGAGCTCTAGCAGATGCATCACCGTCAGTAGGATCTGGCTGAGGGTGTGGTGTTGGCTCTGGCCCTCAGCGGGGGCCTGCCACGGCACACCTCCGTCAGGAAGCTCTGGCCTGCCTGCCTCCCCTGCCTCTTCCTGCCCTCTCAGTCCACAGCTGCCAATGTCCTGAGACAGAGGGTCTGCACTTCCCCGCAGATCAGGGCTGTCCTTGAAGTCTTCTGGCATATTCCTCGCAGGGGGTTCTCCATCGTCCTGGGCTGCTCCACAGATGGGATTTTCATCGGTGAGCTGGTGAGGGCTCTTCTTCAACAGCCTTTGCCGAACTCCCTTCAGCAGTTGCATAGCGTCTCCCACAGAAAAGTACCCGACATCTTGATTCAGGGCAGCCAGAGCAAGGATCTGTAGCGGGAGAGGACTGGCCTTGTGCTCCGATGATGCGACGGCTCCATGGGCTGGTGCATCCGGGTCGGTCTTCTCCATGTCTTTTCCAGATACTTCATTCTGGGCACAGTGCCCCTTTCTTCCTCTTAAGCGGAGTCCACACTTTACTGGAATGAACACCAGCAACACAGTGCACACGAGGATCTCCCAGCCAAACCCAGAGTCTCGTGGCCCATGTGGCCAACGTTCGATTATCGGCAACCCAGAAGCCCACAGCTGTTCCCGGAGAGCCCACAGCGGCTCCAGAACTGTGTGGGGAGACATTGTAATGGCCACCAG